>NC_089983.1:22303518-22931573 GCF_036417845.1 Apteryx mantelli | reverse complement strand
AACTGGCTTTGAGTCTGCGAATATAAAACAACCAACCGCTATACCGAGTGAATGGTGTCTTCTTTTTAGTTTGTCTACCTACATGCACATTGCCATTTTCTCAAGTAAGTTCTTTTATCAAATTACAGCACTGCAGAGTATCTTTCAAACACAACCCCCCAAAGCTCATGTATAAGAAGGATTGTACTGAGAATTACTGTTCATTGGAGTTTTCTGACAGGGTGACCAAGTCACTTTGAATATAGCTATACTTGTGGCTCAAAAATGCAATTCTCCAACATCACATGGAAACACATTTTTGAAATTTCCATGGCAAATAAAAGGATTTTATAGTGACATGAAAATTTTTGCTATTTGAATGCTATGATATCTAGTAAATATTAAAATGATTTTTTGGCTTTATGCTAAATTTCAGTAAAACAGATTCCTGTCTTAAAATGCTAAGTAGTGATTTCAGAAAGATTCCTGTTGATTTAATGACAGCTGAAGGGGTATAACATCCTTTGGAATCAGTAGCAATTAGAGATAGGCAAGAAGAAATAAAAATATTTGATATTTTGGTGGCAAATGATAATTATTATAGCAAATGTAAAGATTAAAAACTGGAAAATTATTCTATATCTTTTCCTCTCCAATAACTATAGCTTCTCATGAAGATTGATGGAAATGACTTCATCCCGATCCAAATTGCATTTAAGCCTCACAAAGTTTCACTTCATGTCTTTTGATGCATCTCTGATCAGGCTTCATTTCTGGATATGTGATGGTATAGGCCTACTAACCAGTATCAGTAAGTGCTAATATTAATTATACTAATTACAATTCTCCAGCTGGTCCATCTGTGATTCGTTTCTTATATGTTACCTATTCTTGTCTGAGTTTTTCTCTGCACTCAAGAAGCCTGTTTTTCCAGTTTTCTTCTGGCTTCATTTAAATGGTGTTAATTCCTATTTGCCTTGACAAAATACAATCATGCTTTTATCTTTCATCTTTCAAGTGATTTCTTAGATTATTTGTGCATGTGGTTTTAATGTTACATCTGAATTTTTAACTCAGTAAACAACTTTAACATCTCATAGCTCATACAGCATACAGATTGAAAAATCAATCTCAATATATTTTTTAGGCTAATTTGGGCTGTTTTGCTCACATTTGAATATCACACTTTGTTTCTCTGCTGTCACCATGTGAGAACTGAATCGGTTTGTGTTTCTATTGCTGAATTTACCTTCCTTTTTCAGATCAGTGTCAACTGAAGATGATACTTTCATCTGCTGCTTTCCTTCTGTTTGGTGCACATTTCTGCTACTGCCTCCAGAATGGTAGTGAAATTTGCAGGCTGTAAATTTATAGCTGTCAACCTTTCATACTTTGTGCACCGCAACTAATTACTGTAAAGTATTAAGCCAACATTAAACAATTGCATTAGGATTTAGGTAATTCCACTGAACATAAAGTTTTGACCCCTAGCTGTTAGTTATTGTATCCCTTTAAATGATTGTAACTATCCCAGAAAATCGTACAGATTCCTGACATGCAAGCAAATAGTGTGGATATAGGATAGGACATAGCCAAGCGAGTAGCTCCATCTTCAGGGCAGCTAAAAAAAATCCCTCCCAGAAATCAGACCGAGCCAGGGTCTGCTGAGGACATTTCAAAACCAGTGAAAATGGGAAGGGGAGATCTGTCATTTTATGAATACAGTTTGGACACTTCAGAAATTCTTTCCCTTTTCTTGAGAAATATCACAGCCTTTTGCTGGCAGGGGAAAGTACTGTACCGTGTTTTGCAAGGCCCATGGATATAATCTGAAAGACATTATGAAGAAATTTGAGTATCTGGTTTCGAGACAGTTTTAAAGCTCTTGAATGCTCAGCATAAGTCCAGTGTGGAAAGTAGGGCTTGGGGCAGACTTGATTTCCTGCTGCATTTAGCAGGTTTCTCAGAGGAAAACAGAGAAATGGCCTGGAGAAATGCTTTACTTGTAAAATTTGCGGTTTCATAAACCTAGAGGTGGGGTTGAAGTTAAGGTTTAGTTTGGGGTCTGGGAAAATAAGTGTTGAAGAAGCAGGTTTTCTGCTGTGTTTCGGAAAGCCATGAGACTGAAGATGGGTATGGTGATACGTGAACGCTTCCTTGTTAAGCTTGGAGGAGCCATAGATGTTTAAGCTCCTGTGGGTCTATGGTTAGGGTCTCGTTTAGAGTTTCAAAAAGTAAATTTTGTGGAGGCACCTTTTCTGCTATATGTGGTAAGGCTCCTTGAGGCAAAGGAAAGGTCTGAAGAAATCTAATTGCCTTATTCAGACTACCGGGACAATTGGGCAGTTAAGGGTTAAGCCCTTCTTAAGGGCTGAGTTCAAGTCAGGGTTGTGATTCAGTTTTAGAAAAATGAAGTCCCAGGAGCAATTTCCTGTGGTGATTTGAGAGGTCCTCCAAGATAATCAAGTGGGAAGCGATTTGAAAGCTTTTGTTTGCTTTTTTGGGGCTATGCTGATGGTTTTAACTTTCCTGAAGGGTAGAGTTAGGGCTAGCATTTGGAAAAACGTTTCTTGCTGTGTTTGTTTCAGAGAGAAACTGTATGTCGATAGGAAAGGAGTTGAATGCCTTATTCTCAATGCTCCAGGAGCCATTCCTTAGAACTATTTCTTTACAATTTTCTTTAGGGTTAGATTTAAGTAAGGGTTAAGATTAGAACTGAGAGCATAAGGTCCTCAGAGGAATGTTTTTCCTGTATTTTATAAGGTCTTAGAGTGATCTGCAGGCTTGTATGAAGAGATCTGAATGCCTTACGCTTAATTTCTAGGCAAGCCTTGTGCTCCCTCTTATGGGGTTACAGTTAAGGTTACAGGTAGGACTAGTGTTACATGAGATACTAACAACCACATTTCCCCCTCTATTCTGTAAGATACTCTGAGGTAAGCTGAAGGCTAAATTTGAATGTCTTATTCTTAATCTGCAGGAATTGTAGGGAGTCTGGAGCTTTCTTGAAGGCTAAGGCTAAGTAGGGCTAAGTGGACTAGAAGGGTTTAGGAAAGAAGGTTTACTGAGGTGTCTTTCCTGATCTATTTGGCAAAGTCTTGTGAGATCATTTGAGGGCTAGTATTATGAATATTGAATGCCTTATTCTTATTTTTGGGGTAGGAATAGTGCTGCCTTGCTTTTGCGAAGGCTATAGGAGACGGAGGAGGCAGGAGAAGTCATGTGATTATGGGCTTTGCCATGGGATCATGGTGTTTACAAATCACCAAAAGAACTTGGATTAATTGGAGGAGGGAGTGAGTATGTGTGAGATTGGGCTTTATGTGATTGTGAGATTGGATTGTACATATTTATTGATTTTTTTATAGAGTGTAAAATATCATGAATAAAGGGAAAAAGAACTTTTCCCCCCACTACCACATGAACAAAATTAGCAGTCACGAAGCAAGAAGACACATCTGTATCTAAAAACAGGAATGGGAATCCATATCTAAAAAACATACACAGAGGCCAGCAGGTCCCTCCTGATTTCCAGGCTCCCATGGATCTTCATGGGATGGAGACCCTAATAAAGTGTAGAATATGTCTAAAGCTCATGCTCCCCTGGTCAGAGCACCCTGAGAAGGGGTGAGTCAAACATGGCTTTGTCCTCAGTGCTCCCCTCACCACAGCTGGGAGCTCTGGTTTTACATATTAGCTGCAGTTACATTTTCAAACTTGTGCAAATGACTTGGGAGCCTATGTCCCATTTCCAAAAGTGACATAATTAATTAGAAGCCTAAGGATATGCTCACGCCGTACAGTGCTGCACAGGATAGAGGTAGCTGCATGAGCTCCAAACCGAGTTACCGCAGGGACTGGAAGCCATGGTAACATAGAGCTCGGTCTTCTGCCGGCTCCGCTAAGGAAGCCATCCTTGGCAGGGGGGAGTGCAACTACTGGGACCGACATGAACAGCAAAGTTTGGCTGTCATATGTACTAAACAAGACAAATTTGAATGTGAAAACCATTAAATAATTAGTGCTTTGTTGTTAAAAAAATAGCATGACCATGAAGGTTTCTTTGTTTTACCTGGAAGTGCTGCACCTCTTCATTCACGCTGAAGATTTTAATCTCAGATCAACCAGCACAGGCAGCTTTGAGGAACTGAAGGACACTTCTTTGACTTCTCTTGTTTAGAGTGTAAAGGGCACCTATAGATAAATAGTAACACTAACAGTGAGGTAACATGACTAACATGACTAACAGTCATGGTTCTCATGACTGAGAATCTCACATTGCTTGGAAATGGAGAAAGCCATCAATTGTTATCTTTTCTTCCTTCACCTGGAAGAAAAAGATGGAGTCAAAGATATGTAGGTCCTGACAGACATCATCAAGGCAGAAGCATGAACCTAACTGTCTTGGAGCTGCTGGCAGAAACTGACTCTGACGCCTCTCTAAGCTGCCCCAGAGCCCTGAGGGAACCTCCAGATGTGTCGGCATCTGGCCAGGGAATGGATCCTCAAGGCCCAAATGCAATGGAGCCCTGTAATAAGAGAAGGGAGTTATGTATACAACGTCCCAACACACCTACAGCAAGAGAAAGATTTTCTATGAAATAGCATCCTTCAGGGGTTGCCACATGCTGTGCCAGTCACAGCAATGTGGAGCAAATCCACATTAGTGCTGAAAGCTGTGACTCTTGTAAACATCAGTGTTTGACATCTGATGAGTATTTAAAAAACATGAACCCCTCAAAAACTTTGAGAAGTTTTAAATCCAAATTCCTATTTAAAATATTATCTTGTTAATTTGATTTAGATATTCTTTTTGGCAAGTGTTTTTATTATCTTAACGCAACATAACATATCTTCACACTTGGCACAAGGCTTACAGGCTCCAGGTGTTGGCAGATCTTTTTGACATCTCTTAAAATTAAACTGTTTTTATTTATTTAGATGCTGAACAGTTTTAAAAAATGTTTTCTCTAGCATTTCCTATAGAAATTCAGTATTTTCCCTATACGTGGTATTTTCAAAGCTGACACTTGGTGGTGCTGTAGTTAGTAGGTTTGTATTTCTCTGCAGCCGTTTCTCCGCTCTGGTTGGTTTGTTCACTTCCTTCATTTGCAGATACCGCTCGGGCCAGGGAATGGTGCAGAAAATGCCCTGCTCCCTTTGAGGACCCCGAGACAGGCGGTATTCAGAGTCCTGAAGAAACCACGATCCATTTTTCATTAGTTCTTAAATTAATGATAACAACAACATGGATGATAATAATAATAAATTTGCTTATATGTGTGCATTTCCTTGCAAAATGTGTAAGCATCATTTCAGTGAAACAGTTCAAGCACAAGCACAGTATGGTAATTATAGTATGACAACAAGGAGCTGAAGCTCTGAAAGGGATCTTAAGATCTTGCTTACCAAGTCCATCCTCTTTCAGACCAGAGCACGGACAGGTAGAGGTTTGCTTAACCTCGTCTTAAATACCAGAGTAGGCCTTTTGGGAATACCTCGGATGCCTTTCTGTGTTTTTTCATAAGCTTCTCCTTCATGGTCTCTTTTCCTAAGTAAAGACAACAGAAAGCTGAGGCACGCGGGCTTTGGGTGTTCCAGTCTAATATGCCAGAGATAGTAATCCCTGCCTTGCAGCCCCCGCGGGGAACAGGCACCCTTTGTTTTCCCGGCATCTCCCAGGGGCTTACCTTCTAAGCTCACCGGTTTCGGAGGAACGATAGCAGGCAAGAGGGGCCTGCTCAGGTGTCCTGCTCTGCTGATTTGCAGTGCGAGCTTCCAGGTTTTTCCCTGGCCTCCCTGGAAACCTGGCGTGCCCACTGGCTTTTCCCCCAAAAGATTCCTTAAAGATACTCTCAGCATTAAAATAGATATTGCAGATGATCCATGTTTGATCAACAGCAGCTTCTTCCTATGGAGAGTTTGGTGCATTCCTGTGTGGGAGGGAGACAGTGGCATGATGAATAGCATTGCTCTATTCCCACTTTTACTGGCTCAGCCTTCCACCTTCGCAAAACAACTGCCTTTAGTTTCAGGCAGGAAATAACCTGTAGGGACAAATGATATTAATTATTAGGACAAAGATCACTTGTTTAAGTGCAGATTCTTAGTACTAATACAGAAAATAATCAAGATACATCACTGTAATTAAATTGAATCTGTTCTTTCCTCCCCAAAGATTTCCCTTTAAATCTAATTTATTATTTGGTTGGTTAATTAGTGCTAAAATTAAAGACCCAAAGAAGTTACAGTTCACCCATGGTAAGCATGAGCTAGAGCAGGCCTGCTATTACAGGCTTACCAGAAAATGATCAGGTTACAGGCTCAAAAGAAACAAAGCTCTTTCTGACAAAATGTAGTGAACATACATCAAAGAAGGTAGGTGAAGAAGCATAACAAAATGTGCTTTTGGAGAAGTAATGGAGGCACTAAGCTGATGTGGAAAAACTGTCTTTCTTACTAGGCGGTAAAATATGTTCTTATTGGTGGCACCGTGTGGTGAAAGCCTCAAAATATATGGTAGGATCAATTTTGTTTTGACACATGTTTTAATGCTTTTTAACATGCAAGCTTTATATTTCATTGGTCTTGCTAGATAAAAGTGAGCTTCGTGTAATGTCCTGCTGCTTTGCAGAGGTGGATTTTATTTGTGTAGAAGCTGGGAAAGACAGGGATGAATTTAGCCCTTGTCAGGAAAAAAAGATACTCATCATCAGATTGTGAAAGAGAAAAAATCAAACATATACCACTTATTCAAGCTGAAAGAAGGAAAGAAGGAAGAAAAAAGGGAAAGAGGAAAGGAAGGAAGAATGGGAGGAAGGAAGGGAGGAAGGAAGGAAGAAAAATAAGCTGGAAGTGTCTTCATTATTTGAACAGAATATTACTTTTTCCAGAAGGAAAACATGGGAGGTTGTTTTGTTGTTTTATTTTCACTGTATCTGTAATTCCTTCTTTCTGTTAATATTTGAAGATTAGATAAGCTTAGTAGAAGAATTTTTGTTTAAGCTTTGCCTGCGCAATAGATAGAAAGTTTGTTTTTCTTTGCACCCTGAGGTCTGTCCTTTATACCAAAGGTTTATATCATGTGATTTTCCCCTGGAAATTAGAAAGCTCTAAACATGCTCTTCTGGGAAGTGAGAGAGTATATGGTAGTCTGTCTAGCATGTTGAAAAGACATTGCTGAACTCTTCTTGAGATTTGTGCTCCAGTTTAATTTAAATCAGGTTTTAAAGTCAATGTCAAATGTTGCTTGATCTTCCTTATTTCAGCTGTTGCTTGATCTCTCTTATTTCAGTCTAAAATATACCCAGTAATTTGTAAGTCATTAACTTATAGATGCATATTGAGTTATTGTACTTTGTTTAAAAGCAGATCATATGTGGATGACAATCCAGTTTACTGAACCAGTTTAAGTGAACTTCCGTGTGTAGGAAGCTTAAAGCCTTACCCCCAAAAGACATATATGCCTGCTTAACTTTTAAGTGAAGAAATAATAGATTTATTTTCATGCACTTGTATATCCTGTTACTTCTGCTTAAACTCACTTACCATAGCACAGGAAAACTCCAAGAGGATTTTGCCACAGTTCTCTAAGAACCTGTTTCCAGAATTAATTCCAGGACTATTTTTAGGAAGAGATGATTGTTTCATGTACTTTCTACTTCTATTCACAGGGAATGAGATACCTGTTAAGCACAGATGTGTCAGTATTTCTTCCAAAGAGAATATTTCTTCTTTTAGTGTGTGTCCCATTTAGTCTTGTCAGAAGATTTGATTTAGCCACTCCCTGCTTTCAGGGTGCTTCTCTTTCCCAAAGCCAAAT
This sequence comes from Apteryx mantelli, assembly GCF_036417845.1. Classification (NCBI taxonomy): domain Eukaryota; kingdom Metazoa; phylum Chordata; class Aves; order Apterygiformes; family Apterygidae; genus Apteryx; species Apteryx mantelli. Next base: position 22,923,772 of record NC_089983.1, on the reverse strand, counting down.
GAAAACTGGATCTTGAAAAGGGAGCTGAAGCCACCAATTACACAAAGGAAAATGAGCAATAATTCTTTGTATACCACATGCTCCTTGCATACCGGTCTCCTCTCAAAGCAAGCAACTCAGCAGACAGTAAAAGCAGATGTTTCCAGGATGTTTCAGAGCCCTGAGACAGCCAAGGTGCCTCTGCATCATCCTCACCTCCCGACATGCAGACAGTCTGGGCAGGGCCTACGTCTTGGTCAGGGATGCTCTGCAGAGAGCCTGCACTGCTGTCTGGATGTGGCTGCCAACAGTCTGTGTGTTTATCTTGTTTTGTATGAATTATTACTAATAACACTTAATTTGTAATAAAAAGAGATTTGGGAAGGAAAAAAAAAGGCTGCATGGTTTTAGTTTTGAGAATGTGAAATCTGTATTAAAAATTTTAAATAGGAAATGTACAATGATTTATTCCATTTTGAATGAGACCATCATGACAAAAGGTATGTTTCATTGCAAATGACCTAGGTGAAAAGCAATCAAAAATTGCCTTAGACTGCCACTTAATAAGAGTATAAATCATATGCACTCAGATTTAAATAAAGATGAATGACAAGAAAGAGAGTCTGAGATGGACCTTAGACCAAACTTCACTACAAGGTCATATGAATAAATAAGTTAAGTATTATTGTGGTGCAAGTGTTTCTGCAGGATAACAAGAGAACTGGTGGTTGTACCCAGCTAATTCACAAAGCAGAAAGCAACAGTAAAGGACTAAGCCTCCTTCTGGGATGGGCAATCTAACACAGCGACTGTGCTCAGGAGGCGGCGGTGGAGAGGACAATCCCATTCACAGCAAAAACGAACAGCCCTGAGGAAGCTTCGGTTGCTGATAGAGGTCCGTAATGATGGATATCATGCCACTGCCCTCCTGGGAAGAGCAGTGATGCCCCAGCACTCCTTCACAAGCTCCTGCATGGCTGGTCAGGGTGCTGTGGCCCAGACCCAGCGTGCACGTCTTGCTGTGCTGTGCTCCCTCTGGCATGGCACAGCCTTTAGGATTCCACCTCATTCAAAGCTTTTCACACAGAAAAAGCATGTTAAAAATGCCGTAGGAAATACTGTATCTAGCTGGTCCCATAAAAAGTACCTTGTCTTGCTGAAGCAGTTGTAGCAGCTGCTAACTGCAACTGGAGCAGCTGCCAGTCATTCCCATACTGACCTTAGTTGTGTTGTCTTTCGTCCTGCAAAATGAATAGCTGTGGGATATAATGTGTTTTTTTTGTTGTTGCTGTTGCTGGGGGTGGTTGTTGTTGTTGCTGGGGATATATATTTTTTTCTTTTAGGGTGTAAGGCTTTTTTCAAATGTAATTTCTGGCCTAGCCCCATGATTCACGCAAGCAGTTCTGAACAACCTTGACCTACAGAAGTGATAGAAATTGTTTTCACAAATTATTGCACATAAATATGCTGAGAAAGAATGCAAGAAGCTGCCTTTTAAAAATGCTCTAGTTCTCAAGACTTCATGTTTATGCTTCCGATAGAATACAATGCTCTAACTCTTCCTAATGCTTGTTAGTCCTAACCAGGGGTGGAAATTAAGCTATCCATGACAGCCCAAATGGCTCAGTTTACAGTGTTTTCCCCATACAGCCTGTGGCAATGTACCTCCAAGGCAGACTGGTGCTTCTCAGCAATAGCTTAATCTCCTGACTACAGCACCAGTATTTTTCCCACTTACACTTTTCTTGAATATGCTCTGCTGCTACCATATCTATGTATATTTAACTTAAAATCTTCCCAAGGCAGGTGCTTTTTACAACTTCAGAGATTTACAGGCTCTGAGATACAGATCTTTGATCAAAGAGTACAAGAACTCCAATGACAGGAAGGTTTCTGGAGGGGAAAAACACTTTCCCGTGATGTACCTCAATGCAAAAAGCATCCGTGATGAGCTGTAGAGCCATGGCAGAGGAGGGGCCTGTTGGTGTATCGCACTTTGCTTAGTGCTGTGAAGAGGAGCTCGCCCAGCCCAACCACAGCCGGTGCCTGGCATGGCACAGGAGTGCCAGCCATGAGATCTTGGCCACTGGAGACAGGCCAGTGCAGCTAATAGTAAGAGGACTGTCAAAAAGGCTGGGAGTAATTTTTATCAAAACACAGTATGGGGGCTGATGATGAGCAGTCAGGAGGTTTTGACAGAAAACTTTCCTTCTGGAAATTGTTTTGTTTGATTATTTTTGTTTTAGATCTCATTTGCAGACTGTAAAGTGCATGAAGGGAATGTGGCCAGATGCTTTTTTTTATGCTTTGTGTTCTGGCTGAACCTTGTAAACAAGCTATAACCCTCAAAATAAATTTTGTTTTGCTTATCCCAGACCTCCTATTTTTTTCCTCCAGCTGCTTAGGACCTGAGCCTGTTGGTTATTGATACAAAAATGTGTACTTTTTCTGTCCCCATGTTTCTTTCACTTTTTAAGGGAGAAGAACATGCAATTACCTTCTAGTTTAGATTTTTTTTTCAGCTCTAGATTGTGAAACCAATTCTGTAAATTACCCAAATCTGTTAGGGTGTGCATGTTTTTATACAATAAAACACCATGATGATTCATGGCCTAGAATTTTTGGGCTGCTTCAGAGACTGTTGCTATGGTGTAAAGGTACCTGATATATCATGTTTTATTGGCTGCATGCTGCCCACTTTGATATCTTTGTGAAAGTTCACACACCAGAGAGAATGGTACACAGAAATAGCATACTCTTCTGCGTGAAGTTTAGGCTTTCTCTATTTTAAAAGCATATGCTGTGAGATTAGATGCTACCTTGCTGTTTTTCTCCTCTAAAAATTTAGTTTATTACAGGGAGTGGAGCAGAGCAGAGAGGAGAAGAAAAAATAAGAGAGAAGAGAAGAGAAGAGAAGAGAAGAGAAGAGAAAAGAGAAGAGAAGAGAAGAGAAGAGAAGAGAAGAGAAAAGAGAAGAGAAGAGAAGAGAAGAGAAGAGAAGAGAAGAGAAAAGAGAAGAGAAGAGAAGAGAAGAGAAGAGAAGAGAAGAGAAGAGAAGAGAAGAGAAGAGAAGAGAAGAGAAGAGAAGAGAAGAGAAAGGGAAGGGAAGGGAAGGGAAGGGAAGGGAAGGGAAGGGAAGGGAAGGGAAGGGAAGGGAAGGGAAGGGAAGGGAAGAAGGGAGACGAGGCAAATCCTGCCAGGTTGTCTGTGCTGGATCTAGTCAGCATGTTGAGAGATCCCCCTGAGGGCTTATCCAACAGGAAATATGTCTCTTGTAGCTGATTCTCTACATTTTTCAGAAATGCGAAAGGTCTGAAAAGCTCTGTATTCATGCCTTTCATTCTGCTAGTAAACTACTGTTAAGTTATTAAAAGGTTCAACAGTGTGTCTCTGCTATTCTTGAAGCATATGTAATATTTCTCTCAGGCAAAATGAGATAGCAGTGAGCCATGGCTGAGGGAATAGCATATGAGACCAAAATATGCTTTCACCCAAATGGTCATTGTGTACTTTTGACTGTGAATTACAGACGCCAAAGAAACTTTTTCAGGAGCAACTTAGTCTGCGTAAGCTCTGCGAGCAGCCACATAGCATAGAGGTACCCCAGCTATTTTGTTTAAGGAATAACTTTGGTATCAGAGCACTTTTTCCATGGCCTTGGCGAGCTCCAGATGGACTTGCTTACCTGGTGAAAGTCCGTCCCTTACGCCCAGACTGCTGCTAGGAGTTGGGTGAGTTAGCTCTGACTGTAGCAGTGAAAATACATCCTTCAGCAAGGAGAACTAAGGAAAACCAATGGGTTCTGAATAACCAGCAGTTTCTGTGGTGCTTGAACTTAATTTGGGATAAGCTGCACAACCACTGAGAGGTTTCTCAAACTCTCTGGGTAAACAAGGTGTCTGGGCCCTCACCCCACCTTCTCTGGTGACTTCTCCCTTGCTCCGGATGCTTACAAGTGATCTGGCATGCAGACCTGCGGAGAGGCAGGGGCAGTGGCGAAGGCTCAGACTAGGCTGGGAGTAGGGGATTTCCCTCACCCTCCCATCATGGCCTTGATGGGCTGTTACCCAGTACAGCGCTGCTCGTAAGGACCCACACGAAGAGCACCTATGTCACTGACACTCGAATGCATTAAACGTTGGCAGAAATTGGGAGGACAGACAGCGCCTGAGGAGTCTCCATGTGGCTCGTTACGACCTGGTCTGTGCTCCTATGAGCATTAATAAATCCCAAGGCAGGTGTCCAAGAAAGCGTTGGTAAAGGGGCGGGCGCCCTTCCTCACCACAGCTGCCCCCTAACTCCTCCGGCTCCGCTTGAGCGCGCTGTCGGGGATGGCTTCCCCTCCTCCTTGGAAGTGACTCTGGCTTTGCTTGTTGCCCAGGAGCTTGATGGGCTGCACTGCCAAATCGCTCGAGGCAGAAGCGCGCTGCCCGGCACCAGCGTGCGGCCGTCCGTCCTCACCGCTGAATGGCAGGAAAAGGTGGTGTGTGGGGAACATCCTGCTTTGCAGGCCGGGGGCAGCCGAGGCGGAGCGCTGCCCGCGGCCTCTTTGCGCACATTATTTCAGGCAGGTCTTTGTTCACGTGGCTGCTCTGTGAAATGGTCGCTGAAGTTAATCGCCAGCCCTCGCTATTGCTTATCCCCCGGTGCGGTACCAACGCGCAGCGGTGGGTGTGCAGATGAATCACAGGTTGTACACTGCTTCGGGGTATGCACACTGCTTGCCTGCTCTCAGCTTTTCTGACTGTTAACCCATGGTCTTACAGGCTGACCTTTCCACTGCCGCATGCAGCTGTGGAAAGCAGAAGCCTTTCCTCCTGAGAACTGTGGTTTTCTGTCATCCAAAAATCCACAGCTCGTCATGCATCAGTCGTGCCACTTGTGCTGCTGCTCGTCCAGGCCCTTCCAGAAAGGCTCCACTTGCCTGATCTGCTGCTTGGTATTATTAGCCAGAGAGATTTGCTGGAAACAGGCAGTCCCGTGAGCAGTTTCCTATGGACTGGCACTGCTGGTTTGGTTGTATTTGTGTCTGCTAAACTGTCAGTTCCATTTAAAGCAATTTTCCATGAATAGGGTATTCATAACATCTCTGTCCCGTGTGGTCTCCCTGGTGTCTAGTAAGGGGTGGGCTTGCGCTCTGGCCCATCTCTCATTGGGGTCATTAATAGGTCTCTCTCCTTTCCCAGCTGCGTTCCTATGAAATGTGTGGGAACCAAATATGCTGCCCACTCTTCAGCCCAGGACAGGAGTCGGCCAGTGAATCAACAGTTATGAGGGAGGCAGGGGAACAAGCCGACGGTGAGCACAGAGCACTTGTTTCCTTAGGAAACCAGCCCAGAAACAGGATGAATGTATATATAGAAAGAGGCTTACAGTTTTATCTTCTTTATGATAAAGAAGTGCCATGGAAAGCAGCTGGGTACAGGGGAAGAGACTTTTCAGGGCATAAGTTTCCTGCAAATGTTCAAGTGGGGACAATGCATTTCTTAGACGGGTAAAAGGGCTATTTTAAAAGGACTGTCCTTCCCCCACAGAGGCTCGCAGTCTGTCCTATATTTATGAGATTGCATCTGGAAAGAAACAAAAGATGAAAACACCAGACCCAGTGTGTTAACTGAAAAAGATATTTTTCGGTCAAGCAGATGGTGAATAGAAACCTACCATAGAAACCAGCTTACGCAACTCTTTTCACAACCAGTATGCCTGTTAAATACAAAGCTGCAGATAGAACAGTGAGATAGAGCTAGTCAAAACAGCTTGTGCTATTAAAATAGTGAAGTAAAGAGCACGTAGTAATTTTAAATGAACTTGCAAAGGATATGTTAAAATACAAAGGCAGCGATGTAATCCAAGTGTTGCTTCAAAACCGTGAAGTTACAGTTTCCGCTAATGCATATGGCTCACCAAACCCCCACAAATCAACAACAATAATAATAATAAAAACCTCACTGAAAGCATGAGTCAGCCAAAGGTAAAGGCGCTCAGTGGCTGCTTGAAGCTGTGCAGGCCTGCAGCGTGGCCAGGGGCAAGGGGAAGGTCAGAGCAAACTAGCAAGAACCCAGCTTTGCTGTAGCCTTAGGTGGAAGGAACGGCTGTGGGGAAAAAAAGAGGAAGCAAAGATACAAGAGAAAAAAGAAAAAGAGAGAACGCAGAGAAGCACTAGCAAAACACTTCTTGTTGTGTAGAAGCGTGTGCTCTCTGCGAGCTGCTGTGGTACTGTGCATACAAACTCCCTGCAGCAGCATGGTCGGGAGATAAGCAGAGACCAGGGTGACTGAAGGAAAAGAAGCAGCTGAGAGATTTGTACATCTTGCATGTTACAAGATCTCAAAAGTTAATTACTTTGATTAATATTTATCAGGAAGACCTGAGTTTTAAGACACGATTTAATGTTTGATGGCAGAAAAGTATACCTGGTATATACAATGTAGTAAATTAGCTGCCTTGTACCTATTTAGGCTTCATCTAATGATTATGGGTATTTTGGAGGGTAAATGCTGTTCAAAATGGCACTTTTTAGCTCACTCGAATCAGGAATCTTGATTATTATGGATAGTAAACTATATATGTAGTTTGAATTTTCCCCAAGTGTTTAGAAGGTATTTCCTATTGCAAGGATGGCAGGATCCAGTCTAGCAAAAACTTGCATGCTGAGTGTTATGCACTGTGAACAAACCTGCCAATTTTGCAGATGGTTTCCTAACTCTCACTTTTTTCCTTAAATTTAAAAACTTCTCTTTTAACCGTCAGTTGTGTCTCTAATATGGGCTGGATATACTGACAGCAGATCTCCTGCGTCCAAGTCTTTCCTTATAGAATCCTATTTTTGATTGACTTTCATATAGAAGAAACTCCCGGAGGAACTCGTTGAACCATATGGGTCCTATCTTTTGACATAACAATTATTGCCTGATAATAACACAATAGCAATAGCAGCATGTTTGGGAATCAACAGTGAAATACTAATGAATGTTAATGCATTGGTTTAATTTAGTACATTTGTTTTGTTGATGTACTTATTAACCTTCTGGTCTGTGGTTAATAAGCCATTCTATTTTGAGGTATTATTATCTGGGGGAAGAAGAGAAAAACAACACTGATGAAGTTAGACAATTTGCTCTTGTTTCATTCACGTTTTGCTTGCTAATTGACAGCAGAGCCTAACTGTTAACCCCTAGACTGTGCTCGGATTGCAGTGACATTGATGTTATTTTAATAACACAGTGACAGAGGGATACTTTTAAAGAGAGAATGCACAGCTTATTTTGGATGTACAAAAGGACATTTATGGCCAGGAAATACCATGCATTGCAGAAGGCAGCCTGGAGGGCTGTCATGGTCACCCAAGCTCCGTGCTGTGGTGAGTGTGCACCCAACAAAGCCGGCGGCTGCAAGGGCCTGGCTGCGGGAAGGAAGCAAACCACACGCAGAGCACAAGGCTGTTTTGTATTGCTGGGACACAGAAGATCATTCCCCACTGGGGAAGGTTTCTTTCTCACTGCCTCGAATTATGCCTTCAGCTCTGTTCTTCCGTCCTTTCATTTTCTTGTTTTCTCCCTATTATGATCATACGGACATGTGATTTGTTTGTGTCCCCTCAGCTGGGTTGAAAATCATTTAACTGCTGCTTTTCAGGGGATTTGGGGGTGCTGGTGAAAGGATAGAAAGATTTTGTTGGGAAAAGGGACATCTTTAAGCATACCTCATGGAAACTAGACACAGGATATGTCTCTTAGCACATGTCTATACAACAGCCCCCTCCTCTCTTCCCTGTTCTAGAAATCTTTTTTGCTCTGGATGAGATTTATCTAAAGAATTTAACAGTAGAAGTTTCACTGAAAAGTAGTGACACTTGGGTTTCTAAAATCTTTTGGCCTATTCAAAAGTTTCTTTCACTTAGTGGCTTTCATTGCCATAGACCAGAAAACAGGATTCCCTCATCTATGTTCACAGGAAAAATACCTTCTGAAACTAGAAGGATGGAAGTGAGGAACTCTTCATTCCAACAGCAGGTAATTTTCCAAGCACAGACAACATGTATTTGCCAGGGGCCTAGGGGCACTAATAGACCTTATAGGCCCTGAGCAGCCCCACCTGGGCCCCCCATCCATCTCTCTCTCTCTCTCTATTTAAGCTCAGTCTGGGGGCTGCTAGTCCCTGTCCTGGTGATGCTGTAGCAGTGCTGGGTTTCAGCCCTGCCTGGCTCTAGACTGATCTCCATGGGCCTGATCCCTATGGAGGTGTATGATACCCTTGGTTGGGGCTGTTTCTAGAAACACATGCACAAATAAAGCAGAACTTGCCATTTCTAGAGGCTTCATGTCCTGCTAGAGTAGGTGAAGGAAGAGGGGGAAAAAATAAGCAACAAAGGTAAGAAGGCACTTCAGTTAATTTTATCTCTAACTCTTGTTTCAGTCATATTTTCAGGTACTAAACATTCTTTGTTGTTTTAGTTGAAATCTGGGGAAATTACGTTTGTGATGAATCATGTCAGTTTGAAGGAAGGTGTTCCCCCTTCTTGGTGTTTGTTTTTGGGTGTTTCTCTTTAGTGACCATGACTGCTCACCTCTGTTCAAGCAGTTGTCTGAACAGCATTGGTATCTCCAACCTGGGCTTGGCCAAAAATTCCTCGATTCTCCACTGGGACTGCAAAATCCTAGGACAGGGATATGAATTCAATATTGATACAATATGAACTGGATATATATGTTTTATTACTGAAGCTCACCAGGATTTTAGTAGCTGTGTGTATACTAAGGGTGTTACTTCTGTTGCTTCTTCCTGCTAACACATGCCAACAAGAACATGAACAGGCTAAAATAGAGCTACTTTATTCATTACACTGGACTCCCCTTTCATATTATCCCTTTTCACTTCTCTTCCCTCTGAAACAGCTGTTTGATATACCCTGCTGGTGCAATTAATGAGAACAACAAGGTTCACTTAGGCTGACAAATGCAGAAACCCAGGCACTTTCCGACAGCCACAGCAGGAAGGAAAGATGTCTGTGTGCTCAGTCTGCTGGAGCAGTGATAGCAGCAGCCTGCAAATGCTGGGATTTGGTCTGTTTAGAAAGTCCATCCCAAAGGTACATAGGTTGCCCAGAAGAAGTAAGTATAGTGTCCAGTTACCATTCTTGATACAAATGCCCCCTTCTCTGTGCCCCCCCCCCCAACAAAAAAGAAGTTTAGACCTACCACTTAGTAGACTGTAAATCTAAAATACTTAAGAACCTATTTTGCCCCATAGAGTAATTTGTTGAAGAAGGAAAAGCACAATCTCTCGTTTTAAAGGTTTTTTGAGCCTGTTAAGTGTGTGTACTTACTGTAGAGCTATGACCTGACTATTTTCAGAGGTATACGCACAGCATGTTACTATTACTTTTTCCAAAAACACTGGGGTTTTTTGGATGCTGTATTGATCCATGGTAGAAAAACATGTACAGTTCAGTTTGGTTTTCTTGTAATTCTCTGTTCACTTCTTCATAGACATTCCTGTGCCTGTCTCCTACAAAGCAAGAGTGGTACAGCACATCAAGGACAGTCTGATACAGCAGTCTTCTATCGCTGTTCAAAGTATCTTTCAGGTTTTTGAAGATCTGACCTGAATCAAACAACTGTGATGGAGAGGTAGCATTGATTTACTTGGCAATATGCCAGGTTGAGTAGGGAAGCATTTTAAGAGTGATTTCAAAGAAGCTAAAATGTACTCTCTTGAAATTACACTTTTTAGGAAGGGTGCTGAAGACAGCAATTGTGGCTACTGTGAACCTGAAAATCAAGTGAAAGCTTATAGGGCATGGAGCTATATGTGAAGCAAAACCAAAAGAGAATGGCACAGGTTCCTGTGAATTGAATTGATAGTGTGTGAGGAGCTGAACAGAAAAAGTAGGTAACAATGTTTATGAAGAGAGGGAGGGTAAAAGAACTGACTTAAGATAAAGCTAGATGGCATATTTCACATTAAATTATTCCTCTTAACAATGCTTAGAAAATAGACAACTGAAGGGGTAGAGTTCAGATAACTCTAGAAATGTAGCCTCTCTTATCTTTTGTTTTGAACTCTTAATTTTTTCTCAGTCATCTGGTCTGAAGTGTGCAGGTTCCTTAATTCTGTTGTCATGCAGAGGACTCATTTGTTTTCTGTTTAAACATTTGATTTTCCTTTCTTTTGGTAATATGATAAGGATACATTAGTTCAAATTCATTCTTGGGTAACTTTTTATGCTTGAATACAATGAATTTGATGTATGGATTTCAAGTTTATCCCACTATATAAGAAAGGAGTCTGCTAAGTTCAAAGCACAATAACTTTTTGCATTCTCTTGAATGCTGCGAGAAAGCGAGTGGGCATGGAGATCCAAACAGTGGTCTGTTGTCTAGCGGCTACTCAGAGTTTCATGTTGCTCTTTAGTTTGGATCTCCAATTTCGATATCAGCTCTTTTTCCCTGTGAGAATGTGGTGTAGGAAAGGATTGATACCAAGAGCTTTGGGGGTTGGTCCTACTGTGTGATACTGGGCAAGTCAATTCACTACTTTGTTTTGTTTCCTACCTTGGAGGAAAAAGTTTACCTGGCCTGAACATTGCCCTAAGTGCAAGGCAACTCACATTTGTGAAATACCAGCAAAAGCTTTTATCGGTCTGTTGACTGAAATGGATTTATGCCCATTTAAACTTTGTATGCTATTGGCCTAGTGATCACACTGAGCTTTGGAGGTAAAGGTGTTATAGAATACAAACCCATATAACCAGCATGATAGATTGTAAGCTGTAGTCATTAGAAGAGGAAAAAGTCTAGTCAAAACAATGTAAGGAGTGTTATTGCAGAGAGACTGATAAGGCTCTCTTCCGTCAGAAAGGGATGTGACAGCATACAGAAGAATTCATTCACATCTAGGAAAAGGAAAATGTTTGTCCTGCAACAACTCTTCATCATTGCTACATATTAAGAACAAATGTCACCCTCTTCACGGCTTTCCCCGGAACAGCTAAATAAACTGGATATATTTATAGTCTGTTGAAGGATACAAACACTGTTTAAAGTGCAGTTGGTGATTCATGGAAAACTGATAAACATTAATTTCAAAAACAATGGTGCTCAGCGCTTGCATTGTACTCCCTGTAGCTGCTGTTTCTTGTATCTTACAAGTTAGTCATATATCTTGAAACACCCAGGGATGTTCCCTGTGGTATGGCTGTTTGTCATGAACATTATTCTTTTTAAATGTCTCTTTTTGTTTTCTTAATATTGTACTTAATATGCCTGTACCATAATACTTCTGTCTCTAAAAGATTAATTTGTAGTAGTTGCCACTGAGATGCTAGTAGATGAGCACCATCATGACAAAAATCACTACTATTATAAGTGACACCTGGCTTGGCAGCTTTACAGAACTTTAAAAACTGACATGGCTTGAAAATAATTTTTTTAACCCTAGACTGGTCCTTTGGTATTATAGTTGAGGACTCTTGCTTTTTGCTGCCTGTGCTCCGTCTGCCTTGAATAAACATAAGATTCCAGAACTGACAAACCAGAATCTTTCCTGAGCACTTAACTTCATATGAAAGAGGTTGTTATTTTTCACTTGAACTCATTTCCTGAAACATTATATAACTTTCTTTGAGCAAGGGTAAAAACCTAAACACAGTTGGTACTAATCTTGTTTCTAAATTAAAACAATAAGGAGCTAGGCCCTACAATATAAGATGGGGAAATTATAAGCTGTAGTTCTTGATTTAGATCATAATTTTATCCGCTAAATTTTTAAGGCTTGTCACTACTGTACTGCTCTGAATAAGTGATCACAGCTGGGAAAACTTTTTCTAAATCCCTGAGTTTGGGGGGACTTCTGTTGCTATTTCCAAAAGTGAAAAAAAAAATTGGCAAGTGTGCAGTGATGAGGCTCATGTGGGACTAGAGCCGCCTTTCTCTGCGTGCCCTGCCCAGAAAGCCTGGAGTTTGCATCTCCCTCTGGCTGGCAGAGGATGGCCTCTGCAGAGGAGCGCAGCAGGAGCCAGTGACTGACCAAATGGGCTTTCAGGTGCCTTTTGTTAGCATGTTCTTCTCTGTAGTAAAAGATCTCCTTTCTGATTCTAGAAAAGTTTTTGGACACTCTTTCCCCACATGCTAACCAAGTGCTGCTTGCCTTCGCACACAATGCCTGCAAACAAAAGGTATATTATGGCCTTGGATGAATTTTTCGATTTACTGAATGTTCTTAATGTTTCTTTTGGATCAGCCCTAAGAAATTCTCTTCCTAGAAAACCTTTAACCAGTTCCCTGTTAACAGTAAGTTGTATGTAGCCAGTATAATCATATCTAGACTGCATACATTTTTCTTGTTGATATGCCATTGATCATTAATATTGTTATACCAATTATGGATGTGTTTTTCCCCTCCAGCTACACCAAACTAGAGTAGCTTTTAGACAAAACATTTAAAGGTAGATTAGAGATATCTGTCTTTAGATAGAACTAAAGATGGTTGGTTCCCCACACTATTGCAAAAAATGTCAGTAAAAACATTAATAGGAAATGGGTGTATTCATTGGTGTTAGAACTGAGCTAGCTACCACAATGCCAGTGACCAAGATAACTGGCTGTGCATCAGTCATAGATTTTGCTGTATGTGCAACAGAAGACTGGGTGGTGGGTCTTTCCACTTTGAAATTAGAGTTGAGAAGGCAAGGAATGAGCTCCTTGATTCACTAAAACCTGAGGCTTGCTCCAGATGATCCCGGTAAGCAGGAGCTGGTGGATAATCTGTGTGCTGAGGCATGAGACTGGGTGAGAGATTCATACCAACAGACTCAGTCTGGGTTTAATGAAAACTTCACAAATGTTAATGAATATAGAAATGTTGTCTTCCTCTGGGTACTGTTACAGGCTGCATCTGACTGCTTGCTGTATCTGAAAATGTACCTGCATAGGGTTAACGCAGCTCCTAGCAGTGAGCCGTGCCTGTAATTCCAGCCCTTTGCCCTCAAGTCTTTGCTGCTTCCTGCATTCAGATCGGAAATGACAACTAGGTAATTGTTTAAGTGAAAGCTAATTACATTATTATTGTATGTTCACTGGTCAATAATATACTGCTTGTCATAAATAATAGAGTTGGAAAGGAACACTTGGATCACTTCAATTCAGCCCCAACATCAAACACAAATCCTAATTTTCACTTTGGCTGTGTGTGCATGCAAAACAGTAAGCTTATTCTTTCAGCTCTGTCATTTGTGTGCTCGTCAATGCTTTGGGGGAAAGCTTACAAGGACAGCAAGACTTGCTCAAATACACAAGCTGGGGAGGAGGAATGAGAATACTGTTGCACTTTGTAATGTGAATGGAGTTATTTTTATCACAAAGGGCTTGCATAAAAATATTTGTAAACCTCTCTATTGTTTGCTAACAATAGACTGCAACAAATAGTGAAGGGAAAGTTCTGAACGAATGGGTGTAGGTCTCTTAATTCTGCTCTTTTTTTTTAAGGTACAATACTTCTGAAAATTGCAACTGAAGAATGTTTTTGTTTTGTGAGGACTGACTTCATGCAGTAAACTAAGAATCTATGCCAGACGCTTTTAGGTGAAAATTAGCATAGCTTTAATGATGCCCATCACTTATGGACTGGCCACAAAAGAGGACTTCTGATTTTTTGGTGCAACAGATCTGAGAACTTTAAGGGTGCCAGGTACACATCAGTACTATGTAATGATTTCAAATGTTGCCTGCTGGCGCTGGGGAAGTCTCTGGACACAGATGCTTTGTCAACTAGCAAGAGATCCTAGTTAACATGATGATCCTGTGAAATTTCTGAAGTATATGAAATGAGGGAAATGCCATCTTCAGATGACATTGGCAATGGTCTGAAAAATTTCTCTGGGGATGTAAAAATAAACTAATTGATCTTCTATACCACTTGTGTATTTTTCTGCAGGAAAAGGAACAAAGAGCTGGGAAAAAATACATATCTGACACTTTAAATGTATCTGCTTTACCCATTCTTGGGTTGCTTTCTTCTGTGCGGAAGAGACCCCAAGCCCCAGGCTGGCAGGGCACAGACTCTCGGGGGCCAGGCAGCCTCTGCTGCTCCTACCACAGTGACTCCTGTCTCTGCTGACTGGGAATTCTCCTTTTCAAAGAGCTGTTTAAGTTCCTTACATTAAATACATATTGGCTAAAATGCATAGTACTCTGAGGTGTTGGCATGAGGTAGATTCCTCCATGGATAACTGAGAAGACTTTCAGATTTTTGGATGTGCTTGGAGTTGAATGCAAGTACTCAGGAGAAATTTTGTTCTTGATAGCTTGTCACCATTGAGGTGTCTCTGGGGCTTTCAGGACCAAAATCTCTTCTTATGCAGAAGCGTGAATACTTCAAATCTGCCAGAAGACTCACTTTTGTGTTGCTTATTAGCATATTCTTGTATTCACTGGCACTGGGGAAATTCACTTTTGGGACAGCCTCCAGTTCTGGCATTTTTTATTTTGCATTGTAATTTTTTTTTTTACTGACTCCTTTCCCTACTCTTGAATATTTTTTCATTTATTATTTTCCATCTCTTTCCTGCAGCAATTTCTCCTTTTACCTCCTGCATTCCCTGTATCGAAAACTAACATTAGAATTGCTACTGTTAGGCTTTAACAGACCAATTAGATCAATGGTGTGTCATTGTTTTTTATTATATCCCAGCTCATAAGATAATGTTTGGGATCATATATTAGTTCCTGGTGGGTTATTTTTGTAAGTACCAGTGCCAGTATCCTTCTGGGGGTTTCTGTTTGTTGGTGTCCTGTATTTATGCAATGCAAAATTGTTTCCAAATAAGCCTTTAGAGTTAGGTGGAACTACTGAAGTAGGACAGATACCTGATATCACCACCCTATGTTTATTAGATATGCAGAGCCCTGAGCAGACTTTTGCAACTTGCCTAGTACATTAGGGAAGGTGGGCTGGCTGTAGCAGGCCAAGCTGCTGGGATGTTAAGTAGGCTATATTTCTTTTAGTCACTCTTCTGCTCTCGCATCCTATTCCAGCCTAGGAATAGCCTCAGAATGACTCTGAAAGCTGTTTATTTGTATGCAGAGCCCACACGGTTCCCATACTCTGGCTTCCTCTATCCAACTGTAAAGGTCGTACCTCCTGCTGGTGGACACCGCTGATTGCAGTGAAAATATGCTGTTGCTCTCCTCCACTCTCAGCCTTTCTTTAGCTCTTTTCCTTTTCCAATGGGAATATTTCCTTTGGGCATATGAATGAGAGAAACTCTTGATAGGAAGCAAGTGGCAGAATTGTATTGGCATATTGTCACCTGCCTAAAAAAACCCAGATTCTCTTTCGTAGAAACACATGTAACAAGCTAGTCACATTTTGATTTTATGTCCTTGGAAATGAGTTACGCTGAAAATGTTAATCAGCTTATGTGTACATTTTTCAGAAAATTCACTAGAGTGAGCCTAATATACACCACCTAGCAAGATGCTTAAGACAGCTAAGTGCTCCTGTAAACTCCATTTTGCCATAAGCTGGTGAAAGAAAAGATTATTTTTTTTCCCCTGGAATCTGGCTATGGACTTAGACTTGGAAATGCCCATTTTTGGTTGCAACATCCATAAGGCTTTGAGGATCTCCAAGCAAATCTGTCTCAGTTTGCCTTCTTGCACCAGTTCCTTATAGGGAATTGCTGGCAATGTTTGAGGCAGCTGTTTATTGGAGAGGGACTTCAGCAGAACAGATTTTCTGTTCCCAATCAGTTTGGGAGTGATTGCAGCCCCAGACCTGTGACAGCAGATCCTGCTCTGTCTGTTTATCTGGAGGGTTCAGCTAGATCAGCCTAGATACCTGCCTCTGAGAGGATCCGAAGGTGATGCAATACTTGCATTGCTCCCATGATATTGGCAGTAAGGAAAGCAGGTGTACTTTGAATGCATGTGGGAGAGGTTCACCCTAGGAAAGTTGTTCTCCTGGATAAGAAACAAGCTAGAAGCTTGTCTGCCTGGGAAAACCAGTTGGGCAATGCATGTGTTTTGATGATGCCTAAATAACCCACTTCAAAAGTTAATTCTGATTAATTAAAACACAAACAGTCTGTCTTTGCTGCAAAGGCAGCAAAGTAGTTTGTTTCCATTTTTAATGAGCTAAAAGTGAGAACTGCGGTTTTTCCCAGATATTATTTTAAGAGTGCAGCAAGCTGAGAGCACTGTTTCTGACTGGGAGTGCCTCCTCCATGCTAATGGGCCAAAACGTCAATGTGCTGACACAAAGCTGTCTGTTACCCTCCATGATGAGGACATTGCGTATATGGCATTTCTTTTGCCATTAAATCCAAAGAGAAGTCAAAGTACTGGAAGTTCATAGTGCGGCATAGGTTGGTCTGTCCCCATCCCTCCTGTAGCTGATCTCACCTGACATGGAGACAGTGGCCTTTGCCTTCACTCTTGCTCCACAAGGCTACGGATGCTTGTAACTTTTGTTTTTTGCAGGATCAGTGTTAGTGTATTTCTTCCCTAAAGCATAGCTTAATGGTGATGCTATGCATGCGGTGATAAGGGTGGGATTAGGCAAATAACCACTTGATAGCTGACCCACAGAGCTGATTATGTGCATGCTCTCATTGCATCACAATTATGAATCAATGCAGTTTAAACACAAATAAAAGTTGAAATTTAAATTTTTTTGTCACTAAAGCAGGCTAAGAACATATACATGGATTTTTAGCACCTGATTCACTGTAAATTGTTGGAGTCATTTGTGTGCAGGATTTACATCTGAGCAAAGCATTTATTTACTAAGGTTTGCCAGCCAGGCTGGAACGGGGGAAGGGCATCTCTAGTTAGCTGTAACATTTCACTTTGATTTTAAAGTGTGTAGCCATTGTAAAAAGTAGCTAAAAATAAATAATTTTGAAGTGAAATAATAGTTAAAAGTGAAAACAAAATGCTCTGCACTGCCATGATTTTTGATAACTTGTTCTTAATAAAAGCTACTTGCTGAAAGGGATACCTGGGAAGAGGAGTATGGAAACAGTTCTCTACATTCCACCACTCATATTTAGCAGGTTAAAAATGGTGAAAATCTCTGCTAAGTTTTAACGTATCAGATTTTCCCTTTCTCTGAACTCAATCAAGCGAACTTTAAAAAATGCTTTTACAGTTGATATTTTAATTGTTCTTTCGTGTTCTTTGGCATGTTTCAGGTTTCTTTGCTTTATCATGAAAAATTCATACTAAGGAATATTAAAACCAATTTCCTTGATATAATTTCTTTAACAATAGTTACATCCTAAAAGGAAGTATAGCAACTAATTGCACTTTTTACAGAACTTTTCTATATTTTCTTTATGCTGTCATTCTTATGCTTTAAGACATTGTAGTGAATACAGGACTTAATCTTGAAGAAATAGACTAATTTGCCATGCTATGCAAAGGAGAGATATTGGAGAGAAAAGTCCTGGTGTGAGAAAATAATTAAAATGCTAATGAATCTGGCCCAAGAAAAGGTGTTTATCCAAACAGACATGAAGGGAAGGACTGTAGTCTAAAATTGCAGTAACAGATCAAAAGAAATCTGAAATATGATTGCAGAAGGAAATTAAAATACATATATTAAAGCATAATGAATTTAATTAAAGGTTTTGTAAAACATACAGAAGTAGGTACAGAAACAGATGATGTAGATGAATGTTTGAGATGAGCAGCTGATGTAATGTTTAAACATGTTAATGAAAATATGGGTGCTTTTCTCTGCCAAGAATGAAGGAGTTTTTTCTATATAAATACAAAGTGCTGATCTGTGGAGACAGAGAAGGACTAGGCAGAGATTGCATGTGGATTCCTGAGAGCTGGATTTGCCAGAGATTCCCTGGTTTCCAGCTTGTCTTGACTGAGATGTGACAAACTCTTGCATGTCAAAAGACTCTTCTCTGGTCTGGATCTCCTGGTGTTAAGCTCCTGAGTCAATATTTGGGCACCTAAGCAGCTTGGCCTGACTTTTCTAGAAGGAATGCACATGGGCAAATCATGGAGGAGGTGGTTGGCTTGCTGATGTCGGGACTGGAATTAATACTGTTTGTTTAACTTCAGCTGCCATCGGGATATGGGAAGCAGATAGTGACCCAGGAGGTGAAGACATCTTGGTCATAGCTGGAAAGACAGGAGAGCAGTGTCAAGCCACTCTATGGGTGATTGTATGCAAAGTCATAAATAGTGGTATCCTCTGCCCATAAGGTAGGGACAGACAGGAGCTGTGACTACAGGCTGCTTGACCCCTCAGTGCTTACAGAAGTTGTGTGGATTGAGTGTTTTGGCGCAACTGTGCTATACAGAATAAAGAATTTCTATTTCTGCTATGCAGCGAGTCCAGTACAAGAAAATCTTTGGTCATTCTCCTACCATTTTCATCTCAGAAGCTATTTTCAGAACTAAAATGATGTTGCTTTGAGGGTAAAACAATTTACACACAAAGGGTTTTGCCAAAATCAACAAAGTGTTCCAAAGCCTTCCAGGTTCCCTAGAACACAAAGGCTGACTCAGAGCGGTGACTCACCACCAGGAAGCAGCGAGCGAGCCGGAGCCCTCCTTATCTGCTCTTATATCTGGGGTGTGGGAATGAGTGGTGGGGTGGGGCGCGTGTTGGTGGGGGAGTGGAGGAAAGGTTAAATGTTATGACAGCTTCCACTTCTTGGGGAAAGAACTGGAAAATAAAGTCATCCCTTCTTGTGTCCTTTCCTATTGGCCACTGGCATTGTTTTAACTTGGGAAGCATGTGAATGCTGTAGATCCATTGACAGTTGTACAGTAAATCTGTCCCTGTTTGAATTATTTATGTGCAAAGTGTTAGATTAATTTTGGAAGTCTTACTGTTGACTCCAGGCTGGCTCTCACTGCCTGCCTCGCTGTGCGGTGTCCCACGAGCACAGCGGCAAAAGGAGAACTTTCACTGGGGCTTTTTGAAAGGAAAAGGTGCTCCGGGGCCTGGGATATTACCAGTGACTGGTGCACAGTATCTTTCTTGGCAAAAGATACTGAAGGATGCGGAGAGGATCTTGTGCCTCAAGTCCTGCCTTGTCTGATGCACTGGGCTCCCTTCAATCCTTCCCTGCTTTGCTGGTAAATAGCTATTTTTCGTTAAGCTTCAGAAGATACTTATGGTCTATTCCTATGCCATATTACCCTATTTATTTCAGTAGTATCTCTTCTGTTATTAGCTTCCTGATTGCCTAGTGACAGCAGATGCTTTTAGTTTTCTTAAGTGGCCTCTGCATCTCCTCCCTCCTACCTCTATAAATGAAGGTTTTTCCTGATGTCAGTGCTTATGGCCCAGGACAAATCATCCGAACTGTAGCTTGTGCCTGACTGGTGTCTCCAACATGCCCAGGATTAGCAATGAGGGCTTGAAGTGTTTTTTATTATTTTATTTTTTTTATTATGGCCTGCCTAGGCTCTCTGCAAGCTTCCTGTGCCTGCCTCTCTCCAGATCCTTTTGCTGACTGGGTCATGTCTCTAGCATGTTGCTAGTCTCTGCTCAGACTGGGCTTTCCCTTCTCCTGCTTTCCCAATCTCATGTGAAAGCATGCACCTGGGGTAAAGGAGGGTGGGGAGTCTCTGCTTGGGCTGGGCCTTCCCTTTTTCCTACTTTCTCAATTCCATGTGTAAGCATGTGCCTGGGGTAAGTGAGGGTGGTGATTAAAAACAAACAAGCAAACAAACCAAAGAAACCCCTTCCTTCCTGGGGCTGGGATCCAATGAGACGCATGTTCCCAGGAAATGGCTGCTTTAGGGCGATCCAAAGGTGCTGGGGCAGCTCAGGGAAACGCACCCAAACCAGCCTGAAATGAATTTGCCTGAATTGCAGTCTAGCTCTGGCCGTGTGCGGGTGGCGCAGGAAGCCCGCGCTGCCGTGGATATTGCTGGTGGCAGAGCTATCTGCTCGTGGGATTCAAGCCGGTCCTGCTGGAGCGGCCCTGGTGCTGGAGGCCACGGCTGGGCTGTGGGCAGGTGTGCCCCGGGGGCAGCTGCTCCTGCGGCTCCCCGCTGCCCGAGGGGCTGGCCCAGCCCCGCGGGCGAAGTGGGAGGAAAGAGGGAGAGGGAATACTCAGCAAATGTGCGGAGCTTCACCCAGCGCTGTTTGGTGCTTTGGGCAATTATTTGCCCTGGGACGAACAGCAAGGACTTTCCTGTCCTGGTGTTAGGAGAAGGTGATTATGTCTGGGAGCGGCACAAATGGCTTCACAGGTGAAAGGGGATGCTGGCTTGCCTCACAGCACGCAGACTTTTAAAGGCATCACCTGTGCTTGCCCTCAAAGATCAGTTTTGATTTGACTGTGCTAGAATTACTTGCTGATCTCTGCTTAGTGTGTACTGAAGTATATGTAGGAATTTTAAATTTACTTGTAAGTGTGTGCTTGAAAACCCATTTCTATGGCAATGCTTGTAGAGTAAAAGCATATGCTCTCTATAGTAAACTCAGTTTTGTGAGATATTATGTCTGTAGCTGCGTGACATTGATGTCTGAAGGAACCCAGGCAAGGCACCGCTGATCGTGCCCTGTCCCAAATATCAGTGACATGATCTTTTAACTGTTGAATTAGGCACTGTTTGACTGACTCTGTTATGCCTGCTGCAAAAATAACATATGATCCTCTGGCTTTTTTCTCTTTGAATTCAAAGTCTTACCAAAAAGATGCAACGCATAGTATTTCTCTTGGGAGCAAGAAGGAATATATATTTTAAAAAAATTAGTAACTTTGCACATTTTTGCAGCTCTTCCAGGCACTTCTCTCCTCAAGTCCTGTTTCTTCCTCTTCTTGATCCTTTGTTGAAGATTATAATCCTGTGTTTATATCTCTGTCTGTTGCCATAGAAATAACTGATGTTGCTAACTAAGCTTGAAATTTCCTTAAGGGATAAAGGAAAGGGCTATTCCTTATAATTGTCTCATCTGTGTGAAAATAACAAGTATCCAGATGGATTTCTCTTCAAAGGTCATGAATTTTAACGTCTCTACCGTAATATAAAATAAGTTGGGTGCTTTCAGTGGCATTACGCTAGCTTTCTCCGAATCACAGGCCCAACAGAGCGTGCTTCTGTATCCTGCCTTCCAAATATGCTTCAACTCTGAGTCAAAGGGACCAAAGGAGAGTTCAAGCTTTCTTCTCATCAAAACTTTGCTTTCATTATTGATATTGAAAACACCTATCTGTTAGGAATCAGCCTAAAATGTCAGTGCTCTTTTCAGAAGGAGCTATAAAGTCCCTGCAATGGCAATAACTCTCGATCGTTGCTGACCTAGGATTTGAATAAGTGATCTACCAGTGGACGTCAGGTGTACCAGACCAGCTTTATCAGGTTTGTTGTTTCTGAAAGTCCTGCTTTCTGTATACTGCTGTGCCACTGTTTTCTGTCCAAACGTTTTAATATCTTTAGTTTAGCTTTACATTCATCAAACTATTTTTTTTTTTACTTGAAAGCAAAAACTAAAATGGTATCACCCACTTTTTTTTTTGTATTTAGCTTACTGAAAATGTTAATTTTATTTAGGAGTGGGGTGGTTTAACTGTCTTTTCCACTGTAGGGAGAAACAAAGTGAAGTATTGTACAGAACAATGCAAATATATGAGGAAGTTTCAGGCAGGAAGGGAGAGTACTTTACATTCAGTCAATGTGTGTGCAGTGTGAAAACAGAGTTCAGGTTTGGGTAGAACAATCTTCTAATCCAGTAACTAGTTTTTAAAGAAATAGGACAATTTTATGAATTTGCAGCCTTTGCTCTACTAAATTTAGATAATCCCTGTGATTAAATAATAAACAAAGCCGGTGGTGGTGGGCGTGGGCAATTGTGTGTAATCCTTTATCTCATGGGGCCTTGCCAAAGCACCATTGCATAAGCCTTTATTCTTCCCTCCTCACTCCTGCTTTTTCCTGAGCTGTTTTGTGTCCTTTCCCTCTTGTCTGTTGAATGAAGTCCTATCAGGTTTTTTTACAGTTCACCTGTTCCCCTTTATTTCTGTACTACTTCATACTTCAGTTCTTCTTTGCCATTTTTTTTCTTAAAACACTGCAGAATCAGTGATTTGGGTTCAGAATGTCAACATTTTCAGCTGCAGACCTCCATACTTATTACAAAAACCACTCTCTGATATAACTTTATAACTCTTTGCAGAAGTAAGTAAATATCCTGCATGGGGGTAAACTGAGTTCACTTTTCCCAAGGTCACAAAATCCAACGTCGAAACAGGCAATACAAAGGAAGGATCCCCCAATAAGCAGAATTTCCTTCTATACTAATCCCAGTTTTACCCTTCATTTTAAAATTGTCTGCATTGTAGTAATACAATGTTCATAATATGGAAAGAATAAAGGAAACAAGCAACATGATTTAAATTTTTTTTAAAAGCTGTGTCGCACTTCTGATGATCGCGATGATAATCTCTGGATGTTCCTACTTTGTTTTTATCCTCATTGCATTGTGTAATCTTAGTAGTCTTTAAAACAAGACAGTAAATATATTTGAATCCATGTCTCCATGCTCCTTTGACTGAGCTCCTACAATGGGGCTCCACACCTGAGTCCAGGATCGAAACCCGCCTGAGCAGTGCAGCCCCTGCCCCAAATTTCCAAGCCCTTCTGCCTTGTTACAGGCATGCTCCCAATGGTCATGTTGATCTGTAAACATGGGGATTCCTGCTTGTAGAACAAATTTATCCACCCCTGTGGCACCAAATATTTGGAGGAGGAGGGTAAAGATTGAGCACTTTCAAAATTGTTTCATCACAGCCAGCAGAGCTTTTTCATCTCTTAGTCTTTGCCTTAGGCTTATGTTGGGGTTAGGAAGCGGAGCTGTGCTGGCAGGAGAGGGGGAAAGGGAGCAGGCGGAAAGGCAGCAGTAGTGGGGGGAATGTGCAATGCATCTGTGCCGCTTGTCCTGGGTTTCAGTCAGAGGCCTGTCCTGAGGCCAAGCTGGACGCTGCTCTGCTGTGGAGTCCGTAACCCCAGCCACGCTGACCTTGAAACATCCAGATGTCTCCATATTTTATGCGTTGATCACTCAAAAACAAATAGATGATGTTAGAAAAGCATGTTTAGGACATGCTGGGGAGCAACAGTTGCTTTCCATGACTTTAATTGCAGAGCTCTTTGCAACATGCATTTTTTTCCTTCTGCTATCAGCCACCAAGTTTGGGGGAGAAGTCGTTTGCCAGCTATGTCGCAGAGAGAAATCTGCTCTTGATTTAAAAAAAAAAAAAATTAGCCTGAAAACCACAGAGTGCAAATGACAAGAAGCAGAGCCGGCTCGTCTCCAGCTTTACTTCCTGTTTTTCTGGTTAATAGTGATTTTTGGGTAATGTCTGTGTCCAGACAACTTGAAAGCATCACAGTAGTGAACAAGTCTAACAAGGCCAGGTTTGAGTCTAGTTCTGCTTCTAGGGAGAGACAGATTTGTCCTTTCAAAACCTAAAGTAAGTGCAGAAGGAGGCTATGACTTGCCCTGTCTCTTACTAATGATCTCTTGTAAAGAAAACAGATGTTAAATACAGATATTTTTTTTTGGAAGCATAATATACCAGTAATTTAACAGACTGGAATTTGGTTATAACATGTTGACCTTTAGCAGTCCTCTCATAATTTTTTGTAAGTTTCTTGTTAAAAACTTGCTTTAAAAAACACTCAAACTCTTTCATCTTTAATTTTGCACTGATTACCACTAAATGAATATGAAAACAGTCTTTCTTTTTCTTTTTAGATTTGTCTTTTTTAATGTAGTTACAGGAAAATCAGAAGCAAATATTCACTGAGATAATTAAAGCCAGTATTTACATAGGTAAGGGCAGCAGTCCCATAAAAATATGCAGTTGGAAGCAAAAATAGAGAGAGGAAAAAAAAATGTTGCAGACCATGAAGTGAAATAGCTAGTTCAGCTTGGAGAGCTCTGGGAGGACAGCGTCTGACCTGCAGACAGCAGAGAGCAGGGAGGATTTCTGCCTTCTGCCTCTTGGCTTGCCCTAACATTATCTCACCGGTGAGCTCAGCCCTTCCCTGCTGGTCTTTTATCTGACCTGAAGGTTGGTGCTGGGTTCTCCGCTACTTGGCTTTTCATATTTATCGCTTGGGGGCCTTCTTGCTTGGATAGGAGCCTCTGTAATGTGACAGCTAAGTTTGAAGTGGTACAGATAGGAGTTAGCTTTTAGAAAGTGGTGGAATGTGTGTTTTTCCTGTGACTTTGGATGTTATTGAAGTGCTGCTTGAACTCTACCTGTTACACTTAGTGCTGGGATTGAATCACTGGCAGTGACTAACACGTTATCCCACAATCTACAGTACTTGTTCTAAATATGTGTGTGGGGGGGTTCCCCCAGAATTTGCTACTAAACATGCTAACTAGTTTTCATTAGAGTATGGTTAAATATTAAATATTTAATACAGGTTAAATATTTTCAAATCCATTTCATGTGGATCACAAGTATGGTGAAGTACTTCACTCATGTGGGCCTTCATATTGAATCAGTGCAGGATGAAGCTGTGTCCTGACTGCTCTAACTGTGCATTTTAATTTTAAATTCCCCTAGGAACTATAATTAATGGTCCTCTAAATAAGGAGGTCATCACTAAAAATATCTTTCTTAATCCTTCTCGTGTTAAAGACAATAGAAAACCTCTGTTTAATTTTAGTAAATAATTTTTTTTTTTGGCATGCTTTCAGCAGAGTATTAAATTCAGAGGGGCACTTTGCTGCACCCATGGCAGCCATAAGCAGTCGCTTTCCTCTAGCCACCGGGAAGTGCGGGGAGCTCCGATTCTCCCTGCAGGTCGCACCGGGCTGTCAGGACCCCGGGAGATGCAATCCCCGCGCAGAGGCGCTGGGTGAGAGAAACCGGCCTGTTTTCTCCCCGTGCTTGTGGATGGGTGTCCTGAACACCAGTCTCTTCCTTCTGACTCTCAGCTTGCAATTTAACTGTGAGCACTAGCTTAATCAGCTGGACTGTTTTATTTGCATGGCCACAGATTGGGTTGCCCTCCTGCAGAGGAGCACAGCTAGTTACGGACTCAGAAATGCGAGCTGAGGACATAGGGCAGAAATTCATTATTTTTTAAATTGTTTTGTAATACGGGCTATAAAAGGTGCTCCAGGAAGCCACGCTTTGGCAGCTGTCGGTTAGTGTCTCGGGTATCCTTGGAGTGTGGGTCAGTTTATCACAAGAGTATCCTGAAGTGACAGAAGGCTGAAAAGGTGATTTCTAACTTCCTGTGCTTTCAGCAGAGCGACTCCTAACAGCAATTTGCAAAACACAAAGGAAAAGAATGAGAGGAATGTGCTCAATGGCTACTGAGCAAAGCCCGGCTCCTTTCAGTGAAGGTAACCAAGTAACACTGCTTAACACGCTCTGCTCCAGCCTTCGCTGAGCCAGTGCGGGCCGGGGGAGAGGTGCTGTCTAAATAGGCGCGCTCACCTCCTGGAGATCCACCTATTCAGGCAGTCACCACAGGCTGTGGCAGTACTGTAAGAGCTTTGGTATCCATGCCATGTAAAAGGGGAGGTGCTTTTTTTCGTTTGTTTTTCTTTTGGTAAGTTTGAAGTGTGTTGAAACGCTAACTACTACGTTTTCCATTCGTTTTGTGTTGCTATTGCAATTCTCCTTCAGGCACGCAGAGGTAATTGCTGGTGGGAGCCATGCACAACTGCTGAGTCAGAAGAGGTGAGTGCTGGTGAGGGTGCTCCTGCATGCCTCTGCCTTCCTGGGAGAGGAGCCTAAAATGGCAGGGCCCCCTGAAGTGCTGGTACCACCAGCTTCCACTGCTCTGTGCACTGGCCTCGAGATATCTTCTGAGGGCATAGCTAGCTCCTCGGACCTATTTTCAAAGTCCATTGGGCACCTGCTCATGCTATAAGAGAGTGGAACCAAAATATTTGCTCTCATCTGGGAAAAAAAGCAGAAAGCCCTGCACTCTGCAGCATTTCCATTGTCCAAATTTTGGCTGTGAAAGCCTTCGGGGTGCAAGGCTGAGCAGCATGTGAACACAAGCATTGCCTTTCTGCATGATGGCAAGGCACCAGCCTCCTCCCTATACCTGTGACCAATACCAAATGCTTAAGGGAAGGTGTGTGAAATGGGATGTGTGGAGAGGGCTCTTCTCTTCCCCTCCATACTGGCTTCTGGCTATCAGGACTTAGGGACTTCCTAAGCTCCAGGTTGCATCCTTGTGCTCTGGCTCATTACTGCTTGACCTGGTGTTTGCCAACAACTTAGAGGAAGTCAAGATGAAATTTTCTTCCTTCAAGAGACACCTGTTGGGTACAGTGATAGCGGTGCTGTCACCGTGACAGTGCCTTTGTTCTGCCTTTCTGTCTGCATCCAGCAGATCAAAGGATATGTTTATCCCACTCTACTTGGCACTTGTATTCATCTTTTTCCCCCCTAGATATCAAAAAATTGGAGAGGGTCCAGTGGAGGGCCACCAAGATGATCAGAGGATTGAAGGACTTGACATATGAAGAAAGGCTGAAGGAATTGTGCTTGTTCAGCCTAGGGATGAGAAGGCCAGGGGGAGCTCCTCATACTCTTCCAAAGCCTCAAAGGTAGTTTTAGAGAAGACAGAGATACCCTTTTCACTAGGATGGACAGTAACAGGACAAGAGGCAATGTGCACCAGCTACTTTGGGGGAATTCTCTCTGGATATTGGAAAAATTCTTCATCATGAGGACAACTAGACTTTGGAGCAGGCAGCCCAGAGAACTGGTGGACTTTCTCTCACAGGAAATATTCAGCTTTCCACGGCACTGAATAACCTAATCTAAGGCCCTGCTTCCAACCAAAGATTGGGCTGGATGATTTCCACAGCTTCCTTCCAACCTAGACTTTTATGTGATCCTCCTCCATGGCCTCTGTAAGCCACTGAACTCCTGAAAGAAATTTCAGGCAGATTTATTTTGTACAGACCTGCTTTACACACCAGAAATCTGTCACTGGAAAAGTGCTGAGGTCATATTAGTGCTCTGAAAACACTGCAGTTTGGAGTGATGAACACTTTTAGTGCATGTTGTCACTGGTTTCTCCAAGTCCATAAACTGGAAAAAACAAGCCTTTTTCAATTAAAAACAAATGGCCTTCCTAGTTTCCATTCATTATTTTTCATATTGGGCTATGCAGCAGATGATGTTTTTAGTGATTTGACACAGGATAAGAAGCATCTCTTCTCCAAAGAGTTCACTGTATGGTTCACAGATCCCTTCTTGCTTTTGTTTTGAACCTGTTTTTTGGGGGTTGTTCTTTAACTTCCTGTTTGTGAAACTGAAGGCAAAGGTGTTGAACTTATACCAGTCTCAGGCACACAGCTAAGACGAACAAATTACTTCCCTCATGGGAATGCTGCAGATTGCAAGCAGTGGAGAATGGCCCGTAATAACATGGGAATTTATATTTATTTAAGAACTTTTAAGCACTTCATTTTTATTTCTTAAGATGTAGAAAAATATAGAAGAACATGTGAAAAGCAAACACTGCAGTAGCTCAAGTCAGATTGACATGCTACTAGAAATACTTGGCAGGGGGGAGCGCTGCACAGTGTTGGGGGTGAACTGGCATTTGGGTACCCTGCTAGAAAATGGGGAAAATTCATCCTGTGTAAATAAGTGCCACATACTGTTAACGGGATTTCTGGTGTTGTACATTGGAGCTGAATGTGATTCACTGAAGATATGTATTTTAGTAGAACTTGGAGCCTGTTACACTGAAGTCAGAAATGTAAAGCTAAATTCTGAGAGTACACTAACAGCATACAAGATATGCTAAGTAAATTTGCTTAAGTTAGAGAATGAGTGCTACAGTCATACACAGAACAGCTACAGCTAGCTTTTTACAGAGCTACTGCTTGCTTGGACACAGTCTGAGCTCAGCAAGCTTTTCACTGCCATCTACCTCGCAAAGGAAATATGGTTCCATAGAGAAATTAGTTTGAACTAAAAAGTTTGAATTGGAATTAGGTCTTGGACTGAGTTTTTCCCTGTTAGACTATTTGTGAAACTGCTCTCTCTAAGCTGTAATATTAGGCAGAAGAACCTAAAGAAGCATGGGTTGAATTTAGTTATGTTGGCAGGTTCCCTCTTTCACGCATGGATCCAAGTTCCTCTGAATTATTTGCACTGCATATGTGTTGGTTTACACCCAAGATATCCTCTGGAGCAAACTAAACAGATCTCAGCATGCACAGAGACCAGGATTTTCTGATCTGCTTCCAAGTGTGGACGAGAGGATAATATGCATCAGAATCCAGGACCCACATGAAATACAGGTGTGAGCCAATCTGCACCAGCAGTTCCAAGGATTGGCATCCGGTGCAAGTAGCAATAATGGTGTAAAATTACCATCAGTGGCTTCATCCTGCTATAACAAATAAACCAAGAATATGGACTGATTTTATTATATTTTCACTTGTGCTGGAGCATCCATGTGTGAAAGCACATCAGCTGGCACACAGTGGTTGTATCAAAATGTATCAGAAAATCAAATAACCTTTTCCAGTGCTAGAAAGCATTACGCGGTATGTATGACACTGTCAGTGTATAACACTGACTTGGCAGTTGTCTGGGAAGTTGCCCTCATCAGTGGCTACGTTATTACCTTAAATAAACTTAACTGGAGACTCCAGTGTCACAAAAACAAAGCAAAGTTCTTCATCTGGCTCTCTCCCACTAATGTCCTTTGCGGCTGTGTATAAACTGTGAATCTCTTCTTGATTTTGTTAACTACAAAGGAGAAAAACTACAGAGTGAAATGGAAAGAGAACTCTCTTCAGCCTAAAAATGTCTTTTAATGGTGCGATACTTGGAGTCCTGCGTCCTTTTGCTGTGCCTGCTTTGCCACTTGGTTGACCAACACATTTTGACCTTCCTGATGCAGCAAATGCTGAATTGCTGTGAGTGATCAGAGTCTTTTGATTCTTGAAATGAAGTGAAGGTCAGAAAATCCCATCAGATATGTGATATTCATTTCAAAGGTGTTGGTGCTTTCTGTTAAGATTTAAAAATCATGTCAGCCTGGATATGCATTTGTTCTTATTTTTCTGTAAAGCTGAGAAAATGTCAAAATAATAATATTGATTTTTTTTGTTTCTCTGTCCTACAAATCCAGAATGCTATTAAATGTCAAGATGATGCCTAATTTGTCTTCAGTGAAATATTTATGAGAAGGAAATAAAAATATTTGTTACTAGAGTGCCTGAGAGGTTAGACTTGAATGCTCTCCATATCTTTTGCTGTGTGCCTTATAAACATAAAGCAAGAGCATTGTATCAAAGGGATTACAGGGAAACAAAGCAATATTGATCAGAGTGACTGTCAGCAGTCTCATTGCGCAGGTGGCCTATCTGTCTTCAAGTTTCTGTATTGCAGAGAGGAATTTGAAGGACAGCTATCAGGTAGCTATGTGCATATTTGTAGATACGTCTTCCCAAGTTCAGGGACAGCACAGAGGAAAGCACAGTTCTGAGCAGTCATGAGCTGA
This sequence comes from Apteryx mantelli, assembly GCF_036417845.1. Taxonomy (NCBI): domain Eukaryota; kingdom Metazoa; phylum Chordata; class Aves; order Apterygiformes; family Apterygidae; genus Apteryx; species Apteryx mantelli. The sequence continues at coordinate 22,894,301 of NC_089983.1, read as the reverse complement.
ATGCTGGATGGAGTCGACAATGAAAGAGAATGAGGGATTAGAAAATAAACAACTGATGTGATAGAGAAGAGAGATTTTCTGGAAGAATGCAGGTAATACATAGTTTGGTCATGTCTTCTACGTGGCTGTTGTGGGACATGATGGAATTGTTCAAGGTCAGAAGACATTATGCTGCCATAAATAAAAAGTGTGGCAGCTTTTATCTGTATACTTCATCTGTACTGATGAAAGGCTAGACGTAGCTAAACCTTCCAAGTGGTACCTGAGGATAGGCAATAAGATGTAGCTCAGATCAAAGACGTGGAAGGGCGTTCAAAATAAGTAAGAGATCTGGGTTGCATACCCAGCAGAGAGACTACTCCTGCAATTTCTTGCTATAAAGCAAGAGATAATATGTAGCCATTCTTAGTGGGGATTTGCCCTACTGACCTTGAACTGATGTCCAGACTTCTATGGGCTGTCAAAGCAAGGGAGGCACTGTAGTTTGGACAGAAGAAGGAAGGTCTGAACAAAGTATCTGTACAAGACCAACACAGAAATGCCAGTGGATTGGATACAAAGAGGGGAACAAGGAAGGAGGTCTTCAGAGGAATATAGGGATGATGACCTTCCTAAGCTTGTGAAAGTGAAGAAGGTTTTAGTGAGAGAGAAAAACCAGGGGAGTTCTGGAAGGCAAGAAAGGAGATTTCTGGTAGAGAACACAGCTGCAGAGATGAGGGTGGCTGACAGGTCAAGAAGGATAAGGGTGGATTCTGGATTCCACACTTTGGTAAAGAAAGGACAAATAGAGGCTTTGTGAAAGGCTCAGAATGTAAGTGGACAAAAGGAACTACCTTCAGGAGCAGGCAGCTGCTGGAGATAGTCCATTTAATGAGTTTAAAGATAAATAAAAGACAATAGCATAGGCTGGAGACCAGTACAGACCTAAGGGAATATCTGTGCAAATGGCATCAGAGGAGTGCAGGAGTAGGCAGAGTTGGATGTGGAAGCAGGATTTGTGCTGCTGGGAGATTGAAGAGAGGCAGAGGGGCATATAGTTGCACTCAAGAAGCAGAGGAACAAAACTAGCAAAAATCCTGCTTCTCTGCCATACTGCACGATAGAATGATATAAGCAGTATGGGAGGCAGTGAGGAATTACTTGCTCAGCTTCTGTTTTAACCCCTGAGATTAAAGATTTTAAAGAGCCTTTGAGCCCAATCCAGCCTGAAGGGGTAAAGCTTCAGCACTGCATTTACCTCTGGATGGTGAAGATTTGCAACAATACTGAGCCAGGCTTGCACTCAGCAAGGATCATGCTGTCTTTTTCTTCTCAACTAGGCCAGGTTAGACGCATGTCCTATTGCACAGAGGAGGGAGAGTTATCTTAACAAACAAGGTGGATGGAACTCTGTCATAATAATTAGAAGATTTCCAAGTTGTGCCTACTAAATAGACACAATGTGAAAAGACATTTTGCATACCATGAAATTTGTGAACACTCCCCAGATGGCTGCATACAATCAGTCCTATATTTTTGGACTTCTGGTTAGGGCGTACACAGAAATCCTTCCATGTAGCCCTACCTATGCTCTGGGGAAGAACTACCTTTGAAAGCGAGCATGGCAAAAGCTTAAAAAAAGATGGTGTGATGCAGTTATTTAGAAGTCAAGCACAGATTAGGCAAATTCCATTACTGACACAACAAGCGAAATGAAATAGAAATATCTAATCTGAGAGAGGAAGAGAATGCCTTAATAAAGCCACCTTTATTAACAGAGATTAAAAAGAAAAGGGAATGCTTTTAGTCAGTGCTTTTGCCTGTCTTTCCTCTAGTGTCTGCTCATGTTTCTTCTTGCTGCTCTGGTATTTTGAGCTTCAGGATTATTGCCATATTCCTGAAGCTTTGAAAGCAAATGGGAAATCAGCAGTTCCAGCCCTAATCTTATTTCCTGTGCTAAAACACAAAGACAACCCAAGGGAGCTTTAAGGTCAATAAGAAAGACATTCCCTATCCTTCTATTTAGGATTTTTTTCACTTTCCACACTTGCCCAGCCCAACTGTTGGCAGCTACCACTGTGTTTGTTGTGTGGTGTTTTCCTCTGGTCTTACCCTCCATGAATGGGATCGCCCACCCTTATCCCCTGCGCCGAGGCCCAAGGAGCAAGAGGCAACCAGCCGTCACGAAAATCTTGCCTACAGTAGAGCCCCTGGGCTTCTGCAGTGTGATAGGAGTGCTTGGGTGCAACGAGAAGAGCAGCGGCTGAGGCGGCTGCTTCCTCTCCCTTCGCCCCATCTCCCTCCCTCTCCCGAGCAGCACGAGCCCTTGCGTTGCATTGCGCATCCCTGTGGGTGACCTTCACTGGGAAGAGCACAACGGGGAGTCTAAGCTGTCTTTTTCTCTACAGCCAGAAAGTGTCAAGGAGCCAGAGTGAGACGAATTTTGGGGGCCATGGAGGTCTGAAATAAACAAAGACCATTTTAGCTATGTTTCTGCTGGAAAGAAAAACAATATAACAGGGAGAGGGCTTTGATTTTGCACAACAGCCATCCGCGAACAACACAGAACTGAGGTGTTTAATCCTAGTAAAAAATCACTTGATGGACAAGATAGGAAGATGTTACTACTAGGCGCTTTTGTACTGGACTTTAGATTTAGGCCAGACTGCTCTAAAACGCCTTTTGGTTCAATTGATTAAGTTCTTTATTTTCCTCGCCAAAAATATTTTGTGCTCGGTATCTCAGTTTCTCAAGCAGAAGAACAGATCTTCAGCACATACTGTCTTTATTGGTCCTGGATTTAAGACCAAGTCCTTGAATTCAAAGCTTCCAGCTGGTTGAAGTTAAAGCTTGTTTGTTAAAGCTGTAAAACTAAATAAATGAACTTCCCTAGCTTTTTGATAGAAACTTTGAAGTTTAATTGTTGCAAGTTCACATTGTAATGTTTTATTACGAAAATTATATACTTTTACCAAGTGTACTGCTACCTAATTGATTTTCTACAAGCCATTCTCCACATGTATTCTGAAGCAATTTGTGTAGAACTTAAAGAACAGATTTAAAAATGTTGTACAGATTTTATTGAATTATTACTATTTGCAGTTTGGATAATTATATGAAATGTCATCTGTCTGGAATGAATAAATAGCATTAGTAATGTAATGAAGGTTATATGACCTATTTTGCAACTGTAATTCTTTACTGTTACTTTAAATGTATCCCTGGCATCTGTCAACCAAATGTACAATTTACAAGGCCACTTTTTAAAGCTCTGTTAATCTTTTGGCCAGCTTCAGATTTTAATTAAAAATATGTCTGGTAACACCCCAAAACATATCTGTTCATCAGACCATGAGCTTTCTTCTTAGTCAATGCTCATCAAAACTTCTTTATGAAGATTAAAAAATAATTTGTTTTCCATTTAGTATCATAAAACAATCATGATATGAAATTTGGTTTACTAATCCTAAGAAATATGGGCTCAATTAGCTTCATTTTTCAATGTCAAGTCTTTGTCCAGGTCTGCATTTACAGCATTTGACAGCTCCAAATTTATTTTTATGTATTCAGTTTTTCGAATTCTTGTTTGAGGAAGGCTGGAACAACCAAGCATACAATCTTTCACTCCAGGAATATTTTTTCAAAAATGAAGTAAGAGCAAGTAATCTGCTGTATTATATATATGTTTCCTTTTTTAAAAAAAAGGCAATTCTGTATTTGTCTGAATTTGACTTATTGAACATTTTTAGGCTGTTGTATCTTTGGACTGGACAGATAGCTCTGTACTGTGGATCCTCAGCTGAACATTGTTTTCTTATAACAACTGATGTTTCAAGCAAGTAGAGTCTCAATGTGATACTAACCAGAATATTATCTGTTTGGGTTACAGAATTTTCTTACATAATACACTTTGCTGTTACTTCCAGGGTTCGGCAGGCTGTTAAACAAATATTGTCCCAGAGTGTCTGCAGATTTCAGTGTTTAATTTCCCCTGTACTGTTGTTTGTCATTCAGCAAAATACAAGTATGTAAAGATGATCAATAGGAAAAGAGAGCAGCTTCATTAAACGGCGTCCTGGAAAAGCCAAGTATTTGTAATCGATGTATTCTCCATCTCCCTCTCCAAAAGAAGCAATGCAGGAAGCAGTAGTTATTTTTAAGGTACAAGTTACTTTTTTATTTAGTGGCATACCAAAAATATCAGGAGGTTCGTGGACAGGGCTGGCTTGGTGACAGTACTGCGTGCTGCTCCGCGAGGAGCCTGGGGTGGATTCTCTGTCACGATCTTTTTCTTAGTGGCACTTTGGAATTCCTGTGACTGAGGCATGATTTTTTTTTCCCCCTTTACTTATATTATTTACTTCATATTATTTCATTGTTAAGTAATGACCTTTGTATGAATCGTATCCAATCTGCCTCAAACTAATAGTGACCATTTTGTGCAGGAAGAGTTTAAAAAGGGAATTAGCATATGGAAATTATTGCAGGCAAAGAGGCTAGCGAGTACAGAGAGGAGCCGTTAAGACAACTGAGGAGGGTGAACCCTCCTCCTGATTAGAACAGGCGAAATCCCTCATAATTCCCTATACTCGGAGAAATGTTTTACAAGCTCATTAGGGACATTGACCAACTTTTGAACTTAGCCTAAAAGGCAAAAATCCCACTCTCTCAGGGATTTAAGCCTTAAACAAATACACAAATGAATAGAGTTGCCTGTAAAATCATAACACAGGTGTTTAATAATGAATGTTAACATTTCACAAGTGTGAGGAACAGAAGCACAAAACCCAGAAATGTAGAATACTCTCTTTGTAAAAATAGAGCCACTGAAAATGAAACAAAATGCACTTTCCAGAATAGTCTCAATTTTTAAGCAATGCTTCTAACCCTACTGCTGTATATGACTTTCACTGAAATAATAAAAAGTATATTCTAATCAATGTTCTAATAAGAACTCTGCCGTGATTTAATTGGAAAATTTTTTTTTCAAGTATTACTTCTTTCTTTTTCAAAACTTGGCAGTGAGAGATGCTACAGCAGGGGTAGCCAATAAGATATAATGAGAATGGAAGGGATGGGAAATGAAACTATTGAATCAATGATTTTAGAAAGAGTAAAAATAAAATGTGCAGGCTGTTAATCAAAGTGTTTTCCAAATGAACAATCTAATCTCTGCTCTGTGTAATTTCATTATCGGTAATTGAAAGGGCTCAAATATTTTTCCTCTAGCGTTTTAACAGCAGATGTGGACTAGTCTGAGTGAGTTAATTGAAAGAGATTGTTTTTCCAGTTGCCAAGAAACAGATAGTTTTCTTAGAGAATGCAGTGTGTTATGCTTACAGTCTCAGTGTCCCCATGTTTTCTTGGAGGGTTTAGGAAGTATATGTTCTGGTAACTTAGCTACCTCCGGGAACAGTGGCACAAACCCAGATCCACTAATGGACGGAGAGTACTGATAGGTAAGAACTGGTGTTCAGACATGTTGAATATTAAAAGAGAAAAGCTTTTTTTGTCCTGCCAATGACTTTATACCTTCAGGAAAGGAAATTAGATTTTCAAGATGAAAAGAAGAGAAGATATGTTTTAAATGAAGATTGTTTTTAAAAAGGAAAAGCTTAATAGGCTAATAATGAAACCATTCCAAGCTGGCTGCCAGGTACTGTGAACAATTATTTACTCCCGCTGTGTGTGCGTGCTGTGGTTGTGCTTCATGAGGTTGTTCCCTGATGCCAGTGATCCCAGTGTATTGTTCCTGTCCTATTATCGACATCAGAATGTGGGCCAGGAAATCCTGAACCTTTGGCTCGTTAGTCTTATGAGTTAAGAATTATGATTAGCTTTATGAGTTAAGAAAGTTTAATGGAATGGGTGATGGATGTTTGATGTTTTCTTTTTTTTATAATTATAAGTAGTCTTCTTTGGAACTAAGGTTTCTGTGTTTTTTTAAATTATAGTCATCATTTTTGTCAGTCATTCATGCCTCCCTGCATTCCCAGCTGCTTGTTTTCATCCCAGTCTTCTTTCGCCACATTCCCATTTCCAGTATGCCCGTTTGCTGCTCGTGGTATTTCTCTGTGTCTGTCTTACTCTGTGCGTCTATTCTGTGCTCTCTCCTCCAAGGCCCTGAGGGCTGGCCAGGGGACAGTATCTTCCCAAAGTGCCTGTTTTTTGGGTTAATTTGGTCCCTCCGCTCCCCCCAAAGTCTTGGTATTAGTTGGCTTTAAGGAAGGAGAGACCTGCTTTTCTGTCCTGAGCAAGCAATCTTTCCTTGTTTCCTCTCTTCCTTAAAAAAGTGGCTCAGTTGCTCACTTCAGGTTTTGCTCAAAATTTTTTTTTTAAAGTGCACTCAGTTGTCTACAGGCATCCTTTTTTGCTTATTGACAGACCCATCCGTTATTTTTCTAGGCGCTGTAGTATTGTGTAGCCTTGCAGCTCTGAACTGAGTCAAGATACTTGTGGGAGATTTATTGTGAAGAACTGAAACAATTGAATGATGCCAATAGTTGGGCCCGTGTCTCTCTTTTGCTGAAGTCTGCACTGGAGACATGCCATAGGGTGGCACTGAGGCTGCCAAACACTTGCAGCTGAACTCTTGATCTTCTGTACAAGCAGGCTTGTCAAATCTGCATCATGTCAACACACTTTGCTAGAATCACTGTCCTCCTCTTAACAGGCTACACTAATCTCTGTTTATGCCAGGGCCCTGAGGGCACTAATAGACCTTAACAGCCCTGAGCAGGCCCACCTGGGGCCCCCACCTACCTCTGCCTGTGCCCTGGGCTGTATTTAAGCTCAGAATTGGGGCCACCTGCTGTAGGCTGGTTATGGGTTCCGCTGTGATCTGGAACCTGGCCTGGGTCTGTCACCATGGCCATGCTTCTGCTCACTTGGCCTGTCCTGCCTTGTGTCCCTGCCTGGCCTTAGTTCTGCCCTGTCACTGTGGACATGCCTGGTGATCTGGGCTCTGGGTGGCCCTGGCTGCCAGCCCTGAACCAGTGCTGCTCCCTTGCTCAGGTACTGTGGGATGGGCCCTGTTGAGTGTGTTAGTGCCCTGGGCTCCCCATCCCTGAGGCAGCAGCCAGCCCTTGCTGTGCCTGGATACTCATGTCTATCTGGCTGCATGCTTGGAGAATGGGAGAAGCTTGCCTGGCCTGTTGGCTGGTACTGTATATACAGCTACTTGGATTTCAGATCTATGACAAGAGATGTTTCCATTAGAAGTGTTTAGCTGGAATAGGCTTCCAGTCTGCTTTAGTGATCTGTTCTAGTTTTCCCAGTGGAAAACATGACAGTCTCTGCCTCTCCATGTCCCTTCATGCCTTTTGGAGAAGCTAGGCTTTCTAAGTGAATGATTATGTGAGTTTCTCTTTGCAATGTAGACTCAGTTGTCTGTAGCAAATACCCTTAGAGCATGATTAATTGACTCTAAACTTATTCTTGAATTATCTGAAGTATTAATGTGATTAATAGACCTTGTATTAGAGAACTTCAGGCCAGACTCAGAAAAGGATCCAGATGGCTAAAGTGCAAATTAAGGTACAATGTATTTATGTACATCTGAGCAGAGTTTCCAAAAGCCCTGCCTTACCACTTAGGCACTGGAAACCCAAGGGTACCTGTGTTCCTGCTAGAAAAGCTGTGCAGGCTCCTGGAGCTGTTCTCTGTGCTGTCTGAGGCACTGCAGACATGGCTAAACATCTCTGCACCCGGTCTGCTTGTAAAGCCTTCTGGGATTCCTCATGCAGATCCCACCTGCAGCACTTGATTTGCTGAGTGTGACCTGAGTGTGACTAAGACAGACTGATTAAAATGAGCTCAGCAAAAAGCCCAGAACTTGCAGCCACTATGACTGCAAATGATAGTAGGTTGTGGGAGGGAGCATCATCTCAGAATAACCTGGAGGCCATTGCACTTGCTAGGAAGTGAGAAAAGCTCAGCACCAGTAGCAGCCTAAGAGAGCTGGCAGTCACATTGTCCACTGGACAGGAAACCGCTTTAACTCTGGAGCAGGGGCCCCTGCTTCTGCTTGAGGGGGTCCCTTCACCTCTCTGAAGACTGGCCACAGCGCACCAACAGAAGATCCATGGGGCCAGCAAGAAAGAGTCTGACACTATGGTCTCACCATAAGAGATTTCCTCCAGGGGGCACATGGAGATCTTGTTTCTGGCTGATGCTGCAGAACCTGCTTCTATATTTTGTGTGAACACCAGCAAAGCAGGGGTCCAGTGTTCACACAAAACAGACCCAGGGTCTATCTCTTGACCCTGTGTTGCAGTTGTGGTATTAGCAGTAAGTTCACTGTTTCCTGAGGAATGATGTAGACATCTCATTCCAAAGCAGATTTGGACCATAAATTTGGCCTATAATTTAGTCTTTTGGTGGTGTTGAAATCTGAAGCTTTCTCAGGCTTCAAGCGTTCTCCCTTTTGGATGCTGTGAATCCTAACCCCAGGTGTCTAAGCCTTTCCTATACAGAGGATGTAAGCAGTCTTGCAAATGCTATTCTGTTACCTGAGCATCAGCTGTACCATAAAGTGGAGCAGCCATCCTACAAGCATCAGCATAATCTAACTGGGCCTGTCACCTTAATGTTTAAATAAGCCATGCTTTGATATGAGTTAGGTTTTATAAAACAGTAGGCACTGGAGATGATGCAATTTGCAAGAGATAATCTAGTTACTCACTATACAGCGGAAGAGTATTCTTGGCATTTTGTAGAGGTAAACATTGCAACTCAACATTTCTCTGAGCAATTAATTTGTGCTTGCAAATATTGTAACACTTCCTTTTTATCAATACTTTATTGACATTTTGTACTGTCTATATGCTTTATTCCTTCTTTCCATTTCAAACTACTGAACAACTCAGCTGAAATTCCATTCCCTTCTGTGTCATCAGACACAGACAGTTAACTCTTCAAAAAGCAAATATTTTTCATGCTCTGGGTGAACTACTGGGTTAAATTATCAATATTTTCCTGTGACTTGGCAATCTGATAGACAAAACAGGTGAAGAGGGAAATATGCCCTTTATATTAGTATGGAAATTCAAATGCTTGCTAGTTCTCCACCTAGCCAAAGTAATTTTTAGGCAGCCTGCTGCTGATATGGTTTCAAAGTATCTGTTCTTGAGAATCAAAAATATCCGACTTTAATCTACAGTAGCTAAATATAAGTGTAATGTTCTTGTTTCCTTCACAACTCTGGGAAGAACTCCAAAGGCCTGGGTTGAAGAAAAGAGATGTGATGTCCATACATGGGGGTAAAAATAGCATAAAAGAGTGGTTGGAAGTAATACATTCAGCTTACAGCCATTAAAGGGAAACAAAAGTTGAAGCAAATGCCTTTCAATGTTTTGCTTATGAAATTTCTCAAACGTGCTTTTTACCCTGTCACTCACTGTCTTGAAGCTGAAGTTATCCTCCCAGGCAAGGAAGGGAGCACTACTTAATGATTCCATCTACCCTTTTTTATCCTCTTCGCACATTTGCCATGAGTAACAAAAATGTAGCTTGCTTGGGGCTATGCGTATTCCATCTCAGTGTCTTGAAGACCTATCTTGTTTCTGTCAACTGTTTAGTATGAAGTCACACTTTGATTATAATAAAATTGTACTGAAGCCCTTCTCTTACCATGTGTCTCTTACTGGCCTTTTCAACAGTTTGTAAAGAAAGTACCAATGATCCAAAGTCTTGTCTAGGTAACTATATAACCTTTTTCCTCAAAGTCAGTTAACACATTTCAGAGAGACATACCTGTTGCTTTGCCTTATTTGCTAGTCCTACCATCCTTGTACTTATTCATTCTGTCTCTGTCGCCTTCTGCTTCAGCTGGAAGTCAGCTCTACCAGTTATTTGCGTGTACCGCTGTCTTCATTCTTCAGTTAGAGCAAAGCCTTTCAGGGGAAGAGCTTTTGCATCTTAAACTTCTGAGAAACCTCTCTTCTTATTCCTGTCATCTCCCTGGCACTTCTCCCTTCACCATGCTTAATTCATGATAAGTAAAGTTGCATTTTCTTCAAGTTTTAACAGATCTATAAACTATGAAAGTACCAAGCTATGAAGGATCTTGTTGCTAGCTTGTTCTTCTTGAAGGGCCTTCTGCTTCAGCTGCTACTCTGTGCAATCATCCCTTCTCCTAGGCATGTTACATACAGCTGTAAAATGTTTGTGGCAAGAGTTTTCTCTGTAATTAGCATGCTGCAAGGTTATTTTTATAGTGGTTTTGCTAGTGGTATACAGCTGCAGAATGCACCCTCGCAAGGTAATACATAAGAAACTTTTTACCCATTCCATAACAATACCTAAACTTACAGGATCTTGGTTGTCTTCAGATTTTAAACAAATGACCTCAATCTTCTTAAGAAGGAATTTTGTTTTTTTTGTTGTTGTTTTAGGTTACGTATATGTGAAGGGAACCACATGCTGCAATCTCAATTCTAAATTAACAAGCTGTAATAAAGGTTGCACAACTGTGTGCAAACAGACAGCTGTTTAAGCCACCTAAACAAAACAGCAGAGTCTGATAGAAATAAAATAGCAGAAACCACGTTCATACTTACCCAAACATCAAGGGACATGGGATTTCCACCCCCACCCCCAGAAAACTGACTCAAACTGCCTTCCTGGAGGGAGCTGAGAGTCCCAAGAACAGCCTGCTTTATGGAGAGGTAAGAGCTCACTGAAAAAAAGAAAAGCCAGACTGGTGCTGTTCTGTTCAATTTTTGTTTGTGTGGAATTGCCTTTATGTGTGTGCATATGTGCATGTGAACATTTGAGGACTATTGCTATTTTGCATTTTAGCTTTTTTCAGATAGTGATTTTTAAGAGACAAGTGTTAGACATGGTCTATCAATGAATTAACTGTGTTTCATCATTTCAGGCTAACGGTAGCCTTGCACAGGATGAGTCTAGTATACAAGGTGTCTTTAGTAGAGTCAATCTCATGACACTGGATTTTCTGTGATATCCATTTTAGTTGCTCTTTTCTAAAATGATCTTAGTCACTTTGCAGAGAAAAATAGAGGAATATTGCCCTTCTGTTGGGTGTGTGGGGGAAGATGTTGAAGAAAATGGTGAGCTCTTGCAGTTGTTAGCATAACTGACTGAAAGTCACAGAACCCGCCATTAACTGTGTGGCTCCTTGCATGTTCAGTTAGCTCAGAGCCTAACAGATGGAGTTTGGATCCATTTCTGTCCACTCATGTACTTCTATTAACCAAAAGTGTACATGTGATTTCACACCTGCACTTTCTATGCCTGTGATATGCCCTTAGCTTAAGCCACGTAGAAAATGTGCCCCCAAACTTTACATATGTGTGTTCAAATCTCTGGTTGATGGCACAGTCTTACCTGACATGAACCCACGTTTGAGTTGCTGCAGTGCATGCAGCTGCTTATGTGGCTCATGTTCTCTAGTTGTCTACAAAGCAACAAGACCTTCTGGAGAACATGCCTTTCTAAGGGTCTTTGACAGCTGAAACTTTTACAGGTTTTTCAGCCTTGCTACATCTCTTCTTGCTTCCTTCTTATCTCAGGTCAATTTTTCTGCGTGGAGAAGACACAATACCTTATTTTCATGCTTTTTATAGCTCACTGCTTGTTAAGCTTCTCTACAGTCACCCAGTGGGGAACTGACAGTTCCCTTTTGTTATTCAATATTAGTCTGGAAGTCCTAATTATTGGCTAAATACAGCGTTTGTTTTTTCATTCTCTTAAACTAACTCTTCGAAGAAGTGTTTCAGCAATACAGATGCTGTGCTGTCATAACATTTTGGTACCTCACTGCTGTTGCTGCCTCGACGCTTTGTAGGAATCTGTGCTATAGTGTTTTGCTGAAGTAATATGGAAAACCTGAAACCAGATCTCCTGAAGCCAGACTGCAGTCTAAAGAATCACTGCACTTGTGCTCTCACTTTTCTCCTGTAATCTCTTTTAAAAACAGAGTATGCTGATCTTCCAGCCCTCCAGCATCTTTGGAAGTCCTACTTTGGTTTGCCTATACAGACTGCCTTTGCAGAAACAGGCAATCAGTTCCTGTATTTTAATCCTGGTACTTTCATATAAATGTATCATTATCTATAACATCTCTGGGGAAGGAATAAAATAACCCAAACTGTCTACAACCAGCAAAAGTTGTATCCAGATCTAAATATTAATATGAAAAATAGTGACAGAAAATCAAGATCAACTCAGAGACTTTTTAAGGTATTACTACTAGTGTTTATGCGGCTTTTTTCCTTCCTTCTCCCATGTGTGCAAAATCTGAAGAGGATTTCTACACTGTCTTTTCATGTCTTAGGGACAGCTGGGTTAGGATAATTAAAGGGCGAAGTAACAGTTCTTCATGCTTTGTATCCTTTGCTCTCCAGTCTGAAAACACAGCCACAGTCACAGCAGGACTTTGAGAAGAAATTAGAGTGCGAGGGTAACATTGCTGGAATTTCTCCTTCAAGTCTGCCACTTCTTTAAATCTTATTCTGTCCAAATGCTTACTCCAAGTAACTCACAGTTTGTTTTACTGGACACATTAACTGTACATTAATGGCTCTTGCATAGCTGATGTATTTGTAGCTCTAGGGGAAGGGAAAGCAAGGCCACTTTGATATTAGTTTGTATCGCACACAATTTGTTTCTTGGAAAGCTCTAGGTCATTAAGAGTAGAAACTGTCTTGGAATATGTTCCATATGGCAGTTTCTCAGGTACTGTGATAGCTAATCGGAGTTAATGATTAAAATGCATTTCTTTCACTCTTTCCTTCTGGATTTGGAAAAAAAGGGCTGGCATTTTCCTTTTAATACCATGCCAGCTCTTTCTGAGTATATATAGCACTGTTATTGCCACGGCATGCTTACTTTCTTATTGTGGGAAAACAACCAAAAAGGGGGAGATTTGGTTTGTTCTTTAAGATATATTGTACAGAAATGAGCCCATGGTGATACAGTGCTCCATCAATTACAAACAGAGCTCACTGCTGTAATGTTCTTATTCTGGTGTAACACTGGGAAACACTGCCCACGCCCTTCCTCCTAACCACACGTTTTGATGTATTCTGACCTTGATTTGAGCAGCCACAGCGTCCTGCCTGTGTTCAGCAGTGTCAGCAGCCACTGCACTCAGCAGGAACTATTTTGTGATTTGTCTCTGCCAGAGAGACTTCTAGAGGTTGATGGTGTTACAGTAGCATGACTGGGAGGATAAGCTCAAAACTTTATTTTGCTACCCAAGTATTCTTGGAGAGACTTTACCTCATCTTCTCCAGCTATAAACCTTGAGTACCAACCAGGTTTTTATTTGCCTACTGAACTGGAATGCCATGATCTCATGAAGCAACATGACCACTGGATGGTGCATCCTCTATATTAAGAGGCCCGTAAAGGAATCATCACCATTACAAGAATAGGAACCTGTTTTAAATACTCAGAACTCTGAACTTCAAAAACTAATGTACTTCAGGTTTGGTTTTGTTTTTCTTTGAGTTTTTTTTTTTCTCGAACTGCTCTGCTGGGAAAAAAAAACTCCATGCATAAAACAGAGGACATTTCATTGTCCTTTCCCACTATCACACAAGCAAGGGGAAATGGTTTGGGCTGGTAGTTGCATAAAATGTTGAAGAAAATGAATCCAAGTCTCTTCCACTTGGCAGGGCAGCTCTTCAGCCTCTCTTAGCAGGGTGAAATAGTGCTGCAGATGGTTGCTCACTGCAGAGCTGCAACTTAATGACTCATAGATGTGACCACCAATTAATACCTATTGAGACCATGCAATCTCTACCATTTGCCTTTGGTCTCCAAACCCCAAATTAACTTTTCTACTGATTCACAAAGAACTGTTACAGAAGTGGGTGGTGGTTCGAGAACATCTGTTTGTAGATGTCTTCACACGCAGTCTGGAGTTCAACGTGGTATCTCTGGCACGTGGACTGGCTGGTCAACTGTGCACCAAAGATTTTAATGTTCTGTGCTTTTTCTAGTGCATGACTCTCAGACAGCTTTAGAGTTTAATATTCACATCTAGACCTTGTGCAGCTGAGCCTGCTACTCTAACAGATACTTTATATCTCAGACAGGTCACAGCACAGTAGAAAAAGTAGCTGTGCTGTCAGTCCATGAGAGTCAGAATGCATCTTCCACTTAGGAAGAAAACTGTCAATTATGCCAATAGATTATGTACATTAATTCTCCAATGAATTACCAAGAAGTTGCAGATCAGTTTATTAGTACTTACTATTGTACAATTGTGTGACTAGAACTATTTCATAATGCTTTAAAAAGGGCAATACTTTTGAATTAATATTAATTGTATTTATGTATTTCCACTTTTTTACTACCATGAGAACAGGGAGCCAAATTAAACATCTGTACTAATGAGTGTGCATATGACTTCAAAGGGCTTCAGTAATTTATTACTGAAGATTTACCAACAGCACAACTTAATCATGAAAGGATCTAATTAAAGAAAACTGAATACTAACATTATTCTCAAATAGTGCTGGTCAATGACAGTATCTTAGCTTCTGATCAAAGCAAGCAAATTGTTGAGCTTTGAACATCTTCCTCTTATTTTTCTGTCACAGCTTTTTTCAGGAATTAGAAAGCAATTGCTTTTCTCCTCTTAAAAGCTTGAGTGTTTCTGGTCAGAAACCCAGGCTTGCTAATATCTGGGAATATTTTAATCTAGAAGGTACTGCTCTGTCACAGTGGGGGCCTGCCAGCATCAGCATCTCCATCCAAAGCCAGAGGTGCACACCAAGGTGGGGGACACCAGAAGATTGTCAATTCATAAAAGATATGCAGAGCCTGGGAGGTTTGCCAGGTTGTTGTCCATACCCATTGCCTCTTTGACTGAGGTATGAATGTTGCCTTATTCTTAAAGGGACTTAAATTGCTGAATTTCCTCTTTCTTCTTGGATGAACACTTTATTGTAAAACAGATTCTGAATCTATATAACTTACAGGTTCAGCAGACCTTAGTAAATCACTTAAAATCCAGTAGAAACAAGTACATATGCAACTCTGTATGCTTTCTGTCTGGGAACTAAATGCATCCACAGGAATCTGGCCTATTGCATTTATTTATCAGATCTGGAAGCAATGACTTTCATTTGACTTTTAATTGTTTCAATTCTCCTTTCTCAGAGAAAGTAATGGCAGAAATTAAGTCACCCGGTATGTTTGTACATTTGCTAAAGCCACACCTCGTGAAGCTCCCTCAGGTACAGCTGCTTGCCACTCTGTCAGGAGCAGTGTTGCTGCACCCATAGAAGCTCACCATTTTCCTGATGCTTGGACTTCTAATAAAGTTTTGGTTTTGTACTATCAGGACATGGTACAAACATATCCATTTCCTAAAGACATCACAGCTTCACAAGGATTCCTGTTCTTTTTGTTAGCTTCAAGTCATAGACTAATCTGAATGACTTCAGTGTACTTTCTCTTAAGTTGCTTTGTCATGCTTTTTTGGAGTCTGTTCAGGGCTGTGAAATGTCTTTTTGCTCCTGCTCATGGTAACAGTGGTGCTCCTTTGTGCCTGATGGAGAGCACTCCTGGCCAAAATCCTTCTAGGAGTACCAGCACTCAGTGCCCTTGGAAAGCTGGTAGGGGCCATTCCTGTATCCCCAGAGTAGGACAGAATACTCTCTTCTGAGCTGACTATTTGGAAATGCTGAATTACAAGAAATTCAGCTTTAAAATGCCATAGGTGTGGCAAACTTATGAAGTCAAAGGAGAATGGGAGAGTCTAGCTGCCTTCAATTTACTCTAGCAAAAAAATCTTCTGATAGTATCGTATTTTTGTGATATTCAGTAGAGGAGAATGCTGTCATTCACTTCATTTCTCTAATCCACTTCCTATTTGTGTTAGCAAAGGCTAAAAAATGATTGGTTTGGCACTATAGCCACATTGGCTTTATAGGAGGACAAATTCCTGAGGCAGGAATACTGTGACTAGTCTGAAAAACATTGCAAGTTTCTTTCTTCATTTAAATAAAAGAAACATGGGAAGCTTGCAAAGGATGGGAGTGGATGAATTTTTGGTGTTGACTTTTTTTCCAGACGTGGGTGAGAGGTTGGAATACAATTAAAACTAGATAGTTCAGATGGTCCTTGATGGTACAGATGAAGGACTGAGTTTAGCTACCTCATTTCAACTGTCTTAATAGCTTCCAAAACCTCATACAACCTGTCTAGGGCTGAATAGGAGCTTGGCTGGTAGCCCTCACCATTAAAAGCTTAGAATTTAATTTTCTAGCAAGCAGTAGGCTTGCAATATACAATATAATATTCAATATAACTGATGCAAAGCATTGGTTTTCAATAACCTGTGTATTAGGATACACTGTAATGCACAGAAGACTTGCAAAAAGCTACAGCCTGGAAGTTTTGAAAAAAGGTCATCTGTACTTAGGGCAATTTACTTTCTTTTCTAATTGACTTCTGAAGTGGGAATACTTTATTAGCAATTTGCTACCGAGAGCTCTAGGAACTTTTGGGAAGAAAACCAGTTTTCTCACCTGGCAGGAGAACATTATTGGGGTGGTTTGGGTGTGACTTGCGGAGGTCCTCAGTGTTGCACTGACTCTGCTTCCTTTGAAGTCTGCGAGAAAATGGGAACACAGTTAAGCCAGTTCTGCTTTTTTTTTGTAAACACCACTTCATCAGAAAACATAGATTCCTTAAACACCATCAGCATGTTGGAAATAAACTCCTCCATTCTACTTTTATTAATTGTTAATGTGTTTTGTGAAAACCAGCTAAAGGGTGTTACCAGTTTATGGCTTTGCCAAGGCAATAAGGTGGAGTTGCATGTGGGAATGAAGCCTTGTTTAATCAGGTTTTATAATTACTTTGATACAATTTTAACTAAAGCATGTCGGGTCAAGCAGCTTCTGGTTTCACACACACTATTTAATCTTAAGTTACAGATTTAAGAATTTTCCAAATACCTATTCAATAACTATTCTTCAATGTTGTACATTGATCCTCTACAAATAGAAATACAACATACAGTTACTGTAGGTGTATTTGTTTATTAATTCTTACTTAAGTAAACAGCTTCAGATGTCAAATCTCCCCTGGAGTCTACTAAATTTTTGAACTGGTGGCAGAAATCAATACCTAGCTTGAACTCATAATAAAGGCAGGTGAGCACAACAGTAGCAAAGGTTTTCCCCCTCATATCATGGATGAAGTTTAGTTTTACAGTGTTTTCTTGATCCATTAGATCTGGAAGAGAGGAATGTCATCCATTGTGAGGTCTTAAGAAAAGACATTGAAAAGAAACTAATAGCAATGGTTCCCATATTGTTCATACACAATCTGTAGTTTAAGATCTTTTGCTGGGTAGAAATTGAGTTGTAAAGCAGAGGAATAGAATTCCCCTGACTTCCAGTTTGAGAAGGATTGTCAGGTTTCAAACTGAAAGACCATCTGCTTTTATTTATTAGTCCATTCAAAATCATAACAAAACATAAAAAAAATTGGTAAAAAGTACTGCAGCTACAAGTCACTTAGTCTAAAAGATACAGATATTTCAATGCAGAAGCACCTCAAGAAATGGATGTGGGTGTGCTCCCTGGAATGAGGGAGGATAGGGTATAACCAAAAACCTAGTAGCTTGGAAAATTTACAGCAACGATAACCCTTTACCAGAAGGTCCCACACCTTGCTGGGAATTGATACAGAAGCCCTGTAGAATTTGTAGCAATAAAAGCTCGTCATTTGCGAATGAAGGGAAGGTAAATGCTTTGTGTCTGTGACTGCAGGTGATCAAATAAGCTGCAACATTTCATGTTCCTTTACCCTCTTGGTTCAGGTGCTAAACTACCAGATTTCTTCCCCAGTAATGTAGCTGTTTCTTCTAATTTTTCTGGATTTAAATTTTCTAACCAAGAGGTCTGCCAGTTATTATGAAAGACGGTTCTGGGGAGGTTTTTTTTTGGTTTTGTTACATCTTCGATAACTCTTTAAATAACTCTATGTAGGTGTTTCTGGAAAAAAATAAGCTTTTCCAAAGGTGTGGGATTTTTTTGGTTTAGAAATGGACATCGTAAAATTAGGAAAAATAAGAAATTCATGTCTGTAACAAGTGAATCAAAGCCTACAAAGTGTCTTGAATTTTTTCAGCTGAAAACTTCTTTAGAAGTTTGTAGTAGGATTAGTATTTAAAGTATGCCTGGACTATCAAGAAGTTAATTGATAGGGTGAGCTATACCGACTTAAAAGGCACAGACATGGAAATCAGTGCATTCTCTCCAAGAGACTCTTAATGATTTCCTTTCAGAGGCTGTGCACACTATCTTAATTATACAGGAGCCTACGTAAAGGTACCGTTGGATTAGATCCAATGAAAGCTAAAGCAAACAATATGACAACGAAAAGGGCACTTGCGTCATTTCACTTTAGCGCTTATAATACAAACAATAACTGGCAAATAAAAAGCTTCTAGCCTGTGGTGTGCTCAGTAGTGCCAGGATAATTATTCCTTCACATGTAATCATTAAAACAAAGAATGCCATAACTGAAAATGCTGGGACAGTGTTTCTTCCTTCAGCGCTGGTTTCCATAAAAGCAAGACCTCCGTTCAACAAGAAGACAAGTTTCCTTTAATGCTGTGCTGGCTTAATGAGATTAATCGCCTTGCAATTTTATAAATAAGTTTTTTTGTGTGATCTGGTCTGTGTGTGTTTGAGTGGATGTATCCATTGGGAAAAAAATGTGTCAGAAAGTATGGTACATCAAAGCTGGCAGTGAGCTAGAGGTACTGGGGCTCTCTTTCATTAGAGATGCCACTGTTCTCCTGTGAGGGATGAGATTTTGAGAAGCCTAGTAATGGTCATTAAAATGATCATTTTCCCACAAATGTTATGTCCGGCATTCTGATCAAATCAACTTGTGAAACTAAAACTTTTGGATTCCTGAGATCCATGGCTATTGTTCTAGAGAACTCAAGTTTAAAAGTTAATTTTGGCTGTGAAAGTGCACTGTTAACATACTTTCTCTAACGACTGAGTGGGAAAAAGTGTCTTGATCTTTGAATATTATTCTCTTTTAAGAGTACTGAGATGGTTTCAAATGTCAGGCCACTCTGAACCTTAATTTCTCTGCATCTTTGGCTGCATGATCTGTATTTCAGTGGTAGGCAATACCATTCAAACGTTCCTCAATACTGCTACCAAAGCAGTTACCGCAGTATCACTTAGCGCCACGGCATGGCTAAGCCATCTGGATGGGTGCCAGCGGGGCTGCAGAGGGCAGTAGGGAGGAGAAGGGGTCTCCCTCTTTCCTTATCAACCTTTCTTACCTCCCTGAGCCGGTCTGAACACTCGGGGGGCAGATGGCATCCCTCCAAGATGTCACCTCCTTGCGGGGCTGCAGCTCCAAGTGAGCTTGGGAGCCTCCTCCTCCTCCCACGTCGCGGGAGGGGACCTCACTCCGCATCCCAGCACAGCCTCACACGCTCCCTTCAGAGGACACCCTGACCTGCCCCCGTTGCACACCCGGCAACTTGCTGTGTGCCAGCATGTTTTGAGGGGGGAAGAGCATCGTTTTCTGTAGGAAGACATCAGGATTCAGAGCTCTGCTTTTCCTTCATGTACATCAAAAGTTCTGAAAAGGACGGACACGGAGGCAAAGCAGGATGGGCACAGATTAGTTTACAGGATTAATAGCTGTTAGCATGACAGTAGTGACACTTAATACACATTAGAGATTAGGGTACAGCACATCTGGTCCCTATAGTCACAAGAGCATGGGACAGAGGAAGGGAGGACCATGGATGGCATGTTTTTTAAATGCAGTACAGCTGCCTTCATCCCTGGAAGGGTCAAAATAGTTTTAAACATTATTAATGTGTTTTTTAACATAATGTAGGTTTTCCAATACTAGCAAAGCCTTACTGATGTATGAGCAGTGTTTAAAAGACAACTTCTGGTGGTGCTGGGAAGCCCTGGCTCAAGGCACACTGACCCATCGTTTGCCATGGTGAGGTTAGAAGCCTATTGAAGAGAAGGGCATGCACCAAAATACACCATCGTAGTTGAATGCCTCAAACTCTAATGACAATGATAAGAGCCTTGGTAAAAGTCTGTCCCATTCTTATCCTTTAGGTGCTGTGCTCAGTAGTATCTCCCCTAATCAAGCTAACTTTTAACTTATTTACACAACAGGCAGACTCCTTATCTTTAGGGAAGTTTTTTCTCACCCTTCCATATCTACTGCCTACAATTTTCTGCTTGTGATAACCGGACCCATTGCAGTAGTAAGCGACTGTGCAGTGGGAAGGAGGCACAGATGTTAGTGCGTGCACGAGAGCACGGGCTAACTAAAGGGAAGGGCTCTCCATGTGCGGGAAATAAGAACTCTGTGCGTTTAACAAGCCACTCCAGGAACACGCAAATAAGGAAAATATTCCCAGCAAGTAGGGAAGGTTTTCCTCTGGATGATAGCTAATTTTAAAGGGACACAAGTTTTTTTTTTTTGGATACTGCAACTGGACTTTCAGTTAATATCTTAATCTATTAAATGGAGGGGAAAATCTTTGGCAGAGTTCAGGGCTTGGAACCACATAAGTTTGAATTAATTAATGCTCCCAAAGGCAATATTAATTTAGTATCTAAAGGGGGCTGGACTGATGAAGCTCTCTGATTATTAATTACCAGAAGGCTTGAACTTCAATGTAATGGAATCATTTCTCTGGGTAACACGGGTTCTATCCCTGTTTATTTTTGGTGTCACTTTTACCAGTACCAAGAAGTCCAGTCCTGTCTATGTTCTTTAAGGAGCTGCGTTTGAAGTTAATGAGACTTCTGTGCACAAAGGGCTTGCCAGCCTCGATTGCAGGCTGCAGCGAGGTACCCGATTAGCACAAAATGTGACGCTTTTGTGACTTGGACTTCTGCCCAGTGGGAGCTACTTATGTTGACCACATCAAATGAATTCACAGAAGTCTCCAAAGAATCGCAGGCCAGGGATGACTGTTGGCTGCTACTGGATCAGACTAGACTCTAACCAGTTAGCTAAAGAAATAGCCTGTATTCCAAACACTGGAGTATCCATTTATAAACATTTAAAAATACATACGACAAGATGGAGTTGTTAGACTGGAAAATCCTCTTAGAAGGATATCATCTGACCAATAAATGTCTACGAAAAGAGTTTAAATAGCATAGTGACTCATCAGGGAGTTATTGAACTGTATAAATAAATCTTTCTTTAGAATTTATTGATCAGCATGCGAGAGATCATGAAGTAAAATATGCCTTTTGTTCTTCAAGCAGCTTCCCATAGCAAGCCTGGTCTTTATGATTCTTTGATTATTCTTGAGTTTAGAACCACTTACTTTATGTATAATGGAAGAAAAAAAATGATTTTGTTCCTTTGATTCCAGCTTTATTTTAATGGGATTATAAACTAACATTTTAAATATAGATAAAATTCTCTTCTGTTTCCTGCTGCAACGTTCTTTAATTAACAGTCTTTTGTTGGCCCCATGTTGGCTAGAAAGAATTCTAAAGCCTGAAACCCCTTGCTATGTACAAGCTCTCTTTCCCACCCACTGCTTGTGCTCCCAGTGCCAATGACTGAATACACATCAAGGGCATTTTGAGTTTTATTCAGTTTGAGCTGATGTCTTAGCATTATGCGTATGTAATTTATACCAAATAATACGAACACACCAAGATTTTTCAGCATATCTTAGCTGTGGTTTTGCTTGGGAACACTTACTGTTTTCAGTTTAGGATTTTCTCCTTACTTCTTTTATCCGATAGTTGTGACTAGCAGTAGGATAACTTGGTCAACTCCTTTTAAGCCAATACTATTATCACTCTGGATTTTTTTGTATTTCCCAAGGACAGGAAATGCATTCATTTTAGATCTGGGTCAAGTCCACAAATGAACAGGCACATTGGGTAAATATATCTGACCGTTCCTGTTCATAACTAACTGATCACACACACTGAACTGTTCAGTTCCTGATGACAATCCAGGGACTTGTCCTCTACATCAGCTTATATACAGACTCTTTCTGAACTTTGTGAGGAGGAACTGTTTTCAAAATCTGAAATGTGTACATATGTGTGTGTGTGTGTGTATGTATATACATATATATATATTATTTTTTACTTCTTTTCCTAAGAAAACAGAGATTATATAGGTTACCTTCCTCCCCTCTTTCTGTCCATAACTTCTGAACTCACTGGCCAGTTTCAGCCCAGTTCTAGAGAGGGAAGAGGACTTGTGATATTAAGTTTCAGTGTGTTTCATGAAATAGATAGTTGGACAGAAGAGAGGCAAGGGCTGTATCATGAAATCACTCATTATCAGACAATAGAGAATCTACAGAAGAGGAAGAACGTTATAGATGTTCCGATGATGGAAGGCTTAATGGAAGCAAAAATATCCAACCACATAACCTAAATCCATAGGAAACTGCACTGGCTCCATTCTGGAGCTGATGGAAACTTCATTTAATTGATTCACTGTAGAAAATCTATCCAGTGAGGGTTTGGGGGGTTTTTTTGAATAAATTTGGAAGGAAATGTATGTTGGTTAGACCTGGATATCCTGGTTTCTCTTCCTTCTCTTCCTCTGGATCACTGTTTGACAGTGGATAATGTAACAGCTACTCCATACCTTTTAACATACATTTTAACAATGTATGTCAAAAAGTTTAGCTCTTTTAAATACACAGTTTTATCAGTGATTTCAGTGAGACCAGAAACAGGACTAAAGATATTAGTAGAGTGCTTCTGAATGCAGAGAATAAGAAAAACAAAGTTTTTTTTTTAAAGTAGTGCAGGTAAATACCTTTCTCCTCTATTTTCCATATGTAGTTCCTTTATCAGTCATTTGGAACACATATAACATTTGAAGCTGATGAAAAGGAATGGTATGCATCTTCATAAATGAAGTTTAAATGTAGTTCTTCAGCTGTAAAAATAAAGCATGGAATTTTGTAGTATAGGTTACATATGCATTAGTGGATATTGTTCTAATGTTGTAGTCTTGTGAGGACGGTATTCAGATAACACATTACATCATTGGAAAAAACTTATTGGACCCTGAGTAATGAGGCAAAAATAGAATATACAATAGAGATAAAGAGAAAAAAAGTAAATCAAATGAGAATGGGGAGATACAAAAAGAAAGGGAATGAACAAAGACACTAACTTTAAAAAAAGACCGTTTTGAATGACGAAATGAACAGAAGCAGATTTAAAATTAAAATGAACCCAGTCTTAATATCCAACATCTGCAGTATTTTTCCCTTAGCCTGCTTTCTTGGAGAAGATCTTAATGTCCCACTGACATAATTCAGTGACTTGAGTGCATTTACATCTCGGAAGACTGAAAGCCACTTTTACTCTCGCCTCCTCCTTATAGCATTTGTTTTCGTACATTTACGTATACTTGGCCTTAGTTGTCTCCATCTGATTTGGTGGTGCAGCTGTAATCCACTTCAATACAGATATCCGGCTCTTCCTTTAGAAACTTCCTCTTGCTATGCTATAGTTCTTGTAAACGCCCTAACGGAAGTGGGTTTTTTCCTCCTTCCTCCTGCTGCAAAAGGTCCTAGAAATACAAGTCACTTTATAAAACAGAAAAAAATTGGTTTAGCAAAGAGCCTACTCTTACAAAGAGATATATTTTTGCATTATTTTTAATGCATTAGTTTCTTACCTTATAGAAACATCATGAATATCATTCACACATAAACAAAATGACTGGCAAAGTCATAGAGGCTGTCCTAACAATTTAATTTATTAGAGTAAAACTGCCAGGTTATTTTCCATCCTTTCTACTCCACATATTTGAGAGAGAACATCTGTCTCATAACAGTGATGGTTCCAAATCAAGTATATGATTTTGTTCTTTACACAGAAAGATACCTGCATAACGCTACATATGCAATTAACTTGCAGCTTTTCACTTTAAATGTAAAATTAAAAAATGAAAACTTAGAAAGAAATAAAATACATAATGTTATTATTTTATGGCAACATTATTTATTGTTTTATGGCATATATATTTCATAGGATAGAAGGAGACATTCTATTCTCAACAATAGTATATATATATTTTATATATATATATATAAATATATATAATAGTATGCCTCAACAATATAGTATTCCAATTGGTCAGCATAGGTTCTTGCAAAACATGATGATATGAAAAAGGTGAGGTTTTCTTTTTTAAATATATTAAGAAAATCCTCAAAGGTCTAAAATGGCAGATATTCCTGGCATGCTTAATGTCAGCATTCTGAGAGAGACAAGGCTGCCAAAAGACCTTAGACAACAGAAAAAGACCTACAAGACCAAAAAAAAAAAAAAAAAAAAAGTGAGGCATTTCCACTGGAAGAGAGCAACCTGGAGAAAAAGCCTACAGATGCTCTGTGGGAGAAAGAGCTGCGATCTGGCTCCTACCATCACTAGAGTGGAAGGACCAGGGAGGTGAGATACTTGGAGAAGCTGGGAAGTTGCCAAAGCAAGGCGAAGCAGGGCCAGCAGCACCCTTCCCAGCCGCCACCGCCCCAGGGTAGTTCTGCAGAGATTAACCTCCAGCCTTTTGCTTCCACTTGCAGACCCAGGATGTAGAATGGAGAAGTCAGGAAACCCAATTGCCAGTCCCGGTAGTGGGCCATCCAAACCAAAACACCGGTAAAGGCAGTAGCAGGACCTTTTCCTCTGACACAGAATAGATACCACTGGTGTCTTGCCAGTTGTCATTTTCATTTATAGTATAACAGAGGCCTCAGTAGACTTTTTTTTTTAAATAATCTTGGCTCAGAAAGAAATTTCTTAATTTAACAAAGTGCATTTACTAAAATGGATCTGTGGAAACTTTAATGATGTACATGACACTGGGTTGTGTGTTTCTTCATGCATTCTCTTGCTCTTAAACACAGATCCTGCCAAAGCAAATAACCACACAATATTTATCATAGTTTTGTTACTATGTAGGAATATTTTTTGTTATGATGCTTGCTAAGGTGTTTTGTTTATTAGCTCCTCCTCTCTTCTGTCTGGAAAAAACCAACAACATGGAAATCCAACTGTAGTCATGAAATAATGTTGGCTTATAACTGCTTGTCCTAAGATCAGAGCTACATTAGACCGGAGCATGAAGTTTCTCCTATTGTCAAGAACTGGTTTTCACTGCAATTTTGAAGCCTAGCAAAGGGCTTTTTCTTATTGCATCACTACTCCCAATGCTACAGCCTTTAAAATTACTCCCATTTCTTCTGTCAAAAGACATTTTAAGTGGCACTACATGCAGGATTGGTATATACAGAGCCTGTCCTTCACAGAGAGGTTGAGTTCTGCCCTCTGTTACACACTCCAGAGTGATGGGAGTTAGGAATTAGTAACCAAGGGCGAAACTTGCTTTTGACAATTCCTAGTCATCCACAGATTTGTGTTTGTTTTTTGTTTTACTCTGGGATGTAAACAGATTCCTAATTGCACTGTTTAGAAGCATCTGTATACATTACTTGCTTGTGTGGTTGTAGTATCCTTTCCAGGTGGAGACTGGTGCAATGGTGCTTTGCGAGCAGACTGACAGCACGTCGTCCCGCTGGAGATGGTTGTCCTGGTGGGGTGGGCTTAGTCCTCTGCTGATATGGAAAACAGCTGAAATAGCTTTCAAATCTGGCCAATTCAAGAATACCTTTGGTTCCCATCTACTCTGCCTCCCCTCGGACATCCGTCGTTCCCAGGGAGGTTGTCTGGTGAAGGCAAGGGAGGCAGAAAGGCAGGTTCTGCCCGTGCTGCCTCCTGCAGGGACCCTTCCCAGGGACCCCCTAGCCTCTACGAACTTGTTCAACCTCCAGGGCTTAGGTAAGCACTATGGAAGGATCCTGATAAATTGTGCAGAGCTGCCTAAACAGCAAAGGTTCCCCCAAAGTACAGAGGTAGCGGGAAAAGAAAAAAATCTGCTCTTGCCAAAAGCATAGGAGAACCAAGGCCTAATATAGCAGGGAAGTGTTACTAACAATGAATTCTGACATTGGAACAGGTCCCCAAGGGAAATAGTGGAAGCACCTTATTTATGTCTTATTGAATAATGTAGGAATGTATTTTTTTAGACAATCCTGTATCTGAAGGAATCCTCTGTAGGCCAAAGTTAAATTAAGTCCTGTTCAGTTGAAATGGTTTTGCTCTTTTAAGAACAAAAGACAGTAATTTAATTTAGTGGGATTCCTTCAGCTAAATTGTATCTGTATCTGTACACACACACACACACACACACACATTTTTAAAATGTGTATTTTTTACCATAATGCCTTGTAGTGCTGCTGTGGTGCATCTATTTCTAAATCTTACTTTATGAAATTATACTGTAATGTAAAAATCAGTTTCTTATCTATTTCCCATGCATTTTTAATTTGAATAGTTTCAAAAATAATTTGGAAGAAAAGGTGACCTGATTTAAGTAACAATATGACTTGAAAGGGTTCTTTCCCCCATCAATTATTTCTTTGAAGACACAGCTAGCAAATTATATTATGAATCAAGAGAAGCTTTTTTACAAACAAACACTTTTCAAATACTAAAAGCAATACCAAGCCAGATATTTTCCTGACAGAAAAGATCCAGTTAGTACAGGAAATGAGTGTGCAATCCTTATCCATACACTCAAAAGGGCACTACTGGGATGGCGTAAATGTTCAAGTGAGAGTCCGATGTTGTATGCATTTGGCGCTGCAGTTTTTCTTTGCAAAAAACTGCTGTTTACATTTCAGGTGCTCTCTGAGTATGTATTGTCACAACAGACAAGCAATTCTAGATTATACTGTCAGTAATTTGTGCATTAAGAACCCCGTAAGGATGTATTGGCATGGCAGACAGTAGCAGTTTTTAACTTCGAACTGTTCAACCTTAGCTATGCCAATGAAACTGGTACCTCCCAGAAGCTATTGTGTTCCCCGGAGAAGCAGCATAACAACTGGGGTAGTTGAATTTCTCAGTTTTCCCTACCACCCACAGAATTCTGTAACAGCTCGCGGACAGACTCTCTAACCTCAAAGATTCATTGTTAATAGGAATATTAAATAAGTGTATGCATAAAATAGAAATATTGGCTATTATGTTGAAATAATGGCATGCTAGGCTCTTACTAGCAAACCCAGAAAAAACAGTTTTTAGAATCTGGTAGTATAGATACACCTGTGTGTAACTTCAGTCAGGTGTGAAGCCTTAGCACACTGACGGGGCTGTGTGGAGTGGTCTGTGTCTGATGGTGGGAGACAAGCGCTGAAGCTGTAAACTCATGTCACTGAGGACAGGGCTTGCTTTGAACCTGTTCCATGTTAGCTTACGCAAAAATATGTAGTATGTGAAACATACCATGTTGATAAAACTTTGATTATTTTGAGGATCAACAAGGAAGGTTCAAGTTTGTTCTTGCAGTTTGTTCTGTTTAAAAAAATGCCTGCATTAAAAACTGCAATCTCTAAACACATATGGCCATTAATACTTTTAAGCACAAATTAAATACACTTTCACAGTGCTAATGTTCTTGCACTTTAATTTAAATACAATACATTCAGAAAATGAAAGTATATTTAGGAAAAAGGCTCACAGAATGGGGAGAAACTAATCTTAGAAAGACTATACATATGTAAAATAGTGGATGGTTTGGAAGGGTTGAGAAAGAGAAGAAATGTTTTGCTTTCATTGTCAATTCTATTTTTTTTGTCAGGGAAAAAAAGTCACTAATTCCTTGAAAAGTTTGAACTCTGAAGCTTGAAAATGAGAGGATACTGTTGTAGTCTCTTATTGGTAGTAAAAAAACCCCCTACTTTTTAAGTACCATTACCTAGGTACATCCGCAGGCAGCTTCATTTTTAAACAAAAGGTACCTTACTCCCTTTGCCTGCCTACCAACGCCAGCTAAACCTACAGACAACGCCGCTCCTTTTTGCCGTTTGTGCCTGGCAATCTGCATCCTTTCCCGAAGCCATCAGCAAGCGAGAGCCGAGGTTCTGAAGGGCTTTTTTCTCCGAGGCGCGGCTGCTCCCGCAGCCCACGCGGAGGCCGGTGCTGAGCCGGGCCGGGGCGGCAGCCGTGAGCCAGCGGGGACCGGCTCCGCGTCGCTTCCCGGAGGGAAACGGCGGGCGCGTGCTCGGCGGGGCACGCAGCGGGCTGGCTGCTGGCGCCTTCGGGGGCCGCGAGCCGGCCCCGCACCGCGACCCGCAAGCACCGGCTCTGCGCAGCCGGGGCCGAGGGCCGGCTCTTGAGGACACCTTCGCCAGGGCTCGTCCGCTGCGGGGCTTCGGCCAACTCTGGGGGCTTCGGCGCGCCCTCAGCACATTATAAAGGCTCGTCAAGTGCAAGAGGGAAGACGTTTACAGGGGCTGGTTGGGTACCAGGGTGCGGCGGCCCGTGCGTGCGTCGGGGTGTCGCGGCGGCCTGCGCATGCCGGGCCCCGCCGGCGGCCGCGCTGCCCGGGGCGGAGGCCCCGCGGCCCCCGGAGCCGCTGGCCGAGCCGGGGACTTCTGGCCGTGCCGTTTCTCCCGCCATCCTCCCCGTCTGCGGCATCTCCCCCTGGCCCCGTCCCTGTGATCGCGCTTCCTCGCTCCTTCCCGCGCCGCCCCCTTTCCGCGCTCCCCGCGTGTCCCGGGGCCGGGGCCGGGCCGGCGCGGCGCGGGTGCCCGGCAGGAGGCGAGCGCGCCGCCGGCCCCGCCGCCGTCACGTGGCCGCCAAGTTTTCTCCCCGCCGCGGTATGAGGAAGTCAGAGCCGCCGCCGCCGCCGTGCCCAGCCCGGCCGGGCGCATCCGCCGCCTCCCCGGGGCGCGATATGTGAGTACCGGCGGGCAGCGGCGCCCGGCCCGGCCCGGCCCCGCCCCGGGCGGCCTCCCGAGCCGCGGCGGCGGCGGGAGCCGGGCGGGCCCCGCGGGGCGGCGGCGGCGGCGGCGGCCGGGGCTCGCACCGGCGGGGCGGTGACACGCGTGGGCCGGGGGCGGTGGGGGGGTGTGTGCGTGCGCGCGTGTGTGCGCGGGGCGGCGCGGCGCGGCTGCCCGCGGGCTGCCCGTGCCGTGCCCACAGCCGTGCCCGGCCCGCAGGCTGGCTCCCCGCGGCGGGCGCCTGCCGGCGTGAAGCCCATGGAGGAGCCCGCGGCGGCGGAGGAGCAGCAGGGGGCGACGCAGAAGAGAAAGGCCTGGGCCAGGAGCCGCGACTCCTGGCAGGCGTCGGAGGCGGAGGAGCCCGCGGCGGAGCGGGCCCGCGGCGAGCAGGAGCGGGAGCAGCAGCAGCAGCAGGAGGAGGAGGAGGAGGAGCGGGAGGATCTCGCCGGCGGGAAGCTGCCGCCGGCCGCCGCAGCAGGTCGGTGCGGGGCGCCGCGGGGCCGCGGCAGTAGGGCCGCCTCTGGCGGGCCGGCTGCTGATGGCGGCTGCCGGCGCCTCTCCCCTTCCCCCGCAGGGCACGGCGTCCCCGACGAGAAGATCGCGATATGGCTGAAGGACTGCAGGTGAGCGCCGCCGCCGCCCCGGGGGCGGAGGTGCCCCCCGGGGGGGCTGGGGGTGCCCTCCGGGGGGGGCGGAGGTACCTCCGGGGGGGGCTGGGGGTGCCCCCGGGGGGGCGGAGGTACCTCCGGGGGGGCTGGGGGTGCCGTGGGGACCGGCTTCCTTGGTTTGGGATGCGGGGTGTACGCTGCCTTCCCGTCGCCGTGACAAAATGCCCCGTCGGCGTTTGGAGCGGGCCGACGGCGACGCTGCTTCTTCGTCCCCGGTCGCGCAGAAGCCCAAGTGCTGCCCTTGCTCTCTCTCTGCCGCCTTGGGGTCCTGGCTGCCTGGGGGGAGGGAGCGAGCAATTAGCCTCCCAGCAGTTAACGATGGAATTTCGAGACCTCCCCTGCTTGGCGTTTCTGGCTTCCTTCTCCTTCCGAGAGCAGCTACTTTGAGATGAGAATTTACCTCCAAGATTAGCCGTGCCTTGGTGATCTTTTGATCCAGCAAGCGGCTGAGCTGGGCTTACTTCAGTGTCCGAAGCGTGTGGACTGCTTCGTACCCCCAGGCCCTTGCCGCAGGGCTTCCTTCAGAGGCCGTGACTTGGGGGGGGGTTGGCAGCAAGAGGTTGAAATCCTGCTGAATCCCCCAAATATGGCACTGGCTGTTCTTCCAGAACGCCAAAATGCGTGAAGATTTTTTCCAAACTTACTCGAAGTCTGGTGTCCTGTTAGTCTAGCAAAGCACATCCTTAAATATAAGCGTTATTGATTTGGTGCTTTATTAGAAGCTTGTTTGTCTGAGTGGGGAGGGAAAAAACGGAGAAGGGGACGAGGCCCATGAGAGAGAGATTCTTCCTGATGCTGCTGTGTCGCTTTTCTGTGTCTGCAGCGTTTTTGTCTGGAAGGTTCCCCGGCCCTGTCATCCTTACCATTTTTGTACAGAGTTAAAGGAATAGCACACAACTACCAGTTGACAACATACATAGTTAATAAGTGATCACAAATCTTAAATAATAATCCAAAATCTTGCTGTTCTATTCGTGTACTTCAGTAGCTATCTGTTGTTAAATCTGGCACTGAATGCTTCTGTGGAATGTGTTTGCAATTGATTCACAAAGTAGGGGATAGAGTATAAAATAAGGTTCCCTTATTTTACACATAAGGAAATGAAACACAAACTACTGTTTTGCTAATAGGGAGATGCGGGCTTTATTAAAGGATGTAAAGCCCTTTGTGGCCCTTCCACAGAAGTCTTTTAAAGTATAGCTGTGTAGTATATCTTGTGTTCTCCTAAGAAGGATAAAATCTGCCTTTTTCTTTTTTTAAGATATCTTAAATTTTACTTTAAGGATATCATTTTAATTTTCATGCACCCAAGGAAAAAAAAATTAAATACAATGTAGTATTAAATGTTGTGGTGTTCTACCCTGGGGCTGGCTGGCATCAATATGCAATTCAAGCTTGAGTTAGCTTCTGACTCCGTAACATACAGAGTACGTGCGTATACTGTTCATAACTGTGGGAGGTAAGATCTCAGCTGCTTGAAGTCCCTTGTGCTTTAAAATTGCAAAACAGTTGAATTTGTATGTGTTTATATAATATACATGTGAGCAGTAGCTAGTATATGAAATGAAATGATTATTCAGCTTGCACTGTTATAAAGTGGCTCTGTAAATCGGAACGAACACACTGAACTGATTGTCTCGTGCTAGCAATGTGTATAGGAAAAGAGGATGCTGCAAAAGCTGACAGAACAATCCCAAGGATGTTGTACTGCGTTGTTTAAAAGATAGCGGTTAAAAAGAACAGTCACTGTGAAAACTTATAGCTGTTGTCTTCCCTGAGAATTATTATTTCTTTAATAAAACTGTGCTTTTTGCCATGGAGTTCTGACTGCTGCAAACTATAGGCAACATATGCAGACTTGATCTTCTGTTTCTGGTCCATTGCACAACCAGATTCTTATGAGTTAGCTCTATTGCAGAATATAACTATTACTGCAAATGAGTGGTCAGTTACTAAAATGAAGCATTTTCTCTTTTAGAGATTTTCTAAAAAGTGATCATTCCCATTTTGTCCGATTTACATAAGCTTTTGTGAAATGTACACTGGAAGAAAATTTGCACCCTTTACATCTCATTTTCTGTTTTGAGTTGACAGTAGCACAAATAATTTAGTATTAACCCACTGCGTAATAGATCTGCTTGTAAGATTTATTTCTTTGTTTGTTTTCAAAAGCATCAGCAGTATTATAATTTGGAGGGAAAGAGAATTACTAGTTGTCCCCTGATGTTTACGTTAGCAGTTTGGGGCTGTAATTGCTTGGCATCTCTATTTCACATTTGCTTTGCAGGAGAGAGGGGGAGTTCCTAATACCCCATACTATTTAATTTGGCAGAGATGTATTTAAAAAAAAAAAAGGCAATGAAAAGCTAATATGCTGCACACTAACAATAAGAATTATAGACTAGGCTTAGGAAATGTCTGGTGTTGCCCAAAGTTTCTGCTTCTTTCGTCTTTCGGGAATCCCATCCTTTTGAGAAAGACATTCTTTTCTCTCTTCCCCAGTTATTTTGAAAAACTGTTTGAAGTAATAAGAAAGTTTACAGAGGTTTTTAGTTTTAACTTTCGTAAGGCTAACGTAGGAAACAAAAGTGTGTGTATAATACGGACAGAGAAAGAAAGTTTTCTTGTTAGTTCTGGGGTGGCATGTATTATTTTAATTCGGTGTATTTGAACTCTCCCAGTGATACAGGGAGTGTTGGAGGGTTTTAGGAACTATCTCCTGTAGAATATGCAGGAAATGAGTTCTTGAAATACCTCAGAAAGAAGAGAGTGTTTTGTTTTTTTTTTTTTTCTTCAAGTTTAAAATAAACACTTCTCCTGCCCAGTTCAGGCTTTAAAAGTTGAGGTTTAAACTGCTTTTACAGCACAGTGCAAAATCCTTATCCTGTTTCAGAAGACATCTTACCACAACTGATAGCCAAGCAAACAAACCTCTGGGATGAGAGGCATCCTTGAAGCTCACAGCGGGCCCTGCATGTAGTCCTGTTGCCTGGCCGGTAGCCAGGTCCCATGGTGATGTGGGCTGTGGGCAGAGAGGACTCTTTCTGTTCTTTCAAACACTGATATTGGACTAATTTTTACCATGTATGTTAAAATACAATAATAAATAAATGAATTGCCTGTGTGAGAGAGTAAACGAAAAATTGTAGGATTCCTTGATCCAAGCGCAGGCCAACTTGCATTGCAGAGCTGGTCTCTGATTTCTGTGATGTTCCCAGGCATCCCTGCTCTGTTTTGCCCCAGCCGCTTCACACGGGCTGTTGGACGTGCTGGAGAACCTGCTGTAGCTCAGCAGCAGTGTGCTTCCAGCAGCCCTGGCCATGTTCCTGGGTGTGATGCAGAACGGAAAGGTCTCCAAGCTGTGTGTGAGGGTGCTCTGAGATAAACCTGTGTAAGCTGGCTTGTGGACCTTGCCATTGAAAAATAGTCTTATACAGAAAGGTAGAACTGTTGCGTGCTGTTGTCCAAGAGGTTTTTTTGTGCAGATATTTCTCCCTTGTTTAAAGTCACGTGGTCTCTAGTTCTTAAATGCAGGTTTTTCAACAGAAAGGCATGTTAAGCAGTTGTGTATGGGTGCAGAAGCAGATGGATAGTTGACAGAGCTTCTTTTCTGGTAGCTGCTAACATGCTGTAGAGGTGACAGACTTTATTTCCGAGAGGAAATGCCAGCTTCAGTGCTTGCTTTTACCGTTCTTTGCCAGCCACTGCAGGAAGCACTGGACTTGGCTGTCAAAGTCACTGCCAGCAAGTTTCTGCATCAAAAAAGTAAGAGTGAAATAGCCACCAGGGAAGGGGGAAGAATAGGAATGTACCCGCCAAAGCCAGCGAGTAAACAGTAGGCATAGTTATTACCTCAGAACATAAGGCTTGTTGTAGCGTGAAGGGTTTAGACAATATACCCTAAGTTGTTTCAAACCCTGAAATGAAAGATGCACAGAAATCCGGGAGATCCAAGTCTCCTCAAAGCTTGTTCTGTCACCTGGAACCTATTTGAGTGCCTGGATGCTCTTGCTTTTTCAATTGTCATCTCACTATGGCATGTATTTTTTCTTTGCTTTTAACAGACCCCTTGTCAAAGTTCACCTGTTACGTATTAGTAGGCTCCCTGCGGTAACAGTGAACTATTTTCAGAAGAAAAAAAAAATTGTAAAATATAAGGCCTGTTACAAAGCAGCAGATGCAAACTTCTGTTGCTTAATTTGGCCATGGCACCAAAACAAATATGTATCAGAGCACCATTTACTTTAACGAGTTCTTTGGGCAGGTTTATATGTTTGTCCAATTAAAACCCTAAATGAAACATACATAATATAGGCACATAAATCATCTGCTTTCCCCTTCTTTGAGTATTGTATTTCTGAATTTATTTTAGGCTTTGAGAATTATGCCACACTACTTAATGGTGACAGATCTTTGGTTAAACATGTCTCTGAGAGACAAGATTGAATTTGTTGACATTAACTGAGTATTTCTCTATGTGAACACCGAAAGGGATTGGGCCTGTCATTGGTGCAGTTTCTGCTGCTGATTTCAGGCACAATGAGATTCAACAATCCACTGCCTTTCAAAGAATAACACCGAGAGAAATCATCAAAATAAGAGCTCGAGTAAAGAATCTATAAAATACCAGAGCTGGCAAGTGATAGCTAACATAGCTGTAAGGATTTTTATCTTGTTTCTGATCAGCAAATACAGCTTTTGTCCCCTCTCTCCAAAGCCTGAAGTAACTTATTGCTAATAAGTTTTGAATTTGGAGAAAAATGGTGACAGCTTTTGGCATAAAATGAGTTTGAGTTAATCCATTCAAGCACCCATACTCATTTCTGTAGGTGGTTTGCGCAGAGCTCCATGATTTTCTTTGACAGAGGCCTGCTGACTCTGAAGCTTTGCCATCAGCTTGTGCCTCAGTATTCCAGTTATTAACCTGTTTTGTTGTTTTTTCCCTACAAAGTGTATTTGTTCAGAGGGCTGGGGATTGTTTAGGAAGTTATTGCCAGTCCTCATATGTTTGTGCTCTCTGGGGGCGGAGGGAGGGACAACTGCTGCTATCACAAGCCTGTTACACACTGTAAGGAAGGACATGAAGCAGCAAGTTTTTAAACTAGTATTAATCTCCTCTGTGGTTTCAGAACGCCTCTGGGAGCCTCCCTGGATGAGCAAAGCAATCCTCTGTTGAAGGGTAAGGAAAGGCTTTACCTGCTGAAAACTTTTTTTATTGAGAATTGTGCTTTCATATGCGTTCACCTGCAACTTCAGTCTTTATCAGTGGCACAGACGACAGCCTCGTCGGCTCTGGTGAGTTATTCTCATGGCAAAGCGGTGGTGCCCAAGGAACTGGGGAAGAGTGAAAAGATCCCGATGAAGTCTTTCTGGAGAGTTTAGTAAGCCTTATAAAAACTCCCAAATGAGCAGAAAGGGGAGCTTGGTAATTTTCTTTCTGAGTTAGGTGAGCTAGGTAGTCTCTGTGTCTAATAACTCAGGTTGCCACACCTGGAAATTTTACTATCTGAGCAGGACTGAATACTAAAGTTCAAAGTACAGCGAGAGTTTGCAGGTAGTGACATGGCATAGAAATTACTTGCTGTGTCTGGAGTCTTTGCTTGAAGTCTTACCCTGATATCAGGGGAGAGAAGGGAATGCCTGATCTGAACTCATTTTTTAAACTCTGAAACTCCCTGGTAAGATGTCTGAAGTATAATGTAACAGCAGAAGGAAGAGGTATTTTGGGTAGTACCTCCAGGTTTGCACTTGTAGATAATTTGATCACAGTTTGACTTGGGGGTATTGCTGAGCAGGAAACTAAAGCAATGTAGTATTTGTTCTCTTACACATTAAATTTTCTGTGGTATCAAATGTAACTTTTCTTTTTTCAGTGGATTTTTAATGTATGAGTAATGCAGGATTTGTAAATATGGTCCAGCTATATCCTGTTGTAGGAACTGGAAGTGTCTTGTTAATATCTTTAGTTAAGCTGTTGGACAGAAAACACTGCAGTGTTATAGTTGTTGAACTGCTAACTGTACATTTGCAGGCATGCTGGTGAGAAATGGAGGAAGTTTTGAAGATGACTTATCCTTGGGAGCTGAAGGTGGGTGTGGCAGGATTATGACTCTTTTTCTAGCAAAAAAAAAAATATGTTCAGTCATCTGATTTTTATTTTGAAAGACAGTATTTTCCTTTTGGTCAAAGGTAGTTGGTAAAGCTGGCTAGAAAACCAGCTTGGAGCACATACAAAAAATGCGGCAAGATTTGCTTTTTGAGTTTATTGGCATATTGGTTTTGTTAAGTGCTCTGGTCTAACCTGAGGGTCAGAGTCAGCCCTGAGTTCTGTTCTGTCCTCTCATTTTAATATCCACAGCAACAATATAGCCCATAGCACTCACTGAAGCTGTGAGAAAGTGTTGTGGTTTTTTTTTTCTTCTTTTTTTTTTTCCTCTTACTACTTGTTCTTCTTGTCCATGGGTTACTCTTGGCAGTCGTACATGCCTCACTTCCACTGAAACCCTTGGGAGTGGCATGTGCGGGCTTTTGAAAGGAGGAATGGAAGGAGGAATGGAATTATATCAGCCAAGAGGCAAACCCATTAAGAACTAAGTGCTTTTAAAAATGAAAAATCCCAAAGCTGAGTAAGTATTTTTGGATCAGCCTTGATATGTGCTCTGCTGTCAGTAGCTGCCTTCCGTTTCTTCCTCTCCCTTTCTTTTTTTAAGGGAAAGGAGATATGGCTGTTCATGGACTTTCTTTTAGCCTCTTTTACTAACTTGCTCTTTTGATCATAGAGTAGAGATGTCCGTAAACAATAAAAAATGCACTGTAGATTCAGTTCTAACAGTAGCCCAGCATCCTGAAATAAGATGACATAAAATGGTCTCACAAACTGGGTCCTGGGAGTATCTGCAGGATATGGGGTATAAAGCTGTGTCTATTTTTATTTTTTAAAAGAGACAGTTCAAAAAAAAAAGAAAAAAATTTTTTTGAACTACAGCTTTTGAAAAGTGTCAGAACTTGTATACTAGAAAGTCCCTTTCTTCCTAGCAATCTTGCCAGTGTTGCCAAACTAGTGGCACAGGGCCTGGGGGAGGGAGACAACTTTAATTTTTAAAGACTCTAGACCTGTGAGGAAAGCCCTTGATCTGGTAATGATGGAGAAGCAGTAAATTAATCTCTTACTGCAGTAGAGTAAATAGGATTAAATTTTCCTTCTGATAGTCTTTTCCACTTGTTAGATTGCCTACAGTGTGAAGATTTCATGGTTCTTTGTTACAATAATCCAAGCTCTGAGCACATATCCAAGAATACAAGAGTGGGTACATCTTAAATAAATCATATCTCTTTTTCTCCTTCTCAATTTTTTGCACCACCCTCCCCCCATCATTATCAAGTATTTCTATTTTTGAGGTAGAAGATCATTTCCTCCTTTTTCAGATGACACAGGTCTTAATACTAGAATTGGGGGCTCATTTTCATGTGTAAAGACGTGGATGCTTCTGCAGTGCTTTGCTTCCCGTTGGAGAGCAGCAGGCGACGACAGGGCTGTTCAGAGCTGTGCTGCCTGCCCTACCATATCGGCCTCTTTTCGGCTTATACCAGTGCCCTGGCATTGTGCGTCTGTGGCTGCATGAATCCAGTTACCAAGTCAGCACCCTGTGTGAGTTTTATGGGGAGTGCTGGACAAGTTACTGTAACACTGACACCCATACTGAGCTGCAGAGCAGTTTTAAAACTCATGGTTTAGCTGTTAAAACTAGCCACCAATAAGCCCATATAGCTGGACCTGGCTTCATATTACATGCAAGTTTAAAAAAAAAAAAAAATTGAGATATGGTTTCTGCACTGTGTATGCAGTTGAGTTTCTTAGTGATGTCTCTGAATGAAAAGAAACAAGGGCTGAGGTTTCAATGCTTTGCTCTCTGTTGCTCACTTCTCCTGTGGTGCAGCTAGTTTAGGTGCAGGGTTTTCCTGGCAGGACGTTTGACATAGCAACCCTCTGAACCAGCTATGAGAAGAGTCAAGTTGTAACATATACAGTCCTTGCCTGTCTCCTGTGGCCGGTTTGTTAATGTTGAGTTGCTGCTTCAGGGAACCAGTAATTAAAGGCAGGGGCTCAACTCTCTGGTTTGAGAGGATGTTGATTTTTCTAAGAGAATAATGCTGCCTGGCATGCTCACATGTGGAGCTGAAGTGTTTCAGCTTCAGGGAAATACTGTATTCCATACACAAAACTGGTGACCAGATGCTTGGTATCTGAAGACTGGCCTCCATGGGAAGCCCTTCTCATGAGTCCAAGTGCAGTGACTGGTCTCATCAGCACTGCAGCCTGCATGCAACTTTTGTTTAGAAATTGCACAGCTGAAAGATCCTGGGCCTGCCCCCAAGGTGAGAATTAGCTGTCATGATTTAAAGATTGAAGAATATAGTCTCAGTGTCTGGCCATGGGAGCCAGATTCATTTCTTAGGTTCTTCTCTTCTCCTAGCTGAGCAGTCTTCATGTGTTCTCTTCTTCTCCCCCTTCATGTCTGTGGAAAAATCCTTCAGCTGGTAATTATGTTTTAAATTGCAAAAAATAGATTGTCTCTCTACATAACAATTACTAACTTACAGCATGTAAAATTTCAAGTTAATATGATTGATTGTAGTATGTAGACTTGTGTCCATGTGAGATTTTGTTTTGGATAAAGCCTGAGTAAACCAGATCATCTTTACATCAGCAATATACTAGAAACACTTGACAATCTTATTATATGGAAAGAGAAAAATCTGGTTTATGTGGTAGTATTCAGGAAAGTGCTCATTGGCTACTTTTTCATATCAGTTATGAGTAGTGTAATATTGAGGAGGTCTGTGTGTAACTTATTGTTGTTTCTGTACAGCTAATCATCTACGGAGTGACACCCAGATGGAAACATGGTAAGCATCTTTTTTGTTTACTTCAGAGAAATATTTATATTGGAATGACTGAGGCAAAGGGTGCAGTGGAAGTAGTGTAGGCTGCCTCAGGACTAAAGCTGTTCTGTTCAGGTGAGTTTTCATGAGGAAAAGAGAAGTTACAGGTAGTAAAAAACAGTCACTATGAAATGCAGAAAAAATGCAGATTTTTACTCTTCTGGCAGACCTGATGTGGCTTCTGGACGGAGGGAAAACGGGGGAAAACCAACCAATTTTCTAAGTAATTTAGTATGATTTTCCTTCTTTCTTTGGCTCACTGATCCCTGGCCATTTCAGGAATTTCAAGGGAAAGCTTGTTTTACCTTTCAGAGCAGATGCTCTTTCAGAGTGGGGAGGAAGGACTTTGAGAGGGAGGGAGAGAAAGAGAGATTCCTGCTTTACGAGAGAGCTTCTAGGATGTACTGTGACTAAAACCCTTGGAGAGACTTTAGAAAATACGGGCACAGCCTCCATGGGCAACTCCCTTGCTGTTCCTCCTGAGATGGGCTCCATAAACCAGGCTTTTGGGTGAATCTGCTGTATTTCTTAGTGGCTGTTCTGCTCTTTTGTGTCAGGATTTATACAGTAAAATTCCCCCGTGGAAGGTTTGTCCCAAGAGGAGGTTGGTGTTAATGGTAGGTTTGAGCAAGGGGGTGCCAGCTGGTGGGGAGGCAGCTTCTAGAGATTCAGGGAGGAAATAGTTTGGGATTGGGAAAGAAACTGGCTGGGAGTCCTGGTTGGAG
This sequence comes from Apteryx mantelli, assembly GCF_036417845.1. NCBI lineage: Eukaryota > Metazoa > Chordata > Aves > Apterygiformes > Apterygidae > Apteryx > Apteryx mantelli. The sequence continues at coordinate 22,855,140 of NC_089983.1, read as the reverse complement.
GCAGTCTTGCTCCATTTCCTTCAGCCTGGGCTCCCTTCAGCTTCCCCGCCGCCTGGCTGGGCGGCTCGCGAGCATTGCGCTGCTGACGGGTCGCAGCCTCCGTCCTGCCGCGGGGAGCGGTGGGGGTCAGGCAGCTGGAAGCCGCCTCGCAGCCGGAGGCGAGGTGGGACGAGGGGACGAGGTGCTGAGCCGCGAGAGGCTGCGGTGTGAAGAGGTGGTCCGTCAGAGGCGGTGTTGGCGCGGGGAAGGGCAGGGCAGGGAAGGGCGCCGTACCCGAGGTTGGGCTTCCTCGCTGGAGGCGGGCGGCAGCAGGCAGGGGGGCAGCCCTGGGAAGATGAGGGGCTTGTGTTCTCGGTTTGCATTTGCCTTCAGTTTCTTAAGAGCATGCATACGTTTTTACTGAGGCGTCTCAGGGTTCACTTTTGTTACTCCGTTTCAGTAAATGACATGGCTAATACAAACCAGATAGCATTGAACGGGAAAAGAGAAATTCAGCAGGATTGGAGACTTTGTTCTCCTCAGAGACTGAGAGTTGAATTGCTGAAAGAAACCAGTTTATCACAGTGGTTGTCTCCATTTGTCTTGACAGCAATGGTATGTTGGCGAAGGAGAGGAGACTTCAGTTTCACCAGAAGGGGAGAAGTATGAACTCCACAGGGTCTGGAAAAAGCAGTGCAACTGTTTCAAGGTAAAAGAGTACTATGCTTTGAAGGTCATGGCACAGTTCAGTGGAATTTGGCACTGTTTTGCTGGCAAAACTTCTTCTGTTCCTAAGTTAAATAGACTTGGCTTGATTTATATGCATTGTTGTATTTAGTAGCTGAGAAGGGAATTTTCATTTGGTTGCTTGAAAAACTGCTATTTGTTTTCAGTTGTGGTTTGCAGTAAATACTTACAAATGGGCCTAAACCTTAGAAATGTCTGAAATTTTAATGCCATTTTAAAATCGGTGATCTGCAGAATAAGGGCTGCCTTTAATAAATAACGGGATCGGACTGGAAATGCAGCCGTGCTGATGTCTCTGGTGGCGTGAACTAACATTTCAGATGCAGATATCTCCAAAATTATTTCCTAAAATCAGCAGAGTTGTAGGAGTCAAAAGTTCAATAGGCAAAGCTGGATAGTGCGCTGAATTAGCAATTGGACAGAAGGGACTGTGTCCTAAAAGGAGACACGTGGATAGTAAACATCTTTTCATTTTAGTGTTTCTGAATTACTGGAGCTTTATGAGGAAGACCCAGAAGAAGTGCTCTATAACCTTGGGTTTGGAAGAGATGAACCAGATATTGCTTCAAAAATTCCAGCAAGATTTTTTAATTCATCATCATTTGCCAGAGGGATAGATATCAAAGTGTTTTTGAATGCCCAAATGCAGCGCATGGAAGTGGAAAATCCAAATTTTGCTTTAACGAGTAAGTATGTTTTTGAAGTGAAGTTTATTTTTAATTTTTTTAAAAAGTATGTAAACAACCTCAAAAGGAGGTCTGTATCTAGTGTCCTGGCAAAAAAACCTTTACAGTCTAAAGGCGAAATTCCATTCAGAATCCGTAATAAAAATCTTGCTTGGTTTTAATTACGGCAAGAAGTGACCATTAGTGTTGTACAGCTGGGGATGAAGGAAAGGGATTTATAGTGGGGAGGGAAATGAAAGGCATCCTGGAAGACCTATTGGCTTCTCTTTTGTGTATCATTCCTGTCTCTTGCTTCTAAACTTGTCTGCTGTTGTAGCTTTAGAGCGCTGAAACAAATAGCAATACCTATCTTTTCATGTGTTCTTCACTATCGGGTGGGATTTTTGAAAGCGCTGAGCACTGACCTACTTCTGTAGTTGTTAAAATCTGTGCCAGTATCTCCGTTGAATTTGCTGGGAGCTTTGTTCGGTCAGTAATGAATGTTTCTGAAATGCAGGCATAGCTGAAATGTCCTGTTGTAGCTGTAGATGGATAGGGCAATGAATCTAAGTAATCTCCTTTTCTTGTTCTTGCTAGCACTTTGTAAATTAACTTGAAATTGCATACCTGTGTCCCTTTGTTATTTTGTGAAAGCTTCCCATGCTGTTCTCTTTGTGTGTTTATCAAGTGCTCTTGCAGAGGTTTTTCTGTTCCTGAACACACTATGGTGTCTCTTTCAGGTTACAGGACTAGACAGTGTTCAGTCAATCTCAGGGACCCTTCATATAAGAAGGAGATTTGGGGTGGGATGAGGGACAAGTTATGATGAAAATTCTGTCCTCAGATGTGAAAACAGGAGCTGTCTGAGCAGTCACGTAGATCTGGGTCAACTATTCTGAGATGTGGTGACACCAGATGTTCTCGTAAGCTCTGCCTTATGCTTTGTTCCTGTGCAGGTCGTTTTCGTCAGATTGAAGTGCTTACTACTGTGGCCAATGCCTTTTCTTCTTTATATTCTCAAGTCTCTGGGACTCCGTTACAGAAAATTGGCAGTATGAATTCAGTGTCTTCCAGCAAAGAGGCATCTAGCCCTCCCCCTTTAAATCGAAGCAATACAGCCAGTCGGTTAATGAAGACCTTGTCAAAGCTCAATCTGTGTGGTGCACAGCAGGCAGATAGTGGCGGCTGCTCAACTCCATCACCTGTTGACAAAGGGAAAAGTCCAGCGGAACTAGGGAGTGAGGAAAATGATGTTAAAAATGAATCTAAATTACCAAAACACTCTAAAAAGAAAGACTCCCCCTCTTTGTTGGCTACTGTAAAGGAGGAGATGGCTGCTTATCAGACAAATACTACAGACATACACAAACCTGCAGATCTTCCTGCTGGAACTAATGATATGCAGAAGGGCACTGTGCCCTCAGCAGATGTGCCAAATAGCAAGTTGGCAAGTCCCTGGCATAGTGAAGAATTTCATCTTTTGGACTCTCCCAACCTTAGCAGTGATTCTAATACATCTAGCGAGTCTGAAAGTAGCACGCAGATGCAAAGGCCTCCTACGTCATCGCCAGGTAAAGAACCCTGTGCTCGCATAGCAAATCCATCCGTAATGAACCTAATGCTGCCGCAGAAGGACTCCTTTGAGATGGAAGAGGTAGGTGGAAATAAATGGCTTCGTTTTTGCATACAGTTTATATAACTTGATGGTTGCCAGCAGAGGAATGTTCCCTCCAATGTATTTGATGTTGTTTTCTCCAGGAATACTTCAAATTCTCTGAATGACAGGAAAATTGTCGCTTTCTCTTGGCAGGCTACTCTAATCGATCTTCCTATGGAAATAACTTTCTTTTGTTGTTCCTGATAATCTGCATGAATCTTCTCATGCTTTTTTTGATTGAGTTAAGGTGATTACAGTCACTGACAGAATTTAGTATGAACTTCTCCATTCCTAAACAATCTTTTCCTGTGAAAAGTAGATGTATGTTGGACTGTATATATGTAAAAGACTTTTCTTTTAAATTTTTACTTTGTTTAAATTGCTGACTGTAAGTCTTAATGTACTTTTAGGCAACAATAAATAAAGTTTATCAGTTGCTCCTGGTTAAGGATAAATTTATGGATGGAACAAGAGCCTTTTGCATCAAAGGGCAAAGGGCTATCATGTAGGGTAGGGTTCTCATCTCAGGTAGGTTTGGTTTTGATAACAATCTACTGTATGTTGCCTTGTTTATTCTCTAGAAATTAGTGTGCTAGAAGTTACTGTTTGACTTGCCTTTTGCAGTGGCTTGGTCACAAATTCTGTTAGCCGCTTGTTACTATCTTCATAAATACATTTATCCATTTTTTTCATTGATAATTGTCCCAAAGGGATTTTAATTCCCAGGTTCCTGTAAGCAGTTTGTTTATTAGGCTAGTAAATGTGCAGCCTACGAATTCAAGAATGCAGTTTTCTGCATAGGCTCACACTTTCAATCACAAGATCTGTCTTAAGTCAGCAGATGTTTTTGTGGACGCGTTTCTAAGTGGCTGTTGTTGCAAAAGTTAACTGCTGAATTGTTATCTTTGTGAAATAGTTATGTAAAATGAAGGATTGCGATCTCATTGTTGAAATGGTGAAGAAAATAGGTGAATAGAAAACTTCCAAAGTCTTACAGCAAGTGGCAAAGGCTATCTTCAATTTGTGATGATTTAGCAGGTACTGTGTGTAGGGTAGTACTGGCATTGCAGGTTTTTGCGGCCCTTCTAGATCAACTAAAGTTGTTGCTGAAGGCACTCGTTAAGTAGAAAGAAGTAGTCCAGCCTCTTGTAATTCCTGCCATTGGTCTGTGCCTGTGTCATCGCCGACCCGTTGTGTGGCCATCTACTGAACCAGAACAAGGAGCGGATCCAGCTGAGAGGGGGAAAAGGAAACCCAGCGTGTTCTGATTTCTTTATTTTTCCTGGCGTAATTTTCAGCTGGATTATTTCCTTGATCCAGTTTGTTGTGTAGCTACACAGATGTTTGTGTTGGCACAAAGGGAGGGGTCTGGGTGGTGATGCGTTTTGCTACGTTCCTGATAGTTAGGCTGGTTTCACACATCCCAGGTGAGAAATGCATTTCCTGGGTTTTTGGCACTCTTGGACAAAGTGAAACAAACAAAAAGCAACTTCCCTGGAATTTTCTTTCTGAGTAAGTTGGACTCTAAAGGGTTATGAAATGAAGAAGACTTAACTAAATTCTGTACAAGCCAAATGCAATGCATTTGCGAAGTTTTGGTTGACATACTTTGCAATGGTGCCAGTGCATAAACACAGCTGTTTTGGCAAGCTGACATATGATGTGGGATGGAGTTGTGGTGAATTTTTGTTTACGCAATATAACATATACATATCAACTGCCTGCAGATTCCTGGGAGGGAGGAATTCAGTTTTGGTGAAGAGACTTTAGAACAATACCTGGCAGCTTGACGTTTTGTTTTTCCCCCTCCCCGTGTGTCTCTAAACAGGGTATAAAGAACAATAAACTGTGTTAGAAACAGTGACAATAGTTCCTCCCACCGTGCGCCCGGCTTGGTTTGGAGTGCGTTTGTGCACGTAAGAAAGGACCGATAGCGAGGAAGCTCCTTCCCCGCTTGCAGTGCCTCGGCGGCTTGGGCGCTGCTAGGAAGCGTGCTGCGGTGAAGATAGCTCGCACGGGCGTGAGTCAGGGCAGGATTTCCCCCAGCACCCTCTCCCGGGTGAGCCAGTCAGAACCGCTAAGGCCGTTCACATCCGTGTTGGCTAAAGAGACAGGGAAGGAGAAGGGGCGACTGCTGGGAGCTGGTGCAGCCGTGTTGCCGACATAACCGGGGTGCTGCATCCTGGCCAAGGACAGCGGGTGGAAGGTATTTCGATGAGAGGGGGCTGGGTGGTCCGGAGGCTGCAAATTGAGCCATTGGAAACTGTGAGGTTTAGGAGAATCAAGATAGATTTCCTGGAAGGCCGGTCCGGTCAAGGAGCCTGTAAGATTACTTGTTATTGCTACTGCTCTTTAAAAAAAGGGTGGTTTTCATAAACCTAATTGGTGAGCTTCTTCTATGTTCCCCTGCATTTTCACAAAATAATTATTTGCCCTTTTGGTACAGCCTTCATCTTCTACAGGAATAGGAGCCTCTCGATTTATTAGGCGAGAGTAATTCTCTTCATTTACTAATGGTGAAACATTCAGGCCAAGTACTTCTCGAATTGCTTACATTTGAGAGGATGCACCCTTGTGGATGCTATACAGATGGTTTGGACTTCAAAGCATTAGTACCCTGATTTGGGGTTTTTAAGTTTGTCACAAATGGAGGTGAAATTGTCACTGCTTAAATTGCTTCTATTGCTTAATTTTGAAATTAGGCAGGCAGCCTGTTAGAGGGAAGGGTGGGAGGGTTGGTTTTTTTTTTTTTTTTTTTTTTTAAAGACTTGCATGTGAACCATTAGGTTTTTTTGTAGTGCCCAAAAGAGAAAATGTATTCTAGCTTTCAAACTAAACAAAGGCCTTCCTGTTCAGATTTCAAGCTTATTCTTTGCATTGTTCTGAGAACTGCTTTCTTAATAAGACTTTGTTTCACAAAATGATTAAGTAACAGGATTAATTTTCCATATATTGTAGTTTTAAGTTTTTTTTTTTTTTTTTATGGTTCTGAATGCATTATCTGCCTTTTCTGTGCTGGAAAATACACAAGGTGTTTCCACAAGTAATAATGTAGTGAAGTCTGGAGTAGGTTCTGGCAGGATCTCAGTTGTTCTGGAGGATTGGTGGCTCACAGGCCTTGGAGAAATACCTGGTAGGGCAGCAGATGACACTTCTCATGTGCTGATCTCTTTATATACTTTTCTAAATGTATTTTGCTTGTTCTTTGTATTCAGATAAGGGGCCAAGAATGCCAAATGGAAAAGGCAGTACTAGAGTAAAGATGTTTAAAGGTGTTTTCATGCTATTATTTCAGCCTTTTGCCAAAGCGGAACTGAGAATTCTCAGGATTGTCATAGGTCTTTTTGCATAATGAATGTGATCGGAGGGGAACTCTACTCGTGTGTGTGTGAGAGGTGTGTACTATTCTAAGAACCGCTGTTGTCTTACAGGGACATTACTGAATAGCTGAAGCAATATCGTTTGGTTGGTGGACATACCATGTCTGTGTCTTCCATTTTAGGCCGTTGGATTTTAAAAAGCTTGTACAGTATATACAGTTTAGGCATTCGGAAGCACGGGAATGTGTTCCAGTTGGTCTCACAAAATATTTGTGTTTTCTTTTCTATAGATCCAGAGTACAGAGGGAGATCTACCGCATGTTCCAACTTCTCACCAGCTGGTAGTGGTCAAATCAAGGAAAGGTAAGTAGACTTATGTTCCTAGGAGACAGCAATCTGCTGAGTGTCCTTCCGTTTCTGAAATGCCAATTCAGATATTTAAAACCTCCAAAGTTTCTTTTCTCCTTAGAAGAAAAAAAAAGTCTGTTTCCTTTTCAATTACATTTAAAATTGTAGAACATTGTTGCAAAGTGGCACCCAAATTACAGGCAAGAAGACAGCCCTTTAACCTCAATGACTGTTTTGACTTTTGTACCGTTGATGATAGCTCAGAGAAACTGAAATGTTAATTCAGGTTGTATGGGATTTTTTTCCCTAGTAGATCCTGTAATTTAAGATAGTAATTTAAACTAAAATTATGTTGTTTTAAACCTAAATTGTATGATACATTCAGCTGTCTCCTATATGCTACTGCTCCATGTGCGTGCTAGCTGCACAAAGGACCAGTGTCTCTGCACCCACGTGGAAATCGTAGTCCTTCAAATGGCAAACTCTGTGCAGTTGCTTTTGCAGCCCATTTAGTTTGTGCTTTCATCTCAAACTGTTATTTATATTCTATGGCTTGGGAGAGGGCAAGGCTGATGTTTAAATTCATTTTGTGATAAGTTACTGCTTTTTATCCTATGTTGGCAAGTGAAGTCTGTTCTTCAGCTGCTACGTGTGTGATTAAAGAAGAACTAGAGCTTATTGTATTTAGTGAGACACTTAGCTTTGATGCAATTTCTATGTGGATAGCCAGTCATGTTTCACCAAGAATGCAAAAGAGAAAGGGAAGCCTGTTTTAAGTAATAACTGAAGAGATAATTTATTTGTTGTTTCATAAATGAATTGACAGTCTTGTGAACTCTCAGCTGAATTGCATTAATATGATTGAGAATGCTCTGGACTAAGCTCTGAAGGCTAATGACCGATTATTAGGGATGGCTTGTTTTACAGATTCAGCAGTATTTTGTAGCACACAGAGTTGTGCTTGCTGGTCTTCCTCTGTTTTGAATATAGGTCAGAAGGAGGGCCTGCTAGAAACTGCATCTCTAACTGTTCCCAGCATTTCCCGCTTGGTTGTTTTTTAAAGTTTATGATTACATGCTTTCAAGCAATAGCCTGCTCTAGGTTAAAGCCCTTGGGCAATAGGTTAGTGCAGGTAATATGTCAGAGATGCGCTCTTTACAGGTTGGGTTTCTTGTTTGCCGGGCCTCAGTAGTTATAGAAAGAGCTTTTCAGATAAAGAAAACTTAAGGAATTAGGAGTTGCGGTGAAGGAGGAGAAAAGTACTTTTTTTTTTTTTTTTTTCCCCCCCCTCCTCCTCCTCCTCCTAAAATTTTAATTTTGTGCTTTGTATTCCTGGTGCTGTCTTACCTCCTCCTTACTCCATGCAAGGAAAAATAATTAGATGGTCCCATGTTTACCTGTCGAAAGGCACCAGGCAGTTCTAGCAACAGGCTTTCGGTACAGCAGGAGCAGAGTATGCTGTCTCACATATCCCACCTAGTGTATCCCACCCGTTTCTGAACCCACTTCACATGATTTAGTTTGTTTTCATTCCAGTATAGCCTGGAGTTCTCAGCTGACTTATCTAATAAGGTTGTCAGTGCTGATAGTAGAGCTACACGTTCACCAAAATTTAATCCGGGACCAACATTTTATTTAACCAGGAAGATGTGGAAATCTTATGATGTTGTTCTACATGAGTTTCTGTGAAATTGCCAAAAAGGAAAGCATTTGGTGGGAAACTTACCCAAAACTTTAAAAACCACTAGTCAGTTTTTTTGCAGGATCTCTGACATGAGACAGTGTAGAGGCCTGTTTTCTCGGAGAGTAAGTGCTCACCAGATGGAAGGTATCCAAAATTAATGCACGCTTTGAAAATGCTGGCCACTGGATCTGAATGTGAAATTCCGGTTTCGCTAGCAGATGGGTTGAGATGGGTTCAGTGTGAAATTGAAGTGCTGGTCTTCTGTTACAGTGTGATTTCAGGTGACGACTGTCATACAGGCTCACCTCTTCTGGTGACTTTGGCTCTACCCTACATGAGTATGGTGCCCACAAACAAAAAGTTGTTTCACATGAATGCTTCCCCTGTAGCTACAAATTTGTCCTTTTTTCATGTAAGGGTATTTCTGTGTCTGTTAGCAGGGTTAGTGCTGTTCAGTACAGAATGTTATAAACATTGGAATGTCTTTTTATTTCTACAAAGAGGGCTGTGGATGCTTGCTTTGACATTTACAACAGTTTGTAAGGCATTTTTAAGAGGGTCTGTAATAAGATGTGAGGTATTTGAATAAAAAAAATTTTCTTCGCCACTGAAATAGTCTGGAGACTATTAAGACATGCCTGAAGAAGTCTTTCAAGCAAAAGATGCTTGAAAATGGCTTGCAAATTATTGTTTTGCTATAGTAATGTCTCTGTTTGTTGAACACTTCACAGGAGATCCAAAGAATTCCATATCGTATTGACTGGCTCGATGTATTTTTTAGGACTTTTTTGTCTTACAAATAGTACTGAACTAGTTTATCCATTATGCCCCAAACTGGAATTCTGGTCTTTGTTATTACAAACATCAAATGTAGATGTGCTTTTGCATGTGTGTGGGGTTTCTTTTTGTTTATTTTGTGTTTGCTTTTTTTGAGGGACACAGTAGAGAAGAATGAAAAGCTTCACTTGCTTTGCACTGTAAATATACAGTGCTGCTAAATGTCCACCATAAAAACAAAAAACAAAAAAAACACTATTCCAAAGTTATCTAGAAGGAAGCTTTGTTAGTTAGAAAACAAAATTCTTCATGATGTATTTATACAGCAGCGCCTTCCATTCCAAAAATGCCCAACAAACAAGACAAATATAGGTACAACACAGAGAACAAAGTGTTTTCCAAGCGTTATGATTTGTGTCTGGTTGCTGACATCAATGGCTTTGTGAAATTTTGAATAGCTACAAAACTGTTTCTCCTAAGGTGTCTCGCGTTGATAGGCAAAAGTAGTAATTAATTTTGAAAATTCAGTCCTTAAAAGTGAAGAACGCATATCAGCACTTTGTCCTTTACTATATTATCATATTTATAGCTCTTTATAGGTGCAGCTCCATAGTAGATTGGAGATGTGGGAGTGAGAGAGAATACACTTAGAACAGAGTTTATATTTGGAGGAGTCTGTGCTTAGCTGACCAGAAGCTAAGAAATCCTCCGGCACTTTGAAAAGTTTTTGTAGCAGTGCTCCCTACTGGGCTGGTTTTGGTAGTCCTGTGGTGCAGTGTGTGACAAATATGGGAAAAAGGGGCAGCAGTACCTTTAATCTCGTAATGGGATACTTTGCAGCCAAGTTGGAAATGTCAGTTTATTAATAATCTCGTAAAATACAAAGTGCATTAGAGCTTTGCCAGTACTGCAGATGCAAGAGACATAAATGTTACTAAAGCTTCACAAGCAGCTTCCGTATATTTCTCCTCCTTTTCTATGTCAGAAGTAGTGATGCAGAACATTTAAGATGAGTATTTGATAGGACTGTTTTGGAATGGTGAGAATCACAGTCCACTGGTAGCTGAATATTACTGTGCAATAGATAACACTGAATTATTCTGTTATTTGATAATGATTAATCTGTGCTTGTGTTTCGTAAACCATAGACTTGTTTCTTCATCATCCATTTTTGTTTAGAACTTTACCAGCTTATTTGATATATTTCTGAGTACCCACATTTCTCTGGCATGTATTCAGCACCTAAAAATATTTTCTTGTTTTATAGAGCTTAAAACAATCATCCAAAGGGCATTTTCGTTTTGTGCTCAGTTCAACTGGGACGTGCATTTGATTGTTCTTTTTTGTTTGTTTGTTTGTTTTTGTTCATCTTGGCGGGTTCCTTTTCCCACACTTTCCTTATTATACTAGCTCTGGCCTCCTCCTGCTAGTTGAGAAGGTTTCCTCTAAATAATGTTGATGATAGCCTCGGGCTGCAAGGTTCGTATTGTGCAGTGACCTTTTTCTGGCAGGTATAATTGCATTAGTGGGGGTACTTGGAAGGCTGCTGAGATCAGAGAAGAGAGTGCTGTGCTATTGTATTTCTTTGTTTTGTGTGAAGAAAACTGTCTTTTAATCAACCTTACTGGCAAGAGTGTTCACATTTTTCTTAGGCAAGGGGTGAAGCCATTTGAGCCCCTACAGCCCAGCCCTTGGTGCTGAGTTGTTTGCGTTCAAGATGAAGAGAGGGAGCCATATCTGATCACAGCCTGCTTCTCTTCAGACTCTCTGTTGCCAGGAGCCATTTTAATCAAGATCTGAATGTAATTCATTGTTGGTTGTTTTGTTTTGTTTTTTAATGCTTTGCCCTCAGCTGCCTGAATCAGAGATGTTCAAGAGCCATGGGAGTGAGTTGAATATCCGGATCAGTAGCTCACAAGGAGGGTGGGATACCATTACGTATCAGTATACCCCAGTGTAATAGTAAATATTTCTAGAGCCAAACTCTGCTGTTCATTGGCCAAACAGAAGCCATTTCACTACTGTAGTAGCAGAGATCCTTAAAGTGTTCAGTCCATTTACATGATAGTGGTGTAGCAGAATGTTCTGGAGAACATGCAAGAGGCAAAGCTGAGGTATGGTAGAAGAAGACTTCTAATACTTACAAAAAAAGTCTTCTCTGATTAGCTTTAAAACATTCCAAAAAATTCCTAGCACCTTTGCAACACAGAAGAGATGGCTGCATAAAAGGGATGTCTCTTTAGGTGTCACCAAGGCTGTCTGAATCCCTTCATGCTGTACAAGGCTCTAGGTACCTGTCTCCAGCCTAGACTGGCCACTTGGCTGGCAGTATCTGTCATGTAAGGCTATCAAGGCATGTGCATAAACAACAAATCCTATGGAAAATGATCTAAAACACTGATTTCGACTTTAGTACTGTGTCTCCCAGCAGATCAAGAATTGATTTTGGGAGAGATTTTTTTTGATTTGCTTGTTTGTGGCTGAGAAGGAAATACGAACTGAGAAGGAAGTAGAAGGGCAGGTCAGTATTTTTCTTGAGCAGTAATAAACTTCATGCTCATGAAAACAGGTGCCAGGCACATGTTGGTAAATGGCTTTATCTGTACTATTTGGAATCTCTCCCTCGTGGCTAAGGCTTTCACGAGAGGTGCTTTTTCCTTTTAAACTAACATTCATCAAATGGGAAAAGAGACAGAGAGGAGGCCAAAATATGTGATTATTCACTGCTGAGAAGCTGGTAGCTTCCCACCAGCCTCAGCTGCAATGCTAACCTGATGCTGGAGCGCGCTCTCAGAGGTATTAATTGTACTGGGTACTTAATAAGAGCTCGTCCAGTTTGAGTGAAGTCATTTCCATTGTCTTTGCTGGCAGTTGGGTGGAGCTATCTGTCTTGAGGTAAAAACTTGTTTATTATTGCAGGATATTGTGGCTACCATGATAACAACAGCAGCGCAATTGGAAAGGCACTCACTAAAAGCTGCATAAAGTAGTTGATACAAAAGTTTTAAAGGGCAGTTTGCCTGTTTGGTTGTTTGCAAGCTTCTGGGCATATGCAGGCTTTTATTTCTTAGCGAAATGTTCATCAAAATTAATGTTAAAAAATCAGTTTTGAATATCCAACAGTTTCAAAGCAGTTTTCATAGTGCATTCCAATGCATTGAGCTATGAACTGGGATTAATTATATGATGACAGGTAAGTGGTTGAAGGAATGTGGGGCGAAAATCAGCAGTAAGCCTCCGCGAACACAGCAGCTCTTGGGCCAAGGTGGGAGGAGGCAGGGATGTGGAGGCTAAAGGCCACTATAACCTCATCCCACATCCAAAATTTTACAGTGCTGCTGAGAACTGGAGATAAGATATGGTTGTTGCCTGGGCTGCCATCTGGCTAAGCACGATGTTGGTGGTGCCATAAGGTAAACCCCACGCTTGACAAGTGCCTCTGTGTGCAGGAGGGAACAATACCCTGCCGTGTAATACACCGCTGGAGAGCTCATTGAGATCTCTTTAAAAAGTAGCTTTGTGAGCTGAGTGCTTGCGCCAGAGGAAACCACTCCTGGTAGCACTGGGTCTCTTTGGGCTGTTCTAACACTTTATCTAATGTAAGTAGAAAAGAACAAGCAGAAGGATCTTATCTTTAGTGCAGAGAATGAGCACTGGGAATGTGCCTTGGCAGACTGCCAGCTGATGTGTTAGAGCTGTGTTGTATTTGTCCGCTAAGCCAGTGAAGGAGCGTCTCCAGCAGTTTTCAGAGTTTTGCCAGTCACAGAAGTCTAAAGCGTGCATTGCCACCTCTGCTAATGTAATTTTATTCCTCTGGATGGTGAAGGCTGGCAGGACACTAGTGGTCACCCGTACCTCTGTGTTTGGGATGGGTGGCAAGTCAGCACGTGTCAATAACACAAAAGCAGCTGTTCCTTTGACTGTATATGAATTGGCCCGTAGTTCAGTTTTGTGGAAGGAAAACGGCACTGGTGGCAACATCAGCAGAATAGGGTTTCTTTTCCACAGCACAAGAAAGAAAGATGTGGAAGATGCTTACTCTTCCACTACTGCTGGAAACTTCACAAGTAGAGCTTTGCATGAGAAAAGGTTTTGTACTTTATATGCTTGAAACAAGCAAGTTGTTTTTCTGAATTGTTCAACGAAAAATTCAAGAAAAAATTGTATTATCTAGGTCTGCGACTTTGATGTGAAAGGAGAGCATGTATTAAATGTAATTGGGCTTAAAAGGTGGGATTTGTAAACTAATTACAGCTGGGTTTTACTTTGTTTTAAATAGATCAGTTGTTACGGACTGCTAGCCAGCACTCTGATAGCAGTGGCTTCGCAGAAGATTCCTCCACAGATTGTTTTTCATTTAATCACCTTCAGGTAAGCTTCTCATATCATGGTTGAAATACTTACAAATTATTGTGGTACAGTTGGGGCCAGGGAGGGAAGGAGGGATGTTGATGTTTGGCTTCTATCGTGACTGTCAGTCTAGAGTCTGATAAAACTTTTCATTTTCAAAACTTGACCTGCTAAGTCCCTTGTAGATCTGGGTTAAAATTTTAAAGTCCTTCTAGTAGAACAGGCTGAGTGTACTGGGGTCTGGAGTAAGCTTTAAATTCAGTATTTCCTGTTCATGGTTTTTGGTGTATCTTTTGTCATTGGCTAAGACTCCACAGTCAATCCATTCCTCTCATAACACCAGTGAATAAAGAGGAAGATGAAAGAAAAATGAAAGAATGTAGCTTTTCTGCTGATTGTTTCATTTCTTATATTGTTTTTGCCTTCCCACTTGTTTTTTTTTGCATATTTTTCTATTGTTTTAGTTAGCTTTAGCAGCTGACAGAAAGTGAAAACAATTTTGTACTGACTTTGCTATGAATGTATACAAATGTTTAGTCAATCTTAAACTCCCATGTTCTTTCTTGTTCCAGTTCCTTTGATGCTGGTCCTAGAATCTGCAGTGGTATTGACGAGATATCTCGTGCTTAGGGGATGCTTTTGTTCCAGCCAGGTGCTTGAGTGCCTGGCCAACACGTATATGTTTGCTCAGTGTCATACCTGATTTTTAGGAGAAGTGTTTTCTCACCTCTCCTAAAATATTTACACAGTAATACCAACAGTTTGGTTGACCTGACAGACAGCTAGATAAAACTACTGTATAGGCTGGATCCTGGCCTCAAGGCCATCAATTGACTGTGATTTAAACCACAGTCTAGAAGAATATAAAGATGGGAGTCTGGATATCACCAGTAATTTCATTTCCGTGGCTTGCAGGTGCTGAAGTTTTTTGTGCTACAGTATGTAGTTTACCACGCACATTTGAAAAGCTGTGTGGCATTTACTGGAAAAGGTTTGCACCACTCCATCCATCCAAGTTTGCTTTTCAGTTTTGGCACTGGCATTCTGTACTTTTCTGTTTAGTAGTTTTTTGGGTTTTTTTAACTGAGTATCACAATGGAAAACAAGACAGTGTTATTCTTTGTCTCTCCCTTAAACATCAACTTACACTTACCAAGAGCAAAAGAGCGAGTAGAGGAAATTATGAGCATCATTTGATCCATGGTCTTTGTAATGAGCATAGCAGTCTTAGATACTGGTTCTACTCTCTACTAAACTGGGATTGCACTGAAGTTGATGGGCGTGTTAGAAGAAGGAGTCTCAGAGCAGAGTTGTTCATTCCTGATCTTTAGATTGATAACAAAACCTGTTTAAGAGTCTATCAAAGCGTGCAGCGGCCAAGTTCCTTGTCTCATTGGAAGACTAATGGAGTTTATCTGTGTTGGTCATAAAGCAATGAGATTTTTCTGTTTATGCTCTTTTGAATAGATGTATTGAGACTATATGAGATTTGCGCCGTGGAGTTGTTAGGCTCTCTGTTGCCACCTTCTCTGCTTTATTTAGACCAAGTACTGAGCTGAATTTAGAAAATACAGATGAGTGATTAGACTGGGGAAAATGAGAACTTGGCAGCTGATGAAGAACCTGTGAAAAGATGATGAAGGGGATACGGTGGGGGGGGGAGGGTGTATATTGTTTCTTAAAAGTATGGTAAGTTAGTGCCATCTACTGTTAAATAATTGACTCTTGCAACCATAGCATTCCTTTGAAATGCAGGAGATGACTGAAAAACTGGAACCATATTTCCCTTCATCTCTGACAGCCAAAATAAAGATTTCTAAGGCAGATTCGGTCTTCAACAGAGATTAGCAGCCTAATGTGAGATTTGCAGTCTCAAACAATTCTGTGATGTAAAACAGGCTGACTATATAGGCAGACAGTTTTTCCCCATTCTTAGTATTGTCCTGTGACAGCAGTTTCACTAGGATCAGTAATTCTCCTTATTTCTTTGTGTGCAATACCCTAATACCTAGGTTTCAGTGCTGAATCTAAATCTTTAGATGTAGGTGGTGCCACATATGCATCCACCCTGCTATTCCTTTGTCATCACTACCTAAAATACTAGCGTTTTACTTTTTTTTTTTTTTTTTTTTTTTTTTTTCCCATTTTCCATTCCATTAGCCTTTGAAGCTCCCTAGGCGCTTGTCCTTTCCCTTCTGATCTACTGCCACTTTTATTCTTCTGGTAATAAGGAGTTTAGAATTTACTGTCAGGCTGACGAAATGTGTGTGGATTGCTTGCTAGCATTTTTTTTTTTTTTCATCGTCTCCTTTTGGTTCCATACTTTGGTATGCTTCTAACCTATCTTGTACTGTGGTTTCCTTGTTCCCTTTCATGGGTTTCTCTTGAACACTAAATACATTTTGTATTATTCTTTCTACTCCCTACCACAACGCCCAATGAATGTGAGCTAGGACTCTTTGCCTGCTTCCTGAGAAGGCAGTAATTGAGTTTTTAGAATGTTCACTGGCTCTTATCTTTCTCAGGTTCATGAGTCTTTGCAGGGCATGGGAAGTAGCGCAGACAGCTGTGACAGTGAGACAACTGTGACGTCGCATAGTGAGGAACAGAAGACACCAATAGCCAAGGAGCTGCTCTTTTTCAATAAGTTTGAGGAGGAGGAGGAGGAAGATGAAGATGATGAGGAAGAAGAAGAAGAAGAGGATATTCTTTCTGAAATGGAGAGACGAAAGGTAGAGGCATCTTCTGAGAACAGAAGGAAAGACAGTAAAAACATTCCTGAATATGAAACTGAACAAAAGCAAGAAGGAGAAAGCAAGTCATCTCATATATCAGAGACAGTTCAAGCAGAGGTCAGCTCTAAAGGGGAAGACATTTCCAGTGAGCAAAAAGAATTGGAGCTACTGGAGGAAGGCAGTGATGAAAGTGATCTTGACAAAAGCAGTGCATTTGAATTTCCTCAGTACCAAACGCACCATATCCTGAAACCAGTAGAATTGCTTGAAACTGGTGGCTCGTTGCCTTCCTCAGTGGACAGGGTCCATGTGGCACTGCAGAGAGCCCAGATGAAGATCATCAGCACGTCTGATTCCAGGGCAGGACGCACTCTGCTTAAATCAAAAGATCTCCTCAGGAAGCAGAGATGCTGGTTTGCTGAATCAGGCTATCCTCTAAGGCGATCTCGGTCTCTCCCAACTGCATTACTGAATCCAGTGAAAGTAGTGTCCTCTGTGAATGTCCAGTTAACTCCAGGAAAAGAGACTTTGTGCAGTCCTCCTTCTTTCACCTACAAGTACACCCCCGCGGAGGACAATGAGAACCTGACATCTGAGAAGGACAAATCCGAGGGTAAGCCAGCTGCCAGTCAGCCTGTGTGCAAATCCACACTGTTCATTGCTCCTTCGTCCTCCAAAAAAGAAGTGTCCCAGAGTGGGCCCAGCAGACTGCCCGAGGAGCCCAGTCATGCCCGGGTACAGAGCTGCCCGCTGCACATCCCAGCACACGTGTCCCAGTCGGCATGTTCCCTCCATTCGCTTCACTCCGAGTGGCAGGACAGACCTCTCTGCGAACACATGAGGACACTGAGCACCCACAGTGTCCCAAGCATCTCTGGCTCTTCCTTTGGCGCCGCACTTTCCCCTTTCGGCTGTCCCCTCTCTCCAAGGCACGCTGGATGTTCTCATCGACCTCATGCCATCAGTCCACCCTCCACTGTGGAAATGCAGCTGCGCAGAGTCCTACATGACATCAGAAATTCTCTGCAGAATCTCTCTCAGGTAGGAACAAACAAATGCAGAAACACAGTGTGGGGTGAAGGGGTCTCTTATTGTATCAAAATAAAATGTTAATCTGGCTTTACATATTCCCTAATACTCCTCTTGTAGTGCTGCAGATGGAGGGACCTGGGGGGGGGGGGAGGAGGGAAGGACATTTTGTACAATTTTGATTTGCTACTGATTTAGGAGGTTCTTTGTCATCTACTGCTTTAAAATCTCTCCACTGCTCTCCTATTTTTGCCTTGTTTTTTTTTTCTTGTTACAGTTGGTCCAGATTGTTTTTTACTTTTATAGATATTCTTGGGTGGGTGAGAGGAGCAGTGCATACTTCATAGCTATTGTTTTAAGGTGATAGTCATTTAGCTTTAGAATTGAAACCACATATTGCCTTTGAGGATCCTTTAACCTCTCTCTTCTCTTTGGCATACTTTCCATCCAACTGATAGAAACGTTGTTGTTGTTGTTGTTGTTGCAAGTCCCATGGCTCCACTAGTGATGTTAATGATGATGGTCTGTTGCATGTGTGTTTCTGGGCTGTGCAAGTCATCAGCCTCTTATTAGGAACTAGCTTTGTGACAGTACGTGAAGTTTTGGCCATCTTATTACTCAGTGGAAAAATGCTTTAAAATGCAAGTGTGCTTTTTTTTTTTTTTTTTTTTTTTTTTTTTTTTTTAAGCAGTTTCTGCCACACCTTGCTCCTTTGCTCCTGATCACCAGCTGTCCCTCCTCCATGATTTCTGTATTGTTATTCTCTTAGATGGCTGTCCAATTTAGGAGCCTGCAAGCTGCTGCAGGTGGCTATGTGGCAGAGCAGTTGCAGGCTCTGCTTGTTTATATATGAACACATGAAGACTTTACAGTTGTAGAGCTTCAGTAATTTCTATGGGTTTAATCCAATGACAAGCATCTGTCTGCCTGTACCATATTGCAGGAGGTAGGCCTTGGTGGGTGGTTTTTTTGTTTTTTTTTTTTTGTTTTTTTTTTTGTCACATTGTTTTGTTTGTTTTGTCACTTGTCAAAGTTAGGGTCTAGTCCAGCCTAACTTTGGTTATGTCAGCTGGCCTTGCTTCTTGGAGCTAGCTTCGGTATCATGACACAGCTCTGCAGTGGAAAGCTGTGACAACTTTTAAGTCAGTCATTGCTCAAGGTAAAGGACAGTGTACCTGGGAGTGAGCGTTTGCAGAATTTGCCCCTCTGTTAAATTCCCTAGTGTGTACCAATCATTGGCTTGATATGTGTAAGATTATAGTGCCCTGCAGTATTTTTACCACTTACATTGTGCTAGCTAACCCACTGAAGTAGAAACCTCTGTATTATGTCATGCTCATGCCAGTTCAATTAAAAAAAAAAAAAAAGTTTTGGTGGAGATAGTGACATCTCATATCCCCTTTGTCCTACTTCAGGCATAGAAGTCTAGACCATAGTCTAGACCAGTTCTATTTTGGGGGCTTGGTCCTTCTCACTACAGAGATTTGTATGAAAATGTCTTGCTTTTAGTACATAGTTAGCTGCTGCCCCTTTTTCTACTGCTGAGATGGTGCTTGGCCCACAACATACTCAGCCTGCTATAGAAATAGTTGAGGTGTTCCGAACAGATGATCCTGTTTTTAGGAAGGAATAAAAAGAAGCAGATATTCCTGGTAAAACAAGGAACAGAGAAAACTGGGAGAGGAAAAAGAAAACAACTCCTTGGTGTGATCATGTTTGAGCGAAACTCCTCTGATTAAATGGACATGCTTCAAATTTTCCATGGCGTGGCAATAGTCCTTTGAATTCTTTCAAAATTATATTGGAGAAGCTATCTTTTTCATGTTTGAAAAGGTAAATATTTTTGCTGTTTCCACTGTTCTTTGTTATGCCATGTCTCTACATGTAACAGCCCCTGAATTTTATCTGGTTGCTCCATAAGTTGATGCAACATGCAAATAGAAATTCTTCGACAATCTTGTTTTCCTAGGAGATCATTAGCATGAAGGGGGCCTTTGGATGTAGGCAGTATGAGATTAAAAACAAAAACAAAACCCCAAACCACCACCAACGAAAAACCCTAAAAACTGAGCAAAACCCCACAAACAAATGAGACTCTGATCATGATTTGAAAATGGGACACTGTTTAATTTGTTTAACTGTGTTTTCCAAGTTGTTCTTTTTATCATTAGTTCTGACAGTTGAGACTACTGCATTTTCGGGCATAAAACGCCTGGAGCAAGAAAAATTTATTTTTATTCCCGTTTACTGTGTCAGACGGGATTAATTTGGTTTTCAACTTCAACATGCTAGCATTACAGAGCTTTGCATATGCTTCAGTTAAGAGCTGGCACTGCCATTTTTGTAAATTTTCCTCTTCCTGTTACAACAGTTGTACTGATAGTAGAAAACACAGTGCCAGAAGGATGGTGTTTTAATAGTGTCTGCTGTTGGAGTGTATGAGCATTTGAGAAGATGAGTTTGTAAAAGAGTTGTTCGGCACTCTCATTTCAAATGGTTTGCTTCTTTCCTAGTACCCGGTGATGAGAGGTCATGATCTTTCAGCCGCCACCAGTTACACTACTCAGAGATCATCCATTCTACCTCTCTATGAAGTAAGTGACCCTGTTCACACAGTGATTTTGAGTCAAAACAAAGTACACAGTAGCATCTTAAATGTGCCATAGGCTGTGCTAACATGGGGCAATTCCCAAACTTTGCTCTAAAGAGATAACAAATGACTCCATCCTGAAAATAACTTTAGTTCTGCACATTTAAATTAATTCCTTTTTACTTTCATGTGGCTGTTTGTATAATATGTCTAAAAATGAAATGAATGCATATGAAATGAAAATGAATGAGTTTTCTTGAATTGTTGTGAGCTTCCAGCACACAGCCTTAGTATAATGAAGTTGGTGAGGTTCTGCTTGACTCTGAGGGCACATCTGAGCAAATGCAGTTAAAGGATCTGGATCTATGTTTTTGATTAAAGTTTTCTAAAGTTTGTGTGTTTTTAAGAATACTTTCCAGGAGCTACAAGTGGTGAGGCGAAATCTAAACTTATTCAGAACCCAAATGATGGATTTGGAATTGACTATGTTACGTCAACAGACTACAGTCTATCAGCACATGACTGAAGAGGAAAGGTAAACTGGTCCTCTAAAAAAGAGAGAGAAAATACTTAGTCACTACAAGAAATGTGCTGCTGCTCCTCAAATCACAGCAAAAAAAATCTGTTGGTTTCAATTTCAAAAGGGCTGGAGCTGAGGTTTGCCAAAAACTTTGTTTACTATCTTCTTTACAACTCATCATTCCAGAGTTTATTCCCCTCTGTTCTAATGTTCTAATCCATATTTCCCATTAGTTGTTAATTTTTTTTCCTCCTTTTCCTAACTGATTTCACAGCTGCAGGTTTTACTGACTTTTGCCATGTAATGCTTGTTTTAAAAAAAAAAAGTCTTAAAGATCTCAGACTTAATTTCCCCCCCCCATCTTTATAGATTTATATAAAAAATGTACAGTGTAGCATTCAGATGCTTTTCCAACCCACAGATTCCACTCAGCAAGTTACAAATGACATTCGCTGTTCTGGCTCTGTGTGTTTGTGTTTACCATGAGTTGCAGCAAGAGCCCCATGCAGCTGATCTGGAACAATTTTCAAAATTGCTTATTTATTTACTTTACATCATTGAATCAGCTCTTAACTAACTCACTTTAAAAGTAAATACATTAGAAATTAGTTGGCCTTCTTTGATAATGGCATCCTTACCAAATTGTAGCTGCTACTGCTTGGCAATTAGAACCATGCAAGCAAATATTATGTGATTACTGTGTTCCTCCATGATTTTTGTTGTTATTGTTTTTTAATTGGATTTGTTTACATATATATAAATGCCTGTTTTCTTCTGCTGCATATATTTAAGTGTTTAGAGTTAAAATTTATGGAGTATGTTCTGTAATACACCCTGTTGCATAGTTTTCTCCCTGAAATTGTTTTCTCTACACTTTCTTTCTCTAAGTGTAGAAAGACTGCCTTTCTATCTAGGAATTTCAGCTAATTTTCTGTGAAAGAGGAATTTTCTTTGTTCCAATTTGAATTCTCTTGCATGGAGTCCTTTACTCATGCGACTGTCCCCCTCAGAGTGCAACTGAGTGCAGTGAATGCTGTTGTTCTTTTTGTAATGAACTTTGTATAGATATGAAGCTGATCAGCTACAGAGCTTGAGAAAATCTGTCCGCATGGAGCTACAGGAGTTAGAAATGCAGCTAGAAGAACGTCTACTCGCTTTGGAAGACCAGCTGAGAAGTCTGCACATGTCTTCACCTTACAGACCCCAGACACATATGGTAGGTATCACTTTTGCAACATTATGTATTTTGTTAGTGTAACATTAATAATTTATAACAGTTATAACCTCCAGTGGGATGAAATCTGAGGAATCTCATGTTGTATTGACATCGTTACCCCTGTGTTATCAGGGTTGTATTTTATTGTTTCCCGTCAGTGTTTCGTCTTGGAAAGGAGCGAGAACAGAGGGAGTTTCTTTCAAATCTGTTAATATGTATGAATGCAAATTTTGGGTGATTTCAGACCTCTTCTGTCAGTGCCGCCTTCTTTTTCTCCTCTTTGACCATGAAATCTCACAGACTTGGTAGGTAGTGCTTGTGTCTGAAATCCTTGGGGAATGGTGATAGTCCTTCTGGAGTTCACCTATACTGATTTCCTTGCTTGTGAGAGGAGGGCAGAGAGAGGAGAAATGCACAGTGTTTCTGTCTCAAGAAACGGTGTATTACCCCTTCACTCTGCCTATCCATGGAACGAAAGGTGGGAAGATCCCATTGTCTCTGCTGGTTGCTGTACTGCCTTCTTGAGGTTTCTTCCTCTGCTCTTCCACAGCTGTTCAGATGGCTGTGTGGCTCCCTGCCAAACAACGGGAGAAGCTCTGCTCACATGGACACTCCCATAGAAGCACAAGAGGAGGGGAAAAGATGCTTTCTCCTCTTCTTCACTTAGCAGAAGACTGTTCCTGTTTTTCTGCTGCAACTCTGCCACCACCCAAACAAACAAAAGCAGCACAGTCAAAAAGTATCATATGTCCTTCGTGGGTTTCATTCCTCTTTCTTAGCCAATCTGCTGCTGTAGAAGAAGCACAGGCACAGGCCACATCTTCCTCTTCAGCATTTTGTTATGGGGAAAAAAAATTGAAACTCAAGAACAGGAGAGTATGGTGCTACTGTGATCCCAAGCCAAACTTGCATTCTTTGAACCATATAAATATCTTTATATTTGTAAATCCTTTTATAGAAGAGGGCCAGCTTTAAAAATGACTGAAATAAACTTTCTCTGACCAGCTTTGCTTCCTGGTTCCAAGTTTCTGCTTTTACAGAAAGTTGTCTGTGACATGGCATGTTTACATATTAGCTTCTGACAACTGTGGAAAAAAAAAATCCTAAATGCCTTAACTTGATTTAATTTTTCAGGGAATGTATGGCAACAGAAGTACTGATAATCTGTCCTGCCCTTCTCCATTGAATGTCATTGAACCAGTAAGTAGTTTTATGTTTTACTTAAAAGAACTAGGAAAGCCATTCTTAAGAAAGGTTGTAAGAGATTCATTTGACAGAATCCTGCAAATACTTTGCTCATTGGGTAGTTCTCTTGAGAACAACTGCATTTACTCTTAAGCAAAGTTAACCATAAGTGTGAGTGGCTGTGAAGGCTCATTTGTTTTTAAGAGGAATATGTAGAAGTGAAATGTTGTTTGCATTTGGTTGGTATAATGACTACATGGTGAGTTCTGCTAGGAAAATCATCTCTTACTTTTCTGTGAGTATTATGCTAGGAGTCCTGTGTAAGTTCCCAAACTACTGAAAACAAGTAGTTCAAAGATTGCAGAAAAAAGTGAACAAACTTGAATTGTTTTAGCAAATAAAAACAAATCAAGCCTTTACATTTGTCTCTGTCAATGGTTCTGACAGGATGCATCCGTATTGCAAAAGTCAGTGGCTTGGGGAGCTGCCACAGTTCTTATTTGTCTTGGCTTTCAAAAAATCCTATTCCTTTTTATGATCCTCTGTTACAGTCATGAAGGCAAAGCATATATTTATTTTATATCTGTATTTGTTACATGGAGGGAATGAGTAAGTGATGGAATAAATAATAAGAAGGCATAGTTGTGTCTGTATGTGATTTTTTTTTTTTTTTTTTTTTTTTTTTTGGCATGCTTATTCAGGGCTGTTTCTTTTCTCAATCCTTAGGTCTCCGAACTTATTCGAGAGCAGTCATTTCTGAAGTCTGAACTGGGTTTAGGACTGGGAGATCTTGGACTGGAAACTCTGCCAGCAGAGGGTTCAGAGTCTGTATTCTCCCATGGAAACTCTGATTCTTCTTCAGTGTGTTCCAGTCATGCAAGTAGGAAAGCTGGTGTTGGATCGTCTGAGCTAACAGGAAAGTCAAAGAGTCAAAGCAAGAAGTTATACCGAGCCTCTGTGGCCTTAACGCCAGCTCCCCCTGTGAGAGCAGGTGCTGGACAGCAAGTAGAAAGCTCTGAGGAGCTTGCAGACTCCAAGTCAGAGGTGGAACACAAACTTGAAAAAGTCCTGCTAGTGCCTTCAGTTGATGAAATCCACAAAAGCGTGGAGCAGGAGGAGCTACAGCAAGTCATACGAGAGGTGAGGAGAGAGGGGCTGGGTTCTAGGATGTTCAAACAATGTTTACTGAAATTTAAAGATAGTCTATCTGTAACTTTTTGCCACTGGAGTTTTCTCTCTTCCCTCCCAAGCCAAGGCTCTGTGCTATTACTGTCCTGGTTTAAAGGCTCAGGGCTTGCAGTCAGAGTACCTTTGTCACTAGATGGTCAAGCCACAATTATATTCTTGTGCAAAACAATAGATGTTTTTTCAGTGATAGTGGTAAGCACATAAATGAATAGCTAGTTACTACTATAAGTCTGAGTGAGAAAGAATTTGCAGTCTCTACTGCTGGCTGACTGGCAGCATTTCAGATTCCTAAGTGAAAATTTCCCTGTCATGTTTGCATGCTAAAATGACATTTTGGAGTTAATTTGATTGATGAAATATTGTTTCTAAAAACAGCCCCATAGTAAATGTTAAAAATACTTTCCCAGTCCCTCTTCTGAAACCACTGACAACTCTAAGAGGGTAGCTAAAGAAAACAGGTCAGATGAGAAGTTATTGCAGACATTAAGACTGATGATTTTGGACTAGTTTTATTGGCTGTCAATGAAAGTGAAAGGTGCTTGGACATTACTCCTGTGGGCCAGGTTAAAAACAGGACTAAAACTGTGTGGTGGTTTGTGTGGTGTGTTGTTTGGGGGGGGGGGGGGGGTTGGGTTTTTTTGGTTTTGTTTTGTTTTTGTTTTTTTTTGTTTTTTCCAATGGCACGACAAGAAGTCTTATGGCAAGTAGTGTAAATGGGAAAAGGAAGTAAAAGAAACTTCTTTTTCTCAAAAGCAGTGCCCAGGGGAAAGTGGAGTTTTTTTTATCTGCCAGGAGTATAGAAGAAGATTGGGAGCTCATGGTTTTTATTCCCTTTCCTTATAGTGACTGGACCTTTAGCCTTTAGTATGTCCCTTGAGACTTGGGTATGGCTCAGCCGTAAACCACTGCAAAGACCAGCAGAGTTGACGTGCTCAGGAATACATGACAGGCCAGGCTGTAACTTGGAGGCACCATCCAGTTCTGCTTATTGAGGCTTTGAACAACCTGAACCAGTGTTGTCTTAGTTTTGTCTTTGATACAGGTGAGAGGCACGCCACTCATCTCACAGTAAAACAGGAGCTGCAGTCCCAGAGAGATCTTTTGCCATTTCTTCATCCCTTTTCCCCCAGTGCAGAAAGAGGCAGTGGATCATAAGGTATCCCTTGCTCACTGTGTGACCACAAGACTTTGCTGTGTCTGTCTCTCTGCAAAGTGGAGATGCTTTCTTGACTGCCTCGCTGTGGGCTTTGCTGTGTGTAGTCACTTAACGTTTGCACAGCGAGATCTGTAAAGCAGTAGATTAGGTTAGAGCACTCCTTAGTAACGCTCTGCTGCTGCATAAGCAGTCAGGCCTAGGGTGCAAGGAGTAACGCCTAGCCACAAGCATTACCACTGAGTGAACTGCTGGTGTTAAAACAGGATACATTTGGGCAGCGAGGCAGAATGGATACTAGCCTGTAATAAGCCTCACCGATGCAGAGTAGTACCTTGCCCCATCAGTAGTCCCATTAGAGTCAGTGGGATGATTTGTGGAAAGCGGCGTTACCCTGTGGAAGGAAGGGTACTGCAGTCAGCTCTTAGTGAGACGCCGCTGGGCCGACGACCTCATTGCTGTGCTCGGCACTAAGAATTGAACACCTTCTTGCCATCGCTGATTTTTACAATGAAGCTTGTGACGCTGCAGTGTTGCATCTTTACTTTGAATCCAAATAAATGAATGTGGCAGAGTGGCAAGCATCCACCCTTTCAGTGTCTTGTCTCCTTCCCCCCGCAGTCTTCCGCAAAGTAGCTATAGTAAAGTTGGAAGGAGCCTTGAGAAGGGCCTTGATTTGGGAGATGTCATAAAATGTGCCCAGACATCCCAGATTCTTTCTGGCCCATTTGCTTTCCTTTCATTCCCCCCCCCCGCCTTTTTTTTTTTTTTTTTTTAAGAGCTTCCTTGCCTAATGCTCAGAGAGTACTTGAGTACTTGCACATGAGATTTCTCACGCCTTGTACTTTGCTGTTGATTCTGAAGTGAAACCAGGATATTGCATTTATATCATGTCCATCCCTTCTATAAAAGCCTACATTTCAGAGGAGTGGTTCGTGTTGGGGTGCTGTCAAGTAGAAACTGAGAGAGGATAGAGAGAGCTATAATTCAAATGTACTGTAACAGCAGCAGAGGCAATAAAGGGATCTGGAGTCAAAGTACAGAGTTATTTCAGTCAATATTTTTTCTGAGGTTATTCCTGTGTGAAAGTTCCTCTTTATTTGCTATCAATTAATAAAGTTAAAGATGTGTACTCTTTGCGTAGAGAATGTTCTTTGGGTTGTGTGATGCTGAGTACATTGTAACTCTAAAAGAATCTGCATTGAACTGAGGCTAGTATTCAAATATGAATAATCAGCAAAGAAATGACTGAGCCTGACTCACTTCATAAATGTTAGAGCACACAGAGAGATTGTCCCTCAGTTTGACTTTGTAGGCAGCCAGTTTCAGATCGGCTCTGATTCTGAACAGGAGGAGTTTTGAATATCTGCGTGAAGATGCATTGGGTAGAAGCACGTGTTGTTTTTTGCAGAGTCTGCATATGCTATTAAATACTCTACAGGAAAATCTTTTGTATTTCGTAAGAGCTAAAACATACCATAAATTGAAATGTGTCTTCTTTAAGTAGCCCTATTGTTACCAAAGGAATTCCAGTTTTGTTGTCAAAAGAAAGAAATCTGTTAGTGTGCGTACTTGATATGTGCATGCACAAATGTTAAACCATTGCTGATTCCTCCCATTTTCTGTAGCTGTGTGACCTCATGTTGAAGAAAGAAAAGTTAGGCAGTGTTTCAGAGTATGCCTGGGTGGACTGTAATGCATGTGAGCTTTGACCTGTGACTGTTTGCTGGCTTAAAAAAGAAATCCAAAATGTTGATGCTAATTTTTAGCTTTAATGGACTTACATTGTTGTAGGCTTTTCTGTGGGAGTAAAATGTTAAAATACCAAACAGTGGCCCTCTTGTTTTGATGAAAACACAGCCTGACCTTCACTGGAATACCACATGAAATGCTTGTTACTTGATTTGTAGGTCCCAGTATTGCTAGGAGTGTAACCCAGCTGGCCACCTCATTGGGTTCTTCTGCAATTCAGAAGATGCCATATTTTAAAAGCTTTCTGTTTTAAGAGTAATGTGGTTTTCATTTTTTGCTAACAGTTCTCCATTGTAAATGACACTCAGTGAAGTTATATTTTAAAGAAATGTATGGTTTCCTGTCGGCACCTGTTTTAAGAGGCTGTAATGGGGCTTTATGGGACTGATGGATGATTTGATAGAGAATCTTCCCTTTTCCATTTTCGGTTCAAATCTGCATTGGCTCAGCGCTGATCAAAAAACCGTTCGCATCTGCTGGTTGTTCATACTTCCCTTGCAGAGGCCATTGGGTTTCTCATCTTACCTTTGTAAGATGGGCATAAAAACTCACCACTTACTGCTATGAAGAAATGGCCCAAGAAGAAAATGGAGTAAAAGATCATCTTTTTAATTCTGTTTATGAAGAGGTACTTCACTATGAGGAATGTGAAAAGACTTATGCTCCCCTTCCATCGCTAACTGAAGAACACACATCTCCAATGTTGCCAGTTTGGGACACTTCGCTGTCGAAGAGTTCGTTATTTAGCAGCAAGATAGTATTGTGGCAATGGTAGTGTATTCATAGGGAGGAACATTACTGGTTTACTGTAGTAAAACTATCTATGAATGTGGTACTGTATTAATACAGTATTAATTATTGGTGCAGTATTAATACCGCAGATGAGTGGTCCTCTTGTCTTTCAAATGATCAAATTTTCATTCAGCTTCTAAAAGTAGCGGGGGGCTGTTCACTGGCTGCTTTGTCTCTAGTGCTGCTGGGGTCTTGGCAGCATGCTGTGCCCTGTGCAGAGGGAAGGCAAGGTGCACCTTGCCCCGAATCGTTCGTAATCAGAAAGACAAATATTGGCAATGGTCATGATCCAGATGAGATCGAGTCACCCCAGGAATCAATACCTCCCTCGTGGGGCAGGAGTGACCTTGATGAGGCTGTGGCAGGCAGAAGGAAGCAAGGGAGCAGCGGCCCTGGAAGGAAGCAGCGGAGGGTGGCCTTGCCCTTGTCTCGGGGAGAAGGGGATCTCGAGATGCAGAGGGCTACAGTGATTTGCCAAGGTCGAGCGTGAAGTGTCTGGAAGAGCTGGGAATAGCACAGGAGCTGCTTCGCTTCTAGTCCGTGCCTCATCACAAGACTCTCTGTCATACCAGATCGTTTACTTTGCTAATTCGGGAAGCTTTTATCAGTTTACTGTGGAAAGTAATGTTTATTTTTATCTATCCTGTTAGAGAAGGGCACAGGGTGCATATTTTGTAATGGACTCAGAGATCCAACCCATGTGAGAAGAAGAGCGGAGGGAGGAGGATGACGGTAACCTGCCAGATAGCCAGGGGACTGTATGGTTCTAGCAAAACTGACGCTCCCTGCTGTCCTCCGTTAAGTTTTCTTGGTGTATTTCAGTGTTTCTAAATCCAAAACGTACACATTAAATTGACAGCGGTCCTCAAGCTTTGTATTCATGTGTGTGCATCTGCATAGTGTCCTCAGAATTTGTGACTGTCAGTAAAACAGGTTTTGTTATATGCTGGCTTTTCTTTTGTCAATTATTCAACAAACAGTCCAACTCAGAACTTATTTCCGAATGGTATTGTATTCTCTGAATTTCTTCTTGATGCAAATTAATAATAAAAGGAGGAACTTTGCCACGAATGGTTTAGGGATTGAATTGCTTGCCAGTGAGGACAAGGGGATAAATAATCCGTTGCTAACTCTGCTGCCACCCTTCTGACGTTGTTGCTTAATCCTCTTGACGCACCAGGAAGAGGGGAGCTCCTCTTGGAAGATGTACAAGAATAATTGCAAGATGTTCATGGTGACATGATGAGAGGGCTGTACAATCATGGCGAGGCCTTTAGGAAGGCCAGGTTTTGAGTAAATGTTGTTCCCATAGTATTAGTGGGGCATCAGCACATGAAGGGATTTATTACTGGCAAACTTGGGATTAGAAATTTGGGGTGTTTTTCTGTTATCAGGTCTCATGTTCATTACAGCTACTTAACCACTGAAAAGCTACTTGTGAAATGATGCTATGGACAGTATATATATATATATATATTTTTTTTTTGTCTAAGAAATTATTTGTCCTTTTTATAAGAAAAAGAAAACTTTAACTGGGATGATTAATGCTAATGTGACTGACCCTGGCTGACAGGCTTTGATTCCCAGTAGCCTGCATTCTTTCACCATGGCTGTTCTCCCCTGTCCTTATAACCACATCTGACTTGTTAAGAGTTGCTTAAGTGAAGACCATTCAAAAATGAGTTGGCACTGAAGATTTCTTGTAGTTGCAAGCAGCTCATATTATTTTTCCTGTGTCACAGCCTCCTTCTCCTTCCAGCATAATATGCTATTGCAGAACTGCTTTTTCCCTGCTCTTCTTGCTTTCTTTTCTTTTACTGTAGCCTTCAGTGATCTCTTCTTTCTTTGTTCTACCCTCAGTCATGATTAGGTGCCTGCTAGTAGTAACTCCTCTTTTTGTTTATGTAAAACTTAATGGGTAAATACTTTGTCACGATCATGTGAAAAATAGTCTTTGCTGACATAGATAATATCCCAGTGGCCAGTTGATGTGAGCAATTTGGAAGCTCTATGTTTGTCTTTGCTGTCAAAAGTATATAATTAGGATTAGCTGCCTTTTGATTTATGCGAAAACAGCAGCTCCTGTTCAAAGACTTGGACCTTTCCTAGAGCATAATGAATCTGTGAGGTAAATAGGTCCTGCCTTCCCTTTCGAGAGAGTACTACTAATGATACAAAATGGTGCATTTGTGGTGCTTTTTGGTGCATGTTTCCTGATAAACTATTTTTACAACTTTACATAGTTGAAATTTTTTTTTAACATAAAACCAGTAATCCTAAGTGTAAAATACAGATATAAGTACTATCTGGGAAAAATCAAGCTACTTCAGTCTGCAACTATATAATTTGTAAGAACTTCAAAATTACTTACTTTAAAATTATTTTCCAAGAGAAACTCTCTTATTTTTTTCCATTTGTATTTTTAGAATGTTGACTTTCTGGTGTTGTATGTTTTCATATGCTGCTAGTGTCAAACATGAATGGTATTGCAGACAGTTGTATTCTTTCAGTTATATAACTCGGTGACCTTAAAATTCTGTCTAATCCCTTTCAGATCAAGGAATCTATTGTTGGTGAAATACGACGAGAAATAGTAAGTGGATTGTTAGCAGCTGTATCATCCCCAAGCAGATCTGCAACTGCAAAACAAGATTCGCAGCCATGAAATGGGTACTGCAGGTAATTTTTGTGAATCTGCTAGAACAATTCAAGGGTTCATCAAAGTGGGCTTTTTTGTTATTATTTTAAGTTTGCCTGCCTTAGATATGGATATTAGCAAAATATATATTTAAGCACTTGACAGCAAGCAGACTTCCAAAAATCTGATTTTGATATTCCTCTTGCTTTTTCTTTTCTGTAAGGTTGGATGTAGTCCAAAATGCTGTGGAATTCTGCTTTGGCGGCATACACTGGCGAAAGTGTCAAGTTATTCTTGCTTCAGGAGATGTTAAAGCTGCTGAGATAGGCTACTGTATTCAACGCTTGGTTCTATGACGCATACTTTTCCTCGAGTTCATATATAAAGCCTTAGACACTTTAACTAGTTTATTACTTTCCATAAAGCATCAACAGAACTGTGGCTGTCCAAAAGGTTTTGTATTTATTTGTATGTCCCTGTTGTAAATTTTTATGTAGCTAACTTCTTCGTTTAGTAATGCATCATGAAACTTGAAGATTTCCAGACTTAAACAATTTATAAATAACACACACACATTCAGCCTAGCTTTTTTTTTTAAAAAACAAACAAACAAAAACACTGACCTCTATGAGGTATTTATTGTGCAATAACTGATCCACTTTGAGAGCTTGAAACAACCAATAATTGTTTCCACTGCTGTTACTTAGTGCCACTTCAAAAGAAGGAAAAATCTTGTTGTAAAAATTGCTGTTAATTCTTGGGGAGGTTACTATTAGCAGAGTGGTAGAATGACATGAGGTTACTTAAAAACTACTTAAAGTTCTGACACTGAAAGCCTTATCTTTGTTTAGAAGACAACTTTTAACTAATTTTATTTGCTTCCTTACTGTTTGTTTGCCCATCCTTCTGTGGAAAAGTGCCTTATTTTAAGCATTGTTTTTCTTTGTTGACTGCTTCTCAGTCATATCAAGAGAAGTTCTCTTTTCTGCTTTATATTAACAGAATACAATTGAAGTACTGATATTCTGAAAGCAATTAGGATGTATAACTTGGATGAATGACCTTGCTTGTATTATGGGGAAAATGGAAAAATTTCTTTTCCTTCCCCATCCTTCACTGATTCTATTTTCAGTTAGCCTAGTGAACATGTGTTTGTTCCGATGGAGAAAATTGGAAGTCATTGGAGGTTTTATGTGGTCAAGTAGACATTTAGCAGATATGTAATATCCCATCTGACTGTGCTTGGAATTCTCTTTACTCCTTTGCCATTTCCAGCTACTAAAACTTTATACTGTATTGAGGTCTTTAATCAGAAATAGTTTTGAATATAACAATATTACATGAAAAACTTTATCTAAAAGATTTTAATTGTGTAATTGTGTTAGGAAAACACACACAAGGGCTGATTTCTTAAAAAAAAAGAAAAAGAAAAAAGAAAAAAGTATATTAAACCAATAAAATATTTATTTTGCCTATAATCTTTGTCAGTGTTTTTCTGCATTTCATTGTGCACATTTTACTTTTCAGCAAAATAAATAACACAGATTGGATGAAACACTACACAGAATGGGCAGTGGCATGAAAGCTCAGTTTTTGGGTTTCTGAAAGTTTTCAGATGTTCAGTGGATTCTATATACTTGAGAAATGTGTGATATAAATTTGAGAGAACTGTTGACATTTTAAAACCAAACTGTTAAAGTTGTTGGCTCCTGTTTCAGCTCTCAAGAATTTGCTTGGTCCTGACCTCTCTTCAGAATTGTCCCTGTGAGTAGAGCCAGAGCTTTCTTGAAAGTCTCATCCTACATGTTTAAAAGTTAAAATATAAACTCCAACAGCATTTATGCATGCAATTTATATGAGGTTGTAAGCTGCAGTAGGTTTTCTGCTTTCGTCTGCAGCTTGCCTGAGTGCATAGTTCCATTCCAAAATGCCACCCGAAGAATATCCAGCCAGACCCGAGTGCCTGCAACCTTCATCTGCAAATGCAGACAACCCAAACTCACTCAAATAATTGGAGCAGCAGATGCTCCTCTTCTCCCCCATCCAGGCCAACTAGCACATTCTAATATTAATATAAATCCTGTACTCGCGTGCTTCTCAAAGCAGTATTTCAAGAAAGGCGAGGACTCTAGCTTTTATGGAGCAATAGAGGAAACCACGTCCAGAGCCGGGGGCCATTGCGAGCGGAGGCTGGCAGCAGTGTCCCTCGGCTGTGGCAGCCTGGCCGCTCTCTGCTTTGGCCAGACAAGTCACTCGGGTATGTGAAGATCACAGAGTACCTGGGGCACTGTAGCTCAGAGCTTATAAGAACATTTGATCTCAGCAGCACAGAGGCTAATGTTTAATATGTCCTGAGAAATGAATATAGTACCAATTTTTCATTCAGCTGGTGGAAGGCAGATTAGTGAGGTTCTGGCGCAATTTAAAATAGAGGCATTTCACTAAAAACTATATTGAAATTAATGAATACATGAGCACCTAATTTTTTATGATCCTAATAATAACAGTGCTCTTTTTAAAGATACTTCCATCTAATATTGAGTGACGTATTTCTAGATATATGCATATCTATAAACTCCTTTAAAAATATATATATATGACTGCTGTCATATAAAGTAAACTGAACTGATATGAACCTCTATTGACATTTCTGCTTGTGCCTTAGAAACAGCCGTCATTATCATTGGACACATGCCTAACCTGGGTGGCTTGCCCTTTTAGTAACGTCAATTCAGCTGTAATGATTTTCTGCATAAGGATGCTGTTTCTTTTGTTTAATGTTTCTTTACAAATTAATGTCTTTTTTTTTTTTCTGTATGTAGATTGAAACAGTTATTAGTGGGTAACAAACGTTGGTCAATCAAATTTGCTGTGAATAAAGCCAGCAGTAACACTAGAGATCATGTTGGATGCTTTTCCAGACTTCACCATGGCAGTGGTCTTGGTATTTACCAGCTGGCTTCAGGAATGTAAAGCTAAAGGTTGTATGCTGAAAAATGGAAGAACTGACTGTTTTCTGTGGGTACAGGACAGCTACATCCCTGTTGGTGGCATAGCAAACAGACTAGTCTTTAGCCTGCTGCAAAGCAGCAAGTGCCTATGGCACAGCTCCATTAAGGCAGAGGTTTGGGCGTCTGGTTCTTGAAGGGGTTGCATCTTTTTTATTAGTTGAGTAAAAGCATGTTTCTAGCCCTCATTGTTGCAGTGAAAAGCTATGAAAAATGGTCCCTGCTGAAATGATGTGGCAACCAGAGGAAAGGGCTGGGAAGGCAGGAGCTGCCCCGTGCATCTCTTGGGCAGCACCGCAGTCCCGGGAGTGAGGTGCTGTGGCCAGCTGGGTGGCAGAGCACTGTGTGTGTGACCACAAATGGAGAGGACCAAGAGTAACCATCCACCCCACTACATGGCCTAGGACTGTGTGAGTAAGTGTGAGAGACTTCTGCTCCCCGTTGTCTGTGCTGCTCTGCTTGGAGAGAGGCCTTGGAGTGTCCCCGTTCCTCCTGATGAAATGAAGGGCTCTTGTGGCTCTCGGTCACTTTGCTGAATGCAGCCTTCACGGAGGTGGTTCTGCTTTCTCTCCAAATGTGTGATGTGCAAGCCCTAGCAGCTGGGCAGTCTGCTTTTGTAAGGCACAAGATGTCTAAGACGATCTATCTCTTGTATTTCCTGAGGACTTGTTTGCTGATTGCTGTGTCATTTAAGGAGAGAAGTTAAAGCCTTGTTGACCCAGTCCAGCCACTGATGTTCACCATTGTTGTTGTTCTAAATCTTGTGGGGCAGCATTTATACTTCTTTTGAGCTTTGCGTGCTGCTGAGCAGATGGCTTATACATAAAATATAGCATAGGTTAGAATGCTTTCATTCAGTCATATCACATATGAATCCATTTCAGTGAAATTGCCCTCAGGAAAATGCTGATTAGGGAGAGAGCGCAAGAGCCCAACTTGAAAGCTGGAGTCATTCAAGCCATAACCAGCAGTGTAAAACAAAACTGTCTCTGAATTACTGGAAAATTTCTGTGTTTTGGAGGAGTGTATTTCTATAGGGAACAAAAAATTCAGAATCTTGGATGGTGTCCTAAAATAGAATAACCATTTGCTAGATGGCTTCAGTCAAATACAACACTTTCTTCTGAATTAACATGATAATATCAAAAATAATATATGATCTGACTCTCAGGGGAAACAGGAACTTCATACTATTACCTTGGTCTAATGCAAATTTCCTTTGATATTTAAAATGTAATTTTAGATTTGATTATAATCCTTTATATTCATGCCATAGAATAAAACCAAAAAAACCCTGTAGCAGTAAGTGAAATGACAAATTTTTTAAAAAGACACACGCTCTCCTGATAATTCAAAATAGCTTGTGTATCATGCAATTCTGCATAGATGTTTCCCGAGTGATGGAGAATATGATATACAGAAACATCTTTTTTCTTTTTTTGACAGGGTAAAAGGGGACAGCCTGTACAGTGGTTAAGTAATTGAATTATAGTAATGAGATGACAGTATGATGAAAAGTAAGAAGTATCTGAGTGGGTGAGTAGCTGTTCCGCTTACTGTGAAGTCTTTGGTACAGCTACTTAATTCCGTAGGTATTTCTAAGTTAGTGAGGGTTTATGTAATTATGTGAGGTTTCTCATTATTTTCTAAAAATGTTCCTGTTTTACATTAGTTGTTGGCTACAGTTCTTTAGGGAGTTTAACAGTCAATTTTTTAAAAGAAAGTATCTACGCAAGTATTTGTTTTGTGTGTTTGACTTATACTTTGAAAACAAAAGCTAAAATTAAAGGACAGGGGAAATTATTTTAAAGGACAGTGTTCTGTCCTAATGATTAAATAATGCTTAGGCTAAAATTGCTTTTAAAACAGTTTTTAAATATGTACTTAAAAGTATTGTTATTGTTCTTTCTGCAGGAAAATTCACATCTAGGCATGTTTTCACATTGACGCAAACAATGGAAATAATCTTAGCAATGAGATTGAAACAGCTGGAGTTTTGTTGCAGTTAGTAACGTAAGGCTGGCTATGATAGATTAAATCGAAGGTCCAAGCAGTTTAATATTTTGACTCCCATAGTGGCCAATAGCAAATGGTATTGCTTGGAAAGAACATAACACAAGGGAAGCGTGACAACTGTCTGTCTGCTCTTCCAGCTTTCAGCAGTCTGTGGCTCTGGGATTTCCTGAGCCAAAGGTGGTATCCTTGATGGATTTCTTTTCCAAGAATTTGTCTAATTGCCTTTCTAACTCAGGCAAAATTTTGGCACCCACACCATCCTGTGGCAATGAGTTCCACAATTTAAGCACAGCCTGTATGGAAAAAAATGCTTTTGTTTTGAACCAATTCCTTAATAATTTATCTTGACACCATCTAGCTGTTGTTGTCAGGGCTCTGATTGCACCTTGATGGCCTTGACCAGCCTCACTTGGGCCCCCCACACCTCCAGGAGCCCCATTTCAGCTCAGCCCAGGGCCTTCGGTCGCTGCCTGAGCTGCATAAGTGTAGGTGTAGATGTGCCTCTCTCCAGCCTTGGCTCCTGGAGGGACCATGGACCTAAGTAGTATGAAACTGGTCTTTGGCCAGTCATCTGGATGGACCTTGGACTTATGCCGTAGCCTCATCTCCAGTCCTGTCTCTGACCTCCTGGTGGGAGGCCCTGGTGGACCCTGGTCCTGACTGGTCCCCTGCGTCCATCTGGGGCTGTCGGTGTCACCAGCCCCGGTGCTGTGACTGCGTTCGGGCACTGTGGGTCTGCACCCCACCGGCGAGAGCTCAACCCCCACTGGGGCCACCCGCGGCTCCCAGCTCGCCCCTCCTCACCCAGCAGCCCCCCTCTGCTGCTCCCTGATGCCGGTGTAAGGAATAGCAAGTAATTGTCCCCTACCCCTTCTCCAGGTCACCAAACCCCGGATATCGCCCTGCGGTTGTGCCTTTTCCCAGCTGAACTGGGCTGGTTGATGCAGTTGCTCCCTTGTGGAAGCTGTTTGGAGACTGAGGGTCGCTGTGACTTCTCTAGGTCTAATCTGTCCTCTGAGATGGAGGAGGAGGAAGAAATAGAGGATTTGAAATCTTAAGTCTCCAACTCAAAAGTCAGAATTTTAAAAATGCTTTCCTTTTGTAACGTGGCAGCATATGCTTGTGGACTGAGTTTTCTAACTCAGGCTCTGAAACTGTAGAAGTTCATTCATTGTTTGGCTTCCCTGTGTTCTATATTTTGATTTCGATTTAAAAAAATTAACAGTAGACACTCAATTTTATATTTCAATAGTTTAATTCAATGTTGCAGTCAGTCAATTTTTGCATTAAAGATTTAATATGAAAAGAAGATAGTATAATTTCATTCTAAAGTTTATGTAAACTGCCAACAGCAGTTTCTGTTTATTGAAAAATATATTAATTTACCCTCTTCTTGGTAAAGAACAAAATTCTAATATGATTTCCTGCTGAAATATATCTATAAAACTAAGTTACCAGAATTTTAGTCTTTACGCTATTGAACTATAACCTATACTAGACATGGATCTTTTGACTATCTAATCAGGTTATGTCCCATTAATCCAGCTCATTTCCGATGTTTTGGATTTGCCAGTTCTATGGATAACAGCAGACAGCACCTACTAGCAAATGTTTGTACGTTACCAGAGAGTTTGGAGAGCTGTTAGTCCTAGAGGAAAACTTAAACGGATAGTGTCCGCAAATTAATGTAACTTTAAAGCTTGTTATGATTGCAATTATATTGCTAAGGAGTAATTATCTCATCCAAAGAGATCTTATAAATAGAAGTAGCTATATTTTCTCCTTATCTAGGCTTTATAAGTCCATCTGTATAGTTAGCATGTAAGCATGTCCAAACCCTGGTGTTTGCTGGACAAGTCCTGGTGATGGAAGTTCGTGTTAGGCTGTTAGTAGACTAACAGCTCTCTCTGAATGTCCCACTGTGACTGCCCAACAAGGATTTCTGTTCTTCGCTTGGCCTGCCTGTGGCAGCACTTGCTGTTCACGAAACAGATACGATCTGCTCCGTGTTCTCCCACCCTCACCGTTTTTAAATCTTTTGCATTTTCTGCATATAAATTGCAAACCGTATTTGCAAGGGTTGAGTGGGAGCCACCCTGAATGCAAAACCTGTGTTTAGCAATTTTTAAAGAAAACTTTCAGGGTCCTTTTGGACACAGCACTGTTTGTTCTTGAACTGCTTGCATCTGATTTTAGCACCTATGCAAAAGGCCAGATAGAGAGCCCTAGAGAAGACAGTCTGTCAAAGAGCAGGCATAGCACGGACATCAGAGAGTCTAGAATTCGCTCTCTGTCACCCTTCTGTCCATGACCAGCGCCAATGATGGTGAAACTGGTGCCTCTGTATTAGAAATGGACAAGGGCAGTGAATCACCTCAGGAATATTTCACTGTTGTTAATAAAATGTTTGACAGTTCACTAGAAAAGGGCAGAAAGAAAAGGAAGGCTCAATGAAGTCCCCTTTGGCCCTAGCAGAAAGCCTCTGAGCCTCAGCTGGAGAGCCCAGTGAAAGCACCGATTCGACATATCTTTGCAAAGGTTCTCACATACGTGTGGCTACGTTGCGGGTTAAAGTTATGCCCTAAGAGACACACTGGGAGAAGTGCCGCTTTGAAGCTGCGTCCTCGCTCTGTAAAGGCAGCCTGGGTGTAACGGAGAAGCGTAGCTGAATGCTTCTCTGTGTCTGCCCTGGTGACGCTTGGAGGCGATCTGTAAGTACGTTGACTTTTCAAGCAGTTCCAGTTCTCTTTCCTCTCCGGTCTGATATCTCAGTAATCTCTGATCACAGCGGAGAAGCGGAGAGAGGCCACAGCCATAGCAGGAAGTCTGTAAAGACAGTGCAGGCTGATTCTATGGCTGTGGAAAAAAAATATAACCCTCTCCTAATACAATAGAGAAAATCTCTAAAGCAGGAATGGTGCTGTGAATATTTTGATAGCTCATCATTACAGTAGGATAAATAAATAAAAAAGCACTGGTTCATACCAAAACCTAATGAATGACATAGAAAGATCCTAGACAGCTATTATTATTTTCTTCTTCCATGACAGTTTTAGCTGAATCATGAAGGAATTTAAAACATTGTGGAGAGTGCACTAAAAACAGAAAATGAGCTAAAAGGATTTGGCAGTACTTAAATGCATTTCAGCTCTTCCCCAGACTATGATGCAGTCTACAGAAAATGCAAGCACACTTTGCCTGGAGACATCCAGTGCTGCAAATTAGGTGTAAGGGTGAGCTGATGCAGTAATCATGAAATGCTATATCTGAGTGCTCTCTGAAATATGCCTCTTATACTATTTTAAAAATACTTTTATTGTTATAGTGCATGTGAAGAATGCTTGGCAGCCAGCTTTGAATAAGCACAGAGAGGAGAGCGGCAAGGGCAAGTATCTCCATGCTGTATCACCAGCGGGACTCTATTTGAGGCATGCCAGTCCCATTATGGATCTGTCCTTATGCCTTGTCCTGTCCTTATTGCCTGGCTCCACTCTGAACCTGCCAAGAACTGATCATGCTGGTTTGTTTCTTCATATGACTGCTGAACTTGTTTCTCAGATACTATTGCTAGCAACAACATTGAGACATGATTCCTTTAGACAGTAATGTCCAACAAAGCTTACTATTTTCTTTTAAGTATGAAAATTTACCAGAGACAAACCACAACTTCAGATCTGTCTATATCCCTGTGTATGGAAGAATATTCTGGGTTTGGAGCTGTCATTGAGGTTAGTGGCACATCAGCTCATGAAGGACTTGCGAAATTGGATAATTACGCTGTCCTGAAAACCTTCCACAACTCTGATTGTTGTTAGTGAAGTCTGTGTGTGTTTCTGTTACTTTTTGTGCTGACTCTTAGCTGTACCAGCAATATTGTTGGAATTACGCCCTGGCTCAAACTATCTCTGGAAGTCTGTAAAATCAGTTATGACGGGTCCTTGTAGGAGTAGGCAAGGCTTAAAAATGATCTTATGAAACACTGAACATTGACATTGACACTATTCTGTCTCTCTCTCTCTCATTTGTAAATGAAACCGAGCATTTAACCATTCACAGAAAATGTTCAAGACTTGGCTTGAGAAGGTCCAGGCTAACCTAATCAAAGGCCCTACTTCCAACAGAAGATGGGAGCAGATAACTCTGGAGATCCCTTGCAGCCTAGACTTTTCTCTGGTTCTGTGATTCTAGGTTAATGCCATGCAAACTATCACAATAAATCTAACAGAAAAATCACCAGCAAATGAGACATGCCCTCTGAGGTGATTCATTCTGGTCTCTAACCATCTAATACCTTTGTGTTGTATCAAATGAGTATGTTCTACCCACCAAAAAACTGGTGAGCGCTAATTGTTATACAGCTCAGGTAAGAAAAAGCTTTCTTCTACATTAGAATTCCAGCTGCACAGTTGGATTCATTTATGTAGGCCTCTATGAGCAGGGGTATGTCTGAGATTTAGTGTTTGCAGTTCAGAGAGAAAATGTGGGAAGACAGAATCAGTGTAAATTTTTTGTTTAAAAATTCCTAATTGCATTCTCTTTTATTTAGTCTCTCAGGAAAAGGACAATTTGTAGGTGTCAAAAATACTCTATTTGAAAGATTTTATACATGTAATCCACATTGGTAATGTTTTTTTACAGAAAAGAAACTCAACAGCTTCAATGGCCCATATGATCTTTTTTAGTTCCCTGCTATAGTGGATCCATGGAAAAAAAAAGTCAGAGTTATTGCTAAAATGATTCCCAGTCTATAAGTGATGTCCTTGCAAGCCTCAACTTTAATTATGGGAACCAGGGATCATCTTCTGTTAGAGAAGCAAAATAGCAGAATATGAAAACCTATTATTCTATGGTATGGGCTACAGTAATGAGCCCCATGATTCTCTTCTGCCCTCTCAACATCCATTGTAAACCATAACTTCCTAATATCGTTCAAAAATGACTTGCACTGACCTATACAAAACATCAAGCAAGTTGTCAGTTAAAAGTCATTGGCATTTCTTCCAGCTACTAGCCGTCAACTGGAAGCCACTGTGGTACGTAGTAGTTCTGAGGTGGGTGAGGAGGGGAATTTCTGCCTTTGCTCTGAACTTTTTTGCTCATTGAGTCAACCAGGCGTTTAGCTTTGATATATTCTCTCCTCCTGGGCTATTTCTGGTTCCTCAGCTTGCTAGCGTGTCTGCCTCTGTTCAGAAATACCCTGGTATGCTGTTAATGCGTTAACAATTTTCATTTGTATACATGAAAGCCAAACAACTCTTCCATCCTAGACTCTCGGGTTTATCCGGCTGTGCAGACATGTGGCTTTGTCCTGATCTGTGTTCCCCACTCCTCCCCCACACCCACTGGCACAGATGGTGAAATACTCATCGGCTTTAGAATAAACCTGTGATGAACTGTGAAAATCCTTAATGTTTTCAGCGGCCTACACCAGAAGCGTGTTTTCAAATTCCTGTGAGTTTTGGTGATATTCAGCCACAACTCTGGATTTTGCTGCTTCGCTGTCTTATTACTCCAGAGATCTTATTGATCTTATCTTATTACTCGGAGATCTTAATGTGCTCAAGTGGTTGCTCTTCTTTGTGACATTCATTTGGTAGCTCTTCGTTCTGGCTGATTGTGTTTCCCTTCCTGATTAAGGCAGTTCATGAGCCTTTCTGTGACCTGACAGAAATTCCCTTACTGCCTGCAGGTAACCTCACCCCAGATAAAACTAATTTGGGGACAGACTATGCCAGTATGGGCTTTCCTGCTCTACCTCATTTTCTTTTTCTTTCCAGTTGTTGGTTGTGTGTTACAGGAGATTGACCCAACGCTGGGGACTTCAAGCTACGCTTTAAGCATAGCCCTTTGAACTGGCTAGGACATTTTCTGTCCAGGGCTGCACTTTTAGCACAAAGCCCGCCTTTGCTGCGGGAGCTCTGCTATGCTGTTATGCAGTGGTCAGGGGCGCTAAGTAAAGAGGTAGGCTGAGTCAGTGGTAGCTGTATATTATTTCATACATCTCTTTTTGATTGAGATTGAATGAAATGTGTAAATCGATTAGATTCACCATACAGTAGTATTTATCAAATTCTTTTCCTGGTACTTAGTAGAAGGCACAAATTTTGTACCTCAAAATTGGATTTGATTCTCTGAATTTTAGCCACCTAAAAGGTGTCTAGTCTGGATCATCTTTACTTTTTCCAGGGTTGATGAAGAGAAAATATCATCTCCAGTGAATGCTATATACTACTTATCCTGGGACTCTTGTCCTAGGACAGGATGAATTGTCTTTGGAGGTGTCTAGTGAGAGGGAGCCTAGATGGCTGGTTTAGAAGTGGAAGTTTTCGGTATCTGACGCTATGCGAGATGGATCCCATCAGAAGAGATTGCAGTCCATATCTGGATTAGCCTAAGGTGCAAACCCATTTGGTACACCAGATACGCTTCATGGAATTGTAGGCATGTGTATAGCATCATCATCAAAAATCTTCCTGGAAGAGACTTAGAAACAATTTGAAAGAGCAAAGAAAATTGTTTGCCATGGGAGAAGAGGAGACCGGTTCTGGCACACTGCAACAGAGATGGAATTAGTGCATCCACCCCTCCTGCTACCTCCACCCCCCCCAAAATCTGAAAACTTCCTGATTTGTGTTCATCAATAATTAAGAGCCCATCAGCAATGCTCAGAGGGAGCTTGCATTGCACTTTTGAGCAGCCAGTTAGTAATGTACAGTGGAGAGATCCTCTTTTTCAAATCCCAGGGCACCAGGCCATGCAATGCTAGTATCGCATTTTCAATTAGCTTCTGAGTGAATGCTTGGCATACGTAGAAGTGAGCGGGTACACAATTAGCTTATTGTTCCTTTCAGCTTTGTGCTGAGAGGATCTGAAGGACTGGAGAAGACAGGCAGGGGAGGAGGAAAAAAAAAAAAAAAGACAAGTCAAGCCAGCGGCATCTCTGTGGATGTGGAATAAGGGAGTTGCTCGGCTCGCAGAGATTCACTTGCTAAGTTGGGAATTACAGCTGTTATCGAGGAGCGCTCAGCGTGGCTTTAGGGAGGGCGCCGGGGGGAGCACAGCACGAGCCTCCGTCTGCAGGAGCTCCGTCCGGGCTCTTCTCTCTCCTGATTCACCTCGGCAGCGTTATGGAGCCCAACAGTCCTAAAAAGATACAGTTTGCCGTGCCGCCATTTCAGAGCCAAATAGACCCCGAGGCAGCTGAACAGGTAAGAAAGACAAGTTTCTCCCACTGTTTTGAGGGAATGGGGTGGGAATGAGGGCGCCTGAGGCCTAAATGCTTTTCTAGCTTATATCTGTGTACCTGTAGATTAAATGTTCTGAAGGTTATAGCAATATGTTTGGATGCATCCAAAGACAGAGGAGGAAGTATCCTTTAGTTAGAATAAGTCTTCTTTACCTTAGTATGTTTATTCAGTATATATTTGCTGTGCCTTTTTTATAACTGGATTTCTGCTCTAATACATGTACTTCACATTAATACGTGCTCTCAACAAATCATCTAAGATACCTTGTTTTTATATACAGCAAAACATGAATTTGATAAGAGGTACCTGATGGAAAAATTGTGCAGTCCAGATAGAAGACAGTTTACTTACCATTCATTTTAACACGAGAAAATATGATTTACATTT
Organism: Apteryx mantelli; assembly: GCF_036417845.1. NCBI lineage: Eukaryota > Metazoa > Chordata > Aves > Apterygiformes > Apterygidae > Apteryx > Apteryx mantelli. The sequence continues at coordinate 22,812,157 of NC_089983.1, read as the reverse complement.
TGCATAATGCTTATCCCTTCAGTTAGCTCCTGTATATTCAAGATTTTGATACCATTTTCTTTTTGTTATTGTTACAGTGTTTTATGTATCTGAAAGATATATAAGTGTAGAAATATGCCTGAATGGAGCATTATGTACACATGATATGAATATGCGTACTGTTTTAGGTTTTGACTCTCAAAACATGCACATACACACACACACACACGCACACACACACATGTATAATAATCAATCTATGGAGGAAAAAAATCTGTTATTGTGTAAAGATATGCATAGATGTGCATAAAGAAGGACACACAGAATCTTAGGAGAAAAGCTGGAAAAATCATAATTAGGTCACCTAGTATATCACCTATAACAGTGCAAGTCCTTCTGGACATTCGCTTCTATTTTGGTAAGTCTACTTTTAGATGATACCAGAGGAATATTATAACCTTGACAGTTCCGTGTTAATAGCTATGAAATTATTCGCATCTTTAGGACAGATATCTTGTTTCCTGAATATTCTGATGTCATGTCTCTTCAGAGGCAACTGCCTTTGCCGGAAAGTGATGAGTTGTGGGTGACCACTGAACGAAGAAATATTAGAAGGGTACAGCAGAGAATTGCTGCAGGTCTTCATTTTGTCCGTAGATACTTTTGCGCTATAAGATGTCTGTGCCTTATGGAGCAGTACTGCAACTAAATCACGCAGGATGTGTTCTGTTATTTATGAGAATCATAGGATTAGGATTTCACTGAATTCCTATAGCTTCTGAAATGCTGTGGGCCAAATTCTGCCTGGTATTTATGGGCAGTCCCCTTCTTATGTTGTGATTTTAATTTCAAGTGCTATACATTTATTCTGTGGGTGTGTGATGAAAGTGCACTAATAAATTTGGCTATCAGCTACGTTTACGTTAACCCCATTAAACCTGATGATGTAATTTTCCATTTACACCTTTGACAGCAAAATTTGAACCCAGCTATCCACAGATGTTGGCTCAGCAATTAAAAAGAACAACCACACTGACATTGAGGTTTTGTTTCAGAATGGTTTCTAGATTAAATACTCTTGGTCCCCCTCTCAAATTCAGTAGAAAACCAATAGTCCAGAGGCTGTAGTATAGCAACACAAAGCTTTCAGCACAAATGTGTCCATTATCGGAGGATAGTCCAATATCATCTAGCTAAATGCCTGACATTAATGGAACAAAAAAATCTTAACTGAATAAACTTTAAATAAGAAGAATCACATACAATTACTATTCAGGATTATATGTTAATATGTAAATATCTATGCTATAGTGCTGTTTGGAAATGCTCTTTTGGAAGTATTCAGTATTGTTTTCCTATAGTAAAAGAACAATAATAGTGCCTGTGGCCACATTTAAGAAATATTCCTAACTAATTTCATTGGAAGGCTTATGTGTAATATGAGCTCTCAAGTGGGCTTGCAAAATATTCATATTGATAATTACTTGTGAGAATTATGACAATACTAGAAATTTGCATGTATAAGCTTACAATCCACTACAATCATTTTCCTGAAGCGGAGCTAAATGTCAATATTTTAAGATATATCTGAGAGGCTCAGTGATACAGGTCCAATAACTTATTCAAGATGACTGCAAATCCTAAAGGTATTTTGGAAAGCTCTCCCCAGCGCTGTTGCTTTCTGTGTACAAGCACTAGCACGATTCTGACACTAGAACAGCAGTTAGTAAGACATGCTGCCATTCTGTTAATATTTCCTTTTTTAACTTAATCAACTAGTTAGCTTAGTTAATCTAACATAGTTAACTTAGTTTACACTCAGGAGAACACCAGATGGATTTGTACTTTGCTTTGAGTGCAGGGTAGCTGGTGGTCCCTAATGACTCGGCTTTTGTGCATGTTACAGATCAGGAAAAGAAGGCCTACCCCAGCATCACTCGTCATCATGAACGAACATGTGCCCCCAGGTAAGGGTGAACATACCTTCTAAACTATTGAACTTGTATAAGGGAATAACATATCTTCTGCAAATTGTTTTTATTAAATACATGATTTAAAAAAAAAAACAGCATCAATTTCATGCACTAAATATCAAAAAATGGATCTTAGAACTGTTTGGAGTAAAACCCATGAATCTGCGTAACTCTTGGCCTCCAGGTAATGTCAAGTATTTCAGGATTTTAACAGCTGTGTAAATCTTCTGTTGTACGTAAAAAGAGAGTTCACATGCCCCTGATCCAGCACTTCTGTCCACAAACCTTTTTCTCCCTGGGTGGGTACTATGGAGATTAATGAAGTTGTAGTCATGGTTCTCCAGTTTCTAGAGATAACAGGATGGGTCCATGGCTAATGCAACAATTGCTTCTGCAAAATAGGTTGTTTTCTAGCCTTCTGTTCAAACATGTTACATCCGTTTTCACTATTCCCTTTCAACTGTGAATACGTTTTCTTCTTCTAAGACTCCTCCCATAAGTTTTTATGTGGGATGAGAGGATTTGAGATTGCGACATACTTGTCATGTAACTGTGACTTCAGAAAGACTCTATAATAAGCTGTTTTGGAAAATATTATATGTGAAAAAGCTCAGCAAAAATGAATTGCAGGAAAAAGTCGTGTAAGCATAGTCCCCTTGAAACACATTACCCACTTGTTATCAAACTTTCTTTTTTATATAGTGCTCTGTACATTTTTTTCCTGTCTTATCTCTTTGTCACCTGAAATATTTTCTAAAAGCAGCTCAGGTTTTTCCCACTGATGTATCTCTTAGTTCATTGCTGTATTTGTCAGTCTCTCGGTAAAGCAAAGCCGCCGTAGGTCTGTTAGGATCTCCACGTTGTGCCCTGTATCGATGGCCTTCGGTTCTAATTACTACCAACAGTAGCTGAAGTTCCTCAGAAATGTGCAGGAAAAAGCATTCAGTGAGTCCTGCTTTTGTGTTTGGGCCAATTGTGACATAGATTAGGGATGTCCAAGCATGGCATACAGCTACGGTTATATACTTTTGGCACTGAAGTGACCTGTGCATTTGGCTGGTTTGGCTGAGCCAGGGGGCTGACGCTAATCACACCTCGAAGAGCGGCGTGCTGGCTGCACCCCTTGCTTCAGGTCAAACTTGTATTCTGGCAAGAAGATAGGGTGTTTTATGCTGCTGGCAGTGGGGCGCTGAGAAAATCCCCCCGGACCTGAAAGACCAGGCTGAGGTGCCTGCATTCTCCGGTGGGGCGGCTCTCGGGAGTCACACATGAAAGACCTGCCTTGGACTGACTTTCCTTAGCTAAATGGGATCTGCAGTATCTGTGTTGCTAGGCCTTATTTTAAAGCAAACTCACCTTGACTGTTGATCTCTTTTGCAATTCACTTTGTACGCTTAATACTGTGATATTTCCTTTTATAAATAGATACTTGGTACAGTACCAAATCAAAACCAAACAGAGAATAAGGACTCTTTTTAATTTACAGAAAATTTTACTGTAAACAGTGGTGCATGTCTGCTATGTCCTTTCCTGCAATATTTATAATAAATCTTTAAATAAATAATTTTTATTACCAATTACCATTGCCACAAGTGTCAGTCAAATTCCTGTAAGCCCAAGAGCTAGTATCCACCTTTTTCACTTAGTTATATAAGTCAGCAAGAGCTAGAGCCTCTTGACGCCTTGCTGACTGGAGCCCCAAATGCTGGTCTGGTATCGGATTTTGAATAGAATTCAGCAGAATATTGAATAACAATTTGTCTCCAAAAATGGTTAATTTATCATTGCACACGTTTACAGTCAAGAAAATAATAATAATGGTAACAGTATAAATTTGACTCTCAACATATATTGCTGTGTAAGCATGATAAGCATGATTCTCTGGGTCAGTGGGGAAACTGAGTGGCAGAGAATTTAAGTGGGTTTGTCGTAGTCACCTGCCCAGTTAGGGCTGCAAAGCCGAATCCCGTCTCTTGACTTTTACCCACTGGAGCACTCAATTCCCTCCTTAGGAGTGAACAGTCTAGTGAAGGATATGCTTCCAAGGGTTTGAAACATGCGTCTCGCTGTGCTTCTAAATGTTTAGATGCCCCTGCAAAGTTTACTCAAATGATCTAAACTTATTTTATTTTGAAAAGAAAGAGACACATTTTCTAAGAATTGGGCTTTTCTGTAGGCTTCTGTTGCAGCTGCTCCTGATTGCAGAAGGGAAAAAAAAGCATCATTTTTGTGGTATTTTGACGTTCTGGATGCAGATCCATCTGGAAACCAGAAGGGAATAAAAATGTGTTTGGACGTTTCAGAACTTTATAATAAATTCAGTTTGAGTTGTGCTGTGTAAAGGTCTGAAACAGTTGTTTTCTTCTAAGTCTTCTCATCCATCCCTGAGGTATGCTACAGATTTGACAGGAATTTGTCTTCACTGATTAAGGTAAGGTCCACTGTGCCTTAAAGTGAAGATGAAGTGGTTTCTAAAGCTAAATGATTTTAAACTGATGACGGCTTCTCAAAAACTATAAGAAGAGTCTGCTTGGCTTCCTCGCTTCCAAGGAGACAGTAAGTGCCAGACCCCACTAAATGATTTAAAGACAAGTGGTAGATCTGACTGCAGGAGCTATACCCCGCACGTAGTATCATTGATTGGTGCACTTTTGCCTGTTCACTCTGGTGGGCACGACATACAATTGCAGTCAAAGTTAGGAAAAGAGAAATTTGAATTGCAACAGCAACAGTAGCGACTGCAGTGGACAATCTAGATTGTGAAGCAAAATATAAATGAATAAGCCCTTAATTTGCTCTGTAAATACTCTGTAAACTGCTCTGGGATGGATCTGAGCAGAGCAACTAGCACCAAAAAGATCAAGACTCAAGCTTTGAAGTTACTTAACTCTATTGTGCTTCAGTTGCCATCAATGGAGCTATATTTTATGGGCATCTGGTGTGTGATTTCATAATATCTAATGAATTTTACTTTTTTTGAAATTAAAAGACCCGTTTACTATATGTAAGCAAAGCCAGATATTAGTGAACAGAACTACAAAAATGTGCAGTATCTCATCCTGTGCAAGATTCCTGTATGGGCTACTTGAGTAACCCAGTCATATCCTGCTATAGCCACAGTCACTCCACGTCTATGCGCTTAAAAAAAGAATATAAACATGTGCTTAGTTTTAAGGACGCATTTAAGTATTGTGCTGCACAAGAGCTTAATCCAAAAATTGCTAAAGCTCTCCTGTTTCCTCTTTGTTTTGTGATGATATCATTGAAAGCAACAGAAACTAAAACTTACCATACCTCGTAAGCAACCTTTTATGGAAACAACCATAATATACTCAAAAGCTACTGTCTCCTTACAAAGCATAGGAGAATATATATAAAAACCAGTTCCTTTACTTGAAGTAAAAGTCTAACCATGCTGTAAACTAGCAGAGTGTCATACTGCAGTGGCTCAAGAATAAGCTGGTAGTGATGTAAAGAAGTGATGGCTGAGGGAGGAAACATTGCAGACCACGTCTCAGGTTGAGTGTCATTAGTGCTCACTTTGATCAGAAAACAATGCCAATGTTCTTGCGTGGACGAGCTTTGTCACGGAGCCAGGGCAACTTCAAATGGTCTGGCTGGCAAAGTCTGCTCGACTTGTGTCAAAGTGTTCAGTCTTCTCGAAGCTTTAGAATAAGGGCAAACATTAGGATAAACTTCTGCATTTCTGGACTTTCTACATATCTGCTGTTTCCAACTCTCCTTTTTAATAGTTGCATGTTTTGGCTTCCTTGCTTGTAACGTAAATGTTACTCAGTGTTTGGAAATAAGAAAAACATAGCACAGTGTTTTGATAATTCTTCCCCAGAGCTGCCTTTTTATTTTCATGAATCTCATTTCAAGGCAAAAAAGATATTATCACTTCAAAAGCAATATAAAACATATATACCAAGTACAGATTGGTACAAAATCTGAGTTTTCTGAATGCTGGCAATCATAACTGAAGATACAAAAGCTGTACCTATCTCCAGAGAAGAAACTTGCTTGCAGCTTGGGTTGGGGCATTAGCAGTTTTCCCATTGTGTTCCCAGCAGATTTGCAGTTGCCCAGACGGGGGTTCATGCCTTTCAGCTTACTGCTGCTTCCCCAGGGGCCTGCTTAGATGCCTTGGGATCAGCGTCAATATTTAGTACGGTAGCAAACAACACAGCTGGATGGGTGATGGGAGGAATAATTGTCCTTACACCTGCTGCAACCCCATGACAACCCAAAGTAGATCAATTTTTTTTATGCTGAATTAGTTCTAGGCACTCGATGCTTTCCCTGCACAATGAAACTCATTACCATGTATAGCCACGCTTTTCTGGTGAAGAAAGCTATACCACAAGCATTTCCTTGAGGGGAAAAAATGCCATATTCTCTATACAAAACTAATGTTTGTGACTAATATTTCTTACATTATACTTCTAAGTAAATGGGTGGGGTTTTTTTTTACATCTAGTGCTCACATTTTTTTTTTCTCCCAAGGCAAAATAACCTGGGATCAAAGAACACCTATTAAGGAGGAGACAGGTGTTTCTGGGCAGTTATAAAACCTCTCCTGCAATCCTTTTTCAGACAAAAGTTTCACTGAAGCTTGAATCAGCAGAGAATTCTTGGCCTCACAGTTCATGAAAACTGATATGTTTTTCAAAAGCACGAGATTCTGGCTACTTAGGATGCGCTGCTTGCGTTGGTTCAGGAAATAGAAAGTGAGTAAGCCAATAACAGCTGTTTTCAATTGAAAATTTAGGCTTCTAATATGGTAGTAAACTATTCAGAGGAGCAGTTCATCAATAAAAACTGTCATTAACTGTATTTTTTTTTTTTTGTCAAACTACTTGGTTTTTCTATATGCTAAATGTGCGTACCATTTGAGTATGCTGGCTGTTTTTATTTCACTCTAGGACATTATAGAGGTATGGCAAAAAGCAATGAAAAAGATTTGTTTCCTGCACAGGATTAGGGCTGCTCTGTGTACGTTAGTAGCGGCAAAAGATGACCAGAGATCAGGCGCTGGCAGCCAGGGCAGTAAGTACCACTGTGAGATTTAGGCCTGCATCCCCCTTGCTAAAAGGGACAGCCGACCCAATGGGATAGTGAAATATATATAACAAACATTGCTTGAGGCCATACATGCGACGAAAGGCTTCTGGAACTGAGAAGAAAGTATATATGGTTGAGTAAATCCTGCTGTTTGCCGGCTCATGTAGCTAGTATGACTGCAAATGTTGGGTGGCAAACTACATCCCTTTTTCTTATCTGTATAAAGTGGGCTAGAATGGTCCTGTGTTCAGGTTATTTTGAATTTACTCTGCAGTTCAGGATCACAGAAATCCCTGGGACAAGCCACAGCATAATTCCCTTACACATAAAGATGCCATGATGCAATTCTTGAAAATAAAAAGAAAAGCTCTGGAACTTAAAAAATAAATAAATAAATAAAAAGGACAGGAAACTGTTTGAGCTGTTTTTAATGCAGCCCAGAGGCAACAGCTCACAGGTTCCAAACAGAAGCAATGAAACTTTTTTTTTTTTTAAAGAAAAAATCTTTCCTTTTGCTTAGCATCTTTCAAATGCAGGCACTCCCATACTTGCGTGGACAGGAAGCATGTTCTGTTTTCATGAGAGAGTGAGGATTTTATGTCGTTGTCATTGTCTGCCAAAAGAGCTGTCAGGTGCTCTGTGGTATGGTAAAGGCAGCAAGCTGAAGGACTAGGCTTTAATCTGTTAAGGATGACTGGTGCAGTGCTGGGCCTAAATTAGTGGTTATCACAAAGGCATCCAGATGCTTTTGAGATCCAGCAAGTAGATTGGTTAATAAGATTTTGCAGAAGGTATTTTAAATATCCTCCACCCTTTAAGAGTAGATTTCAAATAGCTGCAGCAGGCTCTGTTTCACTATCCTTTCTGCTTAGCACAGCGGGATCTGGACCTGGACCTTAAAACTTTGTTTGGTGGAAGATGCATGCAGTGGTAAGTAAGACTGAAAGCAGTATCAGATGAGACCCAAAGCTGCAGTGCTGCACACTTCAGATGCGTTTCACTGCTAAGAAGCTGCGACTGGACATCTTGGCCAGGCCACCTCTCTGAAATCAAGTTCACTGCTTTATTTAGTAACTTTTCTTTTCCTCACTCTTGGTAAATGTATAGATTTTTGTGAAATGTATTTACCCAGTGGCTAGTTGAGTGATTGCACTGTTTCAAATTAACTTAACTTTCATTCTCATTTCTACCCTGTATTTTACTTATCTTTGTCAGAAATTAAGTGAGAGAAGATCCAATGCATTTGTGCTATTTTTTCAGGTCAGGAATCGTATTAGTCCACAAATATAAACATTCACTGGGAACATTTTAGTCATTGTGTAAAACACACCCCTATGCACTGTTTCACATAGCGCCTGGGTAAGCCATGTGTTTTGAAGATGGAAAAGAGCCAGGAGTTTCAGATATTCTGTTGCTCTGAACAGCTCTAGTAGCTTCAGGTGACTGTAATGCCAGCTGAACTCTCTCTGGGTGACATATGGTCACCGTTCTGCCCCCACACTTGCTTTGGCTGTTGTAGACATCAGGGCTGCTAATAATATATTGTGTGCATAAGGGTTAAGATAATTAAAGCAACCTTCAGGTTGCTTTAACTTGCAGCTGAGGAACTGCTTTGGTACAGAGGCATGAGGACTACAAGGACGTTATCTCCTTAGGATGCACTACCTGGTCTTCAGCTCCAGCTCAGGATGAGCCTTTGCCACTTGCAACCGACAGTCTTAAATCCCTGAACCACACTGCTAGTATAGTAAAACATCTCTGTGAAGAAACAAAATGGTCTCAAATGATAACACAGTCTGACAGCAGGGTGTTTAACTGAGGAATGAAACCGAGATCTCCAAATGGCAGGTCTGTGATGGCCAAGCACTGAAGTCAGTGAGCTCAACTGTCTAAAAGAAGAACTATTCATTCATGTTATCAGCTGCACTATTTGACCCTAATGTGTGTTGTATGTATAGGTAATTTATTTAAGTAGACAGTACTGTCCAAAGCTTGAATTGGATGTTCAGCTGAAAGTCTGAGTTTGAACTGTCTCTTTTAGTCAGTTAGGTAATGCTCTAAATGAGGAGAAAAGTAGAGATATTTGACTAAGGAGCCAGAACCCTGTTGAACTTGATGGGAGCTGGGATCCAGAAATAGCTACCTTTCACAGCGCCAAGACCTCTCCTTTCTAAGACAAGGGTCTCGACAGGTCTCAAAGCGCATCAGCCCTGCTGCCGTGCAGCAACCTGCCTCTGGCAGCTGCCAGGTGTCATCAACCAGCTCTGAGCCCAGGGGACCTGGACATGGAGCAGGGCTGCCTCACCTTGGGGGCTGGGGTCCCATCCCCAAGGGCCAGAAGCCACCACCTCTCACTGCCACAAGGTATCGCCCATAGCAGGCAGGCAGCTGGGAGAGACGGCGTCTCTTGAGACGGTCTCCTCCGTTGGGAATGCCCACAGGAGTTTGGCAGGAGAAATGTCTCCTGCTAAGTGCTTGTAGGTGTTCTGAGGACTTCAGCCTCTTTTTTATCTCCTCGCCTCTCCCCCCAAAACATGTACATGCTAAAAACATAAGTTACAGAAACAGTGAATTTCACAAGGAATTATGTCATTCACAATTTATATTAGCACTAATAATTAGTGTCCTTTTCCAGAAATTTTCATAATGAAAACTAACTACTCAGAGAAAGTCAAAACAAAAAGGTGTCATGCATGTTCAAGTCAAATTCACTTATTTTACATCATTTTTCTTGGCTTTTCTACATGCTTCATTCATTTCCAATGTTTAATTAAGATGTCATAGGCACAGTCTGCATGCTACATAACACATGTAAGCTTGGTGTCTTTTACTGACTACAATCTAGTTGGCTGAAGTGAGTAAATTCGCAGTCAAAACAAGTCAAGAAGTCTCTCACACTCACCAGCGGTTGGCTTCTCTCCGTGAGCAGAGCGAGTATGTGATCCAAACACAGTCTGCACGGCCTCTGGTGTGTGAAACGGGCTGAACCAGTCCAGCAGACTGGAAATAGAGGTTGAGTGTTGACAGCTAGAACTCAAATTTCTGACCTAGCTCAGAGAAGTGGTACAGCTGAGGTGACATGAAGCCAAAACAGTTTACTCGCTCCCAGTTCAGCAGAATCGCGTTTATCCATTTCTCTCATTTCAGCCTCAAATACTAACAGGTAAATTTATCCACTTTTTGTGAGTGCAGCTGAGCTCCTCACACATATCATGACATGCTTGTTCTGCCTGCCTGCTCTTGGCTTGGCATTGGAGGTTCAATGTCTGTGGAACTATCTGAAAGTAAAGGAGATATTTTTAGAATTGAACCTTGTACTCTTTATCTGTTTTCCTCATTCCTTATACAAAAGCTCCATAGAAACAGCCTTCTTCCATCTTAGAAGATTATTTGTAAATCATTTTTAATATATATGGCTTCATGTTACAGATCTCCAGCTGCTTGATTGTTCAGTGTCAGATAAGCTTTTGGACTATTTACTTCTGTTATCATCTTGCTGCTTATTAACATGACAAAGAGGTGTATCATTGTGGGTAGAAATTAACAGTGCACTACATAATGTTGGCAAAGTAAGAAAGTTAGTTTGACAACTTCTGACTTTATTATCCTCATAAGGCTTAATATTTTGCCAGAAGTACCCTAACAGATTTGCACTAAGCCAAATAGTTATACACTTCGTACAGTTTGTTTTTGGTGAGGATTCTGACTAGATTGTGAGTTTTCTATTTAAAAAATAAAATGCCTAGCTGTAATTAACTATTTCTTGTAGTCAAAGTACTTATGCTGTATTTAATGCAGCTGCACAAGTATACAATTTTTTGGCTTGGTGGTATTAAAAATATTCAGATCAGAATAGTTCAAAATAGATCAAAATAGATCTACTTTAGCCTGCAAAAAAAATTACATTTGTATTTTGAGTGTTTTTTTAATGGCAAAATATTTAGAGACAATTCAAAATGAAGTAATTTAAAATAATAGTTTATAATTTCATCTGAGCATAATGAGAGAAAGTGTTTTGAATAAAAATGTCAACTTATTTTAAGATTATGTTGAAATTATACTTTGATAATGTGCTAATATTGATGCATTTATTTTTTATATAAACAAGGTAATGAACTAAAATCCATTAATAATCCATTTCAGCCTTGCTGAGGGGAAAAAAAAAGACCCCCTCCAAAACCAGGGTTTATCTCATCTCTACTATTTAGTACTTAATGCAGCATTCATTTACCATGGTGACGTGTGCAGGATAAATAGATAATGCTGACAGATGAGAGAGAATCCAGCTTTTAGCACTAACCTCATTATATTCAGACTATTTGGGGGTGGGGAGCGTTGCATTTTCAACATCAAACAAGATAGCCTCATTTATTGAGCTCCTAGAGACAAAATTTAACTCTTTATATGAAGTAGCTGAAATTGAAGCTTCATTTGAAAATACCCTTGAAGTAGGAATTTAACAAATCTGAATGCAATGCTAGCAGAGACTAAACAAAAAGAAGCAGCCGTCAATCACGAGAGTTTTCGTCAGCTGTACAAGGCGGGACTGTTGCAGTCCAGCGAGCGTGCAGAGGAGGTGTAATGCTTGCCGCTGCCTTCCTGACAACCTGAGCTGGTGAAATGAGGTCAGCTGGGCCAGCCAAATCTCTTTTTGCAGTGATCAAAGTTGTTCTAGGGTAGAATAAAGCTATATGTCCATTGAATCAGCACTTTTTTCCCCTCCTCCTCCGCAAAACCCTATTCATGTGACTGTATTCAAAATCAATATTCCAAATATTTTTCTGATCAATGGCTTTACTGGGGCACCAGGAGAACACCTTAGTAGCAGAATGAAGTGCAGTTACATGCTTACCCTTCATACATGGTTTCCCTGGGACGTGTGGGACACAGACATACCACAGAGGACAGATGCCTTACAATTATTCATCCTGTATGATGCAACTACACTTACAGAAGCCTGTTAGTGGAGCTGAGTAGACAAATGTGCATTGTAAAAGCTGTTATTCACCTGAGGCCATATCTTCTGCTCTGACAACATAAGCAGGGGAGAGTTGCACAGAGCAGACTATGAGCTTGCTTGAGCCAGATGGAAAGTCTAATAAACCGCTAAGCCCTATTGCATCCTACAGTACCATTTATCCTGCTACACAGGCATCCCACTGTCCAAACATTTCAGCATTAAATCTCTGTTGCTCAGAAAAGAGAGAGGCTTGTGGTGATAGCACTCCCTTTAAATCTTTCTGACGTTTCCCTTGCACGGCTGTTCTCCAGCAGCAGCCTAATGCATAGAAGGTCTGGATGAACCTTTCCTGCCTTTTATCTGACAACCACCAAACAACAATATTTGCCATCTTAGCCCCCATTTCTCCTAGGTAGCCACCACACTTGCTCCACCTTCTCGTTATTACAAGAGTATCTGCAGGTGCTGGCTGGGACAGCTACTGAATCACAGAACAATTTAACCTACAAGACCAGCTGGTCTCCATGTAACCTACTTATATCACTAAGTGCGATTTTATAACCTTTTCTCTTTGAAGTGGAATTGTTTTGATGAGCTAAAAACTGGCTGTGGGGGAAGGAAAGGAAGAAAACCTCCTGAATGTCAACTTCCTTTTAAAGAGTTGTGCGCCAGAAGATATTTTGGTCTAGAGAAACCTTAAGTTTTACTCTCTGTTTTTGAAATACAGTAAGTAGACAGCAGGGGTGTAATTGTTCAGAAATGTGCTCAAGACTCCTAAAATGCTGACGCTAGTGTATGAGTTACACCTTAATATATATAGCATATCCTGTAAGAGGGTGTGGAACAGTTCATATGAATCACAGTAATGTGTTTCTGATTGTGCTAGTACTGATGGAGATGCATAAAATGAAACACAGGGTCACCTCTGTCTCTCTGTTTAGTGAGATTAGTAGAAATTCTGAAAAACGTCTTTGGAAATTACAGGCTATCTTAGTCTCGGCTAACAAATTATTGCGTTGTCATTTCCATCCTGTCTAGTCATGTTCACAGTGAGAATGAGATTACGGAGCCTCATTTTGTTGACTTTTTGAAAGCTTCCAGACATGAGACCAAGCAATGAATTTGCGTAACCAGTATTTGCATTGTCTTTTTGTTGAAAGGGTTCTAAAACCCAGGAAGTACTATTATTAACAGCTCACTTGATTCATGCATAAACTGATGCATGTATGTGAGGAGCTTTATAATATGTGCAAACTAGAGAGGAGAGAGTAGCTGGCAAAGACTAGCCTTAAAATGCATTCTTACTGAAATCCTTTAGGTATTATTTCAAAAGGAAGGAAACTGCATAGGCAGCAATAATCATCAAAGCCTGAATCTCTGGCCAAGGAAGAATTTTATTGTTTTCTATTTGTTTTCTTCTCCCCTGGCAAATGTCACTTTCCAGAATATACAATACGCAACTACTCAGCTATGATAAATTTCTTTTTTCTTTTATGGCTCTATGAGCTATAGCATGCTAAGAAATGTTTGACTTTTTTACTTTTGGCTGCTGCTGCTGTTTTTTATTTTAGAGCTTAGCATACTCTTACAGCTCACAATAAAGAATGAAACGGCTCACATTGATAGTTATTGCAGCTGTAGTTCCAGTATAGATTGCCACCAGCACGTCAATTCTGAGCTATTTTTCATCACAATTGATTCCTGTGTATGATGCTATTAGGAAATAGCTCAAATGTATATTAGGAGATCAGTTAGTGTTATATTTTTGATGATCACGGATTTTTCTTAGAATCTTTGCCTCAGTTGTATTTAGATCTTCAACCTCTTCATTGTGTCATTTAAACATAGATTAAGCATAAAGCAGGCAAGCAGCTGGAAGGTAACACTTTAATAGTGCTATTCATTATTACTGATGAATTCACAGTTTAGGGAACTGTTTTCTCAAGGTACTTAGCTTCTTTTTGTATTCAATGAACATTTTACATCTTTGCACAAACTGATGCATTGCTCTGACTATTGCAGTCAATGGACAAGTTAATTGCTACTTGGGTAGTTTTGTGAATGCAGTTTGCTCGGTAGCCATTATTTGCAAATATTTAATAGTCTGGCAGTATGCTTTGCTTAGCCACATTGATTTCATCGGGAAGTTTATGCTGTTTGAACCTGTTTCTCTGAATATTCTCTGGCAGTCACTCAATAGCAGGCTCTCCTGTAACTTTTAAAAAAGTCTTTATGTTCACTTTACTTTTTCTTCTACTTTCCTTCCTTTTTCCTTCATGTGAGCCTTTTCTTTCACTGTTATTTTTCAGGCTAGGTAAGGTTATGTTGTGAGTGTGGAAATTACCCTCATCCCATGCAGCAGAGATGTAATCTTTATTGACGTCTGCTTTTGTGTCAGAGGACACCTTGTGTCAATATAACCTTACAATTAGGTAAGGTCTCCTTCTGCATTGTCAGATAAATTTTGAGACACCACACTATGCTTTAGGTTGATTTTCCAGTCCGTGTCCTTTACGTTGTTCCATATCTCTGTGACAGTCTCTACTTTTCCAAGGTCTCCTTGGACTTCCCTTTGAACCCCAGCACAGCCAGGCACACTCCACAGTGCTGACTATTAGGTTCTTTCATCTACTGTAATGTTTTTCTGCCCTGGAGCTACGGGGAGCTCACCCCAGAATATCAAATGCTCCCTGTTTTTCTACATTTATTTACTCCAAAAAGAAGCAAACCTTTCTTTTCCATGGTTCAATCTACAGGAGCAAGTGTTGGTTGAAGGGAATCATCCCAAATGGATGGATAAAAGTCACATGTAGATAATCATGTATCTTTTAAGCCTTTACTTTGCACATTTTTGAGACTTGAGTTTACAATCAAACTTTAGACCAGGAGGCCAAATATTTTAAATTCAACATTTCCAGTCACTGCAGTTTTCTTCAGCTTATCTCACTCATTTTTATTTAGTTGAGTGAATTAACCTGGATCTTCAAAACTGGAGTGAACATTAATGTGACTGTCATTTTTTGGTTTAGGTAATGAATCTTAGCTCAGACTAAGAACCTGATCTACATATGGCTGAAGTTCTTTCCCAGTTGCAGTAACTGTAGGACTAGTTCTTTAAATGAGAAAGTAGTTCAAGTCTTGTCTTTTCCCTTTGCTTTGCTTTTTGCTTTTTTTTTTTTTTCACTTTTCTTCTAGACTTGTGCTATATATCTTGGATGAAGTCTTGACTTTGAAATCAATGACAAAACTTCCTTTTGCTTATGGCCTAGTGAAGTCAGTGGTAAAATGATTCTGCTTTTCACTTCCCTCACAAATTCTACTTTGTCTGATCTGTTTTGCTGATGCAGACCTTATATTCGCCACAGTATTTACACTGAGTAGCGTTCAACATGTTTTGAACTTCTGTGTTGGAATCATTTTGTTTGGAGCAGTGCTCACTTGCCCATAATGTGAAGTTAAACAAGGCACTGAAGTATCTTGCTCTTTTTGGATTGTCAGGGTGTAATTTGTGCAAACACTGTGCTGCCTATGACCAATTACAAAGACTTGTGATTAAACTTAACTTTATTCTGCTGGAAACAGAAGAAATGATTTGCTTTCAGCTAAATGATATTCCTTTGGAATGAATTAATTCAGTGGAGCTCTGAAGCAACATACTCTTAAAAATTGAACTGGAATTTCTGTATACAGTGACACCTTGTGGTCTTACTGTTGGTTTCTCCTTTCTATAATATGTTGAATTGATCATTGTTCAGCCGCAAATTTTATAAAAAGAAGTTTATCTCAAAATCATTCCTGATGTTCTAATGACTTCTTTATCTTTGACAACTTACCTCAGCTAGTAAGACATATATATTGTTTCCAGCATAAGTGCCATCTGAGAGCCCCAAAGAAAAAAAAAACCCTTTCATTTCATTCTGATTCCATGTTAGTCAGCTGTTCTTTGAAAGCCATTTGTTTACTTCACCAAAAAGGAGCTCGTGGGGCTTAGAAAGCAATGAAAAGACTTTAAATTCAAGCCTAGCATTGTTTATATTGTGATTTAAAGTCAGTCTTTGCATCAGTTACTTGAACAGAAGATTTGTTTTAAAAGAGTATTCTCCCTGCGTGGATTTCTTTGTCTGGGAAGAATTGCCAAGTCTGTAGTTGTCCCCATATGACTGATTAGGGGCTTCATGTTTGGAAAAGCCTGCTCAGGCATTCGCCGCTCCCTTGCGTGGAGCAGGACTACAGAATAGCGCCTTCCATACGTAGGGGATGCAGGGCGTCTGTATGAGAAAAATAGACTTCTACATGTGCTTTTTTTCATGACGGGCTTTTTCATGAAACCTGTTTTGTGGTCTAGTTCTCACAACTGGGATAGTAAGTAAAATAATAAAAATAGTTAAAAAAAAAAAAAAAAGCCTGTCAAATATTACAGGTTGTTTTTGCCATTTTTGTCAAATTAGTTTTGTCTTCTGCCACCATAAAAAACCTTCTAATTGTGATGCATATTTTGCCAGAACCCTTAAAAACTGTTAAAATGGCTCTTCTTTTTTTTCTGCAATTTTGGTCAGGGACATGACTTGCGCTCCATCACTTTTCGGTGCTATCATTGAAAGCCAGTGTCGTGTCAGAGAGAGTCTTAGGTCCAAAAGAGTTTAAGGCAGCCGGAAGAGGGGAAGAATCAGACAGATGTGTAACCCTGGCTGTTGCTGCAGTGAGGCCTCGGCATCACCTAGGGTTTCAGCCCCCACCGTCAAGCTCCTGCGAGGGAGATGCCTTTCTCCCTTGCAGGAGCTTGACAGTGGGGGCTGAAAAGTCAAGCTCCTGCGAGGGAGAAAGGCATCGCCCTCTTGGGAGGGCAGAGCCCAACCTGCCTGGGGGCAGGTGGCTACTTGTGTGACTAAACGCTCATGGAGGCGAGTAGGAGCTGCTCAGCTCATGTTCTCCATATGCAGAGCAGCGAAGCACATCAGATGCAGATGTGCTTTTTCCTACACCCATCCATTTGTATGCATGCTTCCTGATAGCACGGTAAGGGGATCTCCACTAGCAAAATGGCTTCGGTTACGAACGTGACGTGGTGTTTTGCCTCCTGTATGCTCATAGTATCCAAGAAAGCAGAAAGAACCAATCAATCATTATTGATAAGAGGGGAGAAAATAAAGAATTAAATTTAAATTCTTATCCAAAATACTCCAATGTATATTTTGAGAAGCTGTATTTGATTTATGAGACTTATTTATATATTTTTTTCATTTCCATGTAACAGTTTTGGGGGAGAGAGAATGAGAAGATGACAACAAAAAGCTTAGGAGAAGGGCTGGGGTTTTTTTCTGCTTGTTATAATAATTCGTGACTGTTCTGTGGTAAGACTGCAGACCTGATTCATCATTGTTATACTCTGTGCCAGCAAAACTAACTGATTTCCATGAGTTACGCTGGCATGAAAGTCGAATAGCAAGGTGGTGAATCAGGCGCTATACTTCCCTTCTGCAATTCGTATGATGTAAACGAATACATTTAGATTCACATTTGAGGTTTGCAATGTCCCTGGTTTCCTCCAGACAAAATCATAGTCTCAGACTGTATGTTTTAGGGAAAGAATGATCTGTGTAATTTGTGAAAGGTGGTTTTGTTTCATACCCTAAGGGCTGTGCAGTTGTCCATGGGTCTGTGTGGTTCTCAGAGATGCAGACAGTGTTTGGAACAGATGCTGTTGTGTTGGGAGGAAATGAATGGTAGTTTTCTTCATTTGCAAGTTGACTTTCAGCACCATTAGCAAGGATTCGTCCTAAGGAAGGAGACTGCTACCCCTACTCAGTACTAGTAGTGAGTACTTCAGGATTGAAGGTGGGAAATACAAAACTATATAAATGGGCTAATTTACCTCAAAATGTCCAAACAGCTGACTCATACAACCTATGGCATTTTAGTGGACTCTGAAAGTCTGGTTATGGTCAGAAGGTAGTTGGGAAAAACTTCTACGCAAACTAGGGCTACATTGAGGCAAATTAGTGCGGGAGACACCATGGCCAAGTATACTTGGGCTGAAATCACTTGTAGATACTAAAAGTGAGTGAGTAATACACTCATTGCAGACCCATTTCCCACTGATTTGAGAAGAACAGGGCTTGATGTAAAGGAAGTTCAGGAGAACGCAAGCCCTTGCCGTGGGCTGCCAGCTGTGACACCACCAGCCAGCGCAGGAGCAGGGACCCGGGGACCCTTGCCATGGTCAGCCAAGCGCAGCGTGGCGGCATGCCCCGCGTCGGGCTGCCCAGGGCGGGGTCCTTCTCCCTTCTCCAGCAGTCACTGTCATGGTGCTGAATTTGCAGCTCTGCCTGCAGGTCCAGCAACAGCCTACTCTTCTGCATGGTGAAACTCTGCCAGAATTGAATAGAAATGAATGCCTTCTTACTTTGTGTTTGGACCATGCCAACAATACACCAAGAGAAGAATTTTCTTTTGAAGAATTGTACACACACACACTTGCACACTTGCAAAAAAAATGCTGTAGAGGCCTATTCTTTTTTAGGATCACCATCAATCCAGCTTTCTAATGCTGTGAACAGAAGTATATTAAAATAAATCCAAAGAATCTTACTGAGTAGGAAGAGAATTCTGCAGAACAGAAGTCTCTTTTTTTAGGAAAGAAAATAGTAAAAATCAGTGAAAAGGCCACAATGTAATTTCATCTGAAGTTGTTTTGTTATAACTTTTCAAGACAGTAGTATGCTTATGCATTTTGTTTTTGAAAAGTGTTGATGAAGGCCTCAGTGCTGCAAAGCCCTCTGAGCCTGCGGGAACGTTGCTCCTTCCATGGCTCCGCCTAAGCGCGACACCGGCCACCAGCCAAACTCTTCTCTGTCCCACACGGCACGTTTGTGACTCACCTCTGTCCTTTGGTTCAGTCAGTTCTGCCACTGGGGCTTTCTGTGTCCTCTCAAACCAGTCGATGTTGTTATACTGTCCAAATACTTAATGTAAAGGAGCCATCTGCTCCACATTCGATTTTGAGCCAAATAACAGGAGCTCTGGCAGTGAAGGCACTGTCAAGGTAGCACAGTTTCTTTAACATACTGCTTATCTTGGCAGAAAGCACCTTATAGAACAAGCAAGGAAATGCTTGTGTATCTCCTCTCTCCTCAACGTTTTTATCACTATTTCCTATCCAGATCTTGGTATTAGTGTTCCCTAAAGGACCAGGCAGTAATTTAGACATCGATTAGGGTGTGAAATGCAGCAGAACCATAACATACATACTCTCTTGTCAGCGCTTGACTAAGGAAGGGGAAAGACCCTCTAGCTACATTTACCAGAGCAGCTGGAAAACTGTAGTTTAATGAGGAGCCTTTTCAATGTGAAGATTTTCAGAAACATATACTCATGCTGGCAGGGCTTACCAGGATATTTTTTAGTAATTAAATGTAATTACTCATAGTCAAGTTTTCATAGATAGATACAGGCAAATAAAAACCAGCAAGCAAATTCAAACATTTAACTAGATGAGCATTTCATATGCTTGTCTTATGGGATTTTTTTTCCATTTCTTACCTCAGTGGTTTAGTAAAGTGACATGGGATGCTAGCTGCTCTGGTGAAACATAGTTACAATTTTGCCAAATGCAGAGCATAAAATATGTTTTGATCTTACCTTGTTTTCTGGTCGAAGAGTAGTTTTGATAGCATGAAAACAAAATAATATTTATGCCCGTCAATTTGTAAGTCATGTTGTAAGTCATGAACTTGTTTTACAAATACCAATGGCAAACAGCAGCGAGGCAAGCTGGTAGATAAAATAAATAAATAAATATCCTTGATTTTACTGATGAGGAAATTGAAATATGAAATGATCAAAACTAAAATTTTCAGAAGAATTCAGGTCTATCTGCCACTAAGTGGCAGGAGGATGAAGAATTATTTAATAAATTATGCATTTCTTTATCTAGTTCCTGTGGGTCTGTGCCATTTAAGTGCATTTTTAAAAAATTGGTCTGAATGGTTACACAGTTAACAAGCAGCAAAGCTGGGAGCAGAGCAGTGTTTGCCACTGGCCAAAGGCAGGAGCCTCACCTGCACCTGAGGCAGGGAGGCTTGGTGGAGACAGAGCCAGGAAGATTAAAGTCTCCTTTTCCTACCTACAAAGCTATATATTACCATCAATCGTATTCATCAGACATCAGCATTTGGTCCATTTCTTTCATATTTTTCAGGACACAAAGCTTTGCTCACCGACATGGTAGTGTTTCCCCATGGAGGCATTTCGTGTAAACTAGCAAAACAAAACCAGTTGGACTATTTCATAGCATTCGCATCTTCTGATTTCTTTGTAGCTTGAGGTTAACATCTGCAGTATTGCAATTGCAATCCTCGCGTGACAGTCTGGCTCCTTGCTTCTGTTTCATCTGCTTTGCTTTCTCCAGTGGCACTGTTTATATAGTGTCTCAGGCCAGGATTATAAGAAGGCTCCAGGCCAACAGTGACATTGTGCCCTTAAATTTTATTCAGACTCATTTCTCTGAGATTCAGACCATTCTTGTATAAATCATTAAACAAGTCATTAAGTCATTATTTAACTTAAATATTATATGAGCACAGCTCATGGGTTATGCCCACTCTCTGAGCAATTAGAGTACTGTAATTATTAGCTTTATGGGAAAATTTAGACACTATGACAAAAAATTACCAAATCCAAAGGCCTATTAGCCCTCTGTGATTTTTATCTGAAACTTTCCAGCTTTGTTTTCCCAAAGAAAATTCCAAACTTTTCACATAGAGCTTTCTCCCACAATTATACCAGCCACTTACTGAGTTTCTTCTGTGTAAAAGCTACCCTCTGTGACCTGTTCTGTTCCTCCAGTGCCTGACTGAAACCCTACAGAAAAGGCTTTTATTTGCTCTTGCCAAAGGGAAAGAAAGCAGGGTACTTAGCTGGATGAGATAAGCTTTTGCAGGATGACTCCACTGTAGAGCCCATGGGTGACATCAGAGGCCAAGTCCTTTAAAATATGTCACCTCTTGCCCTGCTTAGTTGTTCCAAGTGCATTAACATTACCCGGTGGGAGAAGAGAGGCAGATGAATTTTAATCTCATTCTAAAATGACCATAAGGCTTCTCCCAGCTTGGTCATGCCATTTGCACAGTAACAGAGATCCATGGAAAAAATGGCCATCAGCGTCAAGCAGTTGTCATTCTGGCTGCAACCAGCTTCCTTGGACTTGGTTGGTTTCTGACCTCATTTGTGTGATGATGCCTTTGGAGTCGCTCAGCGTATTATGTCAGTCCGATTGGGTGGCTGCGCAGATAAACATTCAAAAGAGCCGTGCTAACAAGAGCTTGCAGGAGACAAATCCCTTGGTGTTTCTTCCTCCATATTTCAGTAATATAGCTGGATGAAACCTCATGGGTTTCCCTGGAAGCAAGGCGAATTTTGCACTGGGTAAAGACTAAAGCCTAAGGCTCTAATCCTGAAATGAGCTCTGTATAGGCAGATGTACTTGTGGAAGTGACTGTCCTTAAAGAAATAAGGGCTCATTTCAGAGTGTTTATTTTCATATTTGGACTGATAGAAATATCCTTTAGACTGAATCCTTCATGGATGTGACATGGACCTTTTCCCTTCCTGTGAACACTGACTAAAGCCTGAACCTTCCTTATTTTGCCAGGTTCTAGACCGGTTTACCTGACCTAAGGGTCACACTAGCTTCAGATATTATTTACCCAGCACAGGAGAAATGCAACAACTGCTTTTGCCTCAACGGAGGTGTAAAGAAACTCTAATCAAAGCTCCAACCTTATTTTTGGATGCCTCTACATTCCATTAGCTTGGGTTTGTACAAATCTGATTTGAGCTCTTCATATAGTTTCTAATATACCACTTTAAAACAAAACCACAAAAAACTTCCAAGAAATGACTCAGTAGATTAGTTTCCTGTCAGCTAATTAGAGCAGCTGAAAATAAGTCAAACTGGAAAAAAGCCATATGTTCAGATTTGAAATATAATATAACAATATTATGTTCTGTGAGGGAAGAAAATGGAGCGTCATTGAAAAATCTCCTCTTTCCCTCCTCTCCCCTCAAAGAGAGGGAATTGGTAGGGAGAAGTTATCTACCAAGAGCTTGCATTTCATTTCAAAAGGAGAGAAATACCTAAACAACTGAATTCACATTCTCCATGATGTAATTGCCTAGTTACAAACATGAACAGGAAATTTCTCATTCTATGTGAATGTGATGGTTTGTGAGTGGAAGCCTGGCTCCGTAGTAGTCAATGGGAACTGAAGGACATTTAGGAACTGAGGATTTCATTCTCTCCTGAGAACCAAGCCTGGTATTTGTGATTGGGTTTCAGAACATTTTTTGACCGCTCTCAAGAAGCATTTATGTTCAGAGTTTAGTAAAGAAATTGAACTTCTTATTATCAATGGATTTTACAGAGATTTAAGGGTGGGAAGTCTGTGGTTTGTTTGACTTCCGTTAGCTGGATATGTCTGATTTGCATTAGCTAACTGATAATGTTCTTTCTTTCCTTGTGCCTTCTATTCTCATCATAATTTTTGTTGTCTCAGAGATTTTCTGCATGGAATCATCTGATGCCAGAAGTAGCCTGTTGTAGTACTAGCATATATAGTAATAGCATGTATAGTGATAGTCTTTTCCAGCAAAATCCCTTGCATGGAATTGCAATGTACCATTGATGAAATTGCACCTCTAACCATCTCTACCTTTCATTTCTTTTCACAACTCATTCAAAACACTTCACATCTGCTGCCTCAAGCTTGTCTCCCTTGCATCTGTAGGCTCATTTCTGTTCTCTGTTTACTGGATTTGAAAAACTGTTTTGTTTGTGTGATTTTGTAAGTCATTCTTAAATTTGCTCATTTTTGTGATGTTATTCATTGGCACTGTTTGCCTTATGGATATGAATGATTATTCTAACTCCATACAAGGCCAATTCCTGTTCATAAAGGTGCCTGTCATATACCGGCTGCTGGGAGAAAGGAGAGGTTGGAAAGGGTACAGTTGTGACAGGTTTGGTGTCACCCCACTAAGAACTCTCAAAGCGCAAGCCCAAAGTGTTAGAGTTGTGCATATTCTTAGAAGTGAAACCGGAAACTAGACAGAGCTGCTGATTGTCAGTTTTTGTTCCTTACCCAAGCCTCCGCTTGGGTTTACCAAAAATACTTCAAATCTGGGCAAGTTTAGGGTTTTCATCTTTGAAAGGTCATGGAGGACAGGAGAGGTGCCTGAGGACTGGAAGAAAGCCAATGTCACCCCAGTCTTCAAAAAGGGCAAGAAGGAGGACCCAGGGAACTACAGGCCAGTCAGCCTCACCTGCATCCCTGGAAAGGTGATGGAGCAGCTCATCCTGGAGGCCATCTCCAAGCATGTGGAGGAAAAGAAGGTGATCAGGAGTAGTCAGCATGGCTTCACCAAGGGGAAATCATGCCTAACCAATCTGATAGCCTTCTATGATGGAATGACTGGCTGGGTAGATGAGGGGAGAACAGTGGATGTTGTCTACCTTGACTTCAGCAAGGCTTTTGACACTGTCTCCCATAACATCCTCATAGACAAACTCAGGAAGTGTGGGCTAGATGAGTGGACAGTGAGGTGGATTGAGAACTGGCTGAATGGCAGAGCTCAGAGAGTTGTGATCAGTGGCACAGAGTCTAGTTGGAGGCCTGTAGCTAGCGGTGTCCCCCAGGGGTCAGTAGTGGGTCCAGTCTTGTTCAACTTCTTCATCAGTGACCTGGATGAAGGGACAGAGTGCACCCTCAGCAAGTTTGCCGACGATACAAAACTGGGAGGAGTGGCTGATTCACCAGAGGGCTGTGCTGCCATTCAGAGAGACCTGGACAGGCTGGAGAGGTGGGCGGAGAGGAACCTCCTGAAGTTCAACAAAGGCAAGTGCAGGGTCCTGCACCTGGGGAGGAATAACCCCATGCACCAGTACAGGTTGGGGGTTGACCTGCTGGAAAGCAGCTCTGCGGAGAAGGACCTGGGAGTGCTGGTGGACACCAAGTTAAGCATGAGGCAGCGATGTGCCCTTGTGGCCAAGAAGGCCAATGGTATCCTGGGGTGCATCAGGAAGAGTGTTGCCAGCAGGTCGAGGGAGGTGATCCTGCCCCTCTACTCAGCCCTGGGGAGGCCACATCTGGAGTACTGCGTCCAGTTCTGGGCTCCCCAGTACAAGAGGGATGTGGCACTACTGGAGCAAGTCCAGCGAAGGGCTACAAAGATGATTAGGGGACTGGAGCATCTCTCTTATGAGGAAAGGCTGAGAGAGCTGGGCCTGTTTAGCCTAGAGAAGAGAAGGCTGCGAGGAATCTTATCAATGTGTACAAGTATCTGAAGGGAGGGTGTCAAGAGGATGGGACCAGACTCTTTTCAGTGGTGCCCAGCGACAGGACGCGAGGCAACGGGCACAAACTGAAACACAGACACTTCCATCTGAACATGAGGAAAAACTTTTTCACTGTGAGGGTGACAGAGCACTGGCACAGGTTGCCCAGAGAGGTTGTGGAGTCTCCTTCTCTGGAGATATTCAAAACCCGCCTGGACATGATCCTGTGCAACGTGCTCTAGGTGACCCTGCTTGAGCAGGGGGGTTGGACTAGATGATCTCCAGAGGTCCCTTCCAACCTCAGCGATTCTGTGATTCTGTGATTCTGTGGGAGGGGAGGGGACATAACTTTGCATTGCACTCTGATGAAAGTTTGAGATTTATTCAAATTTCAGCCTCCAAACTAAATCCAGGATCTTGAGCTAAAAAAAATCTGATATTGAATTTTTGAAGTCAATGTCTCTCTTGCGTACAACTAATAAAAAAAATTACAAGCATATAAGTGATTCCTCATTTAGACAGCCTGTCTTCGTACCCCAAAGTGTTTTACAAAGTATAATAGGTACTGCTATATTTATTTACAGGTAGGGAAGTCAAGGAAGCGGTGAGTCATCTACCAAAGTTCATACAAATTTCAATGGCAGGAACTGGCCTTGTGATTGTCTTGTCTAATTCTGTATCTGTCGGACTATGCTTTAGTAATCAGCTCTGTTTTGATCTATAGTTTTTAACCTACAGTATTAGTCATTTTAATGCCTCTCAAGGTGCACAGATACAGTGGTAAAGAATACAATATGAAATGGTATCAGTCTCCCTCGACTGGCTCTTTCCCTCACACACATCACACCAGAAGCAGTTTAGAATTAGAGAAAAAGTTAGATGAAGTGATATGAAGTAGACCTTGGTCTTCCTTCAGATCTACATTCACAGATCTGTCAGACCTCAGTGGAAATTGCACATGGTTATCTGCAAGTGGAAAATTTTAGACAGGGTGTTGGTACAATGAGAGTTTGATATCACTATTTTTAGTAACAAAATTAATTTTAGAGCTCCAAACTACTTTGTATCAAAGATCCTACATGATCTTTGTAAAATATTTGGGAAATCATCATCAGAAGACTAACACTTTCTGACCATTAATTACATCAATACAACGCTAGAAAAATAATTTCATTTTATCCACAAATTGATTAAGTACAGAATGGGAGTTAGGTGTCTAAATGCTTATGAAGAGCAAGGCCTCAGGTTTTCTAAGAAACACAAAAGAGAAAGAAAAGCTGTAAACCAGCAGAGTAATTTCTTATTTACAACAGCGCTGTAGAGTTCAGGGCAGAGTGGCAACACTTAGCACTGAGAGAAACACTGTTTGTACTAACTTTTCTCTATCCATATCTTTTCCTCTTCTAGAAAAAGAAGAGAAGAGAACAAACATCTCACAAGGAGAAGTAAGTGAAATATATTTTTAAATGCATTTATTGTTAAAAACCCTTTGAAACTTACTCATTCATCCCAGTTTATGTTTTTATTTACATTGTCACACCATTTTCAGTAACACAGCCTTTCAGGGACCTTCATTTTCAAGTCACACTTGTGCACAAACTGGGTTCTTTTTTGAAAAATTCAGGCCAGCTCTCCATTATCCCTATTACAGGGAACTCTGAAACTTGGGTATGGACTGCAAGTTTCCTTTTTGCCGTATCAAATCATGGTACCCTGAGAGGTCACCTCATCCAACATTATTCAAGCTTTGGTCTACAGCTTACTGTTGCTCTACAACCCGTTGCAGGCTCTTCTCTTTTCCTCTCGTTTGGCAAACACACAGCAGACATCAGATTGATACTGTCTGCAGAATAGTTAAAAGTTAGCTTCTCCAGTCTCTTTTTCTAATCTCTCTCTGCCTAGCGCCTACATTGCCCTGCCCACCTTCTCCTTCACTGATGGCTTAGAGAAGCGGGCAGAGCTTTAAATAGCAGTAGGCAGTATTGATTGTTTCAAATTTGGATTCAAATACAGACATAAAAAGATTTCCTGGGGTCAGGATCAACAACCTATCACACAACATTTATAAATAGCTTTCTCTTTCAGAAGAAGACAATCTTTTATTTATAAATGTTATCATTCCATCCGTTATGATAGGATAAGGCAATATGATTACATCTGTGTGAAAGTGTTTGTCTTAAGAACCATTTCATATGTTTCTTGAAGAAAGAGATCTGATTAAAACTCACTGACAATATATCAGACAAAAGTACTCAGGGGAAAAAATATGAGGCACTTTTAGCAAATATTTGGGGAAAGATGACATCATCATGACCAAATACAATTAGAAATTGATTAGATGGGAAAAAATAAAGCTTGCCTATGCACAGCTTTTTGAACCTTTTTCTTGGGAATGTGTTATGATGTTTATAACATTAAAGACTAGCCATGTCAAAAGCTCAGCATGAGATCTTATGCAGCTTTATTATTCTTTGTATATGAAGATATTCCATATTCATATAGACACCAATTTAACTGCTTTCATTCTGGGAAAGTTGTGCTGCTTTAGTACTGGAATATATTCCAGTTAGCTTTTTGCTAACTATATTCTTGTATAATTATACTACGATTATATGTAAGCAGTTATGCTACTATTATTTTAGAATAATTCATCTTTTGTTGTGTAGATGTGATTTTGGGGTCATAAGAAATTTAACTCTCCAAAGATATCATTTAAATCAGGCCCAGTGAAAGGCTGAGTGATTGGTTGCTGAAATTAGTATTTTAGGAGTAATATAATACATTAGAAAAAGGAGGGAAAGGGATTTTCAATTTATTTATGTAAAAATTTATGTATTAAGTATTTCAGTATTACCTTACTTATACACAGAATAATTCATTACACCATATTTACTTGGAATATCAATTAAAATAAATCTTACAATCTTTTAATATTTGTAAATATTTATTTTCCATATGAGAATCAGTTACATAGAGCGTTAAAAGCATAGGCTATCTTAGTTTTACACTTAGCAATATTTTTTAGAGTGAAGGATAGTCTTCGGTAGTGTTGGGCCTATTTTGCCTGGAAGCTATAAAACTTGTCCATTAAAAATGCATTTTTTTCTGTCTAATCTTAGCTTTTCCTGTATAGATGGAAGCCCAGGAACTACCATCTGATTTATATAGTACCATTTTCCTAAAAACTTCTCAGATTGGTGTGTGCACCCTCTGAATTTTGAGCAAACGCAAAGTGTGCTCTAAACCTGTCAATCCAAACTGCTTGCATGCAGTAGAGGTCAAGGTGTGTTTTAAGACTCCCCTGAGTGCAGATACAAGGATATGCCATTTATTCTGTAAAGCACCCAAGGTGATCTCAAGTATGAGATATGTATTTGCAATTGTAGCAAGTCTTCGTGGTGTATTTTTTCAAGTAACAAGAGGGAAAGACCTCCCCAGGGGAGCCTGCTCGGAGAAATACCCCTGCTAGACCTGTGCAACGCGTCGGGGTCATCGCTGCTATTCAATAGTCTGCTGCTGGCTGGGTTGGATCAACAGCAGCTGAAAGCAAGATGAAGCTGTGCGCTGTGAACAGGGCTAGCGCTGCGAGAGCAGGTGTGTGACAGGGCTCATAACTGCTATAAATATCCACAGAAACCTCTCTCTGCGTCTTACTCTGTATTTCTTAACTCTGCAGACACAGAGCGCCTCCCCGAAGCAGAGGAAGCAGAGCGTGTACACGCCGCCTGCCATCAAAGGTACAGTTCAGGCGCAGCCTGGTGTGGGCCAGCACCGTCCCGTTCTGTTCCGTCCCACCTGTCCGGCGGCTCCGCGCCTGCCCGCCAAGGACGCGGACGTGCCGGGGCAGCCCAGCCGCGCGCTGGCCCCCAGGCAGCACAGCTGCGGAGCCTGGGGCAGGTTCATCTCTTTGCCTTGACAACCTCATGACTTTTCCTCCTTCAGGGAAGGGTCTTGCAGCAGTGGCATGAAAAAAAGCTCCTTTTTTGCAAATTCCTGATGCCTTTATCAGCTTGAGGTAACAGATAATTTTATATCAGACTTTGAGGAGAATTCCCTGAATGGATGTTTTAGCAGTGTTTGCCCCATACAACTTTTTGTTTCTTATTTAAACCACCCCTGTATGTTCTGCCTCACTCTCCAAGCAGCTGCAAGGAGGAGGATGGCCAAAATTGTGGGCTGAGTATCTGATCATAGGAAGCATAAAGCCTTTTTTGCGAAGAAAAGAGGAAACGAGAAATCTCCGTAAATCTTCAGAGGGCTTAAGTGCTTTTCGGAATGAGCCTAAAAGCAGCAGGAGTATTAGCTGTGACGAGGATGGCTACATTTAGGCCTCATTTCTTAAGTGACTCTGAGCAGAGTTTGGTTTGATCACATTTGCAATTAAGCAAGCTCTGTACTGATTTACCTGCGCTTCAGACTGACACTTGTTGTCAGTATGGGATCATTTTCAGACTGAAGTCTGTCCTGCCAGATGTCTCCAGATAGATAATGAATACCCTCAATTTCTATTCCTTCTGGTAAACATGATTTATTACCTGGCAAAAAAGTAGAATATCCGATTTGTAGCAAGAAACATCCACACTATTGTTTGGTACCATAATAACCAGTTCTACATATCTCATCCTGAAGCTTCAGTTCTCTAATACTCATCTTAGCAATGCTTAAAACATCACTCAGGTGCCTCGGAAGACTTTCTATCTGTTTATCAAAATGGGCTAAAGCTGACTTACTGGATATTAGAAATAATTTTATTATAGTCAATTATAACAGTTTGCAAAAGGAAAAAGCTTTGCACGCGTAGCAGTAATATCTACTGATCTCACTAATGTGTTATTCTGCTGTGTAAGTATAAACTCAGTACTATGTAAGTGAGGAGCTCTGTGGAAGTGGGGCAGTATTTTTGCTCTCAAGGGCCCAAGCCAGCTTGATGTTGACATCAATATCCTGTTGAGGTCTGAGGAAGTAACTGGGATAGTTCATTTCTACATCAATTTAATTCCCGGTGAGTGGACTTTCTAGTAGGAAAGTATGTGATTCAAGATAGCACATGACTAATCTGGAATACCTTGTAAACAGAACAAAGTTTATACAAAATACCACTCCTATTTCCCTTAACACCCTAAACTATGTAGTACTCCCAGATACACAGGTGGGAACCTGGAAGTTGATAACCCTTCCTGTAAACAGGCTGGATTGCTCCAAATTTACCATATTGTGACTGTCAAAAATACTATCCTACCTATTTATAAACAACCTAGAATAGAAAATTTGCCATTCCTTGCTCTTTGCTGTTATGAAAACATGAAATTTGTTTTGCTTAGACTAAGGGACTAAGAAGCAAACATGTAGCAATCAGAAATAGCCAGTGCTATGAAAGCACTACTGTAAAATGCAGAATTTTGTAAAAGTCCTGTAATGGTTTAAATAACTGAAGTTTTCTAGCTGTTGAAGATAGCAATATTTAGCAATATTTTCAGAATAACAGGATTCATAATTACAAAATATTCCCAGAGCTTTGCATATGATAATTTCCTGCAGGCTAAGCTTCTCCTTCAGTATTCTCAGAAAATGGTCTTCAATACAGAGTAAAGAATGAGATTTTGGATGCTGAACATTCTCTATTCCACGTCCTCTATGGCTGCTCCACAACCTCTAAGGCTATTATTAATGGATGATGGGATAGAATATATCCATCATCTTACATTCAAAGATGAGATAATAAATCTCAGTTCCTGTCCCCAAGCCTTGAAACAGAACTCCTGGTGGAAAAGAGCAACAAACATTTCCATTTGTTATATTGCTTTGGCATTTTAGTAGTTTTTAATTGCTATAAAATCCAAGTTCCCAGATATAACCCAAGCTCACACGTGAGAGCAGAGCCAGGAGCCCTGAGCAGCAGCCAAGCACGGGGCACTGGAGGAAAGAGAAGCTGTCGCCGAGCGTCAGCTCTGCTTCCCGGCAGCAACCGCGAGGTCTTCAGGAGAAACTGTGGGGGACGTTCATGCCGCACGTCTTGTGACTCAAAAACTCAAAGTAGTTCTTGAGATTATTTTTTCTTTAATTGAAAACATTTTTGCTGCAAGTTCCTTGAAATGATTACCAAATTGTATGAGAGAAAAAGATTGCCAGTTTCATGAACTCAGTAGACATTTAGGTTAATCAAGAGAGAGAGAAAACAAGAGTGAATTAAGCTGCATTTTGTGATTGCAAACAAAATAAGAAATTATTGACGTGGTTAAAAGGAGTGAGCTAAATCAGATAACAGTCATGATCACTTGGTAATACAGTATCAGGACTATAATACACGTTACTTGAAATATGTGAATACACGAAAATATATGAAATAAATTAAAATGCAGGAGTGCTGAAGTTCCACATGTCCGTGTAAATATATGGAGATCAGCTTCTTAGTAAAATGTGGGCATATTTTCCCCTTCCACCACGGCAGTCACTAAATTCAAAGACAGGGTTATTACTTGTCTCACATTGCTCCCAAAGCCCATCCTTGCAATGGTTGTACTGTCTCAGCCAGGGTCTGTAGGTTGTTGCACCTAGGTGTAGCAAGCTGATGTTCCTGCAGAGCCAGTGTCATGTTATGGTGCAGCAGACAGGTTCCCGTCTGTATATATTTGTGGTGCTTTGGCTCCTGCGTTTATTTTCCTAAATGAAAATGCATCAGAGTCCCTACAGACGGAGCAAATAGCTGACTCATCTCAGCGCATTGTTCTTTTTACTGGAATACAGCATGCTGGAAAAATCAATGTGAGAGCTATTGATTTAAGTGGTAATCTGCAGAGCAAATCAGACAGCAAACCAGATAACAGTGCAGCACAGTGTTCTTGTTAGTATTATATTACCATGCCTAATGGATGTCAAAGAGGTTTTCGTTTTTTTTTTTTTTGAAAATATTTCTTTTGCTAAACCTGCTGCACTAATGTTTGCTAATTCCATGCTGTTACCATAGTATGCAAAATTGGTAAATTCAGAGTCTGAAGACTGCATCACATTAATCCATAATATTTTCAGTATTTTATGGTTAACCTCTTGTCAAATTGTTTTTCAGTATTTTGATACCTCTTAACTCCGGATAGTTATTATAACTAAAGAAGTACTGAAAGTTAGGAATGCTGAAATTGCTTTCTGTATTTCAGGTCCACTCAAATGTAATAGACTAAACTTTCAACTGATGTAAGCCAATGTATCCCTTTGCCTTTAATAAGCTTACACTGGTTTACATCAATGAAAAGTTTGTTCCATGTGCTTGAAAATCTATTAATTTTTCTTTTGTTCTATGAATTCATCAGCTCTATCTCCCTTGATTGTTTCCCTTCCTTTTTCCCTTACTCTTCGGCTTTTCTGTCTGAATTTCAAATTCTCGTCCTTCTCTAACTTCTAACACACTTATGTGCTAAGCTTGAATCCCCCTCATCTTCTCCTTTCATTTCAAGTTCTCCTTCTTCATGTGCAGAGGTTTGTTTGTACCTCCCTACAAAGAATACCATGAAAACAACCAGAGGAAGGGTTCTCAATTAGATGGCTCGCTAGTTTTACCTAGTGCAATCTTTTTCAGTCAGTTCTCATTGCTTGAGGCCTCTCTCTCCTATCTGCTTCCATTTTTGTAGGAAAAAATCAAGTGAAATCCTTTGGTCCTTTTCCAACATATTGAAGTAGAAGTGCAGGTGTTTTAGCAAGAATGTTCATCCATCCATAAACAGCAGCCTTAAAGATATCTTCATTATTCTGGTCTGTGGGTTAAAAGAGAGGCTGCCCTTTGAAGCCTCGCTGGATTCTTGCCCCTTCCCCCATTGCACTCCTCAGAGCAGCGTAAAACGGGGCGATCGCCCTCCCGTGTGGAGACGGCCGAGCGGAAGGGACTGCCGACTGCCAAGGCTGCGAGCGGATTGCGCTTACCCAGGTAATGGTGCTTCCTTAGCATCTCATTGCCACCCAAAAATTAAAAGAGCACTTTTGAATCTCAGAGCTACAACTGCAACTTCCCATCCCCAAGCCACACTTTGCATCAAAACAGGCTTCCTTTTACCTAGATAATCAGGTTTTTTTGATATACCAACTCATCCTTGAAAGGAAACACAGACTAAAGTAACAGGAAACAGGGTTTTCAAAGACAAACACGAGACAGCGCCTGAGTTGTTCACAAACCTGTATTTCTCCCTAGAGCTCACAAGTCTCCACATTATCTAGCAGCTGTTGCTATTAATACTAGCAGCTATTTAAATCCCCCCAAGGTCTCCCATTCTGAAGGAAGCGTGCGTTCCAAAGGGCTTTGAGGATTTCATTAGCAGTGAGTCCGCTGGTGTGGGTGTGCTTGAGGTCAGGGGAATAGGAAACCTTCGCTCCTCCTGGTTCATCATGCAAAAGGCTATTGAGATCAGCATAATGATTCCTACTAATTTCAGTGGGCTTTAAAGAAAGCTCATGTAGCTTTCTGTGTTCACTGAACCACCTTTGCAATTAGCTGTCATCAAATCATAATTAAAGTTTTTCCCCGCAGAGGTGAAAGGTGCATTTGATTCTGTTTTTCCCTCTCTGAGTTGTATGTCTGCTCAGATTCAAAGTAATAAAAGTTCTGATAGTCACACTGAAGCCTTTTGGGAGAATACGTCCTTTAAATTCCCCTCTTAATGTATTTTTCTTTGCATAGAAACAATGACTTTTTTTGAGCTAGGCCCTAGCTACAACATTTGAAATGGGATTAAATCTGGGTTGTTATAAATCTAAGGGACATGGAGAGACATTATTTTGGTTTGCCTCATTAAAACAAACAGGACTCACTGGCTGTTCCCAAAGTGTTCATACCCAGGGATTTGATACATGCATAATTCTAGTATTTACAATGATGGTTGATATTAAATGAGCTCTTTCTAGCTTCAGCCATGAATTTCAGATGCTGGGCTTGTTTAGTGTGTGCTTGTTCTTCTCTCCAAAGGAAACAACATGCAGAATAAATGATTAAAATCATGATGTCCCTCCTGAAATATGTAATTTATTAGAAGCAATTAGTACAGTATGTGGCCCTGATCCAAATTTGTAACCCCTTAGGCCAGCTTGATGATGTCTGATGCATCTCATTACTTTGTGACTGAAGGTTAACAAGGAACACAGATAGAGTCTGGAGACATACGGGATTATTGTCAGTGTGGTAAGCGCTGCATTCAGACCCCACGAGAAGCCTCATGGAACAAAAATCTCAGGCTAAACTCACTTCGAGCAGCAGAGGAATGACATTTGTAGGTCTTAGGCAGTGACTACAGAAACCAGCATCATTTTATGTGCTGCCTTCTTATACTAGCAAACTCTCTGTGAACAGCTTCTAGCATTGGCTAAATACATCAGGATAATAGCAAGAAACATCGTATTATACCACAAAGAAAAACATTATGTCTTTTTGCATAATTATGCTTCATATACTGGTTTAAATATAGTTCTGTGGAGCAGAAGAAAGAGGAGGTGAGAAAGCCAAAGACACGCTAGCCATAATATAGCTCATCCTATATGGTTTCCTGAATGTCAAGCCTAGGTTTGTCAGACTTTACAGACTGGTGCTCTTCATATACTTTTCTAAGGAGGGTGAGTCACTTTGGCCCGGGTTATTGCATTTTCCCCATCTCTGCAATGATGACAAAATACCTACCATTTTTATTAACATGACTGTGCTGCACATGAGCCATGGAGTTGAACAGGAGAAGGAAATGGTTTTCAGTTGTCCCCTCAGCCCTGCACATGCATTCCAGACCTTTTGCTTTGCCAGAGGACTAAAGGGCTGAGATAATTGCTGGGCAGATGGCTACAGCTGCTCCACTAAAGCACGCACAGTCCCGTAGCTGCAATTGTCCCCAGGGACAAGGACTAGTTCTCTAATTCCTCAGCAGAGCTGGGGTCACGGCAAAGCTCTCTGTTCCTGTAGCATATCTTTTCTTTAGCTTGTTGATACTCATTCTTTGGTCCATTTTTAGATAGAAGGCCCACCTCAATACACTGCTTCTTGGATAACAGAAGATGGAAAAGCTCTGCCCCATTATTCCTGTGCCTTACTCTGTTTTGCTCATCTGTTTTGATGTGGCTCAGCACCATCAATGCCTTTGGTTTCACAGGTAGAAATTCCACTGCTGCCAGGATTTCCTGAAGCACTAAGAAAGAAAAATTCATGTTGCAATATTTATCATTACATTTTTTCTTTTGCCTAGCCAAGTCACCAAAGACTGGTGCAGCTTTGGTTTCAAAACCAGTTCTTCTTTTCATTTGTACACCATTCTTACCTGCAACTTAGCCAGAATCCACCTCGATGCAACCACACCACTTAATACAGTATGGACTTGAGCAAATTTCCTGGCTATGTTGCTTCTGATGTATTGGAACGAGTTATAGAGCTTATCTTCATGAAGTTCCTATATATGCTGTTGTAAGAAGAGACAGAATATGCCTGTATATTATTCTTTTTTCAAGATGCTACCTTCCAGTGCTTGTTCTCTTTTTCTGACTCTCTCTACCCTTCTCTCTCCTTTCTCAGACTTGTATGGGAGTATGATGACAGTAGATACAATTAAAAAAATATTTTGAGTTAAATTAATTACTGACTCACTGACTTGGTGAACGGGATACATTAGATTGCTGCCATCTCAAGTTCAATTGGCTGCCACCATTCTGCTACTGCCCCAAAAGCTGGCAGACGCTGCTGTAGTCTGTATTTAATTTCTTACTGTTGGCAGCCTTGAATACATTTCATTTCACACAGCTGGCGGCTTCTGCTTCAAAATGGCTCTGGCCTTGGCTGCAGTAAATACCACATTACCTTTAGAGAGACCGAGGTGTTCAGTGGAGATTAAGCTTGACATCTGCTGTACAACAAAACTGGGATGTTTGTGTTATAACTTGTCATCTGCCACTATTACCTGGCATGTGAAAGAGAAAAGATTGCACAGAGCATTAATACCAGTCCCTAACTTTCCATGTGTGGTTTAAGGACTTGATTCTCTACAGACTGAAGGCTAGGGGAATATTTCCCCTGACTTCATTCAGTTCAGCATAAGATCCACATATCTGATAGTTCTTTCTATTTTCCAAGCAATGATTGTTAAATTGGCCTTTTTTTAAGGGTATAACTTTACTTTTATGATAAAAGGATAATCTTACAATGTTTCTCTGTGAAACAACATTTATGACTTGAAAGTAATATTACTGAGCATTTTAATACTTAATATTAAGCAGTGTAAACATGGTAGTATTATTTTTTGCCTCTAAGCAGTAACAGACAACATTAAAAAGTCAACCGCTTCAGAGATAACAACATAAAATATTATAGAAAGAGAGTGTGGGAGACTCTGCACTTATTTTAAAATACAAAGTAGAAAGCCCAGGAAGGGCAACATGTGTTGTTCTGGTTACTTTATGTCATAAGATATATTTATAGTGAAATTCCAAAGATTTTGGCAGTGTTGTGCTCCGAATTGAAATAGCTTTTGAAGAAAAGATAATATTTCTGTATAAGAAGATGTAACATTCTTGTGAAGCCAGTCATTTGGCAGGGTATTAAATTTTATTTCCTGGCTTCAGTTGTATATTCTAGGTTGAAGGTTAACAGCCAAGTCACATGACAAATACTGACTCCAGTGAGTCCTATTATAATAAATAATTGCCCCTTTGTTCTTCTCAAGCATTGAAAATTCTGAATTTGTTCCCAAGCCAGAGGACCAAATAAAGGCCTGGACTAGAGGGGTGCAGGGTCTGCAGGCTTTACCTGCTCCCATTAGTACTCCTGTGCAGTGTTTGACTTACCGTTGGCTTCTCCAAAGCTGGACAGAAGATGCAGTATTGCACAGACATGTGAAGTGTATAAAGATATGGAAACCTTAGGTATACAGGTATAGGTAGAGGACAAGTATAGAGGTATGGATACAGAGATGCGTCTCTAAGTAGGATTCTCCATAGCATGGGAGCTCACATCTCATTTAGTATAACCCTAAATGAAAATCCTTCCTTGTGTTGTTTCTAACTGCATATTGCCACAGTTCCTCCATGTCTGTTAATGGCTCCTGTATAAGTAGTTGGATTTCATTTATAAAAATCTCTACCCCTAAAAGTAAAGCTGTCAAAAGACAGCACAAAAAATTGCAGTAATAACCAATGATATTGAACTTTGTATAGGATGAATGACATTGCTGTGCACTGAGCACAAGCCTGCAGTGACTGATACAGCAGAATCATCCTCTGACCTTTCAGTCAGGACTTTGTCGACTACTTTCCCTTATGAATGTGAATAAGTAGAAGCAGGCTTGCAGGCCAGTCAACAGAGCTCCCACCACCTGCATTTACTCCTACTGGGGTCAGAGCCGGGAGTTTTGAAAAATGCAGTGATTTTGTAGAAGGCTTTAAAAAGTGTTTTTCACTATTTAGCCACAAGAGCACGGCGAGAAGGCACAGCGATAGGTTTCCCCTGCAGACCTGGAGCCACCTGTGCAGGATCCTAAAGAGTGGCTCCTGCCCATGGGCTGCTCTTTCAGGGATAGCAGTTTAAGATCATTTATTTTGCTTTCTACCATCTGGTTTCACTCTGACCTGAGTAAATGTCCAAGTAGTGTGTCGGCTTTGTGATATCTTTATCCCTGTACAATGTCGTCCTTGTTTCTTGCGTTAGACCAAAAGAGGAAACTTGCTTCTGATTCTTGGGGACCATGTGTGTTGGGTTTCCTGTGGTGGGGGTGTTATCTGGTTTTCTGACTTGAGTTTTGTTCCTTTTGTAGTGGATGACTGTTAGTCTGAATTTATTGAAGAGCAAAAATTTTCTAAAGACGTCCATGTGGCTCTCCTCCCCTTCCTAATTTCTCCCTTCCTTCACCCCTTGGGATGCGACATTGCCCAGTTTCGCAGGAACACAGAGTTCCCAAAACCATCCACCAGAACCTTGGCACTGAGACAAGTACATGAGCAGACTGAAGATTTCAACCACATCCTTTTAGGACCAGAGCTAGGACTGAAAACTTGCATGCAATTATGCGTGTGAATGTGACCAGAAAAACACAGGAAATACTGCAGCGAGCATGTGGATCTG
This sequence comes from Apteryx mantelli, assembly GCF_036417845.1. Lineage (NCBI taxonomy): Eukaryota > Metazoa > Chordata > Aves > Apterygiformes > Apterygidae > Apteryx > Apteryx mantelli. The sequence goes on along the minus strand of NC_089983.1, from coordinate 22,774,784 downwards.
AAAAGGGATTCATTTTTCTGTGAGGTGCATGGGCCAGAAGGAAGTTGTTTAAAAAACTCTAATCTAGGTTAGCTGCTAATTTTTCTTGAATCAGTTAAAGCATTTTTCAGTATTTTCAACTCCCATCCAACCCATGAACCAATGTTATTCCATGTGGCTTTTATAACCAGTGAGGACCATCAGCAGGCTCTGAGCAATCAACAGAATAATTTCTTTAAGAATACATTTAAAGGAATTGTGGGATCTGATGACCACTCAGAAACAGAAAAAAAAAAAACTGAAGTATTTGTTATATGTCATCTCAGCCTAAAATGCACCTTCATTGCATGTTGTGCACACAGCAAGAAGTATATGTGAATGTATGCTTAGTGGACTCTAGGACACGATGCAGGTTTGCGGGATGCAACCGTGCCTTCCCAAGCGACAGGGATAGAAAACACCAGATTTGCCTCTCTAACCTGGAGTGCAGCTAGTAAAGTGTACGAAGCCTATGCGCTTCTGCTCGGCTTCAGCTGTAACAGTGTCCTGTCTGAGATATCATGGGCAGGAGGATGAGGACAGTCGAAGGGGGATGAGCTGGAGGCAATTAAAATGCTTTAGCCCTAGAAAACACCACTATAAGAGAGAGCCTGAACGAATGGGGTTCTGCAGAGCAAGTGGTTGACGGTGTCCCAAAATAACGTATTACCCAAAAAACTAGTCTTCCTGTCCAAAGCCAGGTAACATTTTTTTTGCTTTCTAGGATGAGGAGAAATTATGTAAATTCAGCATTCTTTTCAATCTCCTCGCTGTCACTAGTAAAGCTGAATAGTTTTTAAAAAATGTCAATGGGATTTTTGGCATTAAAGCTCCCCCTGGTGACACTTAGGTGTATTTTTCTTACTACTATTTCTAGTGAATCACTACATGCTTTTTTCTGAAGAAGCATGCTGAAAATTTTTGGAAATACATAAGAAAAGAGATAAGAGAAGGAGGGGAAAAATATTGAAGTATTTTTTCATTTTATAATTTCCAACTAAAATCTATCAGATTATTATTAAATTTCAGCTTCAGTATTTCCCCAAATCCTGGAGTGGTTAGAGCCTGACTTTTTCTTCAAGCTCATTCTTGGCAAGATGAAAAGCAAGAATAGTGTTAAAACCCATTTTTACAGGTGCTGCTATGTGATATGAATGCGTCTAAACCTTGCGAGATTTTTCTACTTTTTCTGTACTTTGTCTATATTTTCTAATAATGAAAATGTGTAAACTGATATTCTTTGTCCTAGATTCCTGTTTGCTCTTTCCAGAAAAAATTGAGAGCAATACTTGTTTTCAGCCTCTGACTATTAATATGAGTGCCAGATCGTGTGCTTCCAGGCTGTAATTACATTCTGGTTGTGCTGAATGTTGGCTCTAGGGTATTTTGATGCCTTAGGCAAACCAGAAGATGTAGGTCTCTCACAAGCTCAAGTCACTCACACAATAAAGAGCCGCTAAAGATTTTGCCCCTAATGTTTTGCTGCCCATGGCAACTGCAAAGTGAGACCAGTTGTATCTACTGTAATGCAAATAGTTTGTGATGACTGCATTTTATGTTGAATAACTGATTTTTTAATATTTTTTTTAATTTGTCAGCAATCCAAAAAATCTTAAATATAAGAATTTGGTAGGTTTTCAATTGTCAGTAAGTTTAATGACTCAAATTGGAAAAAAAGTTCCAAAATGAAAATATTATTGAAGAAATCAGAATAAACCTTTCACTCTTATCACGTTCTACTTCCTCCTCTCCCAAAAGATCAGTACAGAGACATTGACCCAGATGTGTTCTGCAGCCTGTGCTAGGAGTTTGCTTTTGCTGAATTTGTATATTTTCAGAAAAAGAAGCACCCTTGGTTGTGTGTAAACACTGTGTACTGAATCTTTTTGCACATCTTTTAGAGGTGGAATAGCCCACCAATATTATTGTTCCAAGAGCCATAAATCGCTATATTTTGCTTTGTTTCCCTTGATTCAAACATATTTTTATACTCTTATTCTGTCCTTGAAAATCATTTCTTTCAGCAAAGTGCTTCTATTCCCTATTGCAGTTAAAGTCACCATGTTAATTAGTGCTGTTTGAACAGTTTCAGACAGAACTGTTTTGCACCGGCTGTTTCTGATTCAGCACTGTGCAGGAAAGGGTCATTTCGTTTTCGAGGATGCCGGGGGCAGGAGCCTGCCTTCTTTCTTGCCAGCTTAATAGCAAGTGTAAGTTACCACGTTTTAGGCCTTGCTAGGGGTTAATGCAGGTATCTCCTTGGTTCCCGTCCTGGTAGCTGCAGCCAGGCCTACAGCAGGCGCGCGTTTCCCGCTCACAAAACACTTCTTAAAGATTAAATGCTTCTGCCTGCGTGGGGATGGGCTTTGGAGCGGGAGCCATTTAGTGCATTTTTTTTAGCTGTAGGCTATGGGACTTTGGTTGCTAAGGGCCAACATGTGTTTAGAAGATCAAAGGATGAAGTCTTTGGAGAAGCCTATGGTGAACACTGGGAACAGTATTGATATTTAGGGAAATCTATCCATCACCCTCTCTGCTACATCTGTGCAGTTACTTTCCAGACTAGAGATGCAATATAATGTTTGAATATAGCTACATCTTAAGAAACGCTAACAATAGGCAAAATTTCTTTGATTCCCCCAGGGGTCAGTACTGGGTCCAGTCTTGTTCAACTTCTTCATCAATGACCTGGATGAAGGCACAGAGTGCACACTCAGCAAGTTTGCTGACGATACAAAACTGGGAGGAGTGGCCGATACGCCAGAGGGCTGTGCTGCCATTCAGAGAGACTTGGACAGGCTGGAGAGGTGGGCAGAGAGGAACCTCATGAAATTCAACAAAGGGAAGTGCAGGGTCCTGCACCTGGGGAGGAATAACCCCATGCAGCAGTACAGGTTGGGGGTTGACCTGCTGGAAAGCAGCTCTGCTGAGAAGGACCTGGGAGTGCTGGTGGACACCAAGTTAAGTATGAGGCAGCAATGTGCCCTTGTGGCCAAGAAGGCCAATGGTATGCTGGGGTGCATCAGGAAGAGTGTTGCCAGCAGGTCGAGGGAAGTGATTCTCCCCCTCTACTCAGCCCTGGTGAGGCCACATCTGGAGTACTGCGTCCAGTTCTGGGCTCCCCAGTACAAGAGGGATGTGGCACTACTGGAGCAAGTGCAGCGAAGGGCCACAAAGATGATTAGGGGACTGGAGCATCTCTCTTATGAGGAAAGGCTGAGAGAGCTTGGCCTGTTTAGCTTGGAGAAGAGAAGGCTGAGAGGAGATCTTATCAATGTGTATAAGTATCTGAAGGGAGGGTGTCGAGAGGATGGGGCCAGACTCTTTTCAGTGGTGCCGAGCGACAGGACGCGAGGCAATGGGCACAAACTGAAACACAGACACTTCCATCTTAACATGAGGAAAAACTTTTTCACTGTGAGGGTGACAGAGCACTGGAACAGGTTGCCCCGAGAGGTGGTGGAGTCTCCTTCTCTGGAGATATTCAAAATGCGCCTGGATGCAATCCTGTGCAATGTGCTCTAGGTGACCCTGGTGGAGCAGGGGGGTTGGACTAGATGATCTCCAGAGGTCCCTTCCAACCTCAGTGATTCTGTGATTCTGTGATTCTGTGATTCTGTGATTATACTTCTCTGTGCTAGAAAATGAGAAGCCAGTGGGCACAGACTGAAATACAGGAAGTTCAGCTTAAACTTAAGAATTTTTTTTTACTCTGTGGTTGGTCAGACACTGGAACAGGTTGCCCTGAAAGGCTGTGGGGTGTCCCTTCTGGAGATATTCAAACCCCGATAGGACATGGTCCTGAGCAACCTGCTGTAGTTGACCCTGCTTCGAGAGAGGGTTTGGACTAGGCAGTCTCCAAAGGTCCCTTCCAATCTCCGTGATTCTATGATTCAATAACTATTTTATTTACCCATAAGCATTTCATAACATGGTGGTGACGGCATGATAAAATCTTAATTTTAATGAAGAATAAAGGATGGCATTTGATTCTGCGGTAGTAAGTTCCCTCCTTCTGTAACAGCACCCTCTACATATCAATTTGCCTGGTGATACTGTGTTTTACAGGGGGAATATCTGAGAATCCAGAATTAGGACTAGTGAAGGCTGCAAGCCCCAAGTTAGCTCCTAATGGGAGAAAAATCCTTTCTCTAGCACCAAGGGATGTTAATAAAACCAGAAGAGGGACTGGCTCTGATCTCGCAGAGATACTCTAGTGCTCCTAGGTAGATAAGCAGACTTGATTTGTAACTCAGTTCATTAGATTTGCTTTGATTAACATAAAATGCCAACTACAGAGGGAAGAGGGGAAGTATTCAAGCCATGTTCAGCTTTAGTCTTCTGAAATGGATCCCAGTTGTTTCAGATGATATCTGCAGCTCACACACAATGAAGTGGTGAAAACTGAAAAGGCTCATTCTTCCTGACAAATTCCTGCTTGGATATAAGAACTACAGCTACAGTACCTGTAATGTAAAGAAAATGGTAATTGCCTGCTATGCATATACCACCCATAAAGCAACTGTGATGGGGATAATTTAATGTAAACACTGACCTATCAATCACTTGTTTAATCATTGCAATGTTTTTGTAATTTTGAAGGTATTTATAAAATACTTAAAAGAAAAGAAGAACTCCTTCCAACATTTATGAAATTACTGATGTCAGATTATGCTGATGCCAAAATCCTATCTCCTTTGTCATCACAAGAAGGATCACAATGATGATTATAATTATAACTCAGTAGGGGATTCATCTGCAAATTAACAGAGAAGCTTATAGACTTCTGACAGAAACCAAACAGACTGGATTAATTAAAAGTGAAAGCCACACAGCACAGGGAAGTATGGAAGAGAAACACAATGTTGGATTTTTGGCTGACCAGCAAAGATTTTGCTCCTATCTCCGTTTTAAAAAGTACAACTCACTGGAATGCTTTTTAACTGCTCTCTGAAAATCCAAGGCTCCATAGAGTATTCAACAAAAGATTTAGATCTGCCACTAACTAATCTTGTGATTCATCTGACCGTGGAAAGAAATAATGCCCACAAAAGCAACAGCAAAAATAGAAAACAGGGATCCAGGATAAAAACCAAATTGAATCCTTAGGGTACCATGCCAGGTCTTGGAGTGAAACAGTAGAAGCTGTGAAGCAGTATAAGCTGTTCAGTCGCTACATGCAGAACTTCATCCACTCCATCATTTAGTCAGTCTTCTGCCTCTGTGCATTAGTGTCTCCTCTTCTCTGTCAAAGAGTCTCTTCCCTCAGGATGTTGCAGTAATTTTATTTCTCATCTGTTTACGTTTTACAACCTCAGAAAAATCCCCATGTCAGCCAAAATATAGAAAAGTAGAGCCACAGTTGGATAAGGCTATGACTTATCCCAGTATCTGAGACACTGCCGGTTCCACATGATACCTTTATTTGCAGATTTTTCAGATGGGTATACTGCTTCATTCATCCCTATCATAAATAGATCTCTGGTGGCCACTCTGTTTTTGAAACCCTAGTGATAATTGTTGTTCAAATGGAAACATGGTCTTTATTTGGAAAAAATAAATGAATACAGATGAACATGGGACATTTTTTGACTTTATTTACATTACTAGAATCCAATTTAATCTGAAGTTAAAACATATGGCACAAGAAATCTATACTACGAATCCTGATAATGTCACAGTGTAGTTTTTAATATCATGACAACTGTAATTACCAACTGCCTGTAGGTTTCAGCCCAACATGCAAACAGCTGAGACACCCGGAGTTCAGGTTCTCTAATACTGCATTTTCCCTGAGAATGAATTGCTTAAGTAAATTCCTTTAGAAAGCTTACTCATTCTGCTTTGAAGTCAGGTTTGTGCAGCCCCAAGAGCAGTTTCTAGGAAGGATGCATTTCTAGTCTTCATTAGAAAAGATAAAGACATGAATACCTGTAGTAAGAGAAGTGGCCAGGACAGCACAGCAGAGATTTCCTGTTAAGGACTGGTGAAGGAAAATGAAAATAGAAAGTGTTCTGGGTTGCCACTATTCCCAGGACATATCAGAGGAAAATAATTTGGTATGAGACTCGGTTTCCTTTTTCACGTATATCACCATTTAACACTAATATATAGGGAACAGAACTGCCTTTTTATCATCAGCAAAAGGAATAATACCTGTGGATAAAAAGCACTTGTTCCTAGACAGACAAATAGGATCACTTTTGTAAATGCTCATTGATCTTAAGGCTAGGAAAGGACTGTTATTTTTACGTAATTGAATCTTTGGCACACCCTTTAACCTAATTTTAACCTAATTCCTATATTCGATCCATAATTTATTTTGAACTATGACACATAATTAGGAATGCCAAAGTTAAGACTTCTCATGAAAGTTAAGATTTATTTAATTATTTTTATCCTGCTCCCTTCTTTGATTATAGCAGGTAGGACTATAAAAACATTGATTAATTTTGTAGATAGCAAACTATATAACCAAGCTGTGTCTTGTCCCTGCCTCTAAATGGACTTACATACTGCTATTGAAATACTGAGCAGAGCTTCATATTGTCTTGAGCATCAGCCTTTCCAAGCATTGACTGATGTGATCTTATAAACTTTTCTTCCTGCTTTTTTCCCCAACAGTTTGTCTAAAGGTGGTCAAACTACAGACAGTCTCAAACTCAAAACAGCCTACAGTATCATGTGGTGACTTAACAGAATGACAGAAATTGCTTGAGAAAATGCACAGTGTTTTAATTTAAAGAAGCCACACTCAGAAAATGCTTCTCGTAAGCTTTTAAGGACAGTGATATTTTGGTACAGTAGCCCAGTTGTTGGCCTCTGTTATTATGGAGCAGCTGATCCAGGTTTGAATATGTGGTCCTTTATTTGATGGAATTATTTTAATCCTTTGACTTAAGGGAATGATTCTGCCAACACTGTCTTTTTAATCTATTGTTAGATAGAAAGTCAACTGGCTGTGAAAGGTACTGTTGTTAAAAGTGAGTTTTTAGCAATTCCAGAAGATAAACACACCATCCAGTAAAACTTGGCTCCCAGATATCTAGCTTCTGAGGAGTGATTCTGACTATCTAATAAGCTTACCAGGACTCTACAGAGCACGGCACCCTTGAAAGTCTGCCTGCACTGGCTTCATTTAAGCACACTTCACTTCTAAGCCTATCTCTGAATTATGAAAAATTGAGATGAAAAATCTGAGCTGAAAACTTTAATTCTCTCATAGCTGCAGACTCAAGCCTTTGCAGTCACACCAGCACACTGGAGAGGTGTAAAAAAAGAGCCTTGCAGTACTGTCAGGCTTCATTACAAATGTTCAAGTCATCTTTGCATTCTTTTCACCTGAAGTTGCTGTTGAGGTATTTGACCAAGAGCCATCCTCCACAAAATCAGCTGAGAAATGTTTTCTTGCTTTCCAAAGGACAAATTAAAATTGAGTTGAGACTGTTACAAGCTGAAACTTCCACTTAGCTGACTGCAAGGGCTTCTGCTTTTTATTAGAAGTTTTAAGACTGTCTGACTTTGGCAATCTAAGGACTAGTAAGCGAATTAGGGAATCAGCAAAATGAGATGTTTACATACGAGCAGAAGTTGCCTAGAGCAATGAAAGCCTTACTGTTTACTCTTCTGGACACTGTTAAGTGAGAGATGCATTCTCTTCAGTTACCAGCTAAACTGATCTCTGTCTCCAGGCCATCTCCGTGCAATCTGCGGAGGATTAACAAAAGCATTTTGTGTTGACGCAGATCCTTCATGCTACTCATATGGAGCTAGTGCTGATTTAAGCAACTTTTCAATGTAAGGAGGGAAAAACAGAATGGAAAGTGCTGTGTGAGAGAATAAAATGGAAAGCAGCCAGACCTTTGTAACATGAATTTTGCTGCTCTCATACAGTCTTCATTATGATAGTCATAACACTGGGTCTTTTGACCATGGAGAAAGTAGCATAAGGCCTAAAATTTGTCATTTAAAAGGCCTACTGTGAGGACTGACTATTGTATATCTGGAGCTAAGAGAAGACTTAGCTAAGAGAAGACAACCATTAAGCATTTAGAAAATTAGTCAGTCCTTGTTGCTTGGTATCTGTGTATGATCATTCAGCATTTAGAAAATTAGTCAGTCATTATTGCTTGGTGTCTGAATGATCATTCGCAACCATTTATGGTGACCTGCTGGAAATGCTGATGATATAATCTATTCCAGCTGTAACCTGCATAAGCATGTCAGATTTGCCAGTACTTAAGATCATTTGTTTTGATTTAGTTATCAGCACTTTTGAAAGGGAAGCATGCTACAGAAAATTGCATGACTGAATAACATCTTGGACTCGTGGTCATATGAGACACATGAGAGCTTTTTCTGCTCCTCAGCCTGAACTTCAATATAAAATAATGAGGCACACAATTTTGCTGATTTATAGCTCACTAAAATATCAACATAGTTTTAACTGCCACGCTGGTGCTTCAAATTCTTTTTACGTTAAACTTCTAAGAAATAAAATGTGTGCTGGTCTTTGAAGAGTCAATTAACTCTAAAGGACTGAGTGATACCCTGGCTTTGCATTTCCTTGGATAAACTAAACAGGAGTTTGAGATTACCTTGTGTGCAAATTTTATGTGTCGATCTGTTTATCTCGTACTTCTAACTTTAAATCCCAATGCAACATTAATTTGTAGTATTTTACATAGATTCATTGTAAGTGAACAGTAGCTATTTGAAAATATTTTTTCATTATAACTGGAAATTAAAATCATTTACAAAATCCGATCCTTCTTCTTTGAAAACCCTAAGAGAAAGCCTCACTGACTTCTGGAGTAGGGGATCAAGCCCTGTGAAATGCTAAGCGATGTAAATAACCTGGCTGTGTTCATACTGTCTCATTGATTCACAGGGGTAAGGACACACTTTTGCATGTTGGTTATAAAGCTTAAAGTGATTAGTTTTACTTTGCCATGAAAACTTGGTAAATGGAAGTTAACAGGCACATGTATGGTTTAGAGCTAGTTCCTCAGAGCAGTGTTTTTCAGTCTTTCTAGATGAAGAACAGCTTAACTTTTTGGAAAACTGCCAAACACTGTATTGAGCAAACTGTTCACATTTGCCCACATATATAAAGCAAAATTTTCCATGTCCATCTTCTTTTATTTCTTTTTCCCTTCCCCCCTTCCCTCCCATTTTATCTGTGCACTCGCTTGCACACATGGCACTTGTGAAGGCCTGGGTCTGTTTGTTTTTTTGCTGTCATCTCACAGATTACTTTCTAATGTGCTTGGGACCACCAGCGTCTCGCAGACTACCCTCAGAGAGCGGCTGCCGCGGGACACACACGAAGGGGCGAGGGTGCCTGGGCTGCCACCTGCCCAAGCCGAGACACCCTGTGCTTCAGCCCACCACCAGGAGCAGCCGCGGCTCCGGCGCTGCGTCTGCTTTAAAGAAGGGCTAGCCCCCAGGCACAGGTGGCCTGGTTGGCATGATTTATGAGCAGGAGCGTCAGCAGATGAAATAATTGCTTCCAGGCTGATAGACTGAAGCCACTCTCGTAGGTGGGAATGAAGAAACAAAAGGGAAGGTACCGCAAACACCTTTGCTGTTTGTATACAAATACCCAGCCATAGTCTAGCTCTTACTTCAACTCAGTAATCCCCCGCTTATCATTATATGCCATAATTCTTGTCATATTTTATTTGCACTAAACCCACACCAGGGATTAGGACTATGCACTAGGCAGTGTTCAAACATTTAAGAGAAATGAGTTGTTGCACCAGGGAGCTTACAGCTGGGGGGTAACAATAACAACCAAGCCCAGAAACAGATAAGGAGTAGTAGGAAGGAAGGCAACAGTCATTTGTCTCAGCACACTGGCAACCTAACTGCTCTCAAGTTGTTTTTTTAAATCCCGTAACACAGAGTTTTGAGGAGGATTTTGAAGCAACTGTGGATGCATTCAGTACAATGTGAGAGAAAGGATGAAAATGCTCATTTGAAAGCCTAGCAAAGGGAGCACTGAAACTGCATCATGTCCTCATTCGAGGTGAGAGCAGGTGGTGATGACAATATGGGCAGAGATCTAATTTGCCTGGGAAGCAAAAATAAACACCTTTAGTCAGAAACGTTTAGGATGGAAGCAATGGAAGGAGTTCAACAGAAAAAGTAACTTGTTCAGTGGTGACCTAGGAAATGGTCAAGGAAACGATTCGGATGATCTTAGCTACGGGATGCTGAATGCAGGAACAGGGCAGCATTCATAACGCCCAGAGACAAAGATACAATAGTAATGAAGGTCCAGAAAAAGGAGAGTCTGCATGACTATTTTTGCTGGATAAATGATAAAGACCATATTGGAGGCATTAAGTAATAAATATGTGCAAGATTTAGATGAAAATTGAATGTGACAATCTGGAGAAGAGTGAAAATCAGAAAAATGACAGTGAGCATCTCCTTCAGTGAGCTGGAAAGTAGAAGGAGGGAGAGAGTTGGGCAGCAGCTGGGGAGACAAGTAGGGTTAAGGATAAGGTTTATGTTTTAAGGGGATACTAATACATGCTCATGTACTGAATTCTGACTTGTCTGCAAGGAGAGCTTATCTAAACCAGGCAATTAAGTAAAAATGGATTAAAAGTTTCAGGAACTGATTATATAGATCATGGAGATAGATGGCAGGTCATTTATGTGAAGAGGAAATGAGAAGGCTCAGAACAGGCGTTTTGCAAATTAGCATTTTCTTTTTTGATTTACTGTCCTACTCTTACTTGGAATACATCCTCTTCTGTATTTCAGCTATTTTAGATGAAAACTTTATACAGTAGGGATGAAAATTCAATTGTTTGGTCAGAGAAATTTTCATCAAGAAGTCGAAGTACCCAGGATGTGTTTTTACCAAAGAATGTGTAGGGAGTAAGCTCTGAGTTTTTCCATGAACAATAGTGACAGCTTTGTATCTGAATTCTTGATCAAATGGGGCTGAGGGAAGACAAGACATATGCCTTATGTTTAAATAAATACAGCAGCATATTTCGCATGCACCTGACAATAAAAACATGTAATATGCAACATAGAACAATAGACACATTTCACTTGTCAAAATGTTGAAAGTGTTTAGAAAGAAAATGAATTTGATGTATATGGATTTGAAATGACTTTTAACAGATTTTAGTGATTTTGAACAGCTAGTTTTTTTCTAGCAGAAAGGGAAACCAAAGCTTGATTACATAGGAAGTGTATTTTAAAAGTATATCTATCATGTTCTTATCTGTCATAAGGTCTATGGTATACATCATTTGAAAAATGTATGTGATTGCTTAGAAAGATAAATACAACAGCCACAACAATTCACAAACATTGAATAGGTGATAGGCCTCTATGTACTTAATAGTCTTTTAAGATGATTAAACCTGCCTTTTCTAAACTCTTATGAAGCAGGAAATGTTGAGAGTGGAGAATGGTTAAACAGTAAAAGCTGTACTCTGTTAGACTGATGAAAGGCACAGAGAAGAAAAGCATCTAATAATTGCTTTGCTCCTACAGAAGGAGATTTCTGCCAGGTGGAGCTGTTCCTGCAAGACTCTGAAAGTCCTCAGCTTTGGCTGAACCTGTAATGGGAGAAAGCTTTTTTTTTGCTTTCACAGTAGGGAGTTTCCTGGAGCAGAGAACTGAGCCTTGGGCTGGACAACGTGACTTAACAGCATTTTGACAGGAAGTATCAAGTTGTGCAGCAGTGTCTCTCTCTCGGAGATCCTCAGTGCTTTCCAGGTAGCACTGACCCTGTAGAAGTAAGGTTTCCCACACAGAGCACCTGACGCTTCTGGAAACTTGTGGCAAAATATTTTGTAAAGTGTTGGGATTCTGTGTTACTTTCATTGCTCATATGTCTAGCGGAGTAAAAAGCAATTTCTTTTGTAACAGGAGTGCATAGGTTTTGTTTTTATTACTACAGTGTATGTTTTAAAATCCGTTACATCTGCAGGCAGTGAACAGTCATATTCTTTTAAGTATAAGACAATTCGCAGTCCTCAGGCGCCATACATCAGCAGAGAGTAACTGAGACAGATGATCTGCCTATGAGGTCAAGGTGGAAAGACACACTGGCTCAGCACCAGCCACCGTCTGCTCCTGGCAGGGCTCCCTACCAGAGGTGTAACAGGACTTGCTCTTCAGGACGCCTTGCTCTTACGTCTCCCTCTCAGACACTGACGTTCTTTTCTTTGTAGGTACTGGGCCAGGAGTGTGGTCCGATTTCTGTGAGAGATTGTCTGGGGACCTATTCGCCACAGGCAGGGGATATTACATGTTCTCTGATTTTAGAAATACAGTAACGTCTGGTTCAAAGCAACCCCTTAATCCCATTGGTTTTAATCCCTCTTATTTGAGGACAAATACATACAACTGGCAGAGCACAATGGGCCAGATAACCTAATTATTGTGAGCTGGCACATTTCCTGAAATCAGTGTTGAGATGCCGATTTACAGCTGCTGAGACCTTGCCTCCCCACCCCCCCAGTCACCTGGGGGGGCCTCCACTGGACTCGCTCAAGTCTATCAATGTCTTTCTTGTACGGGGGGCCAAATGCAGTATTCCAGATGCAGTCGAGTGCATGCTGAGTAAAGAGGAATAAACACTTTCCTCAATCTATTGGCTGTGCTGCTGCTGTAACGTGCTAGTATGGTGTTGATCATCTTTGCTGCTGCACTTCTAACTCATTTTTAGCCTATGGTCCACCAGGATCCACAGGTCCTTCAGCAGAGATCCTACCTAGCTGGTTAGTCCCTAGCCTGTACAATTGCAGTGGGTTAGTCTACCACAGGGGTAGGACTTTGCTTTTGTCTTTGTTTAATTTCATTAAGTTCCTGTTGGTCTGTTCCTCTAGCCTGTCTAGGTCCATCTGAATGGCAGCTCTGCCCTTGAGCACCCCCAGTTTGGTGTCATCTCCAAACTTAATGAAGATGATTTGCAGCTCCTCCTCCAGTTCACTGATAAAGGTATTAAACAGGATAGGTCCCAGGATGGACCCTGAGGAACTTCACTTGTAACTGGCATCCATGTTGAGTATGGCCCACTAACCCACTACCTTTTGAGCTCAGCAATCCAGCCAGTTTTTCACCCATATAGCAGTCTACCTATCTAAACCCAGATTCAACACAAGGATGCTGTTAGAGACTGTGTCTTGCTAAAGTCAAGGTAGATGACATCCATTGCTCTCCTGTCTTCTACAAATCTTGTTACTTTATCATATTAGACAATCAAGTTCGTCAAGCACGATTTACTCTTGGTCAATACATGCTAGCTACTGCCAGTCATTCTCTTCTTCACGTGACAAGAAAATGGCTCCAAGATTTGCTCCATAATTTTGCCAGGGACCAAAGTGAGGGGATAGGCCTGTAGTTTCCTTCTTGACCTTTTCAAAGATGGGTGCAACATCCACCTTTCTCCAGTCATTGGGGACCTCTCCCAGTTTCCACAACCCTTCAAAGATGACAGAGAATGGCCTCACGATGATATCAGCATCAGATTTCTCAGCACCCTTGGATGCAACCCGCCAAGCCCCATGGACGTCAGTAGTTCAAGATTTCTCAAGAGAGCCTTGACTCAATCCTCGTCTACTACTGGCAGTTCCTCTCCCTGTTGGACCCTGTGTCTGGGCACAAAGGCCTGGGAGATTCTCAGTCCAAGAGCAAGGCAAAGAAGGCAGTGAGTACATCAGCCTTTGTCACTAAATCCACCCACCCATTCAGTAGGAGACCCCATTTTCCTTGTTTATTCTTTACTGCTAATGTAGGGGAAGAAACTCTTCCTGTGGCCCTTGACACCCTTTGCCTGTTTTAAGCTCTAGCTGAGCTTTAGCTTTTGTATCACCATCCCTGCAAAGTGGGCTTGCCTTTTATTCTACAATCCTCATTTTTAGCTTGTCTTCACTTTCATCTGCTGTGTATGTCATGATTTTGGCACTGAAGCTCAGTCATGAGTTCCCTGCTTAGGCAAGCTGCTCTTCTGATACAGCTACTCATTTGCCTGTGCATCAGTATGCACCACTCTCGTGCTTGGAGGAGGCTGCCCTAAAGACCTGCCAGCATTGCTGGGCTCTTCTGCCTTTCAGAGCTGCCTCCCACTGCATCCCACTTACCACTTCTCTGACTAAGCCAAAGATTTGTGGTGGATGCTGTTTTTCATTAAATGAGTTTCTGGTTTTTCTTTTTTTTAATCCAAAAACTCACATCAGATGAAAAAAGATGACAAAGGAGTTTCAGAGAAGTCAAAACACTTTTGACTGATAAATTTGAAATAAAGTGTTTCATAAAAGAACATTTCTTTTTCCAGGTTAGTGGCTTGAATACATGATTTTTGTTTTGATTTTCTCATTTTTGTTGGAGGAATAAGAAAGTTTTTCATTGAGGATTGGTATAAATTAAATATTTTTACTTGGCTATTATCCCCTTTCTACAGCTCTTTTTGATAATTTCAAAGTGATTTGCATTCTGAAACTCTGAAAATCAGGCTACTTTGTATGTGCCTCAGCTTGGGCTTCCACTGGTTTTTGAAAAAATGGAAATATATTTTTGATAGAGAAAGGCTCAGTTCCAAATCATAAGACTAAGTAACCCTTCAAACTTCAGGGAATTTAAATTGCCAACCAGACTTTTTTATTTCTAGAGAGATTTAATTCAGGAACATTTGGCTCTTTCATATCTTGTGACACTGCTTAGCCTTCTAATCTGGTGCTGTTCAAAAAAAGCTGTTCATTAAACAGCATAGATTTTATTATGTGACTGCAAAAATGCCAGAAAGTTGTCCCATTTGATCTCATAATTTATAAGTAATCTAGAAATATGCTTTGAGGCAGTGATTCATCTAAAAGGCATTACCAGTTCAAAGTGCATTAGTGCATGGCTGCTGAATATGGTTTGGCATTAAGGGTTTCTTCGTCAGCATTACTAGGATTAAATTACCTGCAGTGGAATATGAGCCCTCTGAGAAAAACAGCTCTCCTCCTTTTGGCGTTAAGAGCATAAAGGGAGAGCGAGACGGGAGAAGGAACCCAAAAGGTGGTGTACAGACAGGCGTAGCTGGTGGGCGGAAGAGCGAGCGAGCTGGAGCCCGTGGGGATGAGCTGGTGGGTAGGGTGCGGCGGGAGAGTCGAGGCGCAGGAGGCCGGGAGTCGCGCGGCGCCAGGCTGGGCACTGCGGCTTGCTGCTGCCGGACCTCCCCAGCTAGCGGAGAGCAGCCGGAGCTGGCACGAAGTAGCTGCGGGAGAGCACGGGCAGGTCTCCGCGGGAGGGCAAGGGTGCTGACAAACTCACGGCATGGTTTGCTGCCTGAAAAGAGGGGCACTGGTGAGCCAGGGTGACTCGTTGTGGTTCAGCCTTTGCGGTTCTTTCCATTTGCAATTATTAATTTTATAAAGCTTGGGCAGTTTGCATGGCACCAGTTAACTTCGTGTTTTGAACTTAGGTCTGCTGTATGTACAAATAGTGTCTTCCTCATTAAATATCCCCCTTCAAAATTATATCATTCTGTTTTTTGTTTGTTTTTTTTAACAAGTAAAATCTCAGAGCCTGTATTTGTTGCTCAGCTTTAATATACCGCTGCATTGGTGAATAGTGGCAGACCCCAAATAGTGTTCTGATGCCTCCTGATAGCTATTTAGGAAAGCAGAGGACATGAACAGTGTTACCAGTGTAATGTGTATGAAGCCTGAAAAGATAAATGTATTTCCCTTTCTACTTAGTTAACACACTTCCATGAAAGCAGTAGTAAAAATGGTTGGGTAACCCGAGTAATAATGTCTTCACCCAATCTCTAGCCAGAATATAACCTTTTAGCAAACACTTTAGATGTTCCTAAACAAAGATACTGGATACGAATAGATCCAACTCCTCAGCACCTGGTACAGCTTGCTTAGAAAAAAATCTCTCCCTATAAATAGAGCTCTGCCTTATTACTTGCTTATCATTGTCTTCACATTGACAAAGGGGAGGTCGCACAGCTTAACCAGCCCTGCTAGAGTGACATTTGAGAGCCGCCATAAAGGCCTCTTCTCTTAAATTGTTTTAGCTAAGCAGGAACTGTGGATAAATGTGCCAATATATTGCTGGGTATGCTTAGTTTTAAGATATTGTGACCATCCATGGTAGCTACTATGGTTTACTGCAATACTGTGTGACTAGATATGCTTTTTAATCTAAGAGTATGGTTGCTATGACTTTACTAAATATTTTTATTACCCCAGACACTGGCTTTGTGCACAGAACACAACTTCAGAAAAGCCACCTTTCTTTTCTGTCATGCATGTTTATATCTTATTGACAGGAACTTCTTTACCTGTAGGTCAATTCATGCTGACTTATTTTATTGTTTAGCTGAGTCAAGACAGTAGGGTTGTCTTTTATTATCAACTCTTGTTGTGTCTTTTATTGTCTAGTTGAAATACTTATGACTTGTATAGGGTTAGTTAATTCTGGCAAACTGCAGTGTAACATTCTGAGGCTTACCAATAATGGCATTATGAGTCTTGTGCATCTATTGCTCCGTGCAGGAAACCCTGTGAATCTTTACTTCTAAATGATACTGCAGTATTAAATGACCAGCAGAGGTGAAGGCAGGCTGTAAAACAGAGTTTATGAAAAATCATTAAATAAGACTGATAGTTGCCTGCTATGTAAGAATCAATGGGTAATACTCATTGATATCATTGCTCTAAATTTACTGAAATTTTCACATTAAAATATTGCAATTAAGCCACATAACCAAAAGTCCTCAATCCTACCAAAAACATCATTTCATGAAACTTTATCATACTGATTGTATATCCTGCACCCTCATTTCTGCCCCTAATTGTTCCTGTTCATATCCTAAAAATTCCCTGGAAAATGCAGTATTCTGGTTTCTAACAATTCCTGTCTGAACTACTAAATAATATATGTTAGACAGGTATTGTAAATGTGTAAAAAATGGCTCTGTAGGACCAGAGATAAACAACAGGAGATGAACTTGCAGCACAAACATAATTTCATTTTGAAATTAATGCCCATTAACCTACAGTTAGGTGAAATCGTGTTAAAAGTGTTTGCCTTACTAATAGGTGCTGCTAAATAGGTCCACTGGGTGGTAGCTGAGCACCCAAAGTGTTTCTTTACTTATCGCAGTTACTTAATTGGAAATAAGAGATTTTTAAATACTCTGCATAAAGCAAAAATGAGCTGAAATGGTTTGATTATCGCAGGGCACATTTACAAATACTGTGGATTGGGAGCATTAATTTATTTGCTTGTTTTACATCTGAACAACTGTTTCCCAGGGAACCGAGTACTGTCTTTCATGTGACTAGACAGAAAGAGAAGTAGCCAGCCCGGAGCGCTGCCTGGCTAGTGCTGGAAGTGGAGCAGACAGCACTCCTGTTGTAAGATCTGTTATAAGATCTGTTCTCAGTTATTTGTATCTTTGCTGAACTAGAATCACTTATGCTGAAATTTTTCAAGTAACATACCTAGAAAAAAAGTATCCCAAATTTCACAGTGGTGTGAACATAACCGGTAAAGTGTAGGCACCTCCAGGCCTGGCAGTTTTAGGGTTGAGATTCTTGGACATAAACCCTCAATTCCTCTAACTCACAACCTAAGAGTAATCTGCATCTTTCCCTATGTGGCCTAAAGATGGTCCCTTTTTGAAAATTGTGCCTTTACAAGTGCTATGACAGTAGGATATTTGTTATCCAGCTGTGGTTATATAGAGTGGGTGAGGTGCAATTACTCCTCAACAAACAGAGCAGCTGACACCTAAAGGAAGCTTTTTTTTCTGACAGCTGCAAATGGTGAGTAGAAGTATGTATGATCTGCAACGAAAGCAAAAATGCCTTCATGTTATGACAGTAATGACAGCAGAAAATTTAATTCAGGCTTACATTTTCATGAAATCATGCATCTTTGACTAGCGATTATGTTCCCACTATGACTGCTTTAGCCAAAATCCAGGGGACCCAGAAACTAACTAGTGTTGTGAATTTGCTATTTTAGATTTTCTGAAAATAATAATCCTTGTTCTTTGGTCTCTTTTCTCTATCTTCTTTTTAGCTTGACTTTGCTTCCTTTTTTAGCTTGAATTCTTCTGTCACACCAAGGTAGAGCTGAGAAGATGAGATTGGGCCCATTTGTTGAAGCCTGTTTGCTTGTACTGAATTTGAGACAGGGAAAATAACTTTACAGGTTGATTAATTATCACAGAGCCTACTTCACTTGCCTACTCAAACAGGCAGGCAGCCAGGACTTTCTTCAAAAAAACCACTCCAAGTATCCTGCTATAAGCGTTTACCCTTTTCATCCAGCCTCATGTGGTATTTGGAGGTCAAATACATTCTAACGTTCCTCCTGCTCCAGAATACATCTTCCCTATGAGGAAACTGTATGATCCAACTTTGTCACTGCTTTGGCCCCAACAGCTTCCCTTATTTGTCAAGTTCTGTGCTTTCTTTGTGTCAGGACAATTATAAACATCGTCCGTAGACTAGCAGTAAGCACACTGGAAAACTCCTCGGTCATACATAAGAAGCTGTGAACATGGGTTTTGGCTCCAAGTGAGCAATGACCTTCAGAAGATCAGTTTCAGAAGGGTTGAAGTTTAAATTCTGGTAGAATAATTCCCATGCTTTTTATCTGAGCCTCTAAGACTTGAATTATCTGAGACTGGCCATTAATCTGATTAAGAAACACAGAGGAAAAAGAGAGGCAACTACTATTCTCTTCTGCAGGGCGTCCTTTAGCAGTTTTTTCAACAAACGCTGATAGATTTCTGAAGAGCCGATATTCAGGGCAGAGAATATTTCTGTTGGAAGCACATTTTAGCATTGTTTGAATTAAGAGGTTTGTGAGACGGTATGAGCATTAAAAAAAACCAACAACTTTCCATTGGCTTGGTTTTTCGCTTGTTTCTTCCTTCAGGAAAATAAAAAGTGAGCTAATACAACTTTAACCATGACTTTTATATTTGCAGGGATTAAGCACCTGAAAAGTCAGAATGATACAGCATTTCCGGAGGAGGAAGAGGGAGTTAGTGAAAGAGAGGAGGAGTGGGGCCACTAAACTGCACCGAGCTTCCTCGCGAGCGATCCCTGAGGCTCCGGGGACTGCGAGCCTCGGCACACCCGAGGCGGGATGGCTCGGCTCGTGCGCCTGACACGGCCTGCACCTCGGCGTTCAACGCGCGCAGTCGGGTGCTCTCGGGGCAGCACTCCTTGACTGGGTTTTACAGCCATTCGCAAACCTGTTCTGTGATCCCTATACCTGAAGATAAACAGTTATTTTAAAGTCATTTTTCTTCCATTTTGTATGACTTAGAAATGTAATTTGCAAACGTGTTAGTGATCTGACAACAGTACTGCCAGAGCTTAACTCCTGAGTGTGAGCTGTATTCTAAGCCCTACTGTAAATAAAACCAATTTAAAAGCTACGAAATAAATACTATGTTCATTTAGACAAAAATGTTGTGTGTTGTACAGTGTTTTTGTCTAGCCTGCAGGTGAATATTCGTGTAAAATGACTCCTTCAGTTCAGGGCAGCTTTTACCAGGATTATTAGAGTTACTTGCAGTGATGTAGGTAGAAACCAAAATGCACAGGGCTGACTCTTTGGCCTAGGGCAAAGGCAGTCTTCTCCGTGTTCCCTGGGTCTGCATCACGTACAATATACAGCACTCTTCTTGCTTTGGGTCTGCGGCTGTCTAGTCACATCAGCCAAAATGATTTCTCCTTATGTAAGACCACTGTTACATGGAGGCATTAGAAAAAGCCTTGATCTGGGGGAGACACAAAACGTGAGTGCCAGACCTGTGGGCAGGTTTCCACGCTTCAGCTGATCCACAGGAGCTGACCATGTTCGTTCCTAGCCCACAGCAAGGACAAGCGTAATATGGCTTACCTGGGAGAAAGGGTCAAACTATCCTGCATTTATCAGTTTCAGCTAACGATTAGCAGTATATCAAGCTGCGGTGACTGATCATGTGCCTGACCCCTAGGATATCTGGTTCAGTTTTGGCATGGTTCAAAGCAACATTTTCATTTTTTAGATCATGCAAACTCTATGGCTTCAATGAAGCTTAAGACAAAGCCTAAAATGAAATAAGGTAGAGAAGGAGAACCGTGTTTCTTTAAAATTGTTCTTGACCATTTCCTTCTTTATCAATGGCCAATTTTTAAACCAGTTAACTGTCATTTTGTATCAAGTTTGCCTTTAATACAAAGATTTATCCTCAGTTTAACTTTCTATTGCTTTGGGTCTCTCTTAAAAGGCTGAGCTGGCACAAAAAAAGAAAAAAAAAAAACAAAACAGGGTGAAGAGTATGAAAACACAGAGCCTTTGTCTGCGTGTTGCATGTGGCCGTTTTGTTCTCTTCTGGGCTGTTCCATGAAGACCGACTGCGGACGGGATGTGTTAACAAGTGTTTCTCTGTATTTGACAGCCATCTTTTTTTCTCTCCATCTGTATCTGTGCTCTTCGTTGCCATATTCTGTAGAAACCCTCTGAGCAATATCCATGGCTCTAGCTTAGAAAAGATAAGGAAGAATCACTTCTACAGGCATGACCATGGGACTGAGGGCTTTTTTAGGATGCAAATAACAAAAGAAGGGAAGCGACTCTTCATAAAATGTTTGAATGGACCAGAGGTAAGACTGGAGCAGTATCAGGAAGAGCTGGGCTCTGGTCCCAGCTTTGCTTTTCCACAGCAACAGGCACTTCCCTTCGTCGCTCATTCTCACTTCTCCCAGTTGTCAAATGGTGATCACTGCAGATCCTCTCATCATATAAATGTGTTGTTAGCTGATAAAGCTCCTCCGATTACGGCTTTTCGCTGGGTATTAGTGCCCTTGGGCTTCAAATGAGTCTCTAGAACTTACTAATTATAGTACAAATGAAAAAGTGTTAATAAATGATAACAGTTGATACCAACACAAGGCATTTTGGAATCTCACGTTCCAGAGGCAACACAAAACACCTAGTAAGAACTTAGAGAATTCATCGTTGAACATCTTATTTCAGGACCGCTGTTGGGCTCAAAAATGATTACACTTTATAAATAATATTAGACTTAGTTTGAACTAGATCTGAGTGCATTCTGGGCTTGTTACTGCAGCAACGAGAGGACAACAACTCTGTTTTACAGCCGTGATCTGGGTGAAGCATCATGGTCTGATAAGAGCCTCAGACAGACACACCAGTATTTGGATGCATCTCCAAACCCAGCTCTTATCATCTCCCCTCATCTCTCAATGTTCCAGCTGTGCTTTACGATTCTCAAAGCCTGTTTCTTTTCCTCTTTCTTGACTCAGGGCAAGAACATGCCTGAACAGAGGAATGGACTGGTTCTTTTTGGCAAAGAGACAGAACTTGTCACATAGATTTCACTACAAATCCACCTTGACATCATTTACTGATGGAATACCATCTGAAGGACACAGGGTGCACTTTTTTATACATAGCCATTTTAAACAGGAAAAGCTAAGCAAACCCTGTTTGTGTGCTCTTCCACTTGTGAAGCACACAGCAAGTGGAGCTATAAGAAAAGATCCGTAAATGGACAGAACCTAGAATAAGGAAAAATACCCACCTTAGTACCTGCTATGAAGCAGAGTTGAAGCACTGGAGTAAGGTTTCAGACAACCTCAGGACGGAAATTTCTGGGTGTGGAGAAGTCAGAAAGGAAGATCAGCGAGAGGATTGTAATTACTGTCTCTTCTGGGTTTTGGCCCAGCCAATGACCTTTAAAAACAGCAGCCCTGACAGCAAGTCTCTCATATGCTTTGGACTGTAATTGAAGGCTCTAATTGTCTCACAGTGCGATGAGCTTTACAGAGTTTTACTTGAATTACGCAGATCTCATTGTAATTATGTAAAATGCTGTCTGCAGGCCAAAAAATGACCACAAAAGTAGTTTTGGCCCCTTCCATATGGAGGAATGGCAGGGGGAGGGAAGAAAATTATTGAAAGAATGAACACCTGTGTGATTCCCCAGCTGGCATAAATTTGCCTCATTTCCCTGTCCTCTAGGAATTCATCACAAGTTTAGGGCAGCAGGCTTGTTTTTATAGTTTAGTCTTAAATGCATTGGGAAATTTTAAAATGTTTAAGCTATGTATTTCAAGGTAAAATAGAGTGTTGCTGGGCCATCCTCTCATGGAGCTCTCCACTCACTTTTCAAAAATGTTTGAAGGGTTTTGCTTTATTAATGCTTATTTTTACTTTTGTTTGATTTTCTTCAGAAAAATCAGCTAGTGGTACTGCTGAAGAACAGAATGCTGGGATCAATGGATTAGGTATGATGTGGCAATTTCTTTGTGTATATTTCAAGATGCTAAAAACCTACTAATCATATTAAGTACTTGTATGCTTTCATTTGCTCTAAAATAGAGAGATGATTGCTGTGTGCTTGTGGTGGAAGAGGTGACCAAAGAAATTGCAAGTATCCTGATTATTTGAAAGTGGCAGAGAAAAAGGAATGAGAATTATGTGGAGTGTATAGGTACTAATATAGCATTAAATAGAAATTTCCAAGAGATGCCTTTGCAAGCGGAAGGGATATGAGTATTGTTACATCCATAAAATATGTGAAGGATTTCTTTTATTTTCTTTGTTAGATGTTTAGTCAGTATTCTTCAGGTGATTGCTGTAACCATTGGGGTCAGTAGTCTATCATCGTTGCTCAGCATGTCTACGTCACCAAAAGAATGGGTTAAAAAAAAAAAAAGCATTAATTATGACTTTTTTCAGTGTGAATGAATCAACAGATGGTTGAGAAAATATGGATGGCTTTTTGAAAAGGTGAATTAACACTAAGTAGCCAAAAGTAAAAGCCTCTTATTAAGGTCTTAAAGAGAAACTGCAATGATATGGTCTCTGTTTCCAATATCTCCTCTCAAAAAAAAAAATCTGCTGCTTGTGAGGGAGTTTTCACAGGTTCAGTGGGAGCAGCATCTTTAGAGATGGATTGTATTAGTTCTTTTTCCATGTACAGGCTCATGGAGCCTATGTCTGGCATTTTGAAAGAGGAAAAAGAAAGCAAGGAAAAGGCAGGTGAGTAATGAGCATAGTTCCTTTTTTAATGACAACTCTGATTTTGGAATTCATTTATTTTTTTTCTCAGATGTTCTTAAATCTACTACCTTTCCATGCTGTAAGTCTGCTGTTGTCCTCACTTTGAATGTATTGCAGGAAATGTTTCTTGCAGAATGAACTCCACTGCAGGTTTCAAAAGAACACTGTCTCTTTGGACTGATTTCTATCTCTTCCCAGTATCCCTTAACATGTTAATGTACAGTAGTTTAAAGTTTTTGGCTTTTTTATTGCATTTTTACAGCCCTGCTATTTTCTTATGTTATACTTGTTATTCCATGACAAGCTTTTCCCTTTAGAGAGATTTATTAAGCTTTTGTGCTAATAGATTATTTGGAAAAATTCCATTGCTTGACTTGCAGGATGGTACGTCTTATTTATTCTCCAGGTGCAAAACCAGATAATGCTTAAATAGATATGAAGTAAGAGCCAAGATTAAAAAGTCCTTTCTAAAGCATAATTTCCACTGAAGTCAGAGGAATTTTGTTTGACAATGGCCACAGGTTTTAACCAACAGTATACTTTCTTCGGGGAAAGTATGGTGTATAGCAGGAAACCTTGTGTCATCCTACTATCAATTTATCTGTTGAATTTCTTGCCTTTTTTTTTTTTAAGATTGCCATGAATGCTGTATTTTAAAAAAACAAAAAAACAAAAACAACCCACCTTCAAAGGCTACCCTGCTGTCTTCTGATAATGTCTTTATTTGTGCTCATTAGCATAAGGTGAAAAAAGCTCTGATTAGCTACTATGATGACCAAAAAATCATCATTAGTTCTTGTACAGCAATTTTTATTGAACCATAGCTATTGCCTTCAACAATATTTTATTGACCCTAAAGCAGGGTTCCAGGGCAGACATCCTGCTGCTTCCTAGGGGATTCCTGGCTAGGGATTCCCTCAGTGTCCAGGAGTCCAGACCAGTCAACAAAAAGGGATTTTTGGTGTGTCTGCTGGTGAAGCTAATCATTGGACACCCTCCCTCTAACCAAATAGCAGAAACCCAAAGAGTAGGTCAGTGACTGAATGTTCTTTGGTAACATAAATGTGGAGTTTGCTTTTGTATTGGGATATCTCTCTTTTTAAAACTTTATTATTCCATGAGGCAAACTGGTGGGTGGAGATTTCCAGCTCTCTCCAGAAGCTGGACAAGGCCGGTCCCAGTCCTAGGGATGGTTAGGAGAGGGACCCAAACGGGGATCCTGCAGGCTACTGGGCTGCTTTTGTGCAAGTCTAGGACCTGACACTGTACAATGAAATGTTCTTAGCTCAGTGCAGGGCTTCATCCCATCATTTTTACTCTGTCTGAAACACAGGCTCTTTATAAGGCTCCTTATTCCTGAGGCATACAAGGTGAGCTGTATCCCTCCTGCTAGCAGGCTTTTGGAAGGTAGAGCTGCAGATGGCAAGTGGGAGTCTGCACTGGGGTAGCCCTGTAGCGTGGCTTGCTGCCTGACTTCTACCCCATCACCAGTTTTACAGAGGCTTTATCGTGTACATGCACACACACGCATGTCTTCCTGATCTCTTGTATGCACCTCACACCGACCTCTGCGTACCGCCAAAATCCTCTGGAGACGACGTGGCTAGCGCAGGCCCAGGAAGAACAGTTAAGGCATCATCTACTCCCAAGCCCTGGGGATGCAATGTAGGGGTATATTCCAAACCTGCTGTACTTAAAGGAGTTCCTCTTTCTTTCTTCTTCCCCTGTGGCATCCAACAGCTGTTCTTTCCTTTAGTTGTTCAGCACGACGGTGAGCTGCAAGGAGAGTTTCTGTTGTCTGTTGGTTCCTGACATGTGCGATTACATTTGACCTCTTCCTATGGACCATTATGCTTGGCAACAAAATGAGCACCAAATATGTCTTAAGCTTTGCTGTATTTGCTCCTTTCTTCTCCAGTGAGGTTATCTTCAGCAGCAGCACGTCGGGCAAATCTCAAGCAAGAAACTTGTGTACTCTTTACTGAATATCAGACGAGTTGATAACACTTTAATCTCTGGATACAGCAAGGTTGGCGGATTGAATTTGTACAAGCTCAATGTCTACAGCAGGGCTATTTCCACTATAGGTTTGCAGGGGCTGGAGAGGGGGTTGTGCTTAATCTTCTGTGCTTTTCAGGGCAGAAAGGGTTTTTGCACCGCTGCTAAATCAAGCATATTATGTTTCAGTTTTATAATGACTCATTCGCTTAGTACATACTGACCCTTAGTGGTAAGCTGAAAATCAAATTGGACTGCCAAGCTTCTGATTTTTTTTTTTTTTTTTTTTTTTTGTGGCCCAACTGTTCAGAAAATGGCAGGAATACTTGCCGTACATCAGCACAGTCTCTATGTAAATAACCCGCACTGTTGTCTTCAACAGGCATAACAGGCATGTTAAAATAATGATGACAGGTGTTATTAGCTCTTCTGAAGGGAGGGCTGTGGGAAGCGGGGGTGTCGAAAGGTTATTCCAAATTGCAAAATGAAAACGTTGGCATTGAGAAGCAATACTTTCCACATAATGAGAAACAAATAAGAACTCAGTATCTGGCACTAACGAACACCTCAAGCTAACTGTGGAATGAGTATTAATTAGGTTTCCAAAATAGCATCTTTCTGAAAAGCAGCTGAGGTGTAATATTGCTCCTTATTAATCAAAGCAATGGGACAATGTGAACTCTGCAAAAAATAAATGGTTTGCAGATGGCTGTGTGCCTCTTTAATAAAGACAGAAGAACACAAGTTACAGCTTTAAATGCCAGAGAGCCGTTCTACATCCTCTCCTTTTCAGAGAGCGATATTTGCAGTTTTCAAGGCAGTGAGGAAAGTGTGTTGGTTTCTTATTACATTTTCCCTGCAGCATAAATTCTGTTGATGTGCTTCCCTAATCATGCTAATTATACTGCCATATGTTGCTCTCATCTTTCTTTTTCTCTCCTAATGGGACATAGATTCTCTCTTTTGAATATGTCATGTGTTTATTACATTTATCAAGGGTTTTAACATTATATGGGTCTTTTAATTGCTTTTTTAAAACACTCAGCAGATTGAATATTAAAAACAGGCAGGAAGGTCAATTATAAATAATATTTAAATTGCTCATGCCATTTTTACTCTGTAATTTGCTGGAAATATCAACTCTGTAGCCCTGATCCTGCACCCATTACTTATGTGAAAACATACCTGCATACCTCAGAACTACTTATATCTGCAATTTAAATCCTCCCAGGTCTGCCTGACTATAAGCCACCTTGAGACTAATAGCATAGGGCTCTTTCAGACAGGAATGCTAAAATAAAAATGCATTGTGCATCATATTACAGTACTTGACACACAAATATACTTCCATTAATTCCAATTGTAAACTAATGGAGTACCTCAAATAATAAAGGCTAACATTCATTTTCAACTGGAAAGAAAAACATGGTTCTCTCCCAAAGGACAGAGGTATTGAAGCAAGGAAGAATAACTTCAACAGAGGAGTTAAACATGGTTTAAAGTTGGGTAGAGCCTTGTATATAGTCATTAGAACCTCAGAGAACATCTATAGGTGAACTTCACCCAGTTGCTTGTTGAAATGGATGAAGCGAATTGTATCAGGCCAAAAAGTCTATTTGAAACTAAATAAATAGCAAGTACTTTCCTGTTATTTGATTATGTTTGTTCATTGTATTATGATCCCGGTCTCCAAATCTTACCCTAATGAAAGTTATTCTTGCAGATTCAGGATTAAGTTCACTAGGATTAGGCCCTATATGACAATGAGGTAACTTTATAACTACAGTCAAGACAAAAATGCCAACCATCTACTCTGCTTAACTCTGTTCCATTTCAAGGCCCAGGTTCCACCTACCATGATTCTACCACCTTATTTATGTATAAATTATTACCTCAGATTTGTAATAATGATCTGCACAGGGTATTGCAAATGTATGAGACCCCTAAACTTTCAAGTTCAAATATTGGGTAACTTGTCAGAAAAGTATATTTAGCTAAGACATAATCTACTCAAAACTAGCTGTTGAAAAGTTCTCTAACCACAATCCTTATGTAAGAAGAATCAGTGACAGTTTTACCAGCATACTTTTTTTTTCTTTAACAGGTGAGGGGGCTTAAAGTGTGCCTCCACACCTTAATTACTTCAATAACTTAGTTTACCAAACACCAAAGTATGCTCTTGATTTGCACTTGATTGAAGAGCTAAGATGTACAACATTCTCTCACAATATTACCATCCTTGCTGCCCTCCACAAAAGGACTGTAAGGACTTGACTAAGCAAAATGCAAGTATTTTCAGCAAGGTCCAGCCTAAACAAATTAAAATCCCAGTCTTATAAGGAGTTTTTCCATGTTTATAACTCTGCTTATGAGCTGCCTCTTTGTTTCCATGGGCCTACTAACAAGTCTACATTTTTGTAAAACTTCTAATGTTTGCTGTGGGATGTGGGAAATGGGTCTTTTCCCCTTAAATAACAAATACCAGGAAAGTAAAGGTATATACCCAGGGAAATGGTCTAAATGTTTCTGTAATGTAGTTGACGCAGGAAGCTCGTGCTTTTTTTTTTTTTTTAATGTAAGTAATTATGTATTTGCTGTGCATATGTTCACTTTAAACTGAAAGTATTAAATGGTATTCCTAGTCATATTTCCAAATCTTTGTTTTCAAGGATGTAATTTTCAAAGATTGGTTAAAATGAGATGCACTTTTCTCTCAGACATCTTTGCTTTAAAAAAAAAAAAAAAAAAAAGGATAAACTGAAATCTTTTTAGGTTGCAGTGGAAGAATGTTAAAATATTTAATTACATTTTCTGTTTTCTCACTCAATGACTGTATAGTCAGTTAAAATATTTATTTATTTATTTATTTATTTGTTAATCTGAAGTTACTTTTGTCACAATAGTATCTTGTTTGACTTCTGGCATATATACACAACAGGAGAAAGCCCTTTGAGCCTGTA
This sequence comes from Apteryx mantelli, assembly GCF_036417845.1. Taxonomy (NCBI): domain Eukaryota; kingdom Metazoa; phylum Chordata; class Aves; order Apterygiformes; family Apterygidae; genus Apteryx; species Apteryx mantelli. The sequence continues at coordinate 22,746,738 of NC_089983.1, read as the reverse complement.
GCTTAAAATGAGAGCATCCAGAAAAAGGAACCACAAAGAACGTGATATGAAGTATTTGTCTTTTACTTCCATCGCATACCTTGCTAGGATTTGATACAAGTCAAAGTCAATGGGATTCTTTCCGTTTATTTCCAGTTGAGTTGTATTGGGCTCTGTTTACCCTCTGCTCCACTGAGGTCCCTTGATTAAGTTTAGCATGTGGCATGGAGCCACCTCTGCAAGTCCTGACCTTCCTGCAGAATTGTTGCCAATGGGAAATCTTGGTGATTCCAACAGTGCCGATCCCATGGTAAGGATTTTTGGGGGATAGAAAAAAAGTGGGTTTTTTTGGTTACGATTTTCATGTGAGTGATATTTTAGCAGTAAAGGTTAAGAAGACAAGACTCACTGAAAGAAATTATTTTCAAGAGCGCTATGAGGATGCAAGTGAGCTTGCATGACAAGCTGGCGCAGTTATGAAAAAAGCATGGAGTCGCAAGCAGGCAAAAGGCTTGCTAACAACCATTTATGTGCTTTCACTTTTCAAAGACAACCATGTGCATATGAGCAAATATGCTTTAGTAAAGCAAACTTGTAACTAACATTCACAAGCTTCACAATCCTTGCCCTCAAATCGAATTTATTTAGGAATATCATCATAGGAAATACGGACAAGTACAGCAGAATAGAAACACAGTCATAGGTTGCCTTGTTGAAAATTAAATAAAAAATACTGGCTAAATCATAACTCATAACAATATTACATAATACATTCATCAGATATCTCAAGATAAAAATACAAAATAAAACCTTTGAGGGCTAATCTATAGCTACAGCTCCTCAGTGTGCTTAATGCAGGGATGCATGCCCATAATGCTGTGGGAGATAGGCAGATACAAACAACATTTCTTATGGCCCCATGCAGTGTTTTGGTAGCGCAGCCTTCTAGGTTTCAGAGTGAAACTATTGTTCAGGGAGAGGCCTAACAAGAAGCCTTTCAGCCATTTGAATGCTAATTTTGCTCAAGGTTTAAGCCTTAAGTAACACATGTTGGTTATATCGGTTTTCTCCATTGAAGTAAACTTCTTCTCATACAAGCAACACACTAAGCTTTGGGTCATATCCAGACAAAAACTTCTTAAGGATAAAAGAGGAAAGAAATGAAATATAATTGGTATTAAAGGAAAAACTGAGGGCTCATCTTCTGGTACTTCAATAACATATACCACATACTTTGATTAAACTGAAAACAAATGAGCAAGTAGGATTATTTATATGCAAATCACATTTCTATATTAACGATTCAGTTCTGCAGGCACTGAGTGCCTCCTGTGAGATCATGAGCTCCTTCCAGACTCTGCAGTGGGACATCAGGCTGCTGCCTGTAATAATAGGACACTGAGTCCCCCACAGGATGCACCGAGTACTCTGCAGAATCTGTTATAAGTTCTGCTTATGTTTTTCTGTAGAAAACTTTTGCAGAGTATATAAAACACTATGGGACAGAGGGGGGAAAAAAAAGTCAAGTCCAATTATGGTAAAAGCCTGAAATTAAAAATACAGTACAGACTTCAAATTCAGATTGCTCTAGATTTCAATCTCAACGAATCATGACTTGCAATGTCGAAGAACACTCTGTCAGGCAGACAGCTTGTTAAACTATATTTACAGGTATCAATTATCTTTTGTTCTTTCCAAATGCAGACAACGTAATCTGAAATAAGGTCCTATATTTTGAAATAAAGGCATAAAACCGAAGTTCTCAGGTTTTAAACAAGAAAATTTTCCACTGCCACAGCATTTGGCAATTTACAACTTTCTATAAAAGATCTGATATGACCAACACTTTTCTCTTGTCATAATGGCAATAAGAAACCAAAAGATGGTTTATATATTGTTATAAAGGGGGAAAAAGTCCAACATTCCATAAAAGGATGCAAAGGCGCATGGAGTGATTCAGGCTACTAATGATTTGCTCAAACGCTAGCAGAGAATATATAAATTCTTAACTCTTAGCAAAAAATATCAACTGCGTTATAACATTTATGATACAATTTCATTTGTTAACATTTCATTTGTTAACCTCACTGTACAGAAATTTGTCCATGCTAAATACAAGCCCTGGACCAGATACACAAAACAACTTAAATGCACTTTTTACATCTTATATGCACAAACATTTCTTAAGTTAAAACTATGCACACTAAATATGCATAGCATGTATATGGCTTACATATTGAATGACATGAATTCCACCTTTTGGCATGCCCTTGTCTCAGAGTGAAGAGCTTGTCGTGTTCCCAGTTCAATTTCAATTGCTCAGCTGTTAGAAAAGAGACTGTCAATAAGCACAGACGCCCAGGTGTCCATCAGGAGAAGGTAATTGTTTTATCATTCCTTATTCAGGCAAGATAGGATGTGCCCTTATTGAGGTTGAGTCTGATGCCTGTGTTACCCTTAGCTGTACTTGGATCCCTGAAGCAGCAGCTGAACAGTACATATGTCTCAAGCGTACGTGGCCTCTGCATAGAGGGGAACGTCAGCCCCCCGTGAGTCCTGTTCACAATGGACCATGGCTGATTGCAAAGACTTTTTGGTCAGTGAGGTATAAATCACAGAGTCCGAAAAGGGGCCTGGGAAAGCAGTGACCCAAGTCAAAGAACAGCGTGGGAGTTTCCGCAGAGGCTCCAGGTACGGGGAGCTGAGGTTGGCTGCAGGCTGCGCGCGTCCGAGCAGGTGAGCGGGAGAGGTCCCGTGCGGCTCTGAAGGAAGCGGAGATGAAAGTGGAGTCTCTTTCTGGGCATGGTTCAGGCTGGAGGGCTCGTTCTGGGACTTCCTACAGAGGAAGCTGCCTGCATGTGCTGTTCTCTTGCCTCTCGGAGAAAGACGTTCTGGGTGGTGGGGTTTTCTTTTTTTTTTTTTTTTAAACCAAACAAGTGATAGAAAGGATTTTGCTGGATCCAAGTTGTCAGTTTTGCATTTGAGCAAAACCATGGCATAAGGCCTCAGTGTCTCCTTCCTATTCTGTATGAGAGGCAACACAATGTTTTGCTGAAGTGAAGCAATTTATCCTGTATTTATGTAGCTGTCTATGTGCCAGCTTCATGGTAGGGCTGACACCATTGCTGAGGTCTTACTAAATACTACAGGAAACAGTACTGAGAATGTTTTGATCTTAATAGTGAATGCTACTTAATTAATTGAAAGAGATATTTCAGATACTAATTTAGTTGAACACAAGCTCTCCATATGGCAGCCAGAGCAATGGGATAGAGTCATAATTCACACGCTGATCAGTATAACTCTAGAACTTCCCTGTACAGTTTACATACATTTTTTATTTCCAGATATTTTAAGAAAGCTAACCAGTAGAACTTCAATGTTGCAGGCAGTATGGCTGCATGAACAAGTGTCTATAACAGTGTTTCATTTTGACTTTGTGTTGCTCTACTGCCAGTAGCAGTGCCACGTAATAGCAATCCAGTGCAGATAAATGCCACATATTTTTACATGTCTCATGCTTAGTTGAAAACGTCTGGTTTCAGTGAGGCAGTAAAATGAGGTCCAACTTTGGCTGAAAAAAAATTCTGGCTAGTTTCAGAAAGCAGAATAGAAGCAGAAATAGCAACAACTACAACTGAAATTTTGAGAGTTGTTTAGTGCCTTGAGTTACCAGCTCAGGTTTTTATGTTTTACAATTTCAATAGTTTTGTCCAATCACTCTCCATAGAACGGTATGATCCAGGAATAAATAGATGGATAACGGCCTCAGAGAGAACAGGGATAGGAACTGTTAGTGCACTTCTTTTTCTCCTGTAACAGAGTTTAAATGAAAATTCATAAATACGTGATTTTTACTACTATTACCTCAGGTATTTAATACACTTTAATTGAGAATGTTCTGTTGTGCAATTATTTAGCCTGACAATAAAAATTCTGACATCTATAAGTATTGATTTTCCTTTCTATTAAACTGAATGACTTTTTAAGGAGATATAGAAAGTAGGGTGTACTCTGTCCCAATTTTTAAATTTTGTAATAAACCCACAATTGGAGTAGAATAAAGGGGATAATAATATCAATAAGCAAATATTTATGAAAGTTAAAAAAAAAAAAAAAGACAAAATTACCTCTCCTGCCTGAAATGTCAGAAGCCTTTAAGAAACAGCAAATCTAGTTGTGTATCAGTGCGGGTTTTTGCTCAGTGGCTTTTACTATATCTTCTGATTTCTTACAGTGTTTAGGCTCACCTGGAAGATAAATAAATGTTATTGGGAACTTGAGTGAGGAAGTTAATCAAGTAAATAGAATCTGTACAGCCTTAGACAGATAGGAATTCTTTCTCCTTTATTTTCTAAGGCTAAAATGGGGTTTCAGTCACTGCTTTCTTTCACTGCTTTCTCACCAGAGTAAACATGGGATTGAGTTAACTAATCATTATGGTTTATTCATAAGGCAAAACATAGAATGAAAGCAGTAGATCACAGCACAAAATGAAAATATGATGACATTTACATGAGTAAATGTTAATAAAGTGTTAATTTTTTTATATCTTCCAACTTACTGAAAGTCAAAATTCACCTTCTGTAGAGAAGGGCTGTTTAAATCCTCTTCACTGTAGGCACTCAGATTAGGGGAAAGTTTCTCTTAGATAATGAAAGATGCCAATGTCAAGTTCTAATTCAATCAGACAGGAGAAATGATACTGTGTGACACAAGTAGCTTTCAAACTGAGCCATATAATATGAATTTAAAAACTCCAGTCATAATATTAAGCTGTTACCTAAACTATTCCTTGAGTAATTTTGAATAATATGTACAGCTGAGAAAATTATAAAATGATTAGTGGTAGTATGCATGGGGAGAATGTAGTAAACTTATAGCATTATTTACTAACTATATAGTAATTGCTCAGTTTTAACCAATTGAGCAAATCTTCCCACCAGTGACTATTAATGCTAGATTTAAAATGTGGTAAAAGGGAAAGCATAGAAGACTGAAAAGTGGGGAAGATGAGCAGGAAGGAAGGGAAAGGTTTAAAAAAAAAACCCCATAAGTGCAAGGGGGAGACTTCTGAATGACAGAAAACAAAGAGATATTGCAGTACAAGCAGCTGAAGAAGAAAGTAGAGGATGTGTGATCTGAAAGGAAAATAGAGAAACACTGAGTTGAAGAAGGGACCTACAGTTTAAAAAAGAGAGAGGGAAGAGAGGAAAAGAATGGGGAAAGAAGAAAATTAATAGCTATAAATTCACCTTGGCATCACAGTAAACAATAAGAATTGTGAGAATGATTTCCCCCCCCCCCCTCGTTTCATTCCCATGTTGCTTTCCATTCTGGAATGCTGGCCATCAGCAGATGGGTCGTGTTCCCCCAAATTAGCATTCTCCTCATTTGTTTTTTTTTAAAGGTGGCTTTAGTGTGGGTGGATGATAGACTCCTGGTTCTCTAAAGGATTTTGAAGTCTCAAAATTGGACTAATATGAATCAGAACAAAATTTTCTCCAGATCTTCCAGCTTACAGTTTTTTTTGGATGGATTTAGCAAAACTTTTATTATTATCCATAACAAGAAAAAAAAGGGGGTTGGAGTACCAAAATAAAATCTATTGATCTAAATAATTAATTTTTATACTTAGAATGGCTAGCAGGCTTTTAGGAGGGGGATAGGAGAGTTTTGTGAAGACCTTGTAAACAAACTGTTTAATATTCATAAAAACTAAATATTGATTTCTAAACCATATATAACTTTCTTCAGGTCAATGTGTCAGTTTTTGTATGTGATCAACTGTGCCTTCTAAATGGTTGCCCATGGCTTTTTTCTTGTCATCCCTGCCCTTTTTCTAAGTACATCATTTGCTCTTTTAATAGACGCTTTCCTCACTCCTGATCCCTGTACACGTACGCGTTCTCTTTGGACCAGGATCCTGACCCTGTTCTGTTTAGCTATTTACAGCGTGCAAAATGCATGCTAGCAGCTCCCGCAGGGCCGCAGCGTCCTGCGCTGCTCTGCGTTGGTGCAAGCGGTTCCGCAAGGCGGAGGGGGAGACCAAGCCGAGCACCGCAGGGCCACTGCAACACCGAGCAGTGACTAATGTCGGCATGGCAGAGAGGATTACTTGATATCGCTTGTGTTAACGTAAATTAAACTGGCACAGCATTGATGTGGATTTGTCCACTGCTATTTTATAGGGTGGTTATCCTCCAGAGGCTTTCAGTGACTGACTACCTTTGCATGCTTTGTGTAACTGGATGTGACTGGATAGTCCTCTACTGTCACATTGAAAGAAGTTCCTGATAATCTGTTTTATTGCAGATTTATTATCTTCCTTACATTTTGATATTAAGGATTAATGTGGCAATCATAATGAGTGAAAAGTTGAAAGTGTGCCAATTAGCATTTTATAAATCATTGAAACATTAAGTTGTTTAATTAAACATAAGTTTTTTAAATTAATGATCTAATTAATAAATCACTCAGGAGAAAAGAAAAATCATCACTTAAAAAAAATCGCCTTATAATAGTTCCACTTAATCTTGTAACATTCGATTAAATGAAAGTGAGATTATGGAAAGGACAAAGGTATTGTGGAGAAAAATGGCTTTCAGTCACAACTGGAACTCTCATAATAGTGAATGGTTCTCCATTCGTAGTAACCAGTACGTAGGGCAGAACAAATCCCATTAATAAAATAGCCTACAAGAAATAAGCCTAGAAGCAGATGTTATACAAGGGTAAGAAAACAGCCTCTTTCTTCTTTTTCTAATGGCAAAGTTCCCTCATAGTGCACCTAAACAGGCAGAGATAGTTTCCAAGAACACAGATCATCTTCCCTGAGTTTACTCTTGTTTTCCATCTCTGTTGCATTGCAATTGCTTACTCACAGAAAATGGGTGGGGAGTTAATTTCCTATGTTAGCTGTCTCTGTTCTGTCCTTTATAAAAAGCAAAAAACTAAATGTGAAACACTGTTGCTTTGCTTCTTATTTACTTTCATGTGTCTGTCTCATTTTCCCAGCCTCAGAGAGGCACGAGGTGCTTACTTCGTCCAGGGAGATCACCAAGCACTTTGAACACTGCTGTTAGCCTTGCATCCCCCTACAGCTCACTGCTGTGCTGCCAGACAGTAGAGAGGTAGATAAATTTAGCATGTGTAGTGCTAATAATGCCCTGATAAATGAATATTCCTTCTAGGAATAGTTAAATAACTGTAATTTGGAAAGCAGTTTAAAAAAAAAAACATTAAAAACTTGGTCATGCATATGCTACCTTGTGCTTGCTTGAATGTAAAGCATTCTGCTGAAAGTTTCTGTTATCTGGTGTCACGTCTGACTGCTGCTGAAAAAGATTCTAGTCTAGATTTGGCTGGCCACCAACAGTGGTGGACAACTTAGGGCTGTTGTCTGAAATGAGCAAAGCACGCTTTGCATGCTTTGCTCCAGAGGTGGCAGGAACCCGTATGGAATTGTTTGCCTTCAGCTTTACGTAGTTTTTGCCTTTGCCTGTGAGAAGGAAGTATAAGGTGTGATAACTTGATTTTTACACCTGCAGTTCTCAGCTCCGCTGGCTCTGCTGACCCTCACATACTTAATACTAGGGCTACGGGAAGGGCAGTTACATCTTGCATGAGTAATGGAAAAGGCCGGAAAGGATCCCAAGAAGGGATCCACACTGTCATGTTCCAGCAACCTAAGTATCTGAAACCACTTTCAGCTGGTCACTTGCTTTGAAAGATTAGTGACCGCTAAGCAAGTCACACCAAATGCTGAGGCAGAAATTACGGTCTTTTTCTTTCCTGATGCCATCATATTACCAATATTGGCCTTTGCTCTGCAGCATGAAATGCTGAAGTGTAATAATGCAACCACCAGTGAACCTAACTTAACTAACTGAACAACAATACTGTATAACGCAAAAGTTTTCAAATTGCTTCTGCTGGAATCACTGCTTGTCTAAATCACTATGTTCAATTACTGACCCCACTGAAAAGTGGGGATGCTACCAGTGCTACGCAGTGAGAGCTCACCTCTTTGCTGAATGCTACTGCATCATACAAAACACACACTCTTGACCATCTCAAACAGCTTTCTTGGAAGAAAAAACAGGGGACCAGACAAATGAAAAGACAGAGATTATTCTATTATTTATAGTTATGAGGATTATAAAGTTTATGGTCAATTCTGTTGATCTAAAATTGACTTGTTTTAGTTAGTTCATAATACAAAGTAGAGCACTAGATGCCCTTCCCAGTGTGGTATGTATATATATATATTTTTTACAGTGCTCAGTATCATTTTACTCAAGAATGTGTAAGTATCAATATATTTTTAATACATGTGGGCATATAATAAAGGGTATATTCACTAATCAGAGGCTGGTCAGCAGAGCAACTCACCTCTTGTTTATGAGGGGGGAAAGGGCATATACGTGTGCTTTTCTCCAGATAAATTCTGTTGGACTATCGGTATCAGTTATGTACAAGGTCTGATGACCCATGATGTCAGCAAACCATCACCTGAAGGTAATAAAGCTCATCCTACTCATTGTGGAAGATGTACCAAAATTCAAGGGCATTATTCCAGATTTAGGAGAAGAGGTGAGCTGACGGATAATATCATCCTTTAAAACAAGATTTTTGTAACTTTTTCACCAGTCATAACTGAGCTAGAAAGGCCTGAAGGATAGATGACAATCATCCCTTATTCATAACTGTAATTCACTTAAAAATTCCTCTTCATTTGCACTTGCATTTTCCTCTTCTTTTAAAAAGGATAATTGTTTTACAAAAGCTTTTTTATAAAATTATTTCAGAATTGACCATGTAATATTAATACTTCTCCAGATGCTAAAGCCTTGCACTAATATATAATTTATAATGTATAATTTAAGAGATTTGTTCCAAATTCTCTTTTAGAATTGTATCTTTTTTCTTGTTCTCTGACCATAACGGTACGTATCCCTCTTTCTGAAAGACAACTGTTATTTCCCCTAAATGGTTCTAAAAAATGAAGGCACAAAAGTGTTATTTGCTACTATGTGATATTCACATGTTAGTAATAAGAAATGTCAAGGCCAATCTACAAGTTTCAGGTTGTTAGCTTAAATGGAAAAGTGTTCCTTCATGTGGTGTAGGAAGTAATAGACTAGATATGTAAAACAACATATAAGATAAATGGTGGTTCATGAGGGAGACTGAAACTAGATTGAATCTATTTTTTTATTTTAATTTTCCTTTAATTCTCAGAGTCCTGGTGTCCGTAGATAGGTAGCTTGCCTCTTTCTCAACTACCTATGTTCACTTCTATGTTCATTTATTCCTGCATGTAAACATACACTGCTGTATTTCATAGTTTGGCTGGATTTCTTACTCTTAATGAATGTTCCGTCTTACTTTTAGTTCAGCCTCTTTTTGTTCTTAAGAAGAAAATATTTTAAGGGGAAGCAAACACAGATTATGATGATGACATGGATGTCCCACATTCACACCTCCAGTGAGACTTAACAGTATATATAAAGGTTGGAAAGGACACATGCACCGCTTTCCTTTGTGTTCTAATCCATACATAAATAATATCCAATTCCAACACTTTAATCATCTTGCACAGTACTGGGTTCTACGAGTAAATATGATACAGCAAAGACTGCAGTAAGCATCCCAATCCTAATGGGTTGTCAGTACTGACAAGTCAGTTACTACCCTTCAGTTGTTATCCACCCTACCTCTCCTGCAAAACTATTAGTGCTATCACAAAACATCATCTTTAATCTTGTTTTTTTTCACATTCTTGTTACTCTGATTAGTGAAGGAAGTCAACCAAAAGTTGCAAAAACATCTTTTGCTTTGTAATCGTATTTTGACTTTTAAAAAGCATTTTAAGTATCCATTTAAAATGCCTAATATATTAATTCAAAACACTTTTCTTGATTATTCAAATGGAAAAGTTACATGTTTTAATTAATTCAGTATTTTCTATTGGAAAATATGATTTCTGTGAAATCACATTTTATAATGAGAAACATTTTCCACCCAGGAATACCAGAAGCAACTTGAGATAAGAAATATTAAATATATAAAAATGATTCTCTTTTTTGGAAAGTTGATCTTTTGCACTTGATATGGGATTTTAATATACCATTCATTTGTGAAAAATGTATTTGAAATGGGAAATAATATATTCTGGATCTTTTTCTTGAAATGGCTGATTCTCTAATCTAGTAAGGTTCAACAATATCCTGAAATTGTGGTATTATTCAGTAACCTGTCATCGTAGTGTTTAAATGTAGATATTTAATATGAATGTTCTTGCAAGAGTATTCATTGCTGCAGTGTGTGTAGAAGGTTAATGTAATTCCCTCCATTTTGAATGATATGAAATCATTTCACCAAAGTGAAGCAGGTAGGTGAAGCATTTTAAGCATGAGTTTTCCCTTCAGTATTCAATATTGCAAACTATTTCAATACTGAGTTCCTGCTCTTCCTTTTTGTTCTGGATAGCTTTAACATGATGGCAGAGTCTCTGTAGAGGTATTTAAAACTGCTGCTGAAACCCAATATTAATTCACTCTGTCTCAGAGAGCCAGGACCTGATTCTCACCCTGTGTTCTGTAGAATATCTACTGCTCCATCCTCTGAGTATTACAATAATACAAATAACTGCAATATAATTAGCAGGCACAGAAAAAACTATCATAGATTTATTTATTTATATCATCTATGACATCATGCAGGTCTCCTCTGAGGTTTAATAGAAGGATAAATTTCTGTGAAAGGGTCAGTGCTAACTTAAAAGATTATAATATTTTAAAAATATTTAAGCAAATTTCTCATTGAATAGTAACCTGGCTGATTACCTATCCTTAGGAAAGAAAGTTTAAAAAATGTGGTGATACCATCCCTTCGTAAATCACCAAAGATCACCAAAAAACATATTTTCCTGTTCGAAACAGTTTGCGATGACAGATTTAAATACTGTGAAAATAGGGAAAATGCATGAATGAAATGTTATTAAATTTAAAATTTAAATCAATCTATTTGATTAAATAAAAGCAGGTTATAAATGTTACATCCTACAGCAACCAAGCAAAACATTCATTAAGCTCTCCATTCTCCTATGATTTAACTATGCAGGAAAATGAACACCAGTGATCATGGAAGGAGATGGCTGAGAGTAAATTCAACAAACAGCAGTGAACAGAAGTTTCACAGAGGTATATGCTACACAAAATAACAATTAAAAATGCTTTCAAATATCAGATGCTATTAGAAACAAAACCTAAGCAATGTCCTTATTCTGTACTTTGTAACACATCACAACTGTGTGCTGCATGTCTTGAAAGATAAAAGATGCAGCATTTTCTACTCTGTTCCTCATCCAGGGCATGGGAGACTTTTCTAAGGCAGTTAAATTTCAAACTGTTAAGGCTTGGCCTTAGTACGCAAAACTATATAAAAAAAATACAAGTCAAAGACAAAAATGTCACTCATTGGAAAACTTAAAATGCTGTAAAATTAGTTTAAATGTAAATCTTTGGATTTAGGACCATAAATTCATTGTCTCTTATTTCTGATGAAGAAAACTGATGAATAAAAGTATGGGGGCACTGAAACTGGGTGAACTCTAGATTAAGTGGGAGTTTTCCATAAAAAGGATTTTTGAGAAATATGCTGAACCGTATAGTTATTTCTAGGCTAGGCCTTATAAGCACTACAGTGCTGCTGCTCAGGCAATGCCGTACTTCTGGCACAGTCTTGCAAGCTTCACTCTCATAAATGCATTAATGAATTCAGCATTTCAAGCAGAAGCGAAGAAAGCAAGTGCTGTTACACGCCTCAGTTACTCTTACTACCCTAATAACTCAAAGCTTAGTTTAACATCATTAAATAAATTGAGATCATATAAGAATAAAACAAAAATATATGGTGCCTTTCTCTTACTTTCATAATACCTACACTTATCACTTGGACATCTTGATACTGTCTTACAATCACCAGATACTAAACCACAGTCAGCTTGTGATAAAATCCTTGCACTTAAAAAAAAAAAAAGAAAAAAAAAAGAATTCTGTCCTTATAGGGTTTTTTTTAGCTGTTCCATTTGTTCCACAATCTACAGCTGGGAAAATGACCTTTCTTATTAAGAGAACAAAACCTTCCCGTGCCTGCTAAAGTTAACTCTGATCACTTTAAGCATATGCAATTTTCTAACTCTAAAATTCACATTACTGTTAGTAAAAAGGATGTATTTCACAAAATTAAATCACATTAAGTGCCTAAACTGAGACGCATTTTAATACCAGAAGAATAATTACATATTCAAAGAGGAAATGTTAATAGTTCATAGTATCATTCTCCAATAACAAACTGCTATTTAATTGCATATATGCATCTTTAAATAACTTTAAAATCATTCTTCCAGTTAAGTTTTGGTATTTTATGTAAAGGATTTCCTACTAGTTATCAAAGAGCTAATATCAAAAAGATGATACTTGTTTGCATCAGATGCCCTTTATTTGATGGTTGTATGATATATGCTCAAAGAGGCTTTCTTATGCTGGAGATTTATACAACACCTTATTCCGATATTTTACCACTGTTGATGTTTGACAGAGAGGTATTGGACACTCCTGCAGCTTCTCCCTGGACAGCTTCATTAGATTGACTGGTGCTTTGTGATGAGCTATTACCATTCAGTGGGTCTGTACTCTGTGTTTCTTGCTGGGCCTCAGTGAGATCCTTCTGGTTCAGATCAGAGTTAGTGCATTTTTCTGAGTCGAATTCATGAAGAGGTGTGTCGAAAGAGATTACTTGTAGGACAGTGGATCTGGGAGGGCGGGTTGTACCATCATTTCCCTGACTACTCTCATTCTGTGTCCTTGTTGTCTCTTCCTGTAATTGTGCTTCTGTGGATTTTCTGCTTTGTTTTTTTTGCTGTTCATCATCATTTTTCACAAGTTCTTCTACAAAGAGGGAATAAAATATGTGAATTAGCAAAGCAAAATATGAATTATGATGAATATACCCCAACAGTTTAATTTCAGAGTAGCAACTGTTTGGTAGAGTTGCACATGGGAACATTGTGACCATCATCTTTCTACATGAGGACATATGCACTGATGTGCTTAATATGGGTCAGATTCTGATCTTGATTGCACAATTGCAACTGAACCACAGTGGCTGGCTCTGCAGTTTGAACTTTAATTTGTACCTCTCTTTTTTTTTGGTGGGAGTCCAAAGCAAGGAGCATCAGCAGACACATTGTAAGCTGAAGGATGGGAAGAGGAGGACCCTGTGGAGGGCAATTCCACCTAGCAGTATGGTTTGCGATGCCAGAACTAGGAGGAGCAGAGCTCTTCAGTTCTGAGACAGGGAAAAGGCTGTGGAGGAGAGACAAGTGCTGGAGGTGGAGGCACCAGAGCAGAACAGCAAAGCCCTATAGGAAACTGGCCTATCAGTCTGGAAAGGTCCAAAATGGCAGCAAATATAGAGCTGCAGAGGGAACAAATTTTAGAGGGCTGTAAGCATGCTATCCAGTACTGTTGCCATCATGGCTAGTGGCAAATACAGAATGGAAATGAATAAATATGCAGAAAATTGTGCTTCAGTGGACAGTAGCCACAGGCAAAAAATGCTCATGGAAGGCTCTATTCCATGCTCCATTGCAGAAAGTGAATTGGAGAAAAGTACACATGCAATGATGGAAATGAAAGGAGACAGAACTCAGAGCAGCACAGAGAGGTGGGTAGGAGGTGTGAGAAGATGAAGAAAACAGAGAATGGAAGAGACTTGTGATGGAGGGTGAGAAATCTAATAGAAATAACCTTTACCATTTTTTTGGAGGGCTTGTTCATCTTGCTATTGCAATCTCTGTTTCATAAATTCAGATTTTAGAATCTTTACACTTCTACAGAAGTTACGAAACACTATCAGTTTAAAAAGTAAAAGCACTGCAGTTTGAACAATACCTCCACAAAATAGCTTCAAGTTATTGCATGAATCTCCAACCTCACTGTTGGGCTCACTGTATTAAGGAAGGAAACCAAGCATTGAGATATTTATCATTTTGAACTGCCAGCTTCCTGGGAAGAAACTCTGGTTCTGAGTGAATAGTCCAAACTCAGACAAAAAGTGATTGTATACGCTAACTGAGGGACAGAAATATTTCTGCAGCCCAGGCTGCAATCACATTTCCACCACAGTCAGCATTTGACACCTCCATTACATCACTCTTCTGAATCCAAAGAAAGGCCTTTTTGAAGTACAATTTGGCCTGTGAAATGGGATGCAAAGGAAAGACATGCTTCCAAACCTGGATCTCCCTAGTTCTCTTTGATGTGCAGAAGCAAGAAATATTTAAATGATTTCTCTACTTTGTCAGCTCTTATACTTTTTGGCATATCTAAGCTTAAAAAAAAAATCAAGAAACTTCAAATCTGAGCAATTTCAAAATTCTTAACCATTTTTTTTTTACAGACTATCTTTTTGTGTTGGATTGCAAATCTTCAGAAACTTGGACAGGTACTCTTTCTCTACAGACTTCAATACAGCTCTTCCAAGGAACTGGTTGGGTTGAAGAAATTAAGAAACATGTTTGTGCAGCTTGAAAGCAAATCTGATGTTTTTCAATCCAGATATGTTAATTAAAGCATTTGTCATTCATGGTATAATTTATGTACCTAAGGCTTTTGTCCTATGAAACTGATTTACATACCATACTTGCCTCCATATGGCAGAGCTACAAGCATTTTCCCTTAACTTTATTAAAAAGCCAAGGAAATTCCAAGATAAAAAACGTTTCAAATGCTGTTCAGGTGCATCAGTAAGTTGAGGAAAGCAAAGCTGAACTATAAACACATATACAAAATGAAAAGATGAAAAATTAAAATAATACATAAAAAGATGTTAAAAAATGTATAGATATTTGAAGCTATTTAGACTTTTAGAGATGTTACTTCTGTGTTCAAAATAAGCAAAAAACTTGAGATGATGCTCTATCTTTAAGTTGGGTTTAAAAATGCCTTTAGTGCTTAACAGTTACAATGAACTATTTCTAATAGCACAACTTTTTAAACAATCTGATATTGATTTAAGATGTTTCCTGTTAAAATGGTAATACTCTCTTAGCTCAAGGTACAAAAGTTTTTTTTTTTTTTTTTTTTAACCTGAAAGCTGGTAAGAGGAGACAGTATCTCTTTCTTACAGAATGGTGTTTCAGGACAGTTCTAATCAGAATTTACATTTGTTTTGGTGTAACTTGGTGGCTAACCACTTTATTCTCCTATTAAAAGTAATGTCTCAGAATATTCCTATATGTAAAAACACTAATTTTTACAGTTCGTAATGCTGAATATCTATTAACTAGAAAGCAAAACAGCGCAGAAGATGAGCAGGCTGATCCTGGAGTCTCTACAGGACTCTGAAGTAAGCTCAGAGAAATTTCCAAGTTTCCAAACAATTTTGATTGGCTTCCTGTCATTTTCAAACCCAAGAATACACTGCAGTAACCCACAGAGTTATTTACATATTGGCACCTTCCTCTTTCAACTCCTCAAACAAATTTCATCACAGTATATAACAGCATATAAAACCACCATGTAATCCAGTGGCTCTTGATGTTACAGCATAATGTCATACCGAGAATGTAGCAGAGATTTAATTAGCTATCAAAACATGTTACTAAAAGATTGGTTAAAAATAATTTGTGTATTTATGGATTCCTTGAGGGCTAACTTGGCTTTTATTTTTCCTTTGTAATTGAGTTGTAAACTTGAGGTCGTGAACACTGGAACTGTTGGGAGCGTGGAAGGTAAGGACACGTTGCTCTGAGCTATTGGGAAAAGGTGTTTGAGATCACCTAGCTTGTCACCTGCGGCGGCAGGCTAGTTCTCCGTCACACGTTCCAAAGGATTCGGTTCTACTGCCAGGTTGCGTTATCAGTCTGCGGTTTACCGGGCAGTGCCAATACAAAATGTTTCTTGCTACTCTTAGCTCAAACCATTTCTCTTCCTTGTATTTCCTCAGGCCATTGTGAAAACTTCTGCTCTTAGCATTGCTCTTACCACCTCTCCAGATTTGCTCGATAGCTGCTTGTGACCTAAATGTTTTAGCACTGTAATTAAAATCACTGTCACTGGTCCTAGATGGGAGTCCTTCGTTAGCCCTGTGTATTTATTTCTCTCCAACAGATTAAAGCAGTCTGTTAGCATAGCTGTCCTGTGCCAAACTGCCAGCGAGTTTCCCTGACAGTCGCACGCTTCCTCCCACTGCCCACCCTTCCGAAGGGCTTCTAAATCACATCAACTTTGTATCTGATTATCACTCTGAGATTTTTATATTTTAGCAGCTGTTACTCTCTTCTGATTAGTGAGTCTGCAGAGATAATCCTTCAGACAAAATGGAGCCGAACCCTGTGGTTATTGTGACGGGAAGTATACAGGATTGAAAATGCCTGAGGGGGCCTGCAGGTCCTAGGCAGAGGTCTTTCAGAAGAGACATTTGTTATTCAAAGTTGCAGCCAATCAAAAGCAAGCTGATCCCTACGATTCAATAGTTTGCTTTTCATATTTTATCATCAAAATTAAGCACAGGATAACATGAGAGCCTCGTTCAGCCTCACACATTTTTTCAGCACCTGTCCTGATGCAGTCAGGCATCCCAGAAATAGAGGTTTGAGCAGTGTAGCACAGTTGCACTGGCAAAAGATGTTGAGGAGATTTTCCATACAAATAATGCAGCTTCTTTTTCAGGTCCCATAACAGTGAATTCTTCAAGAGAGTTACTTAAGTGTAAGTATGCTTAAGCATAAGATTGAAACAACAAGTAACAGTGTTGGTGTTATTACCAACACTGAGGGTGAACAATGTTTGCACGCTTCAGTACAGAGCCCATTCAATTGGCAACCGGACCCTTGGTCTGTATTCTGCATCCCCTTTTATTATATGACCGGAGGTGAGTGTCCTAAACTGCCTGTGCCTAATTTTGCTCAAATGTAAAATGAAGATAATGATAGTTATTTATCTCTGTAAATTTATTTACAATGATGCCTACTGAACAGATGATAAGCATGATTACCATTGTATGCCCATTTACTCCGTTGAGAGTAACTGAGCTTGCCATCCACTGGCCATCCTCATTAGTAAATCTTTAACACATTTTTATAGAACAGAATAAATATGAAAGAATAAACACAAAGGCTTGTGATTTGCCCTTTTTTAATATAAATCACTGTGTTGCAATTTCTCTATGTTCTGAGTAGAACTGCATCATGTGAAGGGTCTTGCACAATATTTCAGTCTTTCCCAATGACTTGTTACAGCTTTCTCAGTAGGTCACTAACTCCCAGACCTTAAAATCAATTTACCAATCATTTTCTCTAATGAAACAACCTCTAAAACTCATCTGAGCATCTTTACTGTCAATTTGCTACAAATATCAGCAATGCAAATATCAGCTGCTATCACTGCTATGTTGAAAAAAGCACAGGGCTGAATGGTCTCTTTATCACTGTGTTGAATTGAACAAAGACAGATTAGCTGGTGATTAGGGGTTTGGAATATTAATTAAACATCAAGGCTTTCAAATTAGAATCCCAGATGTTTGATCATTATGGTAATTCCCTGTTACCAGCATTCCCTGAAAGGCCTTAGAAACATTCCACTAATTCTCCAGTGGTGAAAGGTTGCGGACCCTTAGGCTATAGAGCACTGAGCTCCTGTGCATCAATTATACAAGACATGGCCTTTTTAGCAAAATGGAGTCATCTTATTTAGCGAGCCTTCTGTTAAGGAAGCTCTTGAACAGCTGCCTAGGTATGTAAATGCTTTCCTTCCTAACACAGGTCTTTCCAAGATAAAGCACTTTGTTCCCTGCACAAGCTGTTTGCTCTGAAAATAGTAACTATCTTTTCACAGAGGGGTACTGCTGGATCTCCAGGAAAGCTCCCCACGTCAACAACACCGAGTGTGTCCTGGTCTCCTGCTCTGGTCTGCCTGGGCATGTGAGTCAGACCACCAACCCCAACCCCACCTCTCTTCAGTGGAGCTGCTTCCCAGGCACTGCTAAACGCGTTGTGTTATCCTGACAAGGTGAGAAGCTGGAACAAGTTTGAGTCCTACTCAGAAAATTATAAGGATTGCTGTTAGTTTCCTTTTTACAATTGCACTTGGGCGGCTACATTACTACACTTTATAGAGTCAGTTTCTCCTAAGTCTGTGAACTGGTCTGGCAGTCTGGGAACAATGTCTAGTGGGCGCAGAGCCCACAGACAAGAATGCAGATGGCTTTTTTAAAAGCAGAAGTACTGTTTGTCATAATCAGCTCAGGAAGTGTGCATGGAGATCTACGCTAACAGCCAGCCTGCTTACTACTATGGCATACGCTCATAACACACGTGACCTAAGTGCATTCAGCTCTTTGTGGTCTGCAATAAATTACCTAGCTAGGAGTAATGATAGCAATAGCAACACTCTGCTCACCTGGCAGTGATTTACCCCCACAGTTTTTCCCCCTCAGGACATGTACATACTAACATACAAATAAAACTCTACTTCGTACACATATCCAGAGCAACCTACAAACTTTTCAGCAAACAACTGAATCAGAAACAGTAACGTGAGATCCAAACAGGTCATAAATGATATACCAAAAAAAGTACGCTCCCAATAGGATAGGAAATATTGTCTCAGGTGCAAAGTCTCAGGTTATTCACTTACAGGTTTAAGTCAAACTTAGTCAAACTTGAGTGTGATCTGAAGGGAATTTAGAGTGGAAACAGTATGTATTTCAATGACTCTATTCTTTATTAGATGTTTGTTAATTTTGAAGAGTCTGGTTAAGAATTTTCACTCTTTGCAGTGTGCAGCTTCAGAGCATACATGTTGCCATTCTGGACTGATTGGGGAGATTCCTGCTCCCACAGTGTGGCAAAGGATGTATGTGCTATCTCAGATTGCACCCTACGGAGGGCTACAGTCACTTAGTGAAAACTCCTTTTCCAGCTTTCCTTAGGGCCCACATATGGAGTTAAAAAGTATTAATTGTTTCTGAAAAATGAATGGAAAATAACTTTCTCAAAACTTATAAAATCCCCCTGAGCTTTTACAAAAAACTTAATATCTGTATATTAACAAAAACAGAACTCTGTAATCAAAAGCATGTGTACTCTTCACAAGACTCCTGCAGAGTCTGACAGCATGCCTTGAACATCTCCATGCTATGTCCTGCTCAACTGCAGCTCTTGCTGCAAGGGGCCTTTTTATGGGAGGAGTTTTCTCTACACCTCTTCCTAGCTCTCACAGAGGTTTTGCAAAACAGATCTAACAACAATCACACAAAGCAGATATTGTTCATCAAGCTCCAGCCTCAACACCAGGTATTTCCACTTACCCTTCAGTTTTCCTAATGAACATGCTACTGTAATTCTACAACTCTGTTCAGAAAAATATTTAGACATACTTCATCAGTCAAGTTGATGGAGGAAAAGAACGGCATCCTAGAATCTGGACGACTGAAATTTTAACAAGGTCTATAGAGGTCCTGAATATTAGTCCCTCTGTTTCTCACTGTAGAAAACATGCCCAGAGCTTCCTGGATCTTGCTAGACCTCATGTTAATATTGATTGTATAGAGAAACAATCATTTACCCTGAAGAATTCTTAAATTTATTGCAAGGAGAAGTTTGGTCTTTTCAACGGCTCTCAATAGAGAAATTTTACTGGGTTAAATCTATCAGTAATTTCTAGAGCACTAAAAAGTACTGGAAACCATGGGAACTTACCTTCTTGATAGCATTGTACATGTCCATAAAATATACCTGAAATCTGATCACCCAAAACCAAACTGGTTAATTATTAGTAATAGCTACAACTGGAAGTGGCAAACTTCCAAATAACAGTCTCCAGTCTTCTATGTTGAGGGACCTCTTATGTAGCTAGACCAGTACTGGCTGAATTCTGCAGGCTGTAACTAAGTGGTCTTTGGCACCCTGATCTTCTGCTATTACTACTGATCATCCCAAATTATCAGCTCTGTCTTTTTGACCAGTTAGTGTTAGTTGGACAATATCAAAAGAAGCAATTGATCATGTGAAGCTTCTCATCCAGAAGGGACAATATGATTTAAACCTTTTCCTCAGCTGCCCCTTCTGCCTAGCTCTCAAGTCATTGTTGCAATATATGCACTGAAGCTTTTTCTTTCTTAATATTCTCTTAATGAGAATACTAGTTCTCATTTTAGCACTAAATGAGATTTTTAGCACCGGTCAGCAGTTTCTTCCGTGTTGGCTGACACCTCTTTGAAAAAAGATACTGCTTTAAATGACGGAATGAAAGACAGGCCTGGCACTGGGTTCCAGAGTACCAGTCCACGCAACCAGTATCAGATCATGGTCAAGCAGTGAAACACTATCCTAAAACATGCCAGGTGCTTACTCAGGAACAAGACAGACTGTGTGGACACCATGTTCCCAAATGGCAGTTAATTAAGCTGGATCAAGGTTCACACAACAATTATCACAAATCATTTCACAAAGATAATGGTAACCCCAGACAATTTTCAGGTACAGCTCATGAACTAAGATGCTTGATGCAGGTTTGGCTTTATTAACTATCAGCTGGCAACTGAACAGTTACTTATTGCCTTGCTTGGGTCTAGTATGTGCCATGATTGCCCAAATTATTAGATCCACTGGGTCATTTAAATAATTGCCTACAGCATGGTCCCAAGAAACCTGCAATATTTAATTTTATGCCATACAGTGAGGAACAAATAGCATTTTTAATAGCAAAATATAACTTTTACATTTTTTAAGAAATGTGGCAAAATGTAATACTTTGAATTGTTGATTTTGGCATTTAAAGCACTTGTCAGTATCAGTTATGATTAAATTTGCAAGAATGTACATTTCTAAACCAGCCCTCTAAAGATAAACTGAGCAGCACAGAGCCTATTTTACAGGCTGTAAGATTATTCTCATCCCCTATCCACCTACATCGCCTTGCACCTGGGACAGCAAAATAAAAACATTATGAAATAAAATATAGGAATATGAGACAATGATATATTTTTATAGGTTGAAGGAAATTTGAAAATAAAAGTAGGGGAGATCTTAAGGAAGGTTAAGGAACCTATAAAAACATTCCTTCTTAGTATATCGTACCTTGTATTGCTAATTCCTTCCATCTTTCTTTGTTTGCTTGAATGATCTGCATCAAGTTGTCCTTAAAGCTTGTTAGATTTACAGTTGCTAGAGAATTTTCTGTGTAAGTCCCTCCATCACTTGTACTTTTAAAACCAGGTCGTCTTTGTGCTTCAGCATTGCTTACTGCTCCCAAACTATTCTGGCTACAGAAGGAAGAAAATCCTAAATTATGAACACAGTAGGGCAGTTTTAATAATACACAAACAGTTAATTTGTATTAAATTGTTTAGGACCTACACGTAAATCACTAACTAGAAATAACAGTCTTTATCAAAGAATGCCTAAGATACTAGACATTTCTTCAGTTAATGAATCTGTAACCTGGGACTGATTCCTACTGACCTTTTTCTAGGGAATTATTGAAAAGCCATGACAGCAGATGATGCATTACTGTAGACTGGTTCTTAAAAGAATGTTTATGTAATCATTTTAGAGCAGCTTCTTAGCTACGGCTTTAAACAGTGAATGGTATCTTTTGGGGCTTGCAGGAGGGACATCTGCTTCTTATTTGCTGACCCATGTGACAAAAAGCAAGATGTGACAGTACATGGCAGATAAGTAAATTTTACTTCAGCTGAAAATTCTCCCCATAGTACTTCAAGTGTAATCAAAGCAGGATTTAGTACAATGACCTTAAAAGCCAACTCTTCAAATTAGTAATGGAGAACTAAAATATGAAGAACTAGAATTTTATTAACTTTAATAAGAAAAAAAAATGGCATTATCCACCACTTAAGAGTTACTGCAGCTAGGGAAGCTAAGGTGCAGGTAAAATTGATTATCTGTATGTGAATATAAGATACATGTAAAAGTGTGAAAAAAGAATAAAAATTCTCTCTCTTTTTTTTTTTTTTTTTAAGGAATAGAATAATTAAACCTATTTTTGGCCTTGTGTAGGTAATCATTTCACATTAGGTTTTATTTACTAGATTACATTGCACAGTTTATCTGATTGGCACCAAAGACATATCCATACACATACAAATGGATTTCCATTAATCCTATCAGGAGAAATACAGTTGTAGTCAAAATTTCAGTGAGGCTTGTACAAGAAGAGTTAATTATAATATCCCTGTGCTCCAGAGATGTTAAAGAGAATAGAATGGAAAAAATGTGCTATAATTGTAATGTTTTTCAGACAACACAGTAAATGTCATACCATATATTCATGGAATCCCCCCAAAGCGTTTGTGCAAGTCTGCCGGCTCAGACGTTATGCTCTAGGCTCTCCAGTCTCTTCTTGCTTAGTGCCTGCTTCCATACTCAGAAATGAATTCCCTTTATACTTGACCTCAAATGAGTAAGCTTTGCTGGATCATAAGCCTTTGTTCGTGTACCATTCACTTAGGAGTGTCAACTGAAAATTAAGCCTGGAGCTGCTAATCTCTAATGTGAACAAGTGAGCAGTTAAAGGATGTGTGTTAGCATTAATGCTTCAGTTTAGCACTGTTGCCCTAAAGTAAGAATGCTGTCACAAATAACCACTTCTTTACAGCAACTGAAATACATGCAGAGTAAATTCATGATTAGAAAGCAGCCAGGTTCATTGTTTTACTACTAAAAGGTAACCCTTGTACAGCAAAGGAACAAATGCCCTGCAGAATTATGATATCAGTAGCCTCAGTGAACACTCAAATTGCAGTGAAAAAGAAAAAAAAAAAAAGAAAAAGAAAAAGAAAAAAACCCATGGTAACAGAGGGAACATTCGTAACAGCAGCATCTGACTATTGAATGATACTTTCAATGAAGAGTCACTCAAATGGATAACATTGTCTCACATAGCTATTTTGTTTTGCAGACACCTTCCTTCATGATATAAAAATCAGGAGCTCCCACTGGCAAAAAAAAAAAAAAAAACAACCCCCCCCCCCCCCCCCGCATCTCACTTATCCTGTATTTAGATCTCTCAAGTGGGATATAAGTGGAGTGAATTTTGTCTCAAGTGGATATATCAAATAATACTGAAAAATGGGAAGGTAAAGGGGAGAAGTGATCTACAGTATAAGAAAAACTCAGAAAAAAACTGAGACTACCTGCACCACCTCCACTTTCAATTGCTCTCAGAAATCGAAGGACAACTTTTCTCACTGTCAATTAAAATAATACTGAAAAAGACTCAGTGGTAAGAAAACTAGGAACTTTGACAATCTTATACAGATATGGGCTGGTAGTCTTCCAGATGGAGCCAAAGGAAAAGAGAATGTATTATTGTATATTCTGCAGAAAATCACCTTTACATTTTAGAAGTGTGTATTTTGTTCATTGTGTTGCATTTTTGCCATTTTATGTACACAACTGTCCATGGTCAACGCAGGACTAGCATACTGCAAATACAAGACGGCACCACTAGGTGGCAATACTGTATAGCTAGTCATGTTACTTTTCCAACCTTAACAGTAATTATGATAAGGCTGAGAACGACAGCAGTTAGTTAAGTCAGTTCAAAAAATAAGCAATGTATTCATACCTGGGTGTCCCAAATGCAGGACTTTCAGATTTTGAAGCTTCCCCTATAAGAGGAATAACAATTTTCTCCATTGAATCCGTAAGAAGAGAAAATGTTGGTTCTACTATGAAATCAATGAAACCTGAAGAGCAAAATGAGGAAAAAAAATAAAAATCAGATTTTACATTTTCCAGCTCTCAAATCTAAAAACTAAGGTTTGATATAAGGCTTATTTTCTCACTGTAGTCCTGATTCAATATACTAGTTACCACTAGTACAATCTTGAGGAAAAAAGCAAACAAAACAAAAAACCCACCTGAAGTTGTATGCACATAACTAAATGCTAATAATTTTAGCTTTTTATTCCTGTTCCCTGTAAATTTTATGCAGTGTAGAACACACCTTGAGTTTGAAATGAATTACTGAATGGAAAGGAAGCCACAGTAGAGCCAAGGGGCTAGAAGTCCTACTGCCTCTGTTACCATTCAGAGCTTCTTGCCAAGGAGTTAATATTTCAAACTGCTGTTTATTATTCTGTGGAGGTAAAGTGTTATTTCACAGTGTGTAGGAGTGTTCTGTCAAATCAGTGAAGAGAACAAGTAATATCCCTAGGAGACAGCATTCATCCCACAGTTATGAGATGTCAGCTCTGAACAATGTCTTTTACATTTTAAAGTGCTCATCAAGGTAAGGAATGACATAGTGAAAGAATGAAGCATTATTCTCTGCCGAGCATTTCACAGAAACAAAATAGATTAAAAAAAAAAAAAAAAAAGCTAGCAATGGATTTCCAGGTGTCTTCATACTCTAACAATGCAACACAGCCCAAAGGTGAGCAACAGCGCTTCAGCCTAGAATCCAGCTTCCCACCTGCAGTAGGTATAACCCTCAAGCACATTGTGTTTCATGTCCCAGTGGAATGGAATAAAGAACATTTTGAGTGACAAGATCAGACTGGATGACATAATTCATTTCAAAGCTAACACATTTGCACCAGTAGAATCTCTCAAGGAGTACTGATATCACTCACATAAAAGTACAGCTGTTAACAGGACATGCTGTTTTACTCTGCAGGCTTCTAGGGTATGTCCTTGTAACCATCCCCAATTCACTTTACCACTTTCTATTTCCTTATTATAGCTGATCTGATAGCTCAAACTGAGGCAGAGGGAGCCAAGACCTGCATTTCTGAAAACATGAAACTGAAGTTTGGCCACTGTTGATCAGAGAGCAATTAGAAGTGATGGGAGCAGCATGCAGTGGTCCTTGTCAACCCAAGGAGGCATGACCCTGTGCTGCTTGACCCTGCCACACTGGTAGCCTTAAACACAGTCCAGCTGTCTGATCTATTAATTAGCTTTAAGTGGGTAACATGGCCACAGGAGCAAAATACAAGTCCTTTTGCCTGGGTCTCTGGCTAAGTGTTTGGAAGCTGAAGGGCTGATACCACCAATTCATTTGCAGTAGAGATGCAGCTACAAAATAGTATCAGACTTTTGGATGGTAGCAGAGACATGCCTTTGGGTTCTTGAGCAAGAGTCAACCTGTCTGAGGACATGAGCTATCAAACCCTGAAGTGTATATAGTAAAAGATGGGCTTATGTCTAGTACTTTGGTAAACCCTCTCCTACCTCTCCTTGGATCATACATGTCAAAATAACTTAATATTCGTTTGAAACCAGTTAGTTGCTGCTGTGAGGGCATATGAGTTCACTGAACAAACAAGTGCAAAAAAATACATTGTATATGATGGGATTTGGAACATTTAAAATGCAAAATGGGTCTAAGAAAGGTCCACACAGTTTTTTATGCTCCTACACATACAAGAAGAAGAAAAACAGTACTTGTCATTACCTATTTGGGACTGAGCTACCAAAGTAGACTTGCGGTCGCAGAGTGGGGAGAATGGAAGCCCTAAAGCAGCCTCTTTGTCTCCCTGGAAACAACAATGTTTAGTATTATAAACACATATTGAATAATCAGATAGACAAATGAATCTGAACATTGTTAGTATTTACTCAACAAATTACTTCATTCACTTATTTTCCTAAATAAAAACAAGTTGCAGATAACTGAAACTCATTATTTGTCTTTAAATTCTCAGGAAAAGTAAAGGTCAATAGTCTAACTTACATTTAACAATTTTTAGATAAAGGAAATAATTGTTGAAAGCAAGTGTTCCTCAAAAGCAAGGCATCTGCCAATGAGATTTAACATTTGTCAAGGAAGAAAAATAAATGGCGTATTTTATATGGAGTCTATCAACATTTACAGTTTAGACCTGCAAATCTTTGATGTTATGAGATTGGACACTTAGACATGTTTGTAAAAATATTCCAAAGGTTAAAGGTTTCCTTCCATTGCATTGGTTTATGCAACATGTAACATTTCTTCAGTGTATTTGCACAGGTTAAAAAGGCATGATCTGACTTTAACTCACTCTCTCTAGCAGGATTATCTCTCTGCTGCTGAAGACAGAATAAAAATATATTTGAATGTCATATAAAATCAAGCCTATCATAAATTATAATAATGAGCACAGTGTTGATATTTAAATTGGTCATTAGAGTCTCGTGAGATTTAAAATCAAGATAAAGACAGTAAAAAAAGAAATTCTTTTCCCAGATGACCAACTCACTGGACAAGCTCTCTTTTTGTGCTACTGGACCTACTCAGATTGAGAACATAATATTATAGGAGCTATGATGCTTCTTTGAATGACTTGAACTGTGTATTTCTTTATTTTTTACGTTTTTGAGATGGGTGGGTGTATTTCTATTTTAAACAAGTAGCTCAGATTTTCCTTGGCATTGTGACACATTTTCTGTAGTTGTTGTTTTAACTTACAGTGTTGTTTGGCTTTTTCCCTAAAGTTAACACTGATGCATATTTTAATCGTTAGCTACAGTTAACAAGTTTTTTTGCCTAGGTGAATGTTCATTTTTTGCT
Organism: Apteryx mantelli; assembly: GCF_036417845.1. Lineage (NCBI taxonomy): Eukaryota > Metazoa > Chordata > Aves > Apterygiformes > Apterygidae > Apteryx > Apteryx mantelli. Next base: position 22,720,171 of record NC_089983.1, on the reverse strand, counting down.
GGTGCCCACTACTTTGAAAGCTGAATGTTAAAGCATTGCTTTCTCACTGGCAGTTCCAAGCTCTGCTGCTTTTTCCTGTAAGGCTATAGAAATAGGGGAATTATTATTAAAAATAGAATAAAAAAGAGGTGGACTTAATGGGTTTTGTATAAGTTTGGCCCACTCCATTTTGGCTGACATAGATCTGGAAATCCCAGAGATATCTACCACACACAGATCAACGGATCATAGGATGCACAGCCAAGCCCGTGCCTCTAGGAAGCAGATATTCTGTGTATGCACTACTCGGTTCATTTATATATTTACAATTACTCCATTGCACTTTAAATGTGTTGGAATTACTCCATATGTCCTGCTCATCTCAGCAGTACATATAAAAAGACATTCAATTCTTTGCACATTCCTCTACAGCCTGAAAGACTTTCATATTTTATTTCGCTGAGCGACAGAAATACATACTTGGTGGCTTGATTGCATTATTAAATGCCACCTCAAGCCTTTGAGCAGTTTATTTGTGATCTAGTTACTTTTTATATGGTAAGAACAAAGGAATAACTAAAACGTTAGCTGATCCTATGTACAGAAAGACCAAGGCAGTGTGGTGCTGCTTATTGCTAGTGCTACATCCACTTGCCTGGACACATTGCCTCACTGTCTCATGGGCTCTGTCTACTCTGTCTCTGTGTCTAAAATGTTTTTACAGTTGGTCATTTCTGACCTTTTCAAGTAATATATATCTGGGGTAATCAGATCCTCCTTTCTTCTCTCAAGTTCAAAATCCTCATCGTTTCCATTTACAGGAACAGACACAAACTCATGACTCTACTCAGTATTTCCACAAAACTTAGTCTATTCATTATTTAGATTAAGGCACCAGATCTCCACTCAGTCTCCCCAGGGCAAATGCTAGAGTCAAGGATGTCTGAATGCTCCTTATTCAGAACCTCTAGGAACACAGCAAGAAACTTCCAGGGCAGGTGGGCTGAACAACCTAATGCTTTAACCTACTGACTCTTTTATTACTCTGATCCCTGTTCCAGTGTGACCCATGTGATTTGAAAATGTCAATGTACAGAAAAAATAATGACAATCAAGATGAGCTAGACCTACACTGTTCAATTATCTGTATTAAGCATTTTTAAAAACTGTATAATTGCAGAAACCATGTAATATCTAAAATGGATCATGGTTATCAGTTTAATCTCAGTAACTGATATTTTAAAAACATGCATGGTCTCTATGCACTCATAGTAAGTGCCACATTCCTGATGCAGGAAAGCACTAAGGTTTCTTTCATTCTTTTTTGTAACTTTCAAAAATTTATTTAACAGGAAATATTTCAATGCTCTGTAGGCCATGGAGGTTGGTTTTCAGCTTCTCTGGAGATTATAGTTTATGCTGAGGTCACCAAAAATTATTTACTTAAATGCAAACTAATTTCAGCGTGCGTCACTCCCTATGAAGCATCTGAAAGAAAAGTTCCTAAACCATGGTACAGGAATCACTAGTGGCATGCACACTGCTTTAAAATCTACATAGCCTGGTACTTGTTAAGATCTTGTACTACCACCATTGACAAAGGTAACATATGACACCCCCTAAAAATAGTACCTGCTCTAAAAAAAAAAGAAAGATTATTAATTCCTGGTATACAACATTCCTAAATTGTATAGAAATACTAAATTCCAAGTCTCCCTTAATTTTCACTTTTTTTTTTTTTTTTTTTTTTTTTTTTTTTACACTGAAAGAATAACCTGACTGCCAGGAGAAATCAATGTCAGGGTTTTTTAAAACTGTTCACAATACTAAATTTCCCACTTTTCTGTTTTAATAGGGAGTCTTTTGTACATGTATTGTTATATTACAAATTTTGTTTCCTGCATCAGAGCGCTAAAAGAATCATAAAATCATAACACAATTTTTCTCTCGTATCAAGTAATTCCTAATTCCTAGACAACAGAAATAGTAATCACTCATAGAAATAATTTGCTCATAAATTGTAGTTTCTGATTTTATCACGACATGGTCATTTTTATACATATGCTGATGATTTGGAAGCTCATCTATTTGCTTCAGGACACTTAAAATGTCCTGGCTTTCATTTTACCACTTGAACTATTTTAATCAGTTCTCATAACAAAGAAATGCTTCATCAAAGACTATTACTATGCTGAGAAAAAATGGTTTATTTTTACAAGTGCTTCGAGTGATGGGAGAAGTAGAAACACCCGCCTGGCTGCTCCCGTTTGACATGAGCCCTGAGCGCTCAGTGCTCCCCGCTCAAGGGAGCATTCATCGCAGGGCGAGCACGCGCCTGCCACTGAAATGCTTTCTGGCCCCTGCCCAGGTGAGCCAGCAAATGGCAGCAGTCACACCAACACTGGCTGCCCTCGGGCTTTCTCTTTGCACTCAGTATCTTGCAGCCATAAAAAGCCTTTCACAGAGGTGTGTCTTCATTTTTGTTTCAGGATATATGGCCACACTGCCAACAGGATGATTCCCAGTAACCTTGGGGGACTTTGGATTAGCCTTTATGACAGCAAAACCTTCATAACTATGTGTCATGTGCATGACAGCAACGGCAAGGAAAAGAAATAGGAGGGCTTTCTGAAATACAAGATGACGACAACATTTTTGCCTTTGCTGAATGCAAATTCTTCCTCGTTTCAAGTCCCTCATCCTACCCTATCCGTGTTTCTTTTTAACTCAAAGCATATATAAATCTCTGTCTACAGAATGAAAACAGCTTGACAAGTTATAATATTATTGAAAGAAAAAAACCTACAACACTTAGAATCCTGGTATCACCTGAAATAGATACGGAGCAATAACATTTTCATCTTATTCACTCACATAAAAGTTGAATTAATGTCAGCGGTATTAAGAGTAAGGAACATGTACTACCGACTATGATAGTCAATCACAACCAACAGCACCCTTGCTGGTAAAGTTATAGAACGATTTAGTTGCGTAATCATTGTTTCTTCAACTAGATTTACTGGAAGATTTTTAAAACGGCACCTGTCGAAAAAATTCTTCCATCAGGGCCATGGTCCACCGGTAGTGCAGTTTCCAGGATTTTGCTGGATGGCTTATATCTGCTGCATGTAGAATCAAAGACATGGCTTTGGCTTTGTCTATCCTGTCAAATCAAGGACATGCTCCAATTACCTCAGAACAAAAGCAACTAGTTAATGTCTTTTCTTGGACACGAGCTCATTTAAAGACTACGGATAAAGAGCAGAATGGAAAATAACCTACCCCTCTCTCTGCTGTAGAGTATGTCGCATCGTTTTAATTTGCTGAAAATGACCCGACATATCTGTAGACAAAACCATCTCAATGACCAAGCTACGCAACTCCCTAAGAATAATTAAAAGCAAAATGACTTATTACAATTCATTTATTCTATGTATGGAACATTTGTTTAAGCAGCACTTGTTAATTTATAACAACCCATGTTTTCTATTACATTTTAAAAAGCTTTTAAATAAATTATTAACAACTTAAATGTTGTATCCTAAAGGGATTCTGTGGAAGCAAAGAATCCATGCTGCAATTATTATTTCAAAGTCATGCTGTTTTGTAATTCCTCTTTCCTAGTGTATAAACTAAAATTACATGCAGTTCTATCACCCATTATAATTCTTTCCTTTTTTTTCATCATTAGAGTAACCAAAAATCCAGTTGTCTCTGGCCCCACCACCACACAAGAGGACACATTAGTGTCTTATATTACTGTTCTTATTCTAGTGCAGAACAGGCACAACACTAAAGCTAGTAAGAAGGCTGTGGAGACACTTAGAAGAGCAAGAAGTGTTACATTTGAAATGCTGTGAACGTTATGCCAATATTATGAACATCATGTCAAACTGCCTTCATCTCAAGAACTCCTTAATGCCTGTTATATGAGTAAGAACAAGTTCAGGATTCACAGTTTATCTGTATCTTGATATCATGGTCAGAGATGATGCTTGTCCATCAGTTTTCTATTAAATGAATATGAAATAGTAAAACATCAATCGTGAGAAAGTATATTAATTATCATGGTATATGAAAGTACATTAATTTTGTCACCAGTAATTACTGATTTGGAATACACACTTTCCTTGAGGTAGAAGGATTGTATGTAGACTATGTAGGAGTCCACTGGCTCTTTATTAATATGCTTTTTACATGGCCTAGAGGGATTTACATGCAAAAGAGGGTTGCTTCTAGCTATTGGGGGCAGGCAGAAATCAACTACATCATTAAATCTTTATTTATGTAGCATTTATTTTCAGGAATATGCCTCCAACCTTAAGGATGCTTTCCTTAGAATATGGAGCCCTGGTACCATGTGGCAAAGAACTGATAATGCTTGTTTACTATTAGTCAAAGTATCAAATACAACAGTAAAACCTGCTTTAGGATTTCTCACTGATATTTCACATTTTAGCCCTACCTTTGATTTACTTAACAAAGCACTTTTTCAAATAAGTATGTTTTAAAGAACTAAGTTGCAGTTTTCTTTAGGGCTGTTATAGTAGTTTATTATAAAAACTATCGAGATTGCTTGTGAGCCAAATTAATTGCATATATAAGTTGATATCCCTCATTGATTTCTGTGTATTTATTCCCGATTTGCTTTGATGTAACAGGATAAAGACTCAGCCCTCTCACTTCTACTCAAACAATAATATGCAGCCATAGCAACTTGTGCTTAGAAAATGCCTTACCTTATCTGACCTCATAAGATGATACTAATTAATGTGCATCCCAACTGTTCCTCCTCCACATTGCTTTGAAACTGTACTTTTCAAACATAGCCAAACCCATTAAAAATAAAAACAAAGAACAGCTAGACACTGCATGAAAACCAAGGGCTCTGCATTGTTAAATCCTGTTTTTAAAACTGAAAATAATTACCACTCCCTCTTTCTACAGGACACTTTCCTAGGAACTTTTCATGTCTGAACTTTCTTTTAAGAGTAACCAGAAATAAGCCCACTCCTACTACACAAAACACAAAAGCAACATTCTGTTTCTAGTAGATTTACATTGCCACGGCAGCTGACAAACGCAAGTTCTGACCTCCATCCCCTCAGTAGGGATCAAACGAAGTAGCACTGTTCTCTTCACACACTTGGGAAGATTTCAGGCCCCATGCCTGCCCTCCTATCAGCCACAGAGAAATGGAAAGTCCCAAACTCACAGGGAAACTAGAGTTTTACTAGAATAAGAAAGCTCAGTCTACTATCGCTTCATGGGAGACTACTTCCCAAACCATTTCCCAGGGGTAAAAGGCCCTCTGAACTTCAGGATCAAAGATGACCTCAGCTGGTCTCACAGACCACTCCCAGAGAGAAATCACTGCCCATTTCATTAATTAGGCCGCAGGATAATATAGTTAGCCCCGCTAATGTTAGGAAGGCAAAACGATATGTGGTTGTTGCAATCTTTAGTTCTGTGATGAGAAATATAACAGCATTCATGTACACCACAGAGCAATTTCTTCGGGCCCAAATATAGTTGAAAGAATACTGATTTTGTGCATACGAACTCCATTCATAAGTGAGCAGTCATGTCCTGTGTTCTCTTTCTTTCTTAGCCTTCCCATATACACATGTCCCTCTGATGTCAGTCTCTGATGGCTGTCTAGTGGCATGAACACTTTCTTCATACTCAGCGGCTAGAAAAAGGGTCACAGAGACCAAACTACTCTATCAGTCCCAAAGGAATTCCCATCAGAGCAACAGTGACTCATGTTGGCAATGAAAATCTGACTGTGTAAACTCTTGCTCAAGTTTACAATCTATTTCCAGAGATTGTTCTCCAGAACTGAATTTATAATTAGAACTTTATGATAACTAAATGCAAATGATTATCCTCTGAGGAGATGGGAAAAGTGTATGATTCCTCTCTCACATTATATTAAATAAAAAAGTACGTTCATATTAAGCATATGATCATGTAAAACAGTAAAATAATGTAAGCCTACCATGTAAATAAGTCCTTCACCTTTAAAAATACACCAGACCAAAATTTGCTCTCAAATTCACATATTCCTTCATAAATGTATAGTTATGTGAAAATACAAATAAAGTAGACTATAGGTTTGTTATTTCTGGTGGCATCATTGACAGTGGCAGATTTTCCTGGAAGCAGAACATTTTGTCTGGCTTCACAGTCCAGTTATTTAAAAGTTATTTTAGGGATCTCTGAATGATAGTTATATTTACAGGAACACACGGAAGTCTTATAATTTAAGTGCTATATATACTGATTTGTGATCTGTGTAATACGAAGATAATATACCTTTCTTAATAATGGAGAAAGTCATAGCTCTAACACTTGTTCACTTTGATCTTCTAGATCTTGGTATTTGTGACATGTCAGTTATGATCCTGATTCTTTTGGGTGGTCAAATTTTCTTTAAGAATTACATTAAAAAATAAGAAGGAAAACAAGATATTTCTCTAATGTAGCTGAGCCTTTACTTGATAATTCACTTTTTAATGCTTAGCCAAGATGCAGCTATGCTGTGCTATGTCACACAGTAGAAATCCCAAAGGCAGTAGAGGCCAAGCTGGCAATACAGTGAGACTTTGCACTGAGGTTTTAACCCACTGTTAGACAAAGATAAACTAACTCAAGATGTTTCACCAAAGAACTATCTCACCTGAGACCCTGCCTGCACAGTCCAACATTGCGGCTCATCAACACACAACTCACTTAGAAAACTGTATGGAGTGTCCCATAAAGCACTTCTTTACACTACAGCAGCTTTCCCTAAGCTCTGAACATCCATAACTTCTTTCAGTGCAAAAGTTTTTCCTTGTAATTTGAACTCTTAAAATAGACTCCACAGGGCAGGAGTTTTTTATTAATTTTATGTACTGGAATTATGCTTGAATGTCACAGTAGGCCTTACCGCCAGTCGTCTTTGGTTAAATTTGCCAGGATGTTCATCTCTTCTTCTTGCATGAGTCTATAAGCAGCACTCACATGATGATTTTCAAGAACAGAACGATCATTGTACAATATTGCAACATCTGACCTAGATTAAAAAAAAAAAAAAATTTGCAATAGAATACTCACGAAGGCACTGGAGAAATTAGGAATGTGTATCCTTGATTATATATCCAAGTATGCTTATTTGTTCCTACAGAATAGATAAAGTTTCTACCCTAAAACCACGAAAATTTATCATCATTGCCACTGTATGTATTGTTTGGAGGAAAGTCATATTTCTAAGTGTGTAACATTTTATTTTTATAATATAACTGTGAGAAAGTTTTATGAGGAGAGCCTTGAGCTTCTTGATAGTAGATAGGATTGTACAAAAACAGAAATGTTAAAATTAGGCTACTCAAAAGTATTCTTTGACAATACAACCACTTAAAATGCAACACATTCACCAACAGAGGGAGTGCCCAAAATAGCATGGGTTATAAAGAAGCTTGTACCGCTATTCTGAGATCTGCTTTGGCTCATGTGGCTCATAATCAGAGAAAGAGCTATACTTATTAAAATGCTAGAAGACTTTATATTTCATATGTTTCAACTGGATGCCATGTTTTGTCAGAAGACAAGCCAAATTTTGAGCCTCATAACAAAGGGTGCATTCAATTGCTTTCTAAAGCCAGAACCTTACCACAAAGTCAATACCAGTTTGTTGGTAACGGCAAATTTATGTTAAGCCATGACAGTACCCTTCCACTCATAACTAGACAGAGACTAGCCTACAGTTACAAGAGTTACATATAGATTTTCACACAATTTGATATGGTAAGGATTTATAACACTTAGCTTCTAACTTCAAGAAGTCTCAGGGAATTTATTTCTCCCTGTGGTCTGACTGGTAAGCAACCTCAGGTTTCCCCTCCCTGCTAGCTTTCTGCTCTGCTAAAACTGTTGCTGAGTATTTCCACTTGGACCGGAGGTGACTAACAGTTCTGTGCTAGAAGACAGGTGTGATGATTTAGCAGCTCCGCTTACGGTGATGTTAATGAGCTAAAATCAATCCCCTTGGTCTGGTGAGCTATAGTAAATATTCACTGTAATCACTCACATACATGGTATGGTGCCAAGGAATCTAAAAAATTAAAACTGGATTGAAAAGTTTACTTAGAGGAATAAAGTATATCCTACTGAAATAATTAGTATGTTTATGTCAATAATCTTAGTAACATCTTGGGAAAATCTGTGATCTGCCAATCACTTAGGCACACTTTGACCTGCATAGCTAATCATCACTGGTTTTAATCACCACTGAGATTTGACATGACTATGAGGGCTATTTCATTGGCTTTTCTGAGGCAAAAGATGCTTGGAAGCATGGCATGGGGATGTCATATTAGGGTCAAATTCTCCTAGGAGGGAAGAATGAGCTGCATCGCAAAACAAATACCTGTTGGCAAGTATGTACATGTAAAAGTCAAAGTTTAACAGCTTAATTCATTTTCCACTTTTGCAATACTTCAGAGCAAAATATTAAGGACAAAAATAGAAAAGTAATATAAACTTGGAACTACAAACTGAAGTTTATTTTTATCCAGACTATGCTGAAGAAGAGGATTATACCTTTATTTCAGCTGTGGATCTAGAATTTGTTCTTTGCTGAAGGGCATATCCCAATGCACAAGTATGTCATGGGTTTAATTTAAATGCAGCCCTTGGGCACTTCATCTGTCCAGGTAAGTGGGAGGATGCTCCTATTCATTTTTATGCCAAGTAGTATTTCTTGCAATCCATAATGATTTACACCCTTGCTTAGAGCTGTTTCATTAGAACATGCCAGTGCTTTGCTGAAAATTGTTGAAAAAGAGCAGGTAAAGCTGAATCTTCAGTTGAGGATACAAAGAACAAAGCATGGCCAAGTGAGAGAGAACATGTGTCGTACTGAGTTAAGTATCAGGCACACAACCTATTACCCACTAAAGGACTGGTCAGTGATTTTCCTTTGATGAGCTGAAAATACTTTAATGGAGACATATATGATACTGTTCTGGACCAGAGGCTAAGATGACAGGCTGTGCCTCAATGAGAATATAGTTAGCTTGACTTTCAAACTGGATTTCTTCTTAGAGGGTTATCTCATAACCACTGCAGATGTTCACAAAACACACTAGGAGAGGAATCTTGGTAAGGATTTTTAAAAACATACTTGAAGGTCTCTCCCTGTGTGCTAGGACCCTGCAGTTTAATACACTGAAACAAAATGTATGTAGCACCTTAAATGAGTGTAGACACATTGCTGAAAGTGAAGTGTTATTTTTCTGGGGACATCATGAAAGAAAGTTCTGAGTCAAAAGTATCAGAATTTAAGACAGCAAATAAAGGGGCAAAAGACAGATAAAGTACTTCAAAATTTTCAGCATGATGGGCATTCTTTTACAACACTGTTCTGAGATATCAGCCTCTAAATATAAAGATTTCATTTCAAATACTATGGAGTTTTTTCCTTACTTTTCCAACTTTACAGAGATCCCATTGACTTTATAGAGGTCAAAGAATCAATTCATAAAATCAGGAATTATCTAGCTATTTCCTGGCAGTATTAGTAAGAGGTATGAAACATTTCAGACAAATGAACAGCAAACTTCAGATATGATACTCTGGGGACCACTTTACTCACCTTGTCTGAATATGAAAATTGTTTGTGGTCCCAGTATGTTCATAATCATGGATGGTAGCTGCAAAGATCATTGCCAAAATTTCCAGTTCTGTGAGCCAGTGCTAGTAAATGAAAAACAAATCTTAGTCCTATTTTCTATAAGAGCCTATTAGATTAAAGTCTACAGTACTAAAAATGTTTTGCATTACCTTTGACTTAAATAAGCCTTATTCTTTTCCTACTCCAGGTGACAAAATATATCCATAAAACATAAATGTTATATAGTAAAATGGTTGCTTGTACCTATTATGATTTCTCTAAGACAAAGTTAAAGCCCTTACAATCACTAGCAAAGTAAATATTGACTGTCCAAAAATATAAGAAGTTATTAAGAAAATTGCATGATATACTTTGGAGCAGTTTCGAGTAGGAAGTATATAATCTGCTAGTCAATAAATGGCACTTGACAAATTATTGTAAATTCATCTAAAAACTTGATACAAAGTTTTACATTTTTAATTTGTCTTTTAGTGAACAATATATGTAGTTCACAATACTTTATTAGGCACAGCACCAGCATTAACTATATTTTACCAGTATTATATTATTGAAATCAGGCCAACAGGAGGCTTTTCTGTACTAAATTATACCATACTTTGCACTGTAAGGCAAAATATAGTGCATAAAGGTAGTATAGTTACACAGAGCAAAAGATAGTAAAGATCATCTTCTATACAAAATAATAATCACCTAGAGTTTTATGCACTTTTATACCTCTTCCTAACTGATGCTGTTCTGTTGCTCTGTTTGTAAAAATCACCTTTGTTATTTTACTCTTCTGTTTTCTTGAATGATAAATCAACTTTTAGGAGAAAATTTACTCCATCTAAGAACAGGGGTAGAAAAATCATACAATAATTAACCCCCACAGTCATAGGACTGATTTAGTCATATGCCAATCAAGCATTTCCATATATATTTCAGTTTTTTTAAGTGCAGAAGTAAATTTCTACACTAAAGGATCTAAAAATGATCTTCATCCTTATGCACCCATATATGCGCATACATGTAAATGAATGCTGTGTGGGTCACGTCATATAAGATGTATAAGCTGCCATAAGCAGTACAATCTTTTCAAAGAAGAAGAAAGGAACCAGTCAATATACATAAGTAGTGTAAGAACAATAAAATAGGTCATTAAGAGACAAAATAACATTGCTGAGGAACAAAAAGTACTGGCTGGTTGGTGAAGCTGTATAGATTTAAAAAGGGCACAACTGAGGAATGAGAAAGTACTGTAAGCAGTTCCAAAAATAGAAACGATGACCTTCATAGTATTGTGTGTCATAAGAAACCAGGCCATGAACTAGTACTGACTTTCACAATGTTTTCAGCATACCAACGGAATAGAAACCCAGAAATTATTGGTAACTAAAACTAAAAATAAACATCTTCTTTAAGCCGCCTTTTCAAAAATCAGCTTTTTTAGCAACCAAAAGAGTTGCTAGACAATCCATCTATAATTAGAAGAGAGTTCCTTACAGATGATGTCTATGGGCTACAGAGAATCTTCATATGGTACTGTATGAGAACAAGTACTGTAGATACCGTAGCTGTACAATCAAAATTCAGTTCAGTATTCAAATCAGTGAATCAGAGAACAACTTTAGCTAAAGAATTTCTAAAGAAGCAGGAGACAGCTCTTAGAGAAAGAGTTAGAATGCATTTTTTTGAAGGGATGGGGAAAAGCAGCCTCTGGTATTTGGAGTTCTGATAGACTCCAAATGGCTGGAACTTACTTTCTAGGTGTAAAATATTATGCTATTCAGGTGTAACTCCTATTGGAAAAGATCTCTTCTATTCAGAGGTGTTTTGGAGTATTGTAAATTGTTTCTAAGTAAAAGGATCATATTTCAACTTTTCATGAGCTCTCGTTGGAACTATTCTTTTAAACAATGGTGGAGTAAAAAATGAATAAGAAATGGAGTCTCACAATACACTTATTGACAGGGAAGACATTTTTTCCCTCAATTTGAGCAATACAGGTACGTGGGAGGGGAAAAGGGATGGTGGGAAGATGATCGATGACTCAAAAGTTCTTAACAAGATATCTTCCCTGGGACTTGGATTCTTAAATCTTTACAAAGTTGAACACTTCATAAATGCAAGCATGAGATATATATTTCATTTGTATCATCTGCGGCTTAATCACATGGTGGTGGGGAGGTTAATAGATTGTCTGCTATATGTGATATCTAACTTTCTAACACACATTGATCTGAGGTGGCTGGATCTTCCTTTTTTCAGATGGACAGCCAATAGCTTTTGAAAAATATAATGATCATTTTATCTCTTTAAATGAGCTATGGATATGAATATGAATATGTGAGTTGTTATTCTTCACTGAAGTCTTCTCTATAAGCTTATAGAGAAGCATAAGCTCTGACCAGCTAAACATTTTGGCAAATGCCGAAATATGGCTGTTTTCCCAGCGCCTGTAAAAGATACAAAATGTACGACTTCAATAATAGAAATTGTGAAAAGGACTTTCTAAAAACCAGCTTTTTGAAACATTTGCTTCAGTACATCTTTCAGAAGTGAACAAGAAAGACAGCACTTTGCAAGGTTGGGGAGTGAATATCGGCTCCTTAAGATACAATGAAAGCACAAGAACTTCAAATCACATGTCAATCTGCAAAACTCTCACAGGCATTTGATATAGAATTGCGTCAAAGGTAAGTGACTCATTCCAAGTATTTGTTAGAAGATATAGCGGAGTTAAAAGAGCTGTTACAACAGACATAATCTGATAACAATTAGCTTGAGAACCCAACTTCAAATTGTTACTGAGTAAGGTTCTGTAATGCTGAAGTTAACTACATGACAGGAAAAAAAACCCAAAGGATAAATAGAACATTTGTGCACTATACTGATGAGACCTCAAACTACAAATGACATTCAGGACAGAAGTACTTTGCAAGCTGCGAAATCACTAGGGCTTCTTTCAAACACTGATTTCTAAAATTTTCCTTTCCAAAAGTGCTATGGAATTGTTTCATGGCTCCGCAAATACAAATCAGATGCTTTTTTTTTTTTTTTAAGTGCATTCATAGTGAAGACTAAACTCTTCAAAAGGCCATTGGCAGAATCATCCATTTTCTCAGAGTCAGGTTTAACTTTTGTCTAAACAAGTTGAGAGTAAGTAAGGAGATTCCCATTGCTGAGATTAAATCAAAGTGTTTAGGGTAAAGATGTTTCAACAGATTCACTTCAGTTCCAAAGATGTTTGGATATTGCAAAAGTGCAAAGCCACTGCAATCTCCTGTCTACTATTAGCAAGGGCAGTGTTTAAGGGCAGCCCTAGGGAGGTTAGCATCTTGAAGAAAAAGCAGCTGCAGAGTGCTTGCGTAAATCCTCACTGACTCAGAAGGTCTTTCAATGGCCAAGCCCTCAGCAGATACTCAGTTTCCTTGCCTGATCACACCTCCCAGGCACCGACGTGGAAGGGAAAAATTCTCGCCTGCCCACTCCTGCATATGTATTGCTTTTAGTATGATACATAATCCCAAGCCCAGAGAATGACAAGCAAAAAGGATTTAGGGAAGATTTTTTCCCCCCCCTTTTTCCTCAGCATTAGGAGAATTTTAAGCTGGAGGAATTGTTAAGATGACATAAAGTTCAGAGCCCAAATGCTAGTTTGATCAGAGTCCCTATTTGAACAATTTTCAAGAAAGCATAAGGGACACATATACACATTTATCCAAAAGAGCAGAGAATCCGAGAAAAGAAGCTGACTGAACTTTGCAATATTTCTTACCATGATACCAGTGTGAATCAGGATGTAATGCACAGTTTGAGTAACATCAGCTGCATGGATCAAATTGTGATATGGATTTTTGTACTTGCTGTAACCAACCTCAAGAGCTTCGGCAAATGAAATAAGATTGGGAACAGGGATCTGGGGGGAGGAAAAATTAGAATAAAGTTTTTTTTCCTGACAACACTGCAAAGTTAATCATGCAATAAATAAACACAAATTGATGCACTATAGAATTTAGTTACAACAGAGCAACAACAGAGAAATTTAAAACATAAAGGTCTACAATATAATTTGCATCAAGGAATCTTCCGTTAATTCTTGTAGATGCTATACCCCTCTACATATACTATGCACAGCATGTGGTTAGCATACGGGAGACTGCAGAGCTATAATCCAAAAAGTTTTTAAGAAGCTCCTTTCCGTCTATACTAGGAATGCATAGATTGCTTATAGAATAAAGGTTTGACAGATAGGAGTCTAACAATAGGATTATTTATTTTTCTTTGTTGCATTTACCTTCCCGAATGAAGGTTTCCTTGACCCTGATAGTCCACTTTCCCTTCCTCCAGACAATGTATGAAGTAAAGGCACTATCTAGTCCCAACATTTTTTCCATATAATTAAATTACACTTTTCTTAAGAAGTTTTTTTCTTTATTCAAAGGCCCTGAAAGGTAAACAGTGAGACTGAGAATGGGCTTAAGCCCACTGAACCAGTGACATTGCATACTTTCTGATCATGCTGTTAACGTAGCCGTGATGTGATTCTGGCTTCAGGCAATCATAACATTCATGGGAAAAGCTGAGGTCGAGTTACCAGGTAAAGTCAAATTACTCAGGCTGACTGAGGCTGGCTGACACTCTTCAAATGGGGCACAAAGTCTTGCAAAGGAGAGGTTTTGAAACTATAATGAAACTTTCAATGATAAATTTGGCACTTGGATCCAATTTTTTATTCTAGCCTTTCAAAATAGGTTATAAATACTCCATATTTTATTGCGACACCCTGCACATGCCACTGAAAAGCAGCCTTCTCTGTATATATCACCAAAGTTGGTTAGGAGAGGAAGGTTTAGCTGAAACCCTCGCGAAGTTTAAGGCAACAAATTGTAATCTAGTTTGATCCTGAAAAAGTACTTAGGACTAACTACAGTTTTCTGCCTTATTAGGAAGGAAGCACAACAACTTTCTTCCTTGAAGATGAGACACTGATTCAATACTGCTGAGAAAGTAGGCTGTATACAAAAGCTGTTTATTGTCTAATGCTTACAGCATTTAGCTGCTCACTAGCAACCTCCCATCCCAAATTAACTTGACATGGGTCTATACAGCTTTCGATCTCTTGGGTTGCAGAAACATTTGCATTGCTCTGAGTGAAGTTTCAATTGGTGGAACTGTTGGCATATTACAATATTCGATTTGCCATGTTCTTTGAAATTCTGCACTTCATTGTACAATAAAATATCATTTCAAACATTACGGCTTTCTAATATTTTAAATTTGATGTACTTATTTTTGCATACATATTTTTATTTGCGGCTAGTTTCTGACCTTGAAACGGCTCAAAAGGTCGTATCGGGTAAACAGCTCATACATCATAAATTTCAGACTGTGCTCTCCACTTGCTTCATTTAGGGCAAATACATCAAAAGACCATTTATCAACATCCTGCAGATGAGGGGAAGAGGAAAAGAACATAAAGTTTCCATCTGTTTAAGTAGATTTCCAGCTTTTGGGGTTGTTTTGCTTGCTTGTTTGTTTATCATCCAAGTCTCTCAAACTCTTACTATAGGTAATACATTTATGACTATTTCAATAGAAATGATGAAAAGATTTGTGCTAGTTATGAAGAAAGTACTTGTAACATCAGCTATGCAACTTTGTACGCTTAGAATCTAAGGCCTTAATCTTTCAAACTAAACTTTCTGCACACAGAGTTTCTACCGAACTTGGTGGAGCTAATGGGAATACTTGTCCTTTAAACAGGGTATCATGCAATCTCATTAACTGTATAACAACCTGTGAATAATACAACAATGTCTGTCTTTTAGGGGAAAAGGTGACTACCTTCTTTCTCAAGAAATATTGCTTTTTTAATTACATACTCTAACCAGAGGAACTTTACTATTATAAGAGATTGCCTTTTGGGTGAACTATAATGATGCCTTAAATTTACAGCAAATACTGTACTTGTTCCATAAGCTTCAGCTTCTTTTGTTAGCTCTGTCCCAATACTACTTCTCCTTTTTCTTTCCTAAAAAGGAAACAAATGCTGCTCTCCGAGACACTGATTACCGTACCAGTGGGAGCTGATAAAACCATGACTCTCACATTTTAATAAAAATTTCTATACAAATTTTATCCTATTGCTCTAATATCATCTAAATGAAATCATAGCTAAACAGCGAAACAATAAACAGAATCAGCTGCTATGTGTGAATTTTTAACCATTGCATTTCTCTGTTGTGTTAAGTTCTGTACTATTAAAGATGACTAGGGTATGTTCAGCAGCAAAACACACTCATTTCACCCTAAAAGTCACTAAACAGGAGTACATATACATTCAAATTCCACAATGATTAAACTTATTTCACCTTAAATGTTGCCATCGCTTCTGCTGGGTAAGCCAAACCGACCATGTTAGAAGTTCTTCGGTACATCCTAAAAGAATGAATAAAATACTAAGTAATAGCATTCTTTTAAAAATTATTGGAACAATTTCTCTTTTTTTTAATTCATCCTTCATAGCTTGTGAAATAATATTAAGCTATTTAAGGTCTGATCCCAAAGATGACCTAAGTCTTTTTATGAACTTCATGAGAAAAGCCCTTCTGCTGCTGTTTCTTTTTTTTTTTTTTTTTTTTGTTACTGCAGTATTTGGTACATTTTCTTGTAGAAGTTTCCAAGCTATAAAGTTTACCCTCAGAATTTACCAAAATCCAGAAGATTTCATTCAAATGTAGAAGAGAGAAATTGCAGAAATTGAAATCTAAATCCTGCCTCAAAGATTTGCTTCAGGCTCATCCCACCACTAAAGGCATTTTCAGCAGAGAGACATTGCAGTTAAATGCACTACTTGCTATAATAAAAAAAACAACTCTCACCTTTCTACAAAAATTCCCGCCTGTACAGCATGTACAATGCTTCGGAATTTGGGCTTTTCTTCAGGTCTTCTCTTCACCATTCCCATTTTCCTCGTGAATGTAGAAGCTAACCAGTCCCGCACTTCCAGTGGGACTGAATCTGACTGGATGTCAGAGAGTTCATCCTCAGTGTCCAAAAGCCTTCTACAAAAAAATAATAAAAAAAAATAATTGAGAAGATGGCAGACTTGAGTGTGGACAGCTAACAATTTAATTTTAATAGAAGTAAAGATAGTCTGTAGAACTGACTCAGTGTATTACTAGATGTTTTCTCTGTTAGACATATGAGGCCTCCAGAAAGCTAGGCATGGTGGACATCTGCCCTTTCTCACTGTGCTCACATTCCAGAAGCTAAAAAATATTCAAATGCAAAATATTCAAGCAAAGGCAAATGAGAGAGTTTTCTACAAAGTTGTCACAGCTTTGGAGGATTGAAGTGTAATCAGTGAGTTAGAAAACCTTGAGGAAAGGTCAAAAGCTTAGCGACTGACATGAGTGTCTATAGGAAGAGCGGTTGCCACTATAACTAACACCACCAGTGGTTCATCTGATCCGTCTTCCAAAATGACATGAAAAATGTTTTGATACTTACATATAAAATAAATAATATTATATAAAAATGTTAAAATGAATGTGTTTCAATGAATACCCATCATACATGTGCAGGAAATTATTCTAGTGCAATGAAAGTATTAATGAGAATGAATTCCTTCTGTGTAGAGATCTCTAAATCCTGTTGAAGGAAGGGTAACAAAATCATAACAGTAAAGATACCATACAAGATAAAATTACAGCTCCAGATTTCAAAGTTCTTAATTGTTCAAAGAAACAGAAAAGTTATGTATACTTTTTGAAAAATACAAAAAGTATTTAAAAAGAAACTTCAACAAAATTGCATTGGAGATCAGTTTATTTAGCAGAAACACGTAACTAAATATTCTCTGCATTTCTAAAAGTCCACCACATGTAAACACACAATTTATATCTAGCTATTATTTGCCTGTATCACTCAATTTACTGTGTTTTTCCTAGAACCAAATCCCTTATATATTCAGATAAGAAACTTCCCTTCATGTAATTATGCAAGGAACCCCAGAGTTAGGATGAACTGAACATACATAAAGCCACTATTTTAAAATATTTGAAATAATAGCAACACCAGTTCAATTGCAGACATTATTTGATTACATAGATCTATTTCCCTAGTGAGGTCTTTCCAAAACTGCTTTAATTGGACACAAAGCAGTGATGGACAAAGAGTATTTTTGTGTGTGATTTGCTTATCAGGCAATCTGGTTGTCAAGTTGAAATCGTGGGTCTCTTGAGTGAACAGGATTTCTGGGAAATATATTTGGTGGGAATTGGGTTAACAGCATTTGCGGATGGGTGTATGGGAGAGAAAAAATTCTCTCTTCCCCTTCCATTTTCATGTTGTCATCTCTGCTGTCTTTTCTGTCTTCTCCTAGCATAACTCTGTTAATTCTTCCCACTACTTGTGCACTCGCGCCTCATATTTATTCATCACCTCTTTCACACCTTTCTCTTTCTTCATTTCCCTTCGTCACCATTTCCAAAACCTTGCCTAATCCGGGTCTTCTCTGGCATACAGAGGAAGTGAGTAGAAACACGGACGATGAAAAAAAGCCTGAATACATTATAGTGCAAAGGAATCCCCATGTGAATCTAATACTCTCTGAGAGATTACAGGAAGATGCCTAGTAGGAAGCATGATGCCAGCATTCAAATTTGCCATTCAAATTATTTGTGAACAGTTATTAAAGTATATCTGTGCCCTCTTCTCAGTTTCAGCAGCTTATCTGGCTGGCAGTATATTTTGTGAGATTTGTCAACCGGAGTTTAAAAAAAAAGAAGTCCATAAAACGCCTCCAACAACAGCACTGTTTCCTGAAAGAACGGCAGGGATGCTCCTATTTTTCAGGAACATAAGCTTATCAAACTACTAAGGCTCTTTAATGCAGAGTGCAAGAGGAGCAGAATGGACAAGAATTACAAGATTTTTCGGGCAGTGTGGCACAGGCCAGAAGCCAGTAATTTACTCTGAAGGAGCACGATTTGTGTAGAGGTAAGGATTCTGGCAAATATCTTGCAAAGCTGAACTAAGGCTGAGACTAGCCATAGGTCAAGGCCATAAAGTGATTTTATTCCCCAAATTAAGAACTACGTTATACTCCACTTAAATCCCTACTACTCTAACACTGTTATAAAAAAATCCTTGGAGAGATCAGTATGTTTATATTTCTGAGGAATATTTGGCATTTGATGTAATTGTTGTATGATCAAGAATAAACCTTATAATCCCTCAAACATATTTTTATAACTGTTCAAGCTGTTGCTCAAAGTGAGAAATGAAAGAAGCATGGCATCAGGCTGTCTGTGAGCACGCACCAGGGATATTCCACATCCCCTGTGCAGCACGAAGAAGAAAATCTGTATCAGTTTGCTACAGCCTGATACAGATTTGCATTTGGGACCAGGTTTTGAGCTTTGCAGATACAAGCACAGTAATTTGAATACAATGTCTAAGGATACAGAGTCAATACATTTTTTTTTGAGCTTTAATGCAGAATGGCATGTGAGCGGGACAATAACCAGCGAGTTTTTAGAGCAGGAGTTTGTGAGGGGCAGAATGACTGGGGAAACAGGGTTTCTGGCAAATTAGAGAAGGTGATAATGCCCAGAGCATGCAAGGTTTGCATCCCCTGTTTTTTAAACAAAAAAAGCAGTTTCCTCAAAAGTGAAAATATTTCAAGGGAGGTTTGAACCTGTGAAGCTGCCTGAGTGTACTACTGACTGCTACTATTGGTTAGCACCAAAGCTGTATAAGAAACTGGATTATAAAGAAGTGTTCATTACAAAATGAGGGAGGAGGCGACTATAGAAACCCAAACTTCAGTGAGCTGCTGGAGTATGAATTAAGGTTAGCAAGGTACACTGCATTTTCTCTAATCTTTTTAATCATTCATCTCTAAAGTAGGAAGACTATTCAGTCTGTACATGACAGTTAACAGAATCTCTTTACGAAGACAGAGGAAGGAAAAGAGAATTTTAAAAAAGCGTTTATTTAACCAAATTCTTTTCTTTGTTCAGTTTCCTGCGCTGAGCTTCACACTACAGGAATTTGCATAAGACCACTCCTCTCCAATAGCCAAATAATCTTTATGTGAGAGAGAGGGTTTAAGTGTCTCTGGTTTCCACTCAAATAACTAGGAAAGCAACTGTAACACAGAATTACACTTTAAGTATGATCCTTTGCAAGTATAAGCTGTTATAGATCCCTTGATCAGGACCTTCAACATAAAACCTTAATAACTTCTCATAAAGAATTAGTTTCTTTCAGAAGCCTAACTGAAAGAACATTTAAAGAGAGAAAATGAGGGCTAGTTATTCATCTGATGACTATTTTATACACTTTCCTAACCTTTTGGAGAAACAGGATTCCTGTTACGGAAAATTACTCATGGTATATGCGCTGCTAGAAATGGCCTTTGAATAAACTCACTGATGACTGCCATTATTCAGTAATTACAGTGACAAGGCTCATACGTGGATGTAAACAGCTGGATAGTTAGATGGATCTATAATTTGTCAGTAATTTTATTTGGAAAGGGAAATAAGTTAGGCTATATATTGCACTACATAAACTATGGTTAATTGCCACAAATTGTTACAAAAAAAGCAGGAATTATCAACTCTTATTTCATGACGTTACCTTTGGATATTTTATTTATCTACTTATACCTAGATTAAAAATATTTCAATTATATTTTGGTTTCTGTGCTCTGCGCATGTGTGTGTACGTATTACATATATAACTCCTCTGTACTCAGCAAAATACATCTGTCTACTTGTTCACCTTTTATTTACAATTGTGAAAATACTTCTGTAAAATAACCCAGATAAAATGCATTTATACCCTGAGGCATAAAAACATTGAACTGTTTTCATCAGTAATTTTACTTATTATTTACAAAATGCATATATAAAAAAGTTACTAAATGTAACATGAAGAACTCTTCAGCAGAAACATTATCAGAACCGGTACCCATCAACCAGAAGCACTAACTGTATATACGATACAGTAGCTGAAGTTTTCCTTTTCATCCTGTGGGTAGCAGTTTTGAATTTGGATGGGCCACTATTTGTTTTGAGGGCAGTCTTGTCCTTTTCCTTTTCAGCCATTTTGCAGCTCGTCTGTTGACCCCTATTCCATTGATGTAAATCACTAGATGAACTCCATCGGGTAAAGCGCCGCGCTCCGCTCCTACACGGGCGTCCTCCTCACTGTTACTGCTGTAGCCGAGTCCTGGAGCACAGCTGTTATGGGGTCACACTGCTGATGTCAGTGACCACTGCGAAATAATCACTGCTTCGAACACCTACACTACTACCCTTACTGCAAGTATTGGAAAAAAATATTGACCAGAAGTTTAATATTAAAGAACACTTTTATTCCTGAGGAATTGCATTACTGGTATTTTAATTTACAGCTACTTAGAATTGACAACTTTGACAAACTTCAGTAAAATCAGTAGGAAGCTACTGTCTAGTGCAAGTTATTATTGCCCAGATAAATGGTAAGTATAAGTTCTGCACATGGATCAGTTGAAAAGGCTGATATTTAGATGCGCTGAACTTACCACTTTATGAATCACAGGTGAATAGGTAAATTATTATTATAGGTGATTATTCAGGAAGCCTTTAAATTAGAACAAGGTGGGAAAGTCAAGTAATATTAGAAGACAGGGTCAGAACAAAAACAACCACAGGTAAACCATGGAACTTGCTGCCAACTGTTATATAGTTTTTTTGCAACATTTCTCAATATAAATGTTTACATAGGATCAAAAATGCCATGGGATAAATTCATGAAGAAAATAAGTGACCATAGCTGTCAAACACAAGGCTAGAACTGGTTTAGAAAATATTCAGAGGGGAGTAACTGCAAAATCCATAGCCTCATCTTCAAAAACAACCAAACCAAAGAAAATGGTCAGCATTTACTTTCTATTTTAAAGCTACATAGCTGTTCTCTAAAGTCAGACCTAGAACGAAACTGTACCAAGACAAATCCCATTCAGCTGGGAGGCCTGAACTTCAACATCCTAGTGGAGTTAAATAAATGTTACTATTTATTACTACCAGGCACATTATTTAATGCTAACAAACAAGCAATAAAGTGCCAACAGAAATTACCTTTTTTTCCCAACACAAAGTCAGAATTTCAGGGTTACAAATGCTTATTTTGCCCATATATCATTGGCCTATTAATCAGAGGAAACGTGGAGGAGACGCGTGGGAAGGAGAAGGGGAGGCCGGGGTTATTTAATTCTATTCGTTCCATGAGTGGAACTCCCATTGACAGTAGCAGCAATACGTAAGATATGGCCCAAGGCACTTCAGCTTAGCAGTCCATTAATACTGTAGTCAGAATAACTGATAACCTGATCTTGTCATAGAACTGTGCTTTTTGCCAAGAATAATTCTTCAAAATTCAAGGTGTGATAATTTCTAGCTCTCTTTTCTTTTAAATCAGAATTTTAAATATAGTAATGAACTAGGCAGAAGTACATTTCTTTTCCCTTAGGAATATATCAGACGTACTACGGAGAAGAAGAAAAAAAAGAAAAGAAAATGGAAAAAAAAATACATAATGGTTGAGGGGAAAAAAATCCTTCAGTGCTGATCAGTCACGCTTCCTAATGGAGATAGTGAAAGATTTCAAAGAACGTAACACCATGAATTATGGGGGTCAGGGAAGGTTAGAGGAAGGAGGTATTAGCTCTTTACCTATTTAGTCAATTAAGCTAATAATCAATCCCTTAGGAGTAAATTGATTATAGTCCTTTTCTATGTCTAGAACGCTGAAGGTAAAGAATTTACAGTCCAAATGGCCAGTTTACATTTTTATCTACTATTTGTGTTTTACTGTCTCATTATCTTCCTAAATGAGCATTAAGTCACCTCAAAAAGGAATCATATAGTTCACATTTTTGGCAAATAAATACCAAATTGGGCATCCCATTCTACCTGTATAAACCTTAAACTGCTTTTTTTCTTTGGATATTCCTAGATTAGAAAAAAAAAGTTGATTTTGAGTGGGAAATTTGTCTAGTTCCTCCAAAATAAATTACATCATTGACCAAATGCCTCACTATTCTGTGAAAGAAATGCACATTTTTCTTCATGTATAAATGAATGAATTAATCTGTCTGCAGGTGAAGAGATTAGGAATATGTGCTTTTAAGAATTTGAACAAAGGTCTAAATCTCTTTGAAGAAATACATTTTCACTCTGTCAACACTTGCACCAGCAAAGAGATTTGCTGGTGTGAACTTCTCTACTGATGACCTCTGAACGGATAATAGTGCCTGAATTAGCACATCTGCTTCCATAACCAGAGCCCTGCAATCAGTGAAACCACATGATTCACAAAGTCAACTAGATTTTGTGTTCAGCCTGCTGAATGGGAACTGAATGCAAACGGCCCTGTCATGTCAAGCAACACACTCCTGCTGTGAGACGCTAAGCAACAGCAGCTCCACACTGATTTAGCACTAGCTTAGAACCTTGCAACATTTATAGTAAAGTACAGCTTGTGAAAATGAAATAAAATATGGAAAAGATGGAGCCTTCATTGAGTCTCATTCTCATTTCAAATACAGAGAAGCTGCTAAACCTAAACAGATGGCTGTAAGAAAGCGAAAGTGGATCCAAACGTAAGGTCCAAACATAAGTATCCTGGCTGATTATTTTTTGGAGCTATTAATTACTACTCTCAGGTGGACCAGCTGATGTGGACTCAGATGCTGTTACAGTATTGGGAAGCTGGAGAACATCAGAGAACTCTGACCACGCTCCTTTTCCGCATTCACAGATGTCACCAAAACTTTGTATTCAGTGCTGCCAGGGAAATTGCCCAAGGACAGGCTACACTGATTGCTCCTCACCTTGTGGAAGCAGGGGATATTTGCATTTAGTTGCTGGGCTGCTGCTACGCTACAACAAAGAATCTTGGTGAGCACCGGCATCTAGTTAAACATTTACCGATTTCCCTTTTCCTGCGACAAAGATGCACATGCGTGTGCTCCTATCGCAAATAGTGCTGCGGTGTGCTGACGTTTCGTGAGATGAAATGAGGCAACTCTCTCTCTTGTGAGTGACGCGATCGCAATTTCCCTTTTGTCCTCAATTTGAAAATATGCTTGTCCCTGCTTTAAATCTGGAGGCAGCAGAAATACTTGGTGCATTACTCGAGCAGTGCACTGGATATTCAATATGGCCCAAGGTGATTATTATAACAGCAGTCACAAAGCTTGGGTTTAATGACCTCCTTTTTCACTAATGTTACACTTAGCAGAATGTATATATATTTTAATCACAACTTTTTCTCAAGAAGGACTGTGTTTAACATTATAATACCACTGAAATCCCTTCAGTATTTCCAGAGCACTCCTGCAAACAAATGACGTATATTGTTATAACACCACTTAGCTTTAATGAGTTTTCCTCTCTGCTTCAAGAACATAACAATAACTTCTATTTGCTGTTTTCTCTTGTTGAATAAAAGACGCTTAAAGCAATTGCTAGTTACATACAATGGATCTACATTATTAAAACAAAGTTTCTTCTAAGGCAAAAGTTCTCAAGAGGTTGAAGCCTTATAAAAAGGCATTATACAGTCTAAAACAAAGTAAAAAATATGTATGGAATTGAAACTGCACAGTCATTTTTAGATAAGACATGTATAACTTCCTGAAATCGTCTATTTTCTAAAAAATTACAGCATATTAAAATGTAAAATAAGATCATAATTGGAATAAAATACTTGGATTTTATCCAGAACAATTTAAAAATGTTCTCCACTGAAAGCTTAATTTTTTTGTTTTATTTTGTTTTGGATTATTTCCTTTTTTTAAATCTTGAAACCTCCATTTGGGTTCCGTTAGCCATATTTCCTTCTCACTTAGACTGAGCAAAGCTGCGTTTACACAGAACAGCACAGCTGTAGTCACACAAGCATCCAGCTGTGTTTATTTCCTATTTGACCTTAAAGATCATTCTTCCACTACCTTGACCCAAGTGTCAGGTAACGACAGAGAAAATTCTGCAAGATTAGTTGGCATTATTTATAACACCTATGGACAAAACTTGAACTTTTTCCACAGAGGAGATCTGCAGAGGGGTCAGAATTGCAAAAACTTTTCTGAATATTTTCAGCTGACAATGAACCTCTGCTTCAGCTACCAAGGCGCTAGTATTCTTTCAAGGAAGTGTTTAAGGCAGCTTACAATTATCCAGTACCGAGAGATGCAGCAGTCCTAAAAAGTCCCTTTTAATTAAGCTTATTAATTAATGTAGGAAATTTTAAATGGGACAACAGATTAAGCTTATAGGAAAGCAACTCTTCCACACATCTGATTTCTCTGTGCTTTCTGCCTTTCCATCAGCTCAGAACCTGACAAGGGCATCCTGTGGAAACTTCAGGGGTTTTTTTTTATATGGACTACTGAAAATCACTGTCCCATAACAATTTTTCGTAGTTTTGTAAGGCTGTCCCTACTGTCCAGCTAGTTTCTAAGGAGTCTACTTTCAGCACTCCATAAATAAAATCTGTTGTATTATTTCTCTGCCTTCTCCCCAACCCAACTGGGTGCATTTTTGGAAATAGCATATATGGATATTAGTATGTTTATAGTTATATATCTTTTTTACAAAATATTATCTTATTTTCAGATAAAAAGCTATACTGTAGAGCAACAGAGGATCAGACAGAAGAAAAATTAGAGAACCTGAGAAAGATGCTTTTTACTCTGTTAAAGAGCTTGAATTCTACAGCCCATTTCCAGTAAGACTGTCGTACTCTGTAAATAAAGATTCAAGGGGCTGTCAGTTTATATATACGTGCCTATACTGATACAAACACACACAATTTATAGAAAGATATAGGCCTTTCCGTCAATTCAAAGTAACAATATACAGAAAAAACTGGATATCTCCATCTGTTTTACTTTAAGAAGCTGGAACTGATAATTGAAAAAAGCTCAGACTTGCAAAGAGCAAGGTGATTTTGCTAGAGTAATGCCTGAGATTTCTAAGTAGTACAAATGGTTCTCCAGAACTGTGGAAAAGGCCAGGTTCTTCCTTGATCCTTGGCTACACTATTGAACACACCCTGTGAAAAAAATCATACTTTGCTCCCTTTACTGACCTTAGCTTTAAGGGATTTTTTCAGTGAAAAATCAGATTCTTCTGCAAAAAATTAGATGCAATAAATAAATTATATTAAATATTGCTGTGCATCAAGTCAGAGAAGAGCAAAAACTTTATTTAAATATTTTCAAAAAAATCTAATTAAATATTTGGGTAGTCTTCACTATGAAGTCATAATGCCCCTAGGATTAAAAAAAAGTAGAGGGCTCTGAGAGTCTTCCAAACCACTGTAAAGTTATATATGTTTATTTTCATCTGGGCAGCTACATAATCCTGCCATTACGTCCTATGAGGGCAATTAAGATTTGCTCACACTAACAATAATGTACCTGTCGCTGCCGTAGGCTGCGCATTTTCCATTTTCCCCATTTTCCCCGCATATGAAATTTCTGCTTCCTTGTCTTGATGCTCCCACACAGAGCCAATAGGACTGGATTCCTCATTATTACAGCTCTATTCATTTCCACAGAGGTCTCATTTTAGAAACTAAATCTCACATTATTTTCACAGTTGTGGTGCTACTACTCAGAAAGAGCTATGAATAACCCATTTAACTATAATGTTTGAGAGGTGTGTGGAAGGAATATTCACCAGTGTTTTATGTCCTTATCCACAGCTGTAAGTTCCTTTTGATTAAAAATCCCATGATTTTTAATGTAATATACTTGCCTAAGCACCGATCACTGATGGTGATAGAATATTCTGTAAAATAGGCCAGAGAGGATCAAGATTTTCCAAAGCTGCCTGAGAATGTGAGCAGTGTTAACAAAACTTACGTTTAGAACCATCACTGGAAACAGAATTTTCTGGCTTCTATTGTGGTGTGCTGTCCAAAGACAAGTTTGTTGATGATACCTTTATATCAGTTTCCCTAAGGAACTGAATCAGTTTAACTGCACATATGACATAAACAAATGTAAATCCACACATCAACCATTGTTTCAAGATAAAAACCAAACTTGATTGACTTAAGCCAATCAACCAAACTGAAACAAATATATTCACAATGGCATTTAGGCTGAACTAACTACTAACAGTTTACAATATTTTATTAAATTTTATGCAGTTTTATCACAAGCTCAGATCCCTTGGAACTCGCACAACAGCGCCTAAATCTCAGGTTCTTCTTTTTTTTTTTCTTCTCTGTTAAGCTTAATCTAGCCAAGTTTGAAACATCTTCATAACAGAAATTACATGAAAGCCTTTTGAAGTCACTGAGAATCAAAATGCTTTTCAAGTTATGCATTTGACTTGGGATCATTAGGGACTCTTCTGAAAGTGTCCCTAAAAGAACTGTATTGTGGTTGATAGGCTGCTCAGGAAGGTCTTTTCCCTAGCCCTGGTTTAGTAATCTTTTATGGAATTGGACATGTGTCAAACGTAAGAGCAAGACACCAGTATAATTGATTCTGCCAACCTAGTCTCTAATATAATCTGTGGCAAAAGGAACATAGGCACCAGCTTCGCTTGCTCTTGTTTCCCTTCTGTTTCCAGACAGGTAGCTTTTATTCTATTGCCCCATGGCAGACGCTTCAAATTATAGACTGGCAATACTTGGTGTGCGACTCTTACATATCAAAGGAAAGGAAACAGGAAAACATTACAGCAGTACTTTAAGCACTGTATCAAATATGTGGATTGTCAAGGAGCGAGGGAGGGAGGGAGGGAGGGATAGAGAGATTCATGAAATAATTACTAAAGTGTCAGACTTAAATTTAATACAGAACCAAGACTAGACATATGCTGCATATTCAAACAATATTGAAGACATTTTGGCAGACATTTTTAGAAGAACGTTCTGCATAGATAGAAAACTTTAAAGGCCAGCATAGTGAAATAAAAAAAATCACAAGTTAGTTAGTTAACTTCAGTTACAGTACATAACTTAAAATTCTTTCAAGAAGTCATATACTTAAAACTTGTAATTTCACTGAAGTCAACCCACATCAAAAATACTTGCCAGCAATACTTCCAGTAGCAATAAACATAAACATAAATAAATCATAAACAAAACATCAAACATAAAATAAATCAGCTTTTCATGAATTTTTGGATTTAAGGGCCAAATTATAATACTCTGACTCATCTCCACAAGCACTTAATTCCAAAAAAACTCATTTTGTTCAATGATATAGTTCTCAGCATGATTATCATGTGGCCTTTGGCAGGGGTGGAAAAACCCTTCAGAAAAATTCTGATGACTTTATACTGTGCACATTTGACCGTTGAGGTAGACAAGAACTAAGCAAATTCTCCAGATGGCAGTTACATTTGACCTTTAGAATCTTTTGCTTTAATCTTGTCACTAAGGGACCTAAAAACCACATACTATTCTCCTGATTTGTGGAGAACTACAGCTAATGTTAGTTAGAATTGCATGCAAAGATCAAGTTTCATAAATGTGACTCCCAACATCCTTTCCTCCCACCCCACCTCCCCCAACGTACCTGGTTTCATCAATATAAACTGCTTCTAGCACAGATGCTGCATATTCAATATTCTTTTTCAAATCCACCACATTAATGTCACCCTTCTCCAGCTGCTTTACCAAGCATCTTAGTCTGCAAAAAAGAAAATAAAAATACCAGTGCATTGCTTGTATCAAATTTTAGTAACTGCATTTTCTATTTGAAATGTTGGAAGCAATACAATAGCTGCTGTAGGAGCAAGAGACCTTCATTGCATCTCTTGTCCTTTTTCAAAAAAAAACTTTTCAGAACACACATAACAGCTGTAAAAGTGCACAGCAGGTCAATGTTAAATCTGTGGTGTGTATTAAGAAAAGGCATATGCATTTCAGTAAGTCAGAGAGGACTCAATAATTACCATCAGACTTATTTTACATTTATTTGTGATACTACTATGATGTCTGAGTCTCTAATTTTGATTAAATAATTAAAAAAAAATTGCAAGATGTTTTGCTATAATTGTTCTATGCTTGGAAGGTCTATTGCATTCATTTTCATGTCTTTAATTTTTATTTATGCTTGCAGTACATTTTTTCTGCAGAAGTTATATTTCTTATTAGCATGAGCTAATGTGGAGCTCCGTTGCTCCTGTGTTTACAGAAAAGTCATCATTACACCAGATGAAAGGTGGTGGCTACAGCATTTGAAAAATCCAAATATTTTTCCAAGTGTGCTTTTGCTTTTAGTTTTGAGAGCATTGTTTTACATTACAAACATGGATACACCCAAAAGAGATTTTGTAATGCATCAGCTGAAGTCTCTGTAGTAATAAACTTATACAGATAAACTATCTGAACACCAGATTGTTCTTCCTAAACTCTTTGATGAGAGGAACACTTCTGACCCTGCTGTATTTAACCATATAGAGCACTCACAATACTGTAGTGAAATGAAAATCTTATCAGTAACTGTATAGGTTTACGACTAATTGAATGCTTAAAGAGGTTGGGAGATTTTCTTCTTTCTGTGTTGTATCTCCAAGTTGAAACGAAACAGTTTTCTATTATGTAAAACAAAGATTTTTTTTTCATTGAAGATACTACATCATTACTTTAACATAATTTTCATGAAATAATTTTTTTTACACTTATGAAATATGGCAAAAATGTGTGAAACAAGTATTTGGTTAAAAAGTGGATTGAAATTGGGAGTCAGCAGTAGCTGATTTTACTTTCAGATAAAACCATATTTATGACACACGAAAAAGCAATTACATATATAAATATATATAAAATACAAAACCAGAGATAAGTAATAATAAATAAAATTTTTAAATGATGGCAATCTGATGCCCATTTACTTTTAGTGGTCATACACAATGTTTGATTGCACCCGATTAAAACGTATGAAAAGAAAATACGGTGGTATTTCAAACAAACCTCTCATAAGCTTGCAAAGTACTGTTCCACCATAAAAAAAAAAACACCTTCATGTTTTTTCTGTATATTTATTTCCACCTAAGCATAATTATGTCCAAGCCTGCAGGGATAATTTTAACAAACAGATTGTGAAAGACCAGCCTCCTCAGTTCTCCAAAGTCTTAATTCAATTCAGATTAGCGAAGGACATAACACAAACGAGACTCTTATTAACCTTAATTATTTAGTACTTTACCCAGTGAATTGATTATCAACGGAACAGGAGATTGATAGTTAAAAAATTTTGTCAGAGAAGTGAGGTGGGCAGATGAAATACTGTGGGAATGCATCTCCTACAAAGAAACAACCGAATGCATGGGGAGATATTCCCACTACATAATGCACACCGTTTCAGAAGTACCTATAGACTGAAGAAGCTAATTCAGCAAATATACACCCATCTTGTGGCACCCAGCACAGGGACTGTAACTCTCCTGAGAAGTCTGTTCCTCACTAATTTTCTAATTTTCTCTCTCCCTCTCTCTTTTTCCTCACACACACACACACACACACGAGACTGGAAGCATGCCAATAGTGGCAAGACAGTTTTATCGTTTGTGCTGCTCCTGTGACGTTTGAATGGAATGTACCCTAAAGTCACACTTTCCAAATCTGAAGGGTAAATTAATTTTAAAATGTAACATGCTGCAGAGGGGAGCCAGGCTACAGTAGTACAGTAGTATTTCAAAATGGCTTCAAATCCTGTTTCCATGGTGTCTTTTGCTCCCATCTATGTGGTTCTGAGTTTTCTTATGGTACTGGCCACCTGACGGATGTGTGGAGTTATGTTTAAGCTTGCAGGAACAGTCACCAAGGGAGCCTGCAAACCACAATGACCCTGGAATATTTTATGCCAAAGGTGGTAGTCAGCTGCTGTAATTTGCCCTGTAGTCATTGTCCATATTTGGAGAGGAATGCAGAGTAGAATAACCAGACAGGGCAATTCTGAAAAGATGCACAGCTGAAGTTAAAGTAATTCTGAAGAGATCACAGAACCACAAAAACACAAAACCTGCACAATTCAGTGATGCAAGTGACCTTGTCATCTCATGCACCCATGGGCTTTGTGGAGATGTCCTCAAGAATGTCTGCAGCTGACCCATTGCAGAACTATCACAGGACCATAGAATAATTTTCGTTGAAAGGGACCTACATATGGTCCAACCCCTTGCTCAAAGCAGGGCCAACCTCAAAGTTAGATATAACTCCAAAGTCAGATCAAGTTGCTCTGAGTCATATCCACTTGAGTTTTGAATATCTTTAAGGATGGAGATTCCATGAACTCTCTGGGCAACCAGTTACAGTGTTTGACCAGCCTCACCAAGAATTATATTCTCCTCATATCTAATTGGGATTTCCTTTGTGACAATTTGTGTTCCCCATCTTTTGCTGTGCACTTCCAAGAAAAGTCTGGCTACAATGGCTCCATCTGCTTTATAACCTCCCACTAGGTAGCTGGAGACAGCAAGAAGATCACTCCATAGCATTTTTGATTGACCGCTTGGGAATTCTGTTAGGTGATAATTATGAGGTGTACTGCAACAGTTAGAAAAATGGTTTTCCTACGCAGCAAAATTTATTAAGTAGGCTATAACAGTATATAAATGGTCTGTATATACTCAATGTAACTGTGAAATAGAAAAATGAACTATGTTGAGGTATGAAGAAAACAATATACGGACTTAATACGATACAATGTGAAAGAAATAGATTTGTGGAGAAGAAGAAACATTTCTCTTAGGACAATTGACAACCTCATTTCAAAACTAGCAGTCATGGTTTGTAAGGGTGAATGACACATCTGCAATTAATAAGGGTATGGATGGGAGAACCTTCTTTTGTCATACTGGGTAAACACCAGTAACAGTGCTGTGCGATTAAAATCTTTTACTGGTCAATCCAAAGACACTCTGCTCCCACCTATCTTTAATAGTGCTCTCTGTGAGTGTCAGGTTTCCAGGAATATGCTTTCCCCATTCTTCATATTCCCATGGAGCTGATACCAATGCCCAACTGCAGCACAGTAAGCTTGGAGACCCATCCAGCAAGACAGGCAAACGAGGAGCAAATGAGGAGCCGTATGTCCTTGATTAGCAATATCACAATCATGACTTGTTTTTTTGCTTTGTCCTAGTTAAAAATTCTCTCCTTACTCATGTTTGAATTAAAGTTTTGGGAAATCTACTGAAACTTGCAGGGGTTGTACCAGATTAACTGAGGATAGATTTTATGATATTTGAGAAGGCTTTCTATGATAGTAACCAAGGAAAAAAAAAGAAGCAACTAAGGAAATAAAGGAAGAGGAATCAGTGACTGATAAAGTCTTTTTGTAATGTCATCATGAGAAATTTTTTTCTTTATGGAGTCAAGCAAATTTGGACAGGTTCAGAGAAATGTGGATGGAAATGCTGAAAAATTGTCCTAAACACAGATTACAAAGACAAGATGCCAGGGATGAATTTACTTAAGAAGGGAGATTGTAAAGTAGAGATGCAAATGAGTTGGACAATTTCAATTTCAGAAGTTTTACAGAATGCCTCTTCCTTTTTCCAAGGGAAAATTATCAGTGATCACAGTGAATAAATGAGAGCTAAAGGTTCAACCTGACAGTCTTCAAGAATCAGAAGACAGAAATATAGTCTTAGTGTATTCTGAACTTGACAGAAAACCTCTGTGTCTGCCTTCTCAGTGACCTGTATCTGCCATCTGATTCTCCCCACCGCAAAGAAATAGCTTTCTAACTTACACGTTTAGACTTAGAACTGTTCTGGAAATGTACTAGCAAAAAAAAAGAATAATAAAATAAAAAATAAAAGCTGGCTTCTGCAACAGATCATATTGAAGAAGTGAAATAAACTGTAACAAGTAAACTGTAAACAAACCTGTTTCCTCTTATAGTTTTAAATTAATGGAAGTCATTGGAAGGACAGGGAATGAACAAATAATTAATTATTTAAAAATAATAAACACACACTAATGCTAATTACATAGAAAGAGTTATTCATATTAATATTTAATAATCATAATGCCACTTTTAAAATGATCTGTGTTGGTTAAATCAACTCCAATTGTAAGTTGCATGTTGTTACATTCCCATGAAATAATTGAGAAAAATCCTAGCTGTGTGCCAAACGTATTAATCTCCTGAAAAGATAAGCAAATACTGACAATGCGTTAAAAAGAGTAAAGACAGAACAAATCATTGTTTTCCTGTAAGCAATAATTTCATGTTTTTTGAGATAATTTAATATTGAATGAAAAAATTAAGTGGATAATCATAAGCGTGATTATACAAGTGATTTGACCTTCCAAGTGAACCTCACAAACTAAAAATCAGATAATCTGTAATCTGAAATTCAAAGTAAGAAGGAGGAGAGTAACTGTGCTGACAATATGGTTACTTACAGTTTAAACACCATAAGTTTTAAGTAACTCTGGGGAAGTGGGAAATTTTCCTCTAAAATTATCTAGAATTAAAATTGGAAAATTGGAAAACAATTATACTACATGTAGTGATTCTTGCTATTTGTGACTCACTATCATTTGAATTTTATATTTTTCTATGAAGAAGATGGATGTATGAAATAAATCCATAGCTAGAAACATAAATGTGTTTGTCAAAATGCTTAAAAATAACATAGATGAGAAGTAAAAAATGGATTATAATAAAAACAAAAAAAAATGCACAAATCCCATGCTCTCACTTTTTCAAGTCACAAATCGTAATAATATAAGGATTACTAGAAATCTTTTACTGTGATGACAAGAATATAATTCCCTTTTTTGTGTTTTCTGTAAGATGGAAGAAAAATATTGACTATGACAAAATGAAAACCATAGATATATTTGTAACAGTTGTATTGCATGGATATGAAAGTCTGGACCTAATCATACAAATGGATGAGAGATTTCAGAGAAAAATCCAGAATATTTTAATAAAGATTCAGGAGTGATCCCTTTGAACAGTCACTCCTGTTCCCCCACTCCCACATGCAGTTACTAAGTCACCATCTAACATGGCTTCAGAATGGTTAACCAGCACTTCAAGGTTTTTTAAATTATGGTAGGTAAAAACATATACTGTTACAGTGACATTTTGTCAATCAAGGCAAGGTCAACATGTCAATGGAGACTAGGATTAGAACCGAGGACTTCTGACTCAGACCTTGACGTCTGAGTCAGATTCCACTTCCCTTGAGCCTTAAAAATACACTTTTAAATGTGGTTACCTAATATTTCTTCTAATTAGAGTTGCTACCTCTCAGTAAATTCTGATACTGTGAAATGCAAGAAAGATATATCACACTTTAAGTGCAGCAAATGTGTTTTATAAAATTACTTCTCAGTTACTCCTGTGTCTGAGCATATGCACAGGAAGCCTTGTGGTTGCTAAGGGTTTCAAGAATCACATTTATTTCATGATTATTTTAAGCGCTATGAGTGGTACAGTCTGATCTGTAATTATGATTCAGTCATTAGAAAATAAATATTGAATATGCTGTTAATGCAGCCAACATTTTGATATACTAAAACTTCAATCCCATACTGAAAAATTAAAATACAAGTTCTGCAGCTATATAGCACACACTGAAATTTTGTTCATGGTAAAACTTCACATTTTCATGGTGATAGAATAGCCTTGGCTATTTAAATACTGATTATAGTTATGCAAGAGGAACTGTTTTTCCTTCAGACAGGGATTTTTTATTAGGTTTCTTTCATTTTACCTCACCTATCTTGTAAGTTTTCATGGCACTTAGCTCAGTAATACCATGTAAATATTATCCTTGGGTCTCATTTAGTATCAGGTTCAAGTTTATTTATAAAGACTTAATCAAAATTTAGTTAAAGCTCCTAAGTTTTCTTTAGCACTGTGCTCAAACCACACAAAACCACAAGTCTTACATGATTTCCACCTGAAACCATAAATTGAGCCAAGCTCTCTAAAACATTCTTGAATTTTAGCATAATTCTCAACATACCTGACTAAAGATGTTGCATAGTGCCTGAGATGCCTTAGCGTCTTAGCCTCAGTGATGTTAAAGACCTGCTATTTGCAGCTCTGTAACCTTTCACCATCATCTTCATCATCACCAGCTGCTGCACTGGAGAGATGCCCCAGGAAGCTCATCTGGGAGCCTGTTGCTGCTGTTCTTCCCTGCTGTCCTTCCTCTCTCTCCCAGTTATTCATTCTTCCCCACAAAAAACTTTCACCATTAGAGTTGATGTATGCCATCAGATACAGACCCCACTAATAAATTCTTGTGCATGTAAATTTGTCACAACTTTCTCTGTGCAACACAAGCCATGTAATGAAACCTTTTCCAGTCAAGCTTTGAGTTTCTTTCAGACGCTTCTCTCACTTCTGCCAAGGAATCACCTGTATAAACAATGCTAATTTGGTTCCTCTGTTTAATTGCTTTCCAGGTTGAAGCTTAATGAAAAAAAAACCCAAACTTCCCATTTCTTAGTATGAATATATGTTTGGATGTTTTATCCAGTTGCATCTCTCCAGTCATCTGGATACTCTACAAGTACAAAATTAAAAAAAAAAACAAAAAAAACCCACAATGAAACATGACTGCTGAGTTCTCGTGGAAGAACTTCCCAAACTCAAACAAGTCGTGCATTGAAGATTTGATTGAACCAGCAACCATACGTTCCATTAGCAGAGCAGGAACTTTCCTAACCAGCCTACTTTCATTAGTTTTGAGGGAACATATGAGAAACAGGACCCTCCCACTGGCAACTTAAGAAAGGAGGATGAATTCTTACATTCCTGATTTATAACTCCACTGCATTTCAGATGCAGTTAAAGGTCAAGCATTACTGAGACACCATACTGTCAGTAATGGTCTTCAGTTTGTCAAATAACTTATAGAAGAAAAAATCAACCTAGAAATCTAAATGATCGTAGGAATCACTTCAGCAGGCCTAAGTATCATGGAGCATCACTGACAGAAATATCAGCTCAGCAACTTTTACAGGGTTTATAGTTTGTTTTACAAATTAACATCAGTTCTATTTCCATCCCATTCATGGATGCTGATATATAATAATACCCCATAAGATGTAAACAACACTGACACCCCTGCTTTTGCTGTCCCTTGAACTGTTTTGAATGGAGTTCAGTTTGTAAAAGTCACAGGTCTTATCCACAGTATTAATAATTGCATTTTTAAATTTGCATTAAATAGGATTAAAGCAAAAGAGTCTTTTTATCTGCATCTTTTCACGGTCTTCTCAACATCTCGTGTCTAGTTAGTGAGACAGATCTGAATATTCTATACTTCACTCCTGTCTTCTGTTAAATCTAGTCTTTCCTTATCCTAAAACTCTATGACTTTTTCTATCATCTCAG
This sequence comes from Apteryx mantelli, assembly GCF_036417845.1. Lineage (NCBI taxonomy): Eukaryota > Metazoa > Chordata > Aves > Apterygiformes > Apterygidae > Apteryx > Apteryx mantelli. The sequence continues at coordinate 22,684,133 of NC_089983.1, read as the reverse complement.
TTGCCATATTCCCATTTCATAATAATTCCATGAAATCAAAGGCAAATAATGCAAAATTTATAGGACCAATTTGTAAATTGCAAATTATCCTTCTAATCACTTTTGCTGAATATTTATGTTTCTGAACATTTTTAAATGTGAATTTTGAAGATTGACATTTGATCTATAAGGTTCCCCTGCACTGTATATATGTTATATAGAGTGCTAGATAAAGCTATTTAATCTTGAAGTTGCCAAATGCTTGAACAGTCTGTATGTCTCAAAGTGTTCATTATAATCTAGATAAATTCACTCCCAACAAGCTGGAAAATCAAATATAAAATCATCAGCTGTCAAAAATCATGCTTGAAGATGATGGAATACTTTCAGTAAGTCTTATCTGCAGAAGCTAATGTGATAAACACACAAAAAAAGGCACATATACCTTATTCTCCATGGTCGTTTTAAAAGCTCTATTTCTGTTGCAAGCAGCAGCTTTGAACACATTGATCAAAGAAGTTGTGAAGAGGCAAAAGTTAAGCCTCTATATCTTGCAAAGCAGTCACAAACACTCTTTCTTAGAATAACTTTATGGCAGAAGAAGGATATTTCCGAACAGATTACCTCACAGTGATGTCCCTCCCATCACATTCGAGTGTTGGCTCTATATTACAAGAAATGTGTACGCAAACCTAAGTACCAGTGGCAGTTCCCGGAGAAGAGCAGTTAGGTCCCCTCTCAGTGTCTGTGCTCCAGCTGAACCCTCTTGGTCCTACCTCACAATACCTCGTCATGGCAACTGCCTCTCGCACACTTGCAATCAGGGTCATGATGTGTTTTTGACCCTGAGATGGTCATGGAGTCATTGAATAGATGTCTGTTATTTTAAAAGCATTCCTGCTAGAAGGCATTTCTGCAAAGGACAGGCTTGCGCCACAATTCCTCTCTCCTTCACATGACCCAGACTCCTTTCAGCGTGATCTTGATGCACTAGATTTTTGATCTCATCACACAACCCAGTGCACAGAGCCTCTCACAGCAGCAATTGGGTACACTGAGCGGTTGGTCGGAGAATATTTGTCTTTCCCTGGCTCTGAACACTGATGTTCCCTCTGCTGCCTAGTACTGCCAGAAACTACATTTTGCTTTAGTTAGTCTTGAAACTCATGGATGAGATAACATCTTCTCATGTAGTGCTATCTTCTCAATTTATTACCATATAATTATAAGGGTGCAGAAATGGATCTCTCATTATTCTTTCTTTTATTCTATCTGCAGTCTCCTTTCATCCAACCTAAAGTCACTGGCATAGAGGGGATGGTACACCCATGCTGAACCAACGTGCGGAATATCTCTTTTGTTCCTTGGGATCGGAAGATCTCGGTTGAAGAATTTTGACACTTGTCCTTTGAAAACAGCATGCGATGAGACAGGAAGTCCTTTTAGACTGGACATAGCACGACATGTGGTACAGTTCAGTTGCTTGGTAGGCCCTGTCTTCCTTTTCATTTTTCTCAACATACATACAACTTACTGATTTTATATTAACAGTCAACAGAGATTATATACAGACCTACATAAAAATAACTTACAGAATACAAATTTTTTTGATATGGCAGTCTCTCATATTCATCAGTCAGCAACCAAAGAACATGGTCAGACATGGTGCCTCAGCTAGCTCTCTCTGCCCTGTCCCATCCCAGGCTTTCTACAAATTACTGCCCTCCACATCTGACAACACAACTGCATGCGTAATAACAGCTCTCTAACCTGACACTGTCAAAACAATGTGATTTACCTTGAACATGTTTTTTTAAAGCAGGCAGGATTTTTACTGAACTCTTTTGACAGAACTAGATTAGGGGCCATGCATAGGTGCAGTTATGCTATGAGATGCATCAAGGATAGTTGGCTGAGCTGGACTAACAGGACCAATACATACAACCATGCCTTTACCACAAACATAAAACTAATTCAGTCCAAGCTCTAACTTGTTACTAGGCTTAGAACAAGTCCTACATTCCTATTGAAATTAAGCCTAAACACTTGAAGCACCAGAATAGAAAAGGTATACTTCTAATATATACGTTAATCATGCCTTACAGATGGGATTCATAGAGTCCATTTTCTTCTAATTCTATTTTTAAAGTGTGTAATGGGACTGGAAGAACAAATCACAGATCTCTATTTGCTGGGACAAAATTGTGAAATGTGAAAAAATACAAATAGTTGTATTATGAACTATCATGGACTATTGAATAAAGTATTAAAATGAAGAGTTGCCTCGGTTGGCATACATCCTAGAAAAAATACCACCACCTTAATTCAGAGGTCTTTTTTTACTGAATAATTAACAACTACAATAAATGTATTTACAATGAAAGATTTTTTTCATTCAAAAGAAAGAACAAGACATAAATGCTTTAACAAAATGTCTGTAATAATTACAGCACAATTTTGCTATAAAATCGTTACCATCTCAGTAAATCTGAAGAAAGGATATAGAACATGTAAAATATATCACAACCTAAAAACATGAATAGGGCTTTTATTTAAAATTGTAAAACTGCAGTTAAAAGGGAGAAAAAAGAAAAAAGTAGGAGATGCTAGAATCCAGCACTCTGTTATGTGTGAAACTAACTTCTGGCATTTTAAAATGTTAAAAATAAATGTTCTCCTGAAGAATTGCCAAATCAAAGTACTTAAAAGTAGATCTTGGTAATGAAAAGTAGAACCTTAGAAAAGATTAAACAATCTTGAGAGATGTATAAATGTTTAAAGGAGGAAAGAATCATGTGAACAAAATTTCCCCTATGTTCTTTAAGAATGGCCATAAACAGGATGAAGTGTAACATTACCTTTCTTACTTACACATGTAAGTAAGATCTAGGATTTGTCTATATGAGAAATTAAATTTGAATTAAGGTCAGGTGTGAAACTGAAATTCAGTATCTATGCTTGAATAACTCCATCTTTGACAACTTCAGATGGATAGAAGCAAACAGAAACAAGCCCCGGAATTCTTCAGGAAGAATGATGCTGAAACACTTACTCTTGCACAATATCACAGGTTACACCATTATCTAGCATATAGTGTATGGCGTATATGCATATTGGTTTTGGCTCTGTAAACAATTGTGACAGGCATTGCAGCAAACCAAATAAAAAACATTTGTAGTCAAGACAGAAGGGAACATTCAATGCCTGGAATACAGCTGACATTTTTAACAGCCAGTGAAGTGCTCCAGCCCCATGGCATATAGGGTTCGGGCTTTGTAGGTCTGGGAAGGTAAAAGCGGATTAAAGCTATTCCTTAGTTGTTGCTCTTCCCTCTGCCTTAACTTATGCTGCCTGTAACAGAATCACCTTTATTCCTTCCACTCCTCTCCATCCATACATAATAAAAACAGATGAATAGCTTGTCAGAGCATTATGCAAAGAGTAGCAAACTGCAGGCTGGCTCTAATCTGGAGGACAGTAGAGGTCACTATCCCTACCATATAACTGCCTAGATTTTTCTCTACTGAACTCAGGACTTTGCTGAGTTTGGGTCTTCTTTCTTACACTTCCAATGAACTGCTTTAACTCATCTCTCCTGATGAGACCTAACTGCAATGGCTGTTCACATTGTCTTGGCTGATTTGAAAACATGGCATTAAATCAACTTGATTATCAGCCTATTCAAATAAAAAATGACAATATTTTTATAGCTTCCAATTTGTTGATGTTCCATGCTTGTAATGGAGCATACCTCAGAAGGTGTAGTCCAGAAGCTATCATCAAAAGTGTTATTTTTGTCTTATGTTTTGTTTAAACTGACAAAATTTAGCAAACACAGACTGCAATTCACCTTGAAGATATTATTTTAAACTTTTGTTCCTCATTGTATGTGTAGCTGACTGTACTTTGTCTGGTTTTATATGCTATATACTTATTGTAAGTAGAATAGATTGAAAATTCAGAACCTAATGCTCAAGCTGATAATGACAGTACTCAGAAACTAAGATAGAAATTATACTGGCTCATCAACAGCATTTTTGCAGCATACAACATTTTACTTAACTTCTCCATATCTCCAGGTGAAAGAAAAAAGAACACAAAAGCTGTCTCTCAGCCTGAATGGTTAGCAGTAGAATTTTTCAAACTGTGTCATATTTCCTACAAAAGAAAACGAGTTTGAATGTTCCTCAGCTAATCATCACTCCGTTCAAAGGAGCTACATCATTGTACAACTGGTGCTGCTAACTAAAGAATCAGATCCAGGATCCCTTCCGAAGGCAATGCACACAGATGTGCCTTATAAAGCACCTCTTGTGCTCTCACGGCAAAAGACACTAAAAGTAATTATCAGGCTTTCTATACAACACAATGACCATTGGTTTTGGTTGTTAAATGATGCACTGCTCTATTACTTTCTAAAGAAGTCCTACGCTGATTTCAAAATGAACCAAGTAACTAAATTCATCTAGCTATATTTAATTACTTGTGAAATTGTTTAGAAATATTCTGTTTGTTATATAGACACTACATGAGAAAGAGCTTTCAGATGAAAACTGTTGGGCTTCTAGGTAGGGGCTGGTTTATAAGAAATTTTCAAAAACAGCTTTTAATAACATAAAATATTGTTTGTAATTCATGTGCCTTTCCAGGAGTCAGAAATTAAAAACTGAATTCTTCAACGTGATGTTAGTACAACTTCTCTAAATGTACCCCTCTAGGGACTTGAAATCCAACCCGAAAAGTTCAGCTTCCTTATGGTCATGACTAACATAATTGCTAAATTATGCTTCATTTTTTATAGCTCTATTGAATGAATCACTATTCTTCAGTCTCTCTGCAAAACCATGACATTTCTGCTAAGTAAGATCTTAGCTATGTTTGAATTTTGGAATAGAAAACTCGTAAAGTTCTTGATTCTGTGTTATACGATAATGTTTGTTTATACATTTACTAAGGATTTAGGAAAAGCCTGTGTGTAAAATAAATAACACACATGATTTGAAATCAAAATAAAAACAGAGAGGTTTGTTAGATTTATAAAGTGTAACTACATATTGCGATTTACCTGTCATATTCGCAAACAATACACTTTTTGTTTTCCATTGCTTTTCAATCTCTCCTATGGCAGGCATATTTTTTACTGCAGTCACTATTGAAATCAAATTATTCACTTTGATCTAAAATAACATCATTCAGAGAAATAGGACAATAGTTTGCCCAAGAACAACAAGCCAGCTTTAATACTGTAGTAATCAGTCCAGACCTTGATCAAGGGATGGACACATAAGCAATTAGCGCTTACCCAAATAAGGACCATAGAGAAATACCAGAGAAAAGTATGCAGGAGTTACATTTTACAAAAGGAACACAAATCAGAAAATGCCTTGAAAACGTTCAGCTGCCTGTTAGCAATTATCTGCATACTCTGTCCCACATATTCAATGCAGGACATTCTTCAGCAGATAATGGTGAAAGAAAAGCTAAGTATAATGCTAAAAAGCACAACAATTCTGGTGAAGGTGATTTTGCACACATACCTTGATCAAGCAAATCATGTAAGTAAGAGCTCAACTTTAATGAGACTAATGTTTACACTCTGATGGATTATCATCATTGTGATGGGAAGTCTCTACTTAAGATCTTATTACTAATACTAGGGGGTGAGAACAGTCACATTAGAGTGTGATTTCACTCTGGAAAGATGATCTTAAAATGACAGCGAATCAGAGGGATATCACCTTTTTGGGAGGCCACCATTCTTTCTTAGGTCAACAAATGACTGTAACTGCTGAAGACTTCAATGTGCTTATATGGATTGAATACCACAGACAGTACCCTGGTTGGCTCTCTCTCCTGCAATGTTCAATAACACTTTATTTGACCATACTAGGCAGTGTGTCTTCTAAACCATTTTGTATCTATCTCAACTCAATATTTCTGTGGGCTTTGTTTTTTTAATGCCATATTTTGTGATTATTGTTGACTAGAAATTTTACTGTAAAGAACATTAAAGGGAATTGTGGACTCTAAGTGATTTGTAAGTTGACTCAGGGGTTCAAGGATACAATTTGGGAAGATGTGCGAGAGATTTCAGTGTTAACATTGGCCAGAGATTTTCATTCTGTGTGAGCACAAACACACAAAGAAAAAGAGAAAGAAAAGCCACATTTCTTTGCACAGCAAGGATGCACCTGAAAACATTTATGGAAAAGCAAAAGGATTGCAGAATACCCAGCTGGAAAGCGGATATAGAGCTGGAAACTTAGTCCCAGCTTATTAACAACTCTGTAGTGCCACTGTTGTTGGAGCTATTCCCCATGTATAAATAAACAAAATACACATTGGCATAGAAAAATATGCACTGGCCTTGAGGCTGGGGGACCAAAGCAAGCAATGAAGAGACCTAAATCTAGCTTTTAACACTTAAGGCAAATGCAACAGTTATTAAAAGAGGGATTCTCTTTCTTTTTAAGAATCCTGTGTTGAAATCCCTCATTGATTAACCAAGAGGATGGAAGAAACTCGGGCAAAAGCCCTCTTGCATCATTGACAGCCAAGGAATATGAATGGAAATGTGAATGAGCCAGAGTAGAGACACTGACATTTAACACAGCAGTTAAACGAGCAAAAACATGTATAAAATTTTTTCATGAAGAAATTTGCAAAAGGCTCAATAAAGTGAAAAATTAAAGTGAGATATGCAGGAATAGCTAATGGTTACAAAAAAATCAGACATATGTGTACCCAAAAGAAAAAGATATGATTCTTAGCATAACTGTTGGGAGAATAAACAACCTATAAATATTTTGTACCTTTATCTATTAATCTTAATTCTTTATTATCTTCCAAATTTGTTGTCTATTGCGAATGCAATTCTAACTTTGCATAGATCAACACGTGTCTTAAAATGCTGCTAATAGTCCTCTGTTGGATATGTATTAATATATTTTACATGAAAAACAAATGTAGTAAAATCAGTGTAATAATTTTCCTTCTGTAGATACTAGATCAGGTATTAAAGAAAGGCATTTGTATTATTGTGAATCAGATTGAATGTGAATTTAATCCAGGGAGTAATTTAAAGTGGGTTTTGCCATAAGATACTTGCTTTCTGCTCTGGTTTTCAAAAGGTACTGGTACATAAAAACCTGCTTAAGCTTTTCATTCACTATGTTTATTATTCTCAGGTCATGCCAGATGCATTTAGTTTATATTTAATCCAGAACAGTTAATCTCAGACTGTTCTCTGGAATACACTTACCAAAGTTCAAATAGGAGCAACGTTAAATGAACAAACACAAAGCAATGGAGTAAGATACACTTACTATACAAAGAAATAAACCTTTTCAAAATTGTTCTGATGAAACTGCAATAACAACTCTGGTAGAGGATTAATCAGAACAAGATCTAGTTATTTTGTGATAACAGAGTTGGAGCAGTTTACTCAACCAGAGCTATACTGCTACATTTTGATATACTCTGAAAAGAGATCTTTGCACCTCTACCACAAACATCATTCCAGAAATTACATAAAAATTTACTAAACTTCTATGATCTCATTTATATTATCTAGTTGTCTGACATGGATGTCAATTATTTTTGCAGTAGGAGGAATTAACTAATTCCACTCACAGGCAGAATGGTTTGACATATAGTTACATATTTGATCATAACTTCATGTAAGCCCCAAAATCTGACAAAATACGACATAATCATGGTAATAATTCCTTTGTGAGGGCAATTTGTGAGTTTTACCCCTCTGACTTACCACCTCTGGCTAGGACCAGACTATCCCATCATTTTGGGACTGAAAATCTGGGCTGCAATTCCATTTCATTAATTACATTAACTTCAGAGGCCTAACTGTGTTTTGTACCTACAAACCCTTTTCTTTCAGAAGCCTGTGACAGCTGCAGGTAAAGTGATTCGGATTTTTTAAACAAAAGTTTTGTTTATTCAGTTCAGCTCAAAGAGGCAGCAAAATGCCTGCAAAGACTAAAGCAATGAAGCCTGTATCTTTCCCCCTTGCTTAGCCATTGTTCTTCCCATTCATCCTAAGCTGCCTCCCCTGGACAAAGTAACTTCCCTTCTCTATTTATTCCTGTCAAAGCTCATTAATGCCATCTGTCCACTTTCACTTTCTAGTCACATTATGCTTAAATTATTTAGTATTGCCCCTAATCTTGGGTCCAGGCACGTGAAAGACAAACTTTGCCCCAGACAAACCTCTAGGCCTTGCTTTACTTCCGTTCCCTTGACACTTTTACTCCAGCTGAGCCTGGTCCTTTCCATTATTTTGTTTCTTGTTTATTTTCTTGCCACTCAGCTTCTTACACTCAAACAAACATACCAAAGAGGTGAACTGCAGTAACAGCATTAACAGAGCATTTTCCCTTACTTTCCACTACTATCCCATTCATCCACAAAATATACTATACATAACCATATCACACTATCTATAGCTCACACATTATATAACTACAGTCTAAGTTTAGATATATTATTTGATCCAATTTTTTCAAATGTGTTGATCTAAAATAATATGAAAGTAAGTACGTGGAACTAAATATCAAGAGTCATTAGGCAAGGCAGCTTCCTATGGATGATTCTTGTGAGTCCTGTTCTAACGACAACACAGGTATTTATTTTCAATATTGAACTGATGCAAAGCAAATGAATATGAAACACAATATCTTTTCTAGGACTTAAGGCAATTGTTTCCTACATCTTCATCACTCTACAATATAGCACTGATATCAGTAATATTATTAGCAATCACAGGTAAGAATTTTAGTTGGCATGAACTTCATGGACCACAACAGGGTTGTAGCAGTTTACACTTGGACAAGTATTTTCTGATCCTTTTAGGTGTAATGGCATGAAGAAACAAAATCAATATTTTCTAAGTCTAGACTACCAGCACTGAATTTACTTCAGTACAGCATATATTAACAGTTTCAGTACAAAACCATTGAACAATTTCCATTATAAAGACAGATAAGAAATACCTTACACATATAATAATCATATATGGATTAATAAACAGTTAATGAAAAATATTTTAATGCTGTCAGCAGTGAAGCACAGTTTGTCCTTCAAATTCACTTCATTCATTTGCAATGCTCCCCTGCAATGTTTCAGTACCATGAATGAAAAAATTTTAAATTGCGTAGGTTTGAGATAGTAAATCCTGCAGTATATTCTTCTTTTCATTACAGGACTAGCTCGCAAAGAATTCAAGAGAGAATCCTTTGAAAATACCCAGAGAAGAGCAGAGTTACACTGGTGTCCAGCAGAACCAAAGAGCAGACAGCTAAGTTAAGTGACTTCTGTGTCAGCAAGGTGAACGCTGGAACCTGAGAGAGGGAACAGCTCTCCCACACACAGAAGGAAGATTCATTGCACAAGCATTTCTCATAAAACACAAGTACCAACCTGCCTTATACCACTGCCATGTTTACATGTCCGCATTATCGGAACTCATGACTTAGCACTAACTTTTGTTGAGACCAATGTAATGACCTTTCCTTTCCTCTCCACTATTTGTACTACATACAAGACTCTTACTGATTGGGATGGTTGGTTTCAGTTGCAATGCAGAGAGTGTTTCAGCCATGTAGCCTCTTCCAAGCTCCAAATTTGGGTACATGGCTGATCGATTTTGTAAGGGCATACAAGATATTAAGAGGAAAACAAGTCATCCTTAATGAAAAAATTATTTGATTTTTCAAACCCACTACGTACTTTCCATTTACCTCCACTGGACTTTTACTTGCAGAAGGTTTAAAAATTGGGTCTTAAACTACCAATTTTAGGTGTCTTATAAAGCAATCTAAATTTTCCTTTCTCTCATGGTGCCGGAATAAATGCTACTTGCCACTTAAGATCACTGAGTTTTTCTGTAGCATCCCTCGTAACACTGTAAATTTGATATTTGTAAGGCCTATAGCTGCTTTGGAAATTATAATTACCTTTTCTTCAGATTTGCTTCAATGTTTTCTTGCAATGAATAATGCAGTTTTTGAGTTGCTTTTCTGAATCTTGTCAGCACTTCCCTATCCCACGTTTGTAAAACTGTGGCACTTTTCCAAAACATATTGTCTCATAAATCTTATTTAACCAGAAAAATCTTTAAACAGTATTTTGCAGACCTACATCAGTGAATGAACATGGAAACTTTTCTGTTATAAATAGGATTATAGAAACACCATAAAAGTCCATTTAGAGCTTTTTCAGACCTTTTAGAGATTTTGAGTTTTAAAAGGAAACTAAGATAAATATATCATGATAATCCTATTCATGATGCCTATAGAATCTCTATTTAATGGACTTGTCATTGCATATAACTAGCTGCTGATAATTATTAAAAATATAAACACTGTTGTAAGATGGATTCATGTTAGTTCATTTCCACTATTAATAAAAAAATGTCCCTGCCTTTTATCTACTGTTGGATCAGATGGTATAACCATGTGATCTGCCAGATCATTTATCAGTGACCTCATATAGAACTGGACTGTTTTTGTGATTTAGCTGCTAGATTTAGCCAGCATTCCAAAACTTAAAATGAGAATGTCCCATCTTGTAATAATCACAGTAAACCAATATGTTATAGTGGTTCTTTCCTAAAATCACATGTTGTCTTTTACATTCAGATTTGACATAATATTTAACATTTATATTTAAAGCTATAGGCATTCATATCACTTAAAATAGTAAACAAAAGCATAAAACCTTCCTCAGACATTTCAATATGTTCCAGAAAGAACACAAAATATTTACTTCTTAATAGCCTAGAGTTTATCAAGTAGACCATAAGTCTGGATCTTTTTCTCAACCAGAATTTCACTGAAAATGATACAGCATTAGAAAAGGTTTGGGTTTTGAATAATTAGCAATTTCTTTTGAAAAACAAGCCTGTATTTTGTCAAGAAAAGTCTTTTTGGTAGGGCACAGAACAGTGGAAGCATTTTGCAGTCACTTTGCATTTTTCTGAATGTCACAGCAGCTTTATGTCTTCAGTGGTTGATTTTCACATGCCTCAGACACCAGGTCTTCTAATAAGGACTGTTCCACTCATCTAAACTAGTAAGAATACTAGACCTTCTCTATTTAGCCAATGTAATTATATACCAGCCAGTTCCAGAATACCTACTTTATCAGGGGCGCTCTCAGCAACCCAACAACAAACAATAGTTTTGTCCTAGTTCCTTGTCTTGATGATTTTATAATCCAGTTTGATCACAACCACTGAGACTAGGACACTGGAACAGAATACAGAGGTTGGCCAGCTGTAAAAATAAGCATATTAATTCACAATTCTGTATTTTTTTCCTGTATATATATTTTATTTAAGGAAACTGACTGTATTTTTTCAGTGAGGAGAAGGTGGTGAAGCAGGAATGGAGAAGAAGCAAAAAAATTATTTATATAAAAATCAGTAAGAGAAATAAATGAACCTATTAAGTTTCCATTCATGTTCCTTTCAGTAAAATTAAAATTCCTCTTGTAACTAATTAATAAATTACTAACAACATCATTTTAAATCACTATGGAAGTGTTGTCAGCTCAGTAAAAGGTGCTAAATTCTACACTTAAAGCTGAAATCACCTAATAAGAACTATTTGCACATAAATATACACATTCTGACTATAGTACCCAAGCCAGCTCCTCTTGGACACTAGGACACTCCACTAGGGCAAAGAGGAAAAATTATCCACTTAACATCAATGGATTCAAGATCAAATCTACTGATCCAATTGACTCTATGGAGCTAGCTAGATTGGACACTAAATTTCCTCTCTCCAGAACAGTGGGAAATTTATCTTGTGCAGAAATACTTGATTTAAAGACTATTTATGTTCATGGAGCTCTTTCCACTAACCCTAATGGACTTGGATCTGTGTATTCTATACTTTCTGCTAGGAACTGCAATAAATATCAATTACATTTTTAAGGAGGTTTTGCCCAACATAATACCAACATATTCAAAGAAAATTGTCTTGTTCTTTATGTTCATATGACAAATTGTCAAGATAGGCTTATAGGATGGATTAAAAAAAGGTAAAGATTCTGGAGAACTGAAGCATAGTGTATCTACTGTGCAGAAGTTTAAAAAGTTCCTGAAAGCAGAGTGTAGATTTTTGCTCTTGGTTTTTTCAGTCATTTTTGACAGAATGATAGGAAATTTCAGCTTCAGTTCTTTGTCTCTAGAGAGACATACACATCATCTGAAAGCATCTACAAATGTCAGAAAGAAAAGCTGTATTAAATTACTTAAAGAATCCTAACTGGCATAATAGCAAAAGTTCCCTTGAGCTTTTAACTGCCTATCAATAGAGATTGCTGTCCATTAGTATCAGCTGGAGAAGTTTATGTAGGTGAAAATGTCTGGGATCTGTCCAAGCAGAAGAATTAAGGAAAACTACTGCAACTGTCAATGAACAATTTACTTTTCATCTCTTTTCTCTGAGATGTATTTCTACACATCACTGTAGAAGAAACCCTTTCAAGGAACTGCATATACCTGACGTGCTGGAATAATTGGCTTCTTCCCATGACCCAACGAGCAGTGCCAGAAGAAGCTTTGCTGCTCGTATGCTTTCTCAAGCTAGGTCAAAGGAAAAGAGCCAATCTACAGAGCAATCCAGCCTGTCTTCAGGTTTGAGGTTTGGCACAAGTTTCAACTCTGGTATCATGTTAAAATTGCTGTTGTTAGGAAAATCTTGAATCGGACTTGAACATTAAGATGGATAATCAGCCTTAGATATGGAAATGAAAAAAATAAGCAGCATTCATAATAAAACTATAATGTGCCACAACTGCCCATCTCAATACTCATCTCAAGTAAGGAAAGGTTTAAGTAATAACAAAAAGGTCCCTGTTGTACTGCTTTTTCTCTAAGTGTTTAGCATTTTAAACTGTGTGGTCAATCTGCCCTGCAACCTTTATATGTTTGAAAGGCACCTTGATGGAAATGCATCATGCCTGTTTTTCTGTCTTGCTCTCAGAAGGAAAAGCAATAGAGGCATGTGACTATGGAGAGGGTTAAAAAACAATTAAATGTACACAGAATACACCAGAAGAGACAGATTTTCCATTTTCATCAGCCAAAAAACCATATCAACCTCTTTAAAAAACCAATGCATATAAATAATGTAACTGCTTAGGTCATCTGCAAAGCTTTCTATATAGTAAAGAACTGAATTATGGTTTCCTGTTCTGTTATTTGTTGTCTTTGGTCAGCACCCAGGTGCATGGAAAAGTTTTCAAAGTAATGTTTATCACTGGAACAGAAAATTCTCGAGAGCTGCAGACTGACTAGCTTTTTTAGCAGGAAGAAGAGGATTTGCTTAATATTGTTCTGGCACACAAAACATAAATCTGGTCTCAGAGAGAGATGCTATATCATCTAGTGCTTTATTGCTTCTTTCACAAATTGTATCCTAACAGAATTGACAGAAGATTTTACAAGCCTTAAAGTGCAAATCCTTCTGTGTACATATACATGTTCATTTTCAGTTATTAGCTCTACAAATTGTGTTGCTTTGCTCCTTTAATATTGTGAGCCAGTCAGGTTTTGAATGGTCTGTCATTTAGCAAAGTTCACTTCCAGAACAGCTGCTGCATAGCCAAAACTGGAGAGCTCAGTCATGTAAATTTTACCCACAACAGCAAGCAATTACGTGTATAAGCAGTTCCATTAGCATCAAGAGGGAGACTGTAATTACAGATTTGTACAACTTGGCCTCAAACAAAACAGAAACAAAAACAGGAATGTAATTTCTGATTAGTCATCTTATACAGCAAATATACATTATGCCCAGAAAGAGGAGGCTCAAATCATTTATGTAATATAGGCATCTAGCGCCATTTGAGATGCCCTGGAGTATCTCACCTGGTCCCCAGCTGCTGCTCCAGAAGAGCGCAGGTATCCTGCAGGTCCTGGGTCATATCTGCCAGCCCTGTGTGGATGTCTCGGTTACCCTTAAGTGTCTCAAATGGCACTAGATGCCTATATTTTAGCGACTGATTCAAGCCTAGGCTGTCATTTCTTTACAGGTTAGGCAGATAGACGCTCCTTCAGACAGAAGATATTCAGTTCACAAATCACTGAAAACTACTTCAAGATAAACGGGAAAAGGGTTACATTTCTTCAGAGACAGAGAGTGTGTGGGATGGTGCTACTGCAGTATGACATAAAAAGCCCGGTCTGGTACATGTGTTGTGAGGAGAAGAGAAAAAAAGAGCGAGCGAGCAAGCGAGACCGCATACATACTGCAGTCTTCTGAGATGAGAGAAACCAAATTTCCCCTTGTTCTGCATGACACATGATTTTTCACCTCTTGTGACTGATTATAACCTGGTTTAATGAAAGAGGCCTCATCGTATGCTATTGTGCCCAGGTTTTACCTCACTTCTCAGTCCACTGTGAAGCCTGAATAACATACCTAGGAAACCTGATTCTTTCCTATACCAAAATCTTTTTATACCACCAACACGATATTAAAGGGCCATAGACTAAATCAGCCTCCCCTCCTGGGCAAATAATGTACTGGCCATTATGTAAATGGGAATAAAAACCATCTGATCTAATGCACGGTAAATTTTTCTTGTTCTCCTTCAAGACCACGCACCATAGTCCTAGTATGACCTCCGCGCTGCTAACCCAGCTTACCAGTTCGGAGGCCTGACCGCCCCGATCACCTAGGACACAGGTGAGTGTTCCCAGGCAAGGGTCTCCCTCACCCCCTTCCCTGTCTCCTCGTATTAAATCTCCTCTGTCACTCTCCTTAACCCCTCGTACCTGAGGACAGGGGATGCACTTCCTTGGGCTGAGACAGGCCAAGATTTTTTTCTCAGCCAGTTCTGTGAGACTGTATCTACCACCAAAAGACAGGACCCGCATGAACAGTTGTTCACCACATACTGAACCAGAATCCAGACTCTCACCTGTACTTCTAAAGGTATCTGCTCATTTGACCTTCAAATCCCTTCAAATCCCATCCAGATACTTTTATGTGTGGATGGGAAAGGAACTAAGAGACAAACTTGTTTAAAAGCTATGCTTATCTTAAGGAAGATTTTCAGTAACAAGCTACTAATAAAAGGCCACAGAAAATAATAGTGCCTTGAGAAATAGCTTACCACTTTGCCATGTTTAAAAAAAATTTTTTTTAATATAGTTTATCATATTCAGAAACACTTTTTAGGCTCTATGATTGTATGTGAGATACAACACTTTTATTTATCTTACAAAACAAGAATATTTTTGAATAAGATGGATACTGGACATTAGAGTAGCCCATATATTTTCATGTCAAGCTAACACTTGTAAGTTGGAGAAAGGAGGAATCAGTGGCTCACAAGTAGCAACTGTAATAGTCTAAATGCGTAATTACTGAATCTGTAGCTTACCCATTCTCACTCTACCTAGGACCATAGGAATTTCAAAAAGAATTTCATCTGACAGGAGTTACATGTCTTAGCTCTTCTTATTTACACTGTTTCATTTACATAAAAATTAACAGGGTATAATTTATGCACCATACTTTATAATACAGGGCGCTGAGAGGAATTTTTTAAACCAGTCAAATATAACTTCCCTGGGCACTTTCTGTCTGTAGACAGAAATAGCTATAGACATCTCAGCAGTCTCAGTGATATTTGCCATGATCATGTACAACTGTTTTCACCTTAAAAGGATGCACCTTAAAAGAAACATCAATAATACATACAACTTTCTAATTTCATGAATTTCTGAATATCATTAGTAATCTATGAATACAAGCATACAGGTGGGAATGGATTCATGGCTACTGTACACAATATCCTTATATAAAAACTTTTAGTACTCTTTTTTCTTTTAAAGAGATCAACGTGTCAATACAATGCCATTTTATATATTACAAACTAGAAAATGACTGTTCAAACTATGAAAAACTTCTGTTGTATGTTTTCAAGTATTTAATTTAGTAGCTTCATATGGTTAGATTGAGACGTTATTCTGTTTTTCAGATTCTTATTCAAGAAGACAACAGTTCTGGCTTTTTACCACTATTTGCTTAACACCGTAAAAGGTGAGAGGCAACCACCTGATGCTCTTGTAAAGAGCTTCCAGCTGCTAAAAGGTATTTGACTGTGTTTCTGGTCTATGGCACTACTACTGCTACATAAAATAAATTTATTCCTAAAAAGTCATATAAAAGTTATTCAAATAAACACATCTTCCTATTTTCATACACAATCTATTTCATGGCTACTGTACACAATATCCTTATACAAAAACTTTTAGTATCCTTCTTCTGAGAAGACTTGAATTGCAAATCTATTGTTGCAAATCTATAATTATAATATTTACAGTTTTCCAAAGGAAAGAAATACTATTCAATAAATGAGAAAGCCTCATTTGTGAACAATGGAAAATACTACTAATCTGTACTTTTCTAATAGTGCCAGCTATTTTGCTACAGAATTGCACAGCATACCATATCACGTCATAACAGACCAAAATAAAACCTTCCCAGAAACCCAAGTGCCCTATAATACTAATTTTAAGAGATTCTAAAGTTACTCCAAGCCAATGGTTTTATCTAAATTTGGCTATTAATTCCTATAGTCAACTGATTTCAAAAAAGACTATGTTTTGTCTAAACATAAGAAACAGTGCTGAACCATATGTTTTCACTGTATAACTTATGAGTTGTATCTCCCAGAATGTCAGCTGAAAGGAAGAGCAGAGCTAAAGGTTAACAGGATATTTTTTCTTCACTTGTTATTCTGTCTTAGCACCAAACTCTCAATAATTACATAAAGGCTTCTTAGTCATTCAGAGACCTCCGAAAAAGTTTCTCAGTAGCAATGTCTCTCTGAATGTATTTCCTTTGATCGAATATTATTTGTCAGCTGTTAGACCACAGTTTCAGTTGTACAAAATAATTCAGAGTTCTCTATGTTCAAAAGCCCAAAACAACATAATAGGATTCCACCCCTCTTCATGTAAGGTGGGACATCAGTATTCCATATTCATTTTATTATACTATACTGAAGTTTAGTCCAAAATGTCAGCTACAAAGAAAATAGAAGCAAACGAAAGAAAAAAAAATACATTAGCAGAAAAGTATGATAATAATAAAATCGTATAAAATTCCCCAGCTCCCTGAACTTGAAACCTGAAAAGATCACAGTCTCATCCTGCTATTTCCTGATATAGGAGCAACTGCCATTGTTTAATTCATAGTTAACTGCACTGCCACTTTTTCGGTTGCGACATGCGTTTATTAATTTACTGTGATTGAATCTATTGGCTTATCTAGAGAGCAGTTCAATTCAGTGTACAAGGGAACAGGGCAGTTGTAAAGGCCTACAAGTGCTGAAGTCTTGTGAGCCCTGACAGTGGACTTCCCTTCCAGGAGGGAACAGGCCAGGTCAGGGAACACCCGTGCCCTGCACGTTCCCCAGCTAGATGACTTTCTTCACAGGAAGGTGAAATTCAAAAAATGATGTCGGGGACAAGAGAAGAAACCCTACTGTTGTAGGATGTTCAGGGCAAGGGAAATTTTCCTCTTTCTCATCTTTATACCACATAACATTTATCTAACTCGTGTAGTCTTCCTTAAGTCAGGAAATACATGAAATCCAGATGCCAATAGTTTAAAATTGTGTCTTAATATGAACTTTCAAGTATAACTTATAACTTCATCCTGTCACTTTTATCCCTTTCAGCAAGGACAGCTCATGCCATCAAACTATGAATCTGACCCAGTGATTTGGAAATAAAAAGATGTAAATGTGCTTTGTGCACATCTTGCTTTGTGCATCTTTTACCTTTAAAAAGTATTTTTGTGAATAACAGAGAATAAACGTACACATTTGTTTTGATAAAAATATGGTGGTTTTATGTTACTTAGCACTTTTAGAAAGGGCCCAGAAATTTACGGAGAATCTGTCAAATCTGATTTTTGAATGTTCCAAAATCAAAAATAGGTTTTGATTTAAAAGATGCTTCCCCCCACCAAAAAAAGGAAAAAACCCACATGCTCACATAGAAACATATGTTATGTGAAAATAATCATTTTGTGGAAATCACTCATAAAAAAAAAAGAAAGTTATCAATCATGAGATGGTTTGAAAGAAATATTATCAGAAGAAATCTGTGGTCAGTTTGTCACAACATGTCTCATCATTCAGAATAACAAGTAAAAGACCCTGCAGAATCAGCAATGAAATGTTTGATTTTCTTTTATAACCTGCATATTCTTCTCCTCTGCCATGATCCTAACAATGGTATCCTGGAAAGGGTTGCTCTATTGTCAATAAAACCTAAAAAACAGCTTCAAGTTAGCCACACCTCAATTAAAATTCTACTAAAAATTTAGCAGAATCCTACCACTGGTTAAAGAAAAAGCTTTTGCTAGCTCCTCAAAATTTACACGTTTAATATTTACTTTGTTTCTATATTATCTTGAGCAAAAAAGTAATTCATATAAATGTAGCAATATGTGGCTCTTTACATTTTGTAACAAATATCCGGTTAAGACTTCCTATATCACATATATTTAATACTTGTTATCTAAGCTTTCCTAATCTATTTCCCTTTTTATTGTTGGAAATCTTCCAAAAACAATTCTATTAAAAGTGTTTGAATACCAAGACATCTTGTTTGGAAACTAACCTGGAGTGAAGTATGTAGAAATCTGTTTACCAAAGAGTTGGATGAATTTCTATCAGCATGATGATGTACTTAACTGATTTCTTGTGAGTTAACTTATTTCTTTGTTTTTGTAAAGACAGTTTATTTGCATAGAAATGAGTTGTGCCAAAATGTTAAGGAATGAAGTGGAAGCAGCTGGTAATGTGTGGTTATATTTGGTAGGATAGATTATATTTTCATAGTGCTTTCTATCCAAGGATACCATGGCACTTTATAAACAAGTTGAGACTTATACACCAAATTTTTATCTCTGTTCTACAAATAGGGATACTGAGGAACATGAGAAGACAGATGTCAGGGGTCATGGGAAACAGTACACAACTCTCATTGCTCACAGGCTTACTATTTGCCACTCTTTGCCATGTGTTCCTCCTGTAGGTTGAAAAACTCACAGGGAGTGAGGTACGTTGCCCAAAACTGTAGCCTCAAGACAGTGCAATGACTACTGAAAAGTATCTGTTCATTAAATGTTGCCCAAACCTAACTTTTAAATGAAGCTCAAAATGCTTCCTGCGAGTTCTAGTCCTGATGTTTGCTTTCTAGTTTTTAAATTACATTTTTGCCATACTCTCTGATAAACTAGCTCTATTTTGCCTAACATGGTCATACACCCTTCAATTAAAAAAGTAGTTTCAGAGGAGCTGATTGTGCCAAACCTCCTTCATTCTCTTGAATATCAGTAGTTGCATCCAGAGTAGTTGCAGTCTTTCAGGTTTGAGTTGGAAGATCATACGAGCCTGCAAACTTAAAACTAGACTGTTATATTTCTCTGATATGCACTGATTACATGTAAAACCCAGCAAACATGCTAGTTCCTCCTGTGCCTCAGAGAGATGTCCTCTATTCCTTTTGTTCTACATAATAGGATCTTCTCACAGTCTTCTACAAGATAGTTCATTGACTTAAATCCTCCTGATTCTGAAGTCTTCAGAAATTGAAAGGATAAGTGGAAAAGGAGGGCAAAGCTTTTGTATGAAAGTTTTTTCTTCTAGTTTCTTTTAACAGTCACAGGGCATCAGAACTTGAACTAGTAAGTCACTAATTTGGTCCAGTTGTAGTTGGTGCACTTGAAAGACAGCATCATCAAAACTCAGAGAATATTTTACGACAGCAAAAGTGGTTATAAAGCCTAACTTTGCTTTGTTTTAGAATTCACTATTAGAGACCTGGACAGGGTTAAGCAGTTGCAGACATCAACATAATTGCAAGATCACTTCAGTTATACTCTCTCCCCCTATTTTTAAGTCCATATTTTGCAACAAATTTAAGTCCGTCTCCTGCTAACTCAGAAATGTGTAGAAGCACTTTCTGGCATCGTTCTGTCTATTACAGTGCCTTTACAAGTGCTTCTCAGCTCTCAATAAAGTATGTAGGAGCAGGAAACAGGCTGGAAGGGACTTCCTTCCAACCACCTGCTCAAAGCAGGATTAGCTGCAAGGTCAGACCAAGTTTCATCCCTAGGCTAAAAGGAACTTACCATATGGGTGAATATGAACCATAAGCTAACTTAAAATGCCATATTTCCTTGTAAAATTCAAACTTTGCATTATGTCGTAAAGTTACATAAATTATATCTTTTCTTTCTTTACTGAATAATATAGGCAAAAGACAAAAAACAGTATATTGTAACTGCTGCAATACAGTGGAGCTGTAATATTTGCAGGTAACTAACTTATTCACTGAAGAGATGAAAATACTAATATTAATTATGAAAATTTGAGACAAAATGTTGAAATTTTAAGTAATATTTTTGAATATAATATCCACTTCATCTAAAAAATGAGTTATTTAATGCAGCTTCCTAGCAATGAATTCAAGGATCAATGTATATAGAAAGTACATCAACTTGCAAACAAAAAAATTTAAAAAGTCATTTTAATTTGACTTTGCTCATTAATGTTCTGCCTAATTTTCAAAACACAGTAGCTCAAGTAGTCCTAGCAGAACAAGTTAATAATTCAATGCAAAGGAATTTGACAACTATCAAATGTACATGGCCATAATCCCACCAGAATCTATAATATATTTTTATATTTATAACGTTGAAAAATAAAACAGGTAAACCACATAAAACCATCATCAATCTGTCAAAAATATATGAGGAAGTCAACCTTTCTCTATAAGAAAATTATCCTTATTACCTTTCCTAAATTCTTAAATTAGAGAAAACTCTAGAGTGCCAGGAACCATAATTAAAGTCTGGAGAAAAAGTACTGATTTTGAGTTGCATCACGTTCAGAATGTTCATAGGTGGTACTTCAGTCCTCAACAGATTTAAATCTGTTGAGATAATTCTCCAGCATCATAAAATTCAAATCACATTCATGAAAGCTCACTCATTTGTGCATATACAGCTAGAGGCCAGAGACCATCCTTGTTTCCAACTAACATTTAATCATGTAACTCAGTGCTGTTACTTGTTACCAAAGTGAGCTTTTATGCTAGTAAAATGAGCAAGGATAACAGGACCTATTTTTTTTGTATGCAAATCATTTTATAAATTGTATGATCAAAAATACAATAATAATGCTTAATGTTTCATTTTTCTCCAAGCCACATGAAAATAATTGTATGATTTTTTCAAAGCTCTTGCACAGGATGAGATAAATACTTCAGCATCATTAAATGAAGGATATTTTAATCTTGTTTCATCTTGCTTTCTAAATTTGTCTCTAGTTCACAATTGTTTAATTCTCATCACCAATTCTACTGCTTCCTCACAAACAGCACTAAAGCACTGTTACTGTCTTTTATTTATTAAGTACTTAAATAGGTTGCTAAATATTGGGTTACTTTCTAGATATTCAGAGATGAATCAATGCCAAGATTTGCTTCCATAATGTAAGAAGCACTTTTTTTATGAAGAAATAAAATTGCTTTGAAAGCTACTGGAACAGAGGCCACATGTAATATTACAAAACTTCTGGGAAAGAAAGAGCCTGTTTGCTGTCAGGCCAGACAAACACCTCTACATCAGAGAATGAACAGATGGTATTTCCCGTGTACTTACGTACAATTCTTTACTACTAACCTCAGAAGCATTCTCAAGACATACTTTTTAAAACATTTACTTGCATTTAGTATTTACATGACAAAGACAGGAACCCCATTCAAACAAAGACAATAATGAAGAAATTCTGATTATTTAACTCTTTTCTTCTGAACCAGCTCCAGAATTTACTGCCATCTAATCTTTTCTCCTTCTATAAAAAAACTCCACAGAACCTAACTGAAATATGTATTTTTATTTCACTACCATCTTGAAAAGTTTTTGAACCTAAACTATGATATAGTGAGCTTAATTAAGAACAGCTCCTGTGATGGGTGCTTGTACACAATGGTCATCTGCTGGGCACATGGGGGAAACTCCACCCACAGGCTGTGGTGAAGGCCTAGGAAGCCACTAGTGGAAGAAGCAGCTTCCAGAAACCGTCAGAAGTCCCCCCATATGCCTAAGGAGGTACAGATGAAATATTTATAAGCAGATGCCCCTTGCATTGTTTCTTCTAATTCAGTCTGTCCAGATCCTAAATACACTTTTTTCCTGTTATGTGAGAGATGCATGTTGCTTGATAGGGAAGTCCCAGTGTTTGATTACCAATTGTACAACTGAAATGATAGCTGTTTCTTCTGGTGTATAAACTGGATCAGTTATCAGCCATCAAAAGACAGAATTAAGCCTTCAATCGGCTATTCAAGCATGTGTGTGACTTTAAGGTCATGGCTGGCCCATTTAAGTCTATGGACTACTGACATGTTTAAACTTCATAGATTTGAATGTCAGAAGAGACAGCTGAGGTCACCTATTCTGATATGTATAAAAAGGGTCTTTATTTCACCACAAATTTCCCTATCCATTCAGTTGCTTTTGGTCAAGCTAAGCAATGATTGTCAACTTTTCCCGGTTGGTTTCCCCCCTAATATTTTTCCAGTAGAGACATCAAGTGGGTTTTCTTAGTTACTTTTTGCAGACCCCTGAGAAGCAGAGCATACAGACCACAGGCTGAAAAGCACACAGCTACAGCACAAAAGCACCTTATGGTATGCCATAAGATCTTTACAGAAAGACTTTTTTGCTTGCCATTTCCTTTGCAGATTAAGTTTCCAAACCTCCTTTGCTCAGTCCTAGTCCTTATCTAAATCACTCATAAAAGTGCAGTACCCTCTCACTATATCCCCAAATAAAATGATACACATACACAAGTAACTTTATACACGAGGGCCTTAATTTTCAATGTTACTCACTAAAAATCACAGTGATTGTGATTTTAAATCCTTTACAGTGTTCTCCTCCCCAGGTAAGATTCCTAACAGCTTTTAGAGAGAGCTATGAACAAGCAAATCCTAGGTGCTGTCCCACCACTCAACAAGAAGCCAAAGGTTGAGAAATTGTAACAAAAAAACCTTGTGGGCACACCTCATTAATTAAGTGAAAGCAATGGCATTTGTCAATATGGATAAAAAGGCAAACTGTAACCTTTATGCTATCTTATTGTTAACAAATGTTGTCAAACCAATACTGCTCCTAAATTTGTAACATTTTCTTTTATCAAAAAAACAGTGAATAAATGAATAACCAGATGTAGGCTCTCCTTAACTGTTTCTCAGACTGAAATTCTCAGAGATATGGAATGTTAACACTGAAAATGGAAAAAACTGTCTGCACAGCACCAGCATTCTGCTGTCTGGGTATGTCAATATTCCCTCTTTCAATACAAATAGATACACAAGCATTTTATGAATGTATATTTTAAAAATTATTTCTAGAAATGCATCCCTTCTCATTTATAGGAATTTTATTTTCTGCCTTTCTGAAATCAAATCATGATGCCAGCATGGTTCCAAACACTAACTGATTAGTGAGCTGCTATTGAATCTTCAGGCTAAATATGAGTAAATATCCTTCTGCAAAAAAAAGTAAGTTGAACTTTTTGCTATGTAATTAACTAACGAAATGCAATGATATGAAGGAATACTGATTCTTGTAAACTATAGCTGTATGAATTTATATTTATTTACTTCTTCTCTAGTGAATATTGTAGTGATGACACGGTTTGCCAAACTCTATTTTACACCTGTCATAGTTCACAACAGTTTTGAATTTGATAGAGGAAATTACATGTGGATTAGGAAATATTTTGAATTCTGCCAGTCTTCTTGTTCAGCTTTAAGTTTTGGAGGATTTACTCTAAAACTTCACTGATCTATGCTTTATGGTGCAATGGTGTTTTCTTAATGGTTGTGGTTTAAAATCTATTATTTTTCATTAAATGATTGTATCAGACAAGAAACAGCCAAGTTTTCTCAACACAATGTAACACTATTTTCCAGAAAGAGAGCTACTGCGCTTCACCCAGGTGTTCATGCCCCAGACTTCTGTAAGCACGATGTATTCCCTTTCTCTTTCTCTTTGCTGATTACTCTGAATCTACCAGAATACAAACAGATGTATCCAAACAGTCTCTTAAGTCTTCCACTACATTTAAAAACTGTGCTGATGATCGAATTTACTCTTCCTTTTTGAGCACTTCCTATAAGAAAGGTCTTCGGGCTTTTTTTCTTTTCATTACAAACACTATAATCACAATGAACAGATTTACATAGGGAAGAATTTTGTACACACCAACGATTGCTCCAAATATGCCTGTACAGAAGGAATTTGCAAAAAACAAACAAAACAAAACAAAACAAGAACTTGCCGTAATAATGACAATGTATATACCTACTAGCAACTGGAGACCTGAGAAAAGTAAATGTTAAGCAGAAAGAAGTAGATTGCGACACTGGCAGTTATCAGCTAGTCATTTGAATTTCTAGCTCCGTAGTAATTCAGAAAATATATTAAGAGTAAGCATACTAATTATCTGGGGAATTACGGAACCATGGACAATTTAGCTGTTTGACTTTATAATAAAGACTGAATCAAACAATCTCAACTGCCTTATTGATGGAGCAGCACAACTGGCAGATGAAGTAAGTAGAGTAGATGTTATATAATTGGATTTCCAGAAATATTCGGACACTCCCATTAAATCATACCTGGAAACAGAGTTCAAATTGGCTCACAAATGAAGATAGTTTTGAGAATTGAAAATTGGCATGAAAATAATAAACAGAGCAACATCAAGAAGGGACACTGCATCTTTGCTAACATCTAGGACTGGAAACTCATTATTTTTTACTTATTATTTAAAAATTGCAAAACATTAATGACATTTTCAGACTTTAAGCCAGATGAGAACAAAGAGAACTTAAAAACTGGAAATGCATGGAAAACAACACTATGACAATAATCTCACAACATTGGAGGCTAAGCAAAATATGGGAGAACATATTACAATACACAAACATTTCAGCAAGAGAGAGCACTGGAAATGAGCAACACCAAGACAGAGTAAAGGGGGTCAAAAAAGAAAGCTAAAAAAACAAATATTCATGCTAGGATGCTGTTAAAAAGACTCCTGTAATTTGGAGATGTTGAATTACATCTTGGAAAAGAAAGAAAGTCTTACTTTTTGTACAACTTTGGTATGGAATTATGTTTTCCTATAATCAAACAAGTCTATGTAAAGTAGAAATTGCTCAAAGAGAGCCTTGATCAGGAGATTGAAAGGGCCCATTAAAGAGGGGTGTTGATTGTATAGATTGGTTCACGTGTGACTAGACTGAGAGCATCTACAAATATTTTGACAGCATAAACAAAAAGCAGAATAGTTATTCAGTATGAGACTCTCATATTAACAGTCTGAAACGAAACATGGAAAAATTGAGGCTGAGTATCAGGAAAGCTTCCTGGCAGTGAAACACATGGGGTTCCCAAGGGAAACAATGGAATCTACATCGCTTCAAACTTTTAAAACTAGACTAGACAATAACACTCAATGTAGTTTGGGGGATATTTCTGCACTGGCAAATGATACGGTTGCATGAGTTGATACTGGTAGGTCATTGCCATTTCTGGTTTCCATAATTCTATGTAGAAATGCATAACCCCCCAGCTGCACAGTCAAGAAAGTTATCCGTCTCTATTTTCACAACCACTAGCTAAAAATCGCTGACAGTCACATTTCCTAAAAAAGACCTGACTTTAAAAGAACAGGTTTTTCCTTTAGTTATTCAACTGAAACTCACAAAATGAGGCAGCAGCACACAGAGCAGAGCCTGACTGCATGTCTGCTGTGTGCCATTGTTAGCTCATGCATTAAGAGGGAATAAAAATACACGATTTGGGGTGAAATGGGATAGCCTGTGTTCTGCTGATTTGATGTACTAGCTTGTAAGCTAACAATGCTGCCAAATAACACTGTTATGTGTTTGGTGAGTTTAACTTGTTGTCATGGTGACAACAGTTGGTCTTTAGGTGTCTTTTTCTCGTTTAAAATCTAAAGAGATATTTTTAATAAAGCTGAAGGGAAAGTATTTTTTAGTTTAAAGTTTAACCATCCTGTTAAATATTTCCTCTTAATAATATGCCAAACTTTTTAAAGCATCTTGATACTCATTCCTTTCTGCAAACATTGTTTTCTTTACAAACAACTTTTTATGTTTAGTGCCAATTACTGCTCTTGCTTGACTTTCATATAAACCCTACTGACGTCAGAGAGAATGCACAGGTGTAACTGTCAACAGAGCAGTAACTAGAATTTAGCTATAATGAATTAAGTAGTACACTATGTACTAATATGCTAATAAACATAGTGATTATCCCAGTTCAGAATGTTTTAACAAGTTACGTAGTTTATTAATACACCCTTGCAGCCCATACTTCCCTGATTTAGTCTTTGACTTAACTACTAAAAAACAAGCTTACCTTGTGTGCCCTAAATGAGAAAAAATTGCCTGGAGCCAAGTTGTTCTGCCTGTTATTGATGTCACAAAGAAACAAAAGTTAATATTCATTTACCAGCTAATCTTTGTAACATGGAAACATTTTGCTTTCCAAAATTAGGTGGTTGATTCAGAGTTAGTTATAAAGACCTTGTGTTTGTTTGAGAAACAAACCTGAACTGGCAAAATATTTGCAGCAATATTCAGTAACTACCATGAAACAGGATTGCAGTGAAAACAAATCAGATAACAGGAATATTTATTCCTTAAAAAAAAGGATATTTAATATGCAAGAGCTTCTCGCTCTGAGGACAATTAGAAGGCAGAGTTATGTTACAATGCAGTAATTTTATATCTTTTAAAATTGTTCTAATGAATTCTGACGTTCTGAGATAGTTTTACTGATGGAAAAAGTAACAGTGAGAAAGTGCTAATAAATCCAAGGAAAACATGATACTTATTTGTGAAACAGAAGGTTTGATGGCACTGTTGTTAAGGATGCCTTGCGGCTTTTACAGCTCTATTTGTATTTCCAATACACTATGCTAAACTTTCTTCAGCTAAAAAAACAGGCAGTTCTGGAGCCACAGAGGAATAGGCTATACTGTGAACAACTGTTCTGTGATATAACCATTACGGGGTCATGTCCCACGAACAGCTAATAAATGTTCAGTCCATCTTCTGGATTTCTTCTGTACAAGGAACATGCACCTTTCTGCAAAGTGCGGTATAACCTTAGATTGTATTTTATGGCTGAAAGTAGAATTTTAATGGTAAGGCCTGCTACTGGCCCTCATCTTCCCCCCCATTTGGCATTACATTCAATGATTTCAACATAATGAAATAAATCTGGGGAGTTAAATTACTGAGTCAGAAGTGAGAAAGAATATCTACATCCTTGAAATAAATGTTTCATAGCCTTTACTATTAGAAGCACTTTTCTATTAGAAGTACTGTGCAACTATAACAGTCAATCTGCTATATCGGGGCCAAATTTTGCACAGTTTTTTAAATAGATCAATTTCCTATCCATTCTGCCAGGTCTAATTTTGTATCATACCTAATTGGGGTAACAGCGATTGATATTCAGTGCAATGGCCATACTCTCTTCTCCCCTGTCCACATGCTCCTTCTGCTTTCTCCACAAGGCACCTGATATTGTGGTCACAAGTTAAGTCAGTTCAGGAATCTGAGCTGAAGAAAACGAAACCACTCTCCCAAACCTCTCCTAAATAAAAAAGAGAGTGGTTTCACCTTAGGTCACCTGGCTAAACTGACTTACCCTTTGGCTATTGTTACGTCCTGCTACGAAAGGGAAGGGAAGCAAATGTGGGGCCAAGAGGATCTCAGGGTAGGTTAGGTGCAGTGTGAAACTTCACTCGTAATAATACTGCAGGGTCAATCTCAGTGGAACATCAAATAGGCTCTTTCTTACCAAATTTAGCCCTATAACAGCATACAAATAGATTGCAATTGCTTCCAATTATACAGCAGGTAAAAAGCTCAGTCAGCATCCCAGGAGTTGTCATGTGTGGGTAGAATGAAGGTCCCATGGTTGCTGGGATCAAATAATCATTTTCTTATGAGGAATTCTGTTCCTTATAAATTCATATGACAGTACAAACTGGCACACCAGGAAGCTGGGGTTTTTCTCTAGCTTATGGGCCACCTAGTCTGATACTTAATCATCTTTACCTTTGGCATTTACAGCAACCCTATGTATACCCTCATAAGTCTGTTCACTTCCAGCAACAGGTCTAAATTACTGTGTTTCTCCATTCAGCTCTTCTTTACACAAGGACTCAGAGAGGAGATGCCAACAGGTTTAGATGAAGTCCGAAACCATATCTTGAAAGGAAATACACTCTTTGAAAATGTCTCCTGCACAAGGTCATGCCTAACATCAGAATGAAAAAACATTACATTAGCAGCGTAATCTTTGTGATCTGAGCAGGGTGTGAGCAAGGTGCGATCCACCTTGCCAGTGGATGTTTTCAATGCTAATCTTGACATATTTATTTTTCGTACCTATATTTGTAGAAAGATTGTTTAAACTAAACATTAGAGCACTGAGATGTACTCACATACAAGACTGAGTATGGTGTCCTCAGGTTAATTATTAAGCCATTTCTGACTGGGGAAAAAAAAACACCTACACTAAGAAACACAATAGATGATAGACAAAGAAAGTTGCGGGGAAAGAAAAGCTGGTAAATAGCAAAACTATAAGGAAGAAAACCAATATTAACTGAGTATTCAAAAATGAATTAAGCAGGGCAGGACTTAAAAGATAAACAGGAAGCTGATTAAAATCAATTAAGGGGACACTTTAAGAAAAGAAGTTAATATAAATTATGGAAAAAATAGCAAAAAGACCCTTGTAGTACTGATTTCCCAATATTTTAGTATATGCATTGTCCTAACTGAGTAGTGATGGCATGAGTAGAAGATGTTTTGAAGTGCTAGTAAATCTGGAAGGACTTTTTTTATCTATTCTGTGCCTTTCTCCTCCATTCTGGGAAAATTTCAGAACTGCTGACAGGCCCAGCATGGAAAATCATTCCTTACTACAGTTTCCCATGCAATTGTTTTCTTACCTGTGCATGCACTAATGATCAAAGAGAGCTATTGCCCACATTTCTTTGAAAAGGGTTGCACAGCACTACAAGCAACTTGGTAATGAACTATTTGTAATCTTTCACCCTTCCTAAAATAAACAGCAGTTTAAACATAAAAACATAATTGACAGGTTAACAGCAAAGGTAGAAGAATGCCACCCTTCAGAAAATATTTTAAGCCAGATAATAATTACTTTTTACATTGTTTGTTAAATTTTTGTTCATAAGTAGTGAATGATAATCCTTCTATTATTGTTAAAAGCAGCTTTGGGCATATGTTCAATGGTTTATGGAAAGACCTAGATAATAAACTGACCATTAGGACATTTCCTCTATGCTTAGCACAGAACAGGAATGAAAGAATAGGACTTCAGACACTTTGTTGTGACATTCAACTTCATGATATTCAAACCCAAAGAGTTATGATTTTAGAGCTAGTGGACAGCTCACACTCCACAGCTGTTCATTCACTGTTTTTCCATGAGCATTCCTTGAAGGGTACCTCAGCAATTGGCAGCTTTTAATGAAAAGGTAATTCTACTAAAGTGCTATTTTTAATCCAAAAGCACTATTTTGCCCCCCTACTTCAAAATACATCAGATTCCTAAAAGACCCCGGGCACACTCAAGTCTGAATAATAACTACAACACGAAGATGGTGAGAAATAACCCAGGCTTCAAAAGCCTTGCAATTTCTCTTTAAAAACACCCAGTTTAGAAAATCATATACACCAATCTATTCAAACATTCTTATAGCACCTTTTTAAAAGCTTTTTAAAAGATTACTTTACTGGGAGGAAACAAAATTAAATAATTGAAACAAAAAAACGAAAAAAGCAACACAATCTAAACAAACTGTAGGCTGATCACTAGTTCTGTGTCAGGCAGAAATGAATTCCCAGATTCCAGAGCTAAAATGTCTAAGTTCATATCTATTTTCAATTATTAGATTTTTTAAAAGAAATTTAAGTTCCCTTTTTCATTAATCAGAAACTGAAGTAATTTTATGAAGTAATTTTATTCTACTTTCATATCAAGATAGCAATGGAGTACTTAACAGTTGTACTATGGCAGACACATTTTACAGAGAAGAGAATATTGATCTAATGGTCAAGAAAAATAACAGAGAAAAGGTTACAAAAGACATTTTCCCACGAGCTTTTTGCTCCCTACATGCTATAAACCTTCTCATCTGAGAAAACTCAGATGGTCACACCATAACAAAAATTATCCAGTGAAGTGGGAGTAGGATAGTAAGTGACTTTGCCAAGCAATGACACTGTTTATGCACTTTTGTTCCCCTGATGATGGTACTGTATCCTCATAATAACACAGATTTTAGTAGTTTTCTTTGCAGCAACTATCGAGAGAGAGAAGAAAGAGCTTTATGAACTAGTGCAGATACAAGCAAAACTAAAAAAAGTTTCTAAAATCGAAATCAAATATATCATCTTATTTTTCGGATTTATATAATTTTTTCTGATTTATATACTCCATGAGAATGTGTGATATCTTCACTGTGTAGTAGAAGTTTCTAGATAAATTTAAAATTTATCTTTTGTTTCTCCTTGACAGCAAATTTTGTATACCATTTTTGGCATGAGCAGAATAGATTGTGGAAATATTTAATACACTGGTTAACGTTTCACCTTCTTCTACTTCTACAAAGATTTTAAGAAAGAAGAGAAAAAAGAAGAAATGTTTGCTTCGGCAGTATGGGTAAATACTGGTTTATGAAAGCTGTGCATGCCAGGACCTCAGTTCTAGTGAAGTACCAATAAAAAAATAATTGTAATCTGGGCCAGCATCTCAGCTTTAACCTTTTTGGACTATGAACTAACTGTACTATGTATATTGCTGGACGGTATTGCACAAGGAGCTGTCAGGAAAAAAGCAACCTGAATACTGTCTGAAACTGTGCTGGTATCAAAATGAAGATGTTTTTGTCTTTATTTTTTCACATGAACATAAATAAAACCCAGGATGTGTACGGGCTTCTTTTGATTTGCTTCACTGAGCAGATTCTTACTCAGCTTCATCTAGCACTTGTAGTTTTAATCATTTTGACAACCTTGAATTTTTGCCCTGAGCTTCAGCTCTGCAAGCACCAGGAATCTTAAAGCAAAATTGCTAACAAAAGCACTCCGGAGAACAATGTGACTATTCTGGAAAGTCCCCTAGCATAGCTGCTTTGTAATTTCAAACCCATTCCAGTGAGCACAGAGGAGCTGTGAGGACAGAGCCCTTTCTGAGCTGGAGAGAATCCCCAGGGGACTGTGCATAACAACTCTAGCAAACAAATACTATGTCTACTAAAACTGAAATTTTTTAGAAGATTATTACTATCAACTTCACATAAAGTTTCATGTAGTCAGCAAAAGGTACAAAGCTGATGACAAAATGACCCCTCTGCCAAATATCAAGTGCCAGGGAAGCCCGGAGCCACTCTGGAGTAAAATCACCAGGGTTTTGTTGAAGTACCTAGCTTCAGAAATGGCTGTACTTTTTCGGGTAAAACTTTCAAATGAATAAAAAAAATCAGCCTGGAAGAGGCATCTAGCATGGAAAATTTCAGTGTACATTTGGCAAAGTTATAATGAATGAAGTAGGTATTTATAATGAAAAGTTTGGGGCAATCTTAGCTATCTATTTTGCAATTTCTATTACTTCTACTAAATTTCTATCTTTATTCTCTTTATTTCCTACTAGAATTGTATTTTACCCAGAGGCCTATCTGCAGGTAGAAGCTCATTCTCCTTCAAAATGCTCATTCTCCCCCACCTCCTCATGCAGGTACTTGCTATAGCACAAACTAAAAAGACTGCATTAGCACTGAACAGAGCACTGTCATAGTATTTGGAATTATTGCCCATAGTATTAGGGCAGCAGATGGGGCACCATTGTCTTAGCAGGCTGTGACCACCCATTCAAAGAATGGCATCCAGAGGATACAAATTTCTTCAAAGTCAAGATATTTTTCCTTTCCCTTTAAACATCATTTCCTCGTGACTTCTTTTCCTGTGTTATTCCAGCCCACATTCACATTAACAGTTTGTTTCTGGAAATGCTCTCCAGCCTGTTAAATTTTTATTGCGAAATGTTTTGACTAGAAGACAGAGCACTAGCCTCTAAAGCAGCATAGAGACAGCAGCCTGTACATCCCTTAAATGAACAAAGGTTTTCCTGGCCACATCAATCACAGTTTAGCACAACCAGAAATCATTGTACTTTGCATAAAGTTCTGTGAACAATGAAAAGAAAAGCAACTTAATTATATCTATGGCCTACCTAAAGCTCATGAATAAGAAACCATCAAGGAAAAGATAAACAGATGAAGACTTCAAATATAAGGCACTATGTTTTATAAGTTTTTTTCACTTATTCACTTATCCCACCAAGAACCACTTGGCCTTAGGCCAGATATTCTTAATGATATCCATATTGTGACTTCAGCTTGCATAAGAAAAATTTTTTGAGAGGTCCATCCAAAAAAGGGTAATAAAAAAAGAAGGGCAGTTTAAAATTTCTGTATTTCTCTGTGTCAAGAGGTAATCAAAAGAAAAAAATTCACTAAAAAGAAAGACTGCACATTTTGCTAACCAGCTCTGTATGCCACTTCAGAGTGAGAACATTTATTTTAAGTTGGGTTTGATGTCTTTTAAAAATATAGTGATAAAAATAATCTATTATTCCCAATTATATATATAGTTATATAAAAT
Organism: Apteryx mantelli; assembly: GCF_036417845.1. Lineage (NCBI taxonomy): Eukaryota > Metazoa > Chordata > Aves > Apterygiformes > Apterygidae > Apteryx > Apteryx mantelli. The sequence goes on along the minus strand of NC_089983.1, from coordinate 22,651,279 downwards.
ACAACTTCTGAAGATGTTCTAAGGATCTCTAAAGTTTCTTAGTAAAGCTGCTTTACCACCATTTTTTACTGTGAGGTAAACAAAGTTTTGTGGCAGTTGCTTGGGGTAGTCAATAGAAGCTTATTTTGGAAGGAAATGTGGAAATAAGTTCAATAGTCAGATGGTCCTCACAGAAGTCTTCTGTCAGCTTCCTCTGCTATTCTAAGAGCATGACTCTAACTGAGGTAATCCTAGAGATCTCAGAGATGAAATGAGGGCTGACTGAGGCATACTTTATATAAATATATCTACTGTACCACTTTCAATTTTCTGTAGGTTCTCTTCACTGAAGGCCAACAGGACACCCCTTCCATACTTTGTTCATGTTTTATCATAAGGTTATCCACCTATCCACATGTTTATAAACAAATATCTACCACTAATATTATGCCTGTGAGCATTTCTTCTTCTGCCTTCAGGAGATCTGTCAAGATTAATGAAAAATTTTAAAACCTTAGGGTTCCTGTGCCTCCCAGGTTTTCACTCCAAAATGTGAAATGTTCTTAGCAAAGTGATACACAGCTGTTATAAGGACTGTTAAATGCCTACTAATATTAGGAAAATCCAGAAAGAGTAATATTCAGATATTACCAAACCTGGACTCTGACCAGACAGCTCCAAATTACATCAAGAAATACCATTTCTGCAGAATCAGATCCCAACAGAGCTCCAATTAGGAAAACCTTTAATTGCACACCTTAGGTATGAAAACTTCATTGACTAATTTTAAATTAAATAAAATAGACTTCCTGAAGTAGACTTCTTGCTGCTGAAACTACAAGACAGTAGTCATGTTTAGAGACTACTTCAGAGAAAAGACTGTCAAAACAGTCTTAACCCTAATTTATATCATGAACATTGAGAAAATTAAAAAACAAAGCTCAAAAAAAAAAAAAAAAAACAGAAAACAAAACCCCCAGGATCTTATTCAACATTTGACAGCATGTGGGTGGACTGCTTCACCTAGCTAGAGCTACACGGAGTTAACTCTAGATCTATGAAGCTGTAACTATCTGTTTCATGCTGCCAGACACAGGTTTATGAACAAAGAGAAATTTCACCTACCACAAAACATTGTTTGTATTTTTGCAAAAAGGTATGTCAAACACAATGTTGCTCTGTTGGGATCTGATTCTGCAGAAATGGTATTTCTTGATGTAATTTGGAACTGTCTGGTCAGAGTCCAGGTTTGGTAATATCTGAATATTACTCTTTCTGGATTTTCCTAATATTAGTAGGCATTTAACAGTCCTTATAACAGCTGTGTATCACTTTGCTAAGAACATTTCACATGCAACTGTAATCCTTGATATGTTACTATCTGGGACTTGACATAATAGACCAGTCTTCGCTTGGTCTGAAGAGAGTGGCTGTGCAAAATAGCAAGCTACCTAAGCATTTTATTGTATATTATTAAGCTACAGGAAAGTTTTCCATAGGAACTCCTCCTTAGGCTACTTTCAACTTGACTGGAACTAAAAATGTGTGCCGCAAAGGCGGCAGTCTAGTCCTGACTACCCAGTAAGCCTCCTTCCTCCTAGGAATGTCCAGTTCCTAAGATTCTGTGATTCAGAGTCCCTGATCACCAAGAGATTAGCAGTATTGGCTTAAATTCACAGAATCACTGGAGATAGTCTAGTCCGATCCCCCTACTCAAGCAGGGTCACCTAGAGCACATTGCCCAGGACCCTGTCCAGTTGGCTTTTGAATATCCCCAAGGATGGAGACTCCACTGCCTGTTTGGGCAACCTATTCCACCCTCACAGTAAAACAAGCTTTTCCTTATGTTCGGACAGAACTTCCTGTTTCAGTTTGTGCCCATGGCTTCTCGTCTTGTCACCAGACACTACTCGGCCGACTTCTTTATACTCTCTCTTTGGATATTTATGAGATTCCCCCCTGAGCCTTTTCTTCTCCAGGCTAAGCAGTCCCAGCTCTCTCAGCCTTTCCTCATATGACAGATACTTAGTCCCTTAAACATCTTAGTAGCCCTTCGCTGGACTCACTCCAGTAGCTCCATATCTCTCTTGTACTGGGGAGCCCAGCACAGCACACAGCACTCCCAGCGTGGCCTCACCAGGGCTGAATCACCTTCCTTGTCCTGCTGGCAACACTCTTCATAATGCAGGCCAGGATACCACTGGCCTTCTTTGCCACAAGGGCACATTGCTGGCTCATGTAAATTAGAAATAGAGTCTGTTTATTTTTCCTGTTGCAGAGTTCCCTGCACTCATAACCTGCAGCAATGCAAGTTTTCTTTGTGGAAAGACTGGGGCCAAAACAGTTTAATCTCTTTATTAATGACCTGGATGATGGGACCAAGTGCACCCTCAGCAGATTTGCAGATGATAAAAAACTGGGTAGAGTGGTTGATACACCAGATGTTTGTGCTGCCATTCATAGGGACCTTGACAGGCTGGAGAAATGGGCAAACAAGAATCTCATGAAGTTCATCACAGGAGAGTGCAAAGTCCTGGGGAAGACTATCCCGTTGCACCAATACATGCTGGGAACAGACTAGCGGGACAGCAGCTTTACAGAAAAAAACTGTGAGTCTTGGTGGACAGCAAGTTGAACATGAGTCAGCAATACACCCTTGCAGCAAAGTTAAAGGTGTCCTGACCTGCAATAGGGTAAGCATTGCCAGAAGTCAAGGCAGGTCATTCCCTTCTGCTCAGCACTGGTGAGATCACATTGGAGTGCTATGTTCAGTCCAAGAGAGACAGAGTGAGTCCAGTGAAGGGCCACAAAGATGATTAAGGGATTGGAGCATCAGACATACAAGAAGAAGCTGAGAGCTGGGACTGTTTAGCCTCAAGAAGAAAATGCTCAGGGGGATCTAATCAATATGTGTAAATATCTGATGGGAAGAGTTAAAAATATGTGGCCAGATTCTTCTCTGTGGTGTCCAGTGACCAGACAAGAGGCAATGGACTCAAATTGAAATACAGGAAATTTGATTTAAACAAAAAAAAAAAAAAAAAAAAACCTTTTTTACCTTGAGGGTGGTCAAACACTGGGACCAATTGCCCAGAGAGGTTGTGGGGCCTCAGAGATCCTTGGAGATTCAAAAGCCAACTGGACACAGTCCTGAGCAATCTGTTCTAGAAGACCCTGCTTTGAGCAGGGAGGTTTGGACTAGGCTATCTCTGGAGGTGCCTTCCAACCTCTGCCATTCTGTGATTCTGTAAAATTTGTGAAAGTTTTTGCAGAATCAGTCTGTCAAAATTGTCAGGTACCCTACCTAAGATATTTCTGATATGTGTTCTCAATTACCTTTTGATGGTGGAGATCTGACTTCTGATAATCTTACCATTACATTGGAGTCTTTAAGGTAAAGCGTAAATTTTGTAACTTTTTTTCAATAAAAACTGTAATCCTCAACGAACTCTCCCAAATGCTGATGCATGCCTGACATTTCTTGAGATGGATGTTGCAATGGATGTGAGAGCCTACTGAATCAGCACTAAGTGCCTTCAGTGATGTTCTGATTACAAGCTGCCCATCAATAATAAAAGACTTAAAATGCTCCCTCATGCCTAAGGAAATTAGTGTGTAAATGGGGTCTGGGAATTCTGTCTTGGAGTCTAGATATAGAAAAATTACAGGTGGACTTTTACACATGGAAGAGATTTAAACTACTGCTCTTCAGACTTTTTGCTCACTGCTTCTACCACCAGAAAGTCCAGCAAAGACAAGTAAAGAACTGCTCACATGAAGGCCAACACTAATGACAATCTGCTCTCTTGGAGATAGGTGGTAAAGAATTTGTTGCTTGTCAGAGGAACTTGGCCACGTCCAACAATTCTTCATCAATGGGTAAGGCGATCCATCTGGGCACAGCTGTGTGCAATACATCCAACACTGTAAGGGTTTTCCTGGACTGCTTCCATATAGATGTCAAGAAACTTTTCTCATAAGATCCTGGAAGGAGTTGTATTCATCTGGGATAAAAGAGTATGATGAAAGGATGGCTGGCTCAGCTGGTGATGACAAATATACTGGCATATGCTATCCCTCCTTCTGCAAATTCTTTTCCAAGGGAGCCAGATCAGTAACAGACTGAGCAATAGGAGGAATAAATATCCTTCATGGTCCTTGTGGTGAAACCTTACAGAGTTTTGAGATACCCCATGGTGACCAAAAAGGGGTAACCCTTGAGGAGCTGAGGCTCAGCGAGAAGAATCCCTGTCAGCAGGAAATTAACAGTGTCTGTTGTAAGGAACTACAGAGAGACAGGATCCATGTGCTTTGGAATGGAAAGTCTTTCTGTTGCATTGCAAATATGATGAGAAAGAAGAATATTTCTTCTGAGGGTGGTACACTATTACAGGTAAATCTAGATCCTTTGGAGGGTGCGAGGTAGGCAGCAAGAAACTACATAGCGGAGTCCAATAACACTGTGTGTAACAAATCTCTGTTGGCTGTCACATAGTGTTAGAGGGCTGGGTAATAAATAAGTTGAATTGAAATTATTCATTGATAAGAATGTATTTGCTTTTCATTACTAAATTAATTTTAATTATGATTTTAATTACTAAAACCTGATGAGAAGATGCACATAATTGAAATGATGCAAGATATCATAAAGAAGAGAGGACAACCAATGCAGTTTAATGCCCATCTGATCATTAGGGCTTGCAACTTGTTCAGACCTACCTTCCGTCTGATTTAGGGAAGGGGTCTTCCATATCTTATGGAAGTGTCCTAATAAGAGAATCACAAAGTGGATCTTCAGTTGCTCCTGTGCTGAGTACTGAAATAATCATTGAGCTAAGTGTGAAAATGGTTACTTAACTCAATGATTAAGACATCTGCAAGGGAGCCGTAAAACTGGAATCATTTTCCCAGTGGATATTTAATATGAAGGGGTAAAATATAAAAAGAAGACTCTGAGAAGCCAAACCCACAATACCTTTTAAACTAGTGATTAGTTGGTTTTATTTCAGGTCAAAGAATTTATTTTGATCTAAGAATGTGTTTGCTTGTTTCAGTGACTAAATCTCATAAATCTCACCTTTTTGTTGAGGTCTTGAATAAACAGATATATGTATATGTACCTATTCACATATACATGTAGTCTTACACAGGTATCATGAGGGATAATCAGACAAATATGAGTTATCTGAATATTGTACCTAAAAGGAGTAAATTCCAGTCTTGGATGCATAAGAAGGGGAATCTTAAGTAGATGCAAGTGATACGCCTCTGTGTTTAGCACTGGTGAGATCGGCTTTGGAATGTTGCAGCCAAACCAGGTGTTTATAATTCAACGAACATTTTGAAAACTGGATATAAAACTGGAGAAAAAAGCCATGAATACACAGAAATGAATGCCCTGCAGTAAAACTTCTAGAGTTCAGTCTATCTAAAGAAAATTAAAGCCAGCTTAAGGATTTCCTAGATCACAGTCTACAACATCTAAGTAAGGGAGAAAAACAAAACAAGAGAGGTATTTCAATCTGGTAAAGTTATAAAAGTGGACCAAATGGGAGTTGAAATCAGACAAAATGACGTTAGAGATGTCCTAAGATAAAAATAATTAAGCATTAAAATAATTAAAAAATGCATAGTAGAATATCTGTCACTGATAATTTTGTCAGCTTTTTTTCTAAAAGATATGCTTTATCTAATAAATGCTAATTGATCTGTAGCAGAGTTTTATTCATATATACTCTATTAAGCATGAAGTCCATATAGGTAAATACAGTAATCCCTCTTGTTTTTAAAATCCATTACTGTATAAATTAAAACAAAACCAGTATTTATTTAGAAGTAATAAAGAAATGGATATATGATCATTAAACCATTCCTAACTCTCACTGCCTGCCTGATTTATTCAGTTGCAAATTATTATATAAAAGAGAAACTGAAATAACTGACTCCTGTACTTGTAGCAGTGAACAATCTCTAAAGTCATTTTCCATTTAAAACATTTCCTGTATACTATGAAATTGTAATATTTAGTTTCCTTTTGCAATGTACCATCTGACATTAAGGTATTGCTACATGCAGATGATAAAGATAATATTTTGTCAATAGCATACAGACTTTATTTCTCAATTGGTCATCATGCCGAGCGACACTAATCTTGAAAGATGTGCAACATCTATCTCAGCAGTTGGCCTAAAGTTTCTGTAAAGTTACATAATAGAGTTTTAAAGTCAAAATATTACCTTCTAAGAAAATACTGTCTTCAGAACTGAATCAACCATAGCTTTGCATATCGCACTTATGACTCAAACTTATGACTATGTGCCCTCAAATGGAAAAAATTGCATGTCTACAACCTATGTCTAGGTTGTAGACATTTTTATTTGCATTATAACTGCTTATAAATATGATCTTTTTATGTAAATGTAATTTTACCATCACTTCATGTATTGCAAAAGTCTAAGTATTTTAATTTTCTTTTAATTAGCAGAAGAATAGAAGAATGGAATTAAAAATAATTCAGTGTTCAGTCCAAACCATTGTTGGATAGATTTGTTTACCTTCTAGGATACTGATACTATGAAACCCTAACTGTCAAGTACAGTTTTTTCTTAAATGCAGTTTCATTAGACTTCTCAAAATGACTACCCATGGGCACAATTATTTGCAGGATCACATCTTTATCTAGTAAAGAAACATCATCAAGAGACAGTTAGGAAAGAACATGGATATAATGAAATCAATCCCTTTTAACAAGCAAGTTTGCAAGATTCTATAAATGCATCCTTGGCAGGATCAGACGGGCACTTCATCTGGAAGTTTCAAACATCTGTGCTGCAGTCTAAAAAATACCACACTAGTGGATCTGTTCATGATCCATACAACATCTTGGGACAGTGATGATAACAATCCAATTCATCCAGTCACTCTTTATTCTGTGAATATTCTCTATACAATATTAACAAGGAAAACTTATTGTATGAGAAAGAAAACTCTTATTTTAAATGAAAACTTGTAGAACAGCAGGTGCATTTTTAAACTAGCCACACTGTTTATCACTACCTTGAGAAAATTAAAAATAAAGAAATTTTAATGTACCCATGCTGTTTGTTTACTGTTTTGGATTTCACTTAATTTCAAAAGTGAAACTAAGCTGGACACGTTTCTAGAGACATGGTTCAACATGGTTAATTCATTTTGCTCTCATGCCTGAGTTTGTTCACAGCTTATTTACCAGCATGATAGATACAAATTTGCATTTGGTATTGTAGTCCATCCTAAGACTATCTGGAGTCACATTACATCTTCAAATGAGAGGTGGTAACTCAGGGCTCTGTTGCCCATGGAAGCAGCCCTTTCAGTGCCAAGTCAAACATTAATTTCAACCTCCTTTGGCAGTAATTTAAACTAACTTCTTTGACTGCACTAGAGTGAAGGAAAAGCTGCTCCTACTGGGCTTCCTCTGGGAGCTGATTCCTAACAGTTAAGACTAAGTAATGACCATGTAGTTTCCAAGTCTTTGTACTACAGCTCTGCTTCTCTCTCTTTGCTTATACTCAGTCCAGCAGTCCTGATCTACTTTCTCCACCTGTTAGGCCAGTCTTAACACATATTGGTTTGTAATGTATGATAGAAGGTCTGGTAAGGTGTTGCTGTGGTCTTGATGTCATGTCAATCTGGCTGAGTAGACATACATTAAAGAAGGTAGGAGACAAAGTGAATTGTTTTGCTAAATATACCTATGGATATAGTCACAGAGGCAGGTCTTTCCCCTGCTATTTCAGATACTACATAGGGGAAGAATCAGAATGGGTGGAAAGCAAAATGATGTCAACACCACTGCCCGCTCTTCTTTTCTCTGCACCTATTAAGTCTTGGCCCACACAAGGATCTTGACACTGGGGACCTCTACCCTGGTCCTAATAACCAGCATCTGTATTTCTGCCAAAGAAAGCTTGTCAGAAGCATCACTCAGTCTGGGAGATGTCTGCTAATGAAGTCCCTCCAGTCTTTGAAAGAGCTGCAGGGAGGGCATGGTTTGATTGTGAAACTTCCTTGGAAAAAGGACTTCATCAACAGGATGCACATAGACACATTCAGGATTGAGGAAATTAGCTAACTAGTGAAGACAGCAGCTGCATCAGCAAGGAGGCACAGTCCACAGCTGCATAAGGAGAAGATTAGCCACTGCCTACCTTAAGTATCAGACAGTATTCTGCCTTCAGTGCAATTCCTCTATCCATCAAGATCCCAAATCTGCAATAAAGAGGAGTGACACCCCCAGTGAGGGAAGAATTCACACTTCAGTTTTCTGCTAGGAGGAATCAATGCAAGATGAAGGCCAAAAACTGTTCTTCTGCCTGAGGTATGCCAATATTCCAGGAGTTTGTTCTGTCCTGTAGGCAAAATCACAGACATTGCAATAACACGATCCATTCTCTGATTGCTGCTGCTCATCCATGGTCACTGATGATAATGCTGGGCACAATCCTCACAATGGTGAAGCAATCAAGGGCATAGTAAGAGTTCTAACTTTTACTTTCAGCTGAAGCTAAAGGCCCAAAAGAGACAAATAAATATCAGAAGTAAATATGTAGACAAATGGTGTCAAGTGAAACAGCTAGAAAGATATAGGGCCCTTCAGTAAGAAGTAGCTTTATTAAGTGGGAGTCAGCAAATAACCAAGTAAATATATAGCAACTAACCAAGCTGAGGAAGAGCTGGACTAAAGCACACAAAGATAATGAGGCGCTTCGACAGCTCCATTATTTTTCTTGGTAAAACAATATGGCACAACACAAAGTATCTAGGAAGGTGCTGGGGGCAACTAATTGTTTCAGGAAGTAGAGATATTTACAGAAAGGGAGGGCAGATGGTCAGTTATTCCAGTTTTATGCATTAAAATAGAAATCTGTTATGATATGAAAATGCAAGGAAATTTGGCTAAAAGTAGTGATAAAATGGTTGAGGTGATAGTTATAGGAAAAAAAGAAGAAAGGAAGGAACAGAAATAATACAATAAGAAAGGGAATGAACTCAGAAAGGCTAAAGCAGAAAATGAGACATTCTCATAAAGAAAGTAAGGAAATACAACTTTGATGAAACTATCTAAGATGAGGACATGTCTAGTTGAAAAATAATTAGCAATGGTTCACTGCCAAAACACATCATAAGATGCTTGGTCACATCTAATACATATTCGCTTTGACAGCCTGGATGAAGGAATAGAGCTCAGTGATAAGAGCTTGTGAATGTTACTAGCTTGGGTAAGGTGGTTAAGTAAAAATTTCATTTGGCAAAAAGGTCCTCATTATATAAAATAACAATTGAAAAATGTTATAGAAAGGAGATGGAGACAGTTGATGAGGCAGCAGTAATGCAGAAAATTATCTGGCGGGCTATACTGGGAATGATAATGTCAGTAAGAATGGATGATGATGTAAAAGATCAAATCTTAGTGGTACAAAAGGAGTTTTTCTGTCAACTCAGCTATAAAGAATTGTTGCTGGAATAATCTGTCCATTTGGAGGAATCACACCTTTAATAAAGACATAGACATACCACAGACTGAAAAGAAAAGCAACGATACAGATCAGAAATTTGGAAAACACTATGAAATATTGAAGAACCGGATTAGTTAGTTTGACTGAATTAGTCAAAATAAGAAATGACTGAAAGCCAGCTGGGTAAACATGTAAAAAGTTCTTATTAAACCCCATAAACTGAGGACAGAAAGAAGCAATCTTTTAAATAACTTTTGGCATGTCTTTACTGCAGATCTCAGTGTAATGGACAGATTTTGAGAGAATATACGAAGAAGCTAAGTCTGGTGTTGGAAGCAGCCAGTAACAGAATGCAGCTCTGTCTAGGTTAAGACATGCTCTTCTGGAATCTTTAGAAAAGCTCCATGTAGTCTGGTTTTACATTAAGTAATAGAATCATTAAAACTGGTTTTTTTTACATTCCAGGAGGATGGAATGTAAAAGGGGAGACCTGGTAACATAGCAGCAGTATATTTTAATTTGGGCCCTGAAGGGGCAATCATTATGGTTAGATTAGTCTTGCTGAAAGTTGTTTAAAACCTGTCTGCATTTGTACATGGATTTGTTAATTTGCTTTTGTTCAAAACAACAGAAAATGCAGTTTACTACTTAGAAACACCATCTCAATTATTCAGGTGCAATATTTCTTTAATTTTAATTTTAATTTTTATGAATCATGTTATTATAGTGCTAATATCCTTTCTTCCTCCAGCATTAAGGAAACTATTAATTCTGCTTCACAACAATGTTTAAACAATTCCTTGTAATTGTCCATTATTAAGAGAAGGTTAGTGTAAAACATTATTTTTACACAAATGCATTTTACCTGCTTTACATAAAATAAAATTTCCAGTCAGTGTATATGCAAAGCTACAAAAAATATGTGATTAGTTTTCAATTGAGAGGTTAACAAGATCTATTATTCTAGTGCTGAGGACTGGGTTTTCTAAAGTAAGGGAATTAATAATTTAAGAAAGACCAGCTCATCACAAATTGTTTCTCAGTTGGCACTACCAGAAGACCAAATTAAGTTCCTCAAAAAGTACAAAAATTTACCCATAAAGTGTGTAACAAGCACCATGGTTTGGCAAAAGCAGTTCTCTTTAACATCTGAACAAAAACTGAGAATCTTTGAGCTCCAAGAATCGAAAGGCAATATTGAAAGAATAAAGCTGACTTCTCTATCTTGGGCAATCTTTCAAATACTAGTTACAGGTCTGGAGGAAAGCTGAGTGCCAACATTTCTGGAGATCAGGAAATTGCTTTAAGTGATTTTTGCAAACTCAAAAAGAAAACCCCAAGGTCTGCTTCCCGAGTGATATTTTCAGAGCCCTATTTCCTTGGAGTACATTAAGGAGTAAGAAACTTTCAAAACTAATATTGAGAAACACTACAAAGCTCACTCATGCCAGATGGAAAATGACTAAACTCCTAATCTTGTAATGTCTCTTGATTTCATAGTTAATATTGGAAAAGTTTGCCTAGCAAATAGCACAAAACACCACAGCAGCAGTGTCCCAAACAGACCATCACGATGACATTAAATATTTAATATATTTCACTAGTGTCACTAGTCATCATACTCTACCTACAGATAACATGGAGTAATTAACACAATTTATGTTGTAATATATTAGGGATGAGTAAGCACGTAAAACTGCAAATGACCATATTCTCATTAATTTCTTTGTCAGTTTACCACCTGCTTGTCTTTACATTTCCACATGACTCATTACATTTTGCATTACTCATTCTCTTTTCTAGCAGTTTTCCCTCTTTTAATTTTGCTGTCGCTTCTCTATTATCCAGGGTTTTTTTTATTTGCTTTTTTTTTCCTTCACATCATCTCTGTAAAGTTTTCTCATCCCCCTCTTATTTTCAGTTCTACCAATTCCTATCCAACTTCCCAGTCTGCCTCTGACACTAAAGCCACTGTCTTTGGCATCTTAAAGAATTTCTTCCACTTTTGGATTTTTTAATTCCCTCACTTTCATCCCTTATACAACCTTATCAGTATCTGCATATATCCGGACTTTCCCTTTCCTTTTTCCTCCTCTTCTTTCTATCTAATTTCTCTTCTGACCAATAACGGATTCTTCCCATAGTACCTCTTTGTGATCTTTCCTACCCAAACTGTGAAGAGGGTGTATGCTTGTAACCCACACTTCTGTGTTCGTTTTTTGTCCAAAAAGAAAGTTGTTGGAAACTTAGGTCATGAACTTGAGATTTTTCAGGCTTAATTTATAATGCAAACGTAGTCTCCTCCACTTTCCCCATTCCTGATCCTCCCACTTACCCCTTTTCCTATATTCCTTCTCACTCACAATCACCAGCTCTCTCTTCAACCTTCCCAAAACACAGGTCTCTTCCTCTCCCAGTACAAGAATGCAGTGGTCTTCTCCATTTAAAAAATAGCTACACTTGACTCCTCCTCCGTTCTTAACTAGGAACCAATCTCCACCTCCAACATCAACTAGATGTCTGGCTTTCCTTCCCCTCAATTCACTGAACACCATTCACAGCCATCACTATTAATGATCCTATGGTTGTGTTCAGATGGCTAGTATTTTTAACTTTTTATGAAGCTATCATCAAAATGTACTAACACTCTCTGTCAGTACGCCACTTAGCATAAAAGGGCCTCAATCTGGACTGAGTCTACTAAATGTTAACATTGTACAAAAACTAATAATATAAACACTGGATTCATTTTTGTTATGGTAAAATGCAATCTTAAAGACTAATAATTTGCAGACAGACTTCTTCATAATACTACTATGATTTATGAATATCCATGCTCAGAAAGCACATATAGTAATAGCTCACCAGGCATATAATTTTTACAAATATTTGATGTATAAATCATATTTCCATTATTGCAGCTCCTTTCCTTGCTCCTTTTGTAATCACCCAACATTCCTCTCTTAGATCTCATAGTATCGTACTAATAATTTTAAAACTGAAAGATGAAGCAATGGAAAATATTTCTTTTCCTGTGTTTCCATGCATGCTTCTTGTTAAAAATAAAAATCTTGTTATGTCTCCACAATACAATGTAATGTCTTGTGGAGATACCCAAGCTAGCAGAAAATTAATTATGTTTGGTAACAGAAGAAATCTCCATTTGTCTGGCTAGTTTTACATTGGCCAGGCTAATTTTACACTGAAATCATGATACATAAATGAAGGCACAGATTTTTAGTTAAGGCTATGTAGAAGATTATGTATATGAGTTAAGATATTAATTAAGGTTAACATAAACAAACTACTTATATTAGCCAGGTTAGGATCTCCAGTTGATCCTGCATTGTGCCTGAAGACATATGTGCCTGGACTTTCAAGTGCTTTTTGTCTTCCACTTCTTCCTAGAAATGCTGAATTTCAGGTTCCCACCCTCTGAGTAAAACCGGATTGCCAGAAAAGAACACTAAAGCAAATGGTAATATTTCAAATACAATATTCCAAATGGCCAACTAACTTGTTAATAGAAGACACACTAATAATTGTATTTTTGTATACTACCAGCTTATCTCAGGAAACCACAGGTTTATGCTGATTTCTAATCACAAGGTGAGAAAAGGAAATGTTTTTAATATTCATTCAGAATGGTCGTATCAGCAAGATTGGATATCAAATGTTATTCTCAGCCAATGCAGTTGTCCATCATGGTCACCGAAATTCACATTTTTAAAACAAATTTAAAATTATTCTTGAGAGCAGAACTGAGAAAATATTTTGGGATAACATTCCCACAGCTTTCTATAAACCGCTCCCCAGCCTCTCTTTTGGCTCTGTTAATTTTCTTAATAACTTTGTCATTGTTGCCTCATAGACATCACAGTCATGTCAAAAAGTTATTATATTTAAAATATAAACTCTTTTTAATGCCTTGTCAAATCCTGTTTTCACCTTCACATGCTTTAAAAAAGTAAATTCAATATGGTTATCATTTTTAGGTGGATAGACAGTTTGTGTCATTTTTTCCATTATTAGCCTTCATTATGTACATAGAAGGAGAAATATCAGAGAATAAAAACGAATGTTTGCAAGTGTGAGCTGATTTAATGGCAAATTAAATATTTCAGAAGAGAAGTCAAGATTTCCATAATGTCCAGTAATAAACAGAATATTGGCTTGGATTGTTTTTATTATTCTCTCCTGGTTTGCAAATCAATTTAATGGCATTGTCTGATAGCTTTTTAAGGAAGGGCAGGACAAAAATATTGTGAACACAGAGTACTCTGGAATATTAAGTCTGTGGTGGAAAAAAATGAAAGAAATACTTTTAATACTGCATCGTCCAGACATACCCTGCTCCTATTCTCCTATTTAATGCAGATAATTTCCAAGTAGATTAATAAACAAATGGTAATCAGCATCTCAGCACCCTGACCAACCACAACATATGTGACTCTGCTACATGGGTGAATCAGGATAGACAAGCTATAGTTTTCATACACAGGCTTTCTTGCATGGATATGAAGCATGCTACACTGAGACAAGATAGGTACCATGTACTCTGGGGGCACTATAAGTAGTGCTACAGCCACAGGAAACCTAGCATGAGTGCTTTTAAATTATACCAGGTGATTTTAACCTATGACTTTCCAGAAAAGGATAATGCAAAGAAGGAGTAAAAATGTTTCCCACCAAACTGAAGGCTGCAAGTTCTGTGAGGTAGAAAACTGACTCTTATCTTTTACTACAACTCCTGTTCCCACCACTTCAAATGTATAAATCACTACTGATCTGTGGAGTGGGCCGCTGCTTCCCTTTCACCAAATCCAATTATGGTGTTTCTTCTTCATTCATTGTTGGCTTTGTCTCAAAAAAAGTCAAGAACAGAGCTTAGCAGGGTACTAGCTCTGATGGAAATATTAGCTCTGATGAAACATACTTCCAATACAATGTTTTCACAAAAATGCCAGGGCCCCAAATATTTGCATATTTCAAATCTGCCTCCAAAATAGGTCAATTCCTCCCCAGATTGAATTACATTTTCACTCATCTTTCAGAGAAAAATAGGAAAAAAAAAATTCTCACCAGGAAAAAAATGAATTCTGTTTCAGATCTCAACTGAATTCAGTTTCTCAGCTGCCTCTTGTCCTCTCTCACTTCTAGGATGTGCAGAATATTCACTTTCTTCTTTTGAAACTTTTCTCGTGCCTTCTTCTTCACTTTCTCCTCTTGAAGGAGTTTTGTCTCACTGCTTATCACTCCTATTTCTTCAGTGATAACAGAAAAAGTTCTTCTGTTCCCTTCTTAATTCCTCTAAAAAGCAACTAACAATGCCTGATCTGCTGCTGCCCTTCTGCTACTACCTGAAAAATTGCCTCTTTTTGATTTTGGGGGAGGCATAACCTGACTTTCCTATGAAGATCCTTCCAACCCATGCACAAATAATGACATTCTAATTCCAACTAAAAGTAACGTTTAGAGATAGACAATAAATCTAGCCTGAATCACTGGATGCACATCAATTCTCACTTAACATTTTCTCTTCAGAAGTGCACAACCAAATGTGGTGTTAAATCAGTTCTTGATTAAATATGAATAAAGGGACAGTTCTAATACAAAGCTTGAGATACATAAGCAATATTATTTTTCATATAGTATGCTCCTTAGAGAGTGAAAGCCAGGGCAGAATAAAACTGGATACACAACAATAGAAAACAGAATGCTTTTCCCTAAAACAAGTAAGCACGTTCTCATTAATGAACACTCTTCAGTTAGGAAGTTTAGCATACTAAAATGTAAAAAATGCAACAAGTCTCATCTATCACCAGCTTTTTTTTCTGCTATCAAAAGTACTATAATAAATAGTCCCCTTCATAAGTCCATTAGAAACAAGTTAAGATTTCCTCCATCACTTCCACAGAAATACTTTTCTAGACTATCATCACTTGGATGGCTACAAACATTCTTCTAATGTCCTACCTCAATCTGCTTATGGCCAAGTTACCTATATTATTATATTGCATGCTATACTGTAATGCATTACTAACTCATTTCATTTAAAGCAGGTTTTTTTCTTGCTAAAATTCCTAAAATGTATTTATTCACCTTCTTCAAATATGATTAAGGGGTTGAATACTAACATTTGGACAGCTGTTCAAATGTATCTGAATAGCTTCAAGCTATAAAAGCAAATGTTAGACATTAGCTCCTATTCCATTGTACTTTTTTGTACTTGGTTCTGCCTCCTTTCAATCTACTTATTGAAAAGAATGTGTATCATTTCTCTAGAAACTGGATTCTCCATGGCTTCTCCCTACTTCGTCTACTATTCTGTCTCCTGCTTTTCTGATTTACAAATGCCACCGACTGTCCAGCTCCCTGATGTACTGCTTTATACTTTATCCTTCCTTCCACTGTCTTCTAGAAGTGCCAGCCCCTCAAAAGCAGTGCAATTCTCTAGCCTGGATTTCTAAGATCTTTTAACACCATTTCTAATGTCTGGACACTCCTCAAAAATGTTTTCAATTTTGCTTCAATAAAATTCTTTTCTCACATCTTCTTACAATGCCTCAAGCTGATGCTCTTATTTCTCTCGATCCTCCTCCCAAAGCCCAGTTTCTCTATCATTACTTTTTACATCAACCTCCTCACAGTCCTGATTTCTAAGTTAACTCTTCTAATGTACAACCATTTAAAAAAATTATCGACAGTTTGAACTAACACACAGCTGTATAGTATCTTTGGGTATTTACCCATCAGCACAGCCATTAGAGCCACACAGGAACAGGTAGAAGTCAGCATGTCGATAGAAAATATAAAGGGGCAAGTCGGTGGCGATGTAGCAACATCAGCAGCAGGAGGGCCATAGCTATGAACTGTATGTAGCCTTGTAGAAGCTGCAGCAAATTACTTGGTCATTAGGGGAAGGGGCAATCAAGTAATGAACAGTGATTTCAGGGTTTTCTTGGGGAGCTGTACCTTTGCGTTCAACCCTTTCCTTAAAGCAAGAACAAACGATGACTGCATCTTCTCTTCTCTGCCCACCTCCCTCCTACACCACAGGAATAAATTATCACTCATTAAATTAATACGCCACATTAATTTACAATTAAGTGATCACTAGCAGTAATGATATATAATGTACATTCATAGTAATTGCAGCGCATAATTCAACATAAACCAGCAAAGTTTCCCACACATCTGCTTATTCCCTATACACAGTAGAAAGATAATAATTTGGACCAGTGGAAGGCCACTACACAAAAAGGGAGAAAATAGCAATTTTTATGAGCTTCTAAGCAGCCTTTGTGTAGTTTTAAAATCTACTACTTTTTAGGCCGCCCACATGAACATCAATTGTTTCCTTTTTCACAGAGTTATGTGCTTCCTTTTCATAAGACATTCTAATTTTGTACCTTTTCTATGGACCTTGAGTGAAGAGGTGCAAATATCAGGTGAGCCCATGCAAAATACAAGTATATCTATTCAACATATACTGTATGGTAGTCACTGGATAAAAAGAGAAAAGGTAGAACTCACAAATAGAAAAAAATAATAAATTAGCATTCTCTCATAAGAGAATATGCTTGCTTGTGGTAAAGGTCTTTTGAATGTTCTGAGCTTCTCAGGAAAAAAAAGAAAAGAAAGAAAGAAAAGAGAAGCCATGTAAGGGCATTTCACTGCTGGTTATTTTTTGCTAGAAAATACTTGTTAGTGTATTTTTTCAAGAGGAAGAGAGTTTCCGCCAACAAATTAGAATGTCTAGAAGTCACAGAACATGCTGTTTCTATATTTTATTACACTATGTGCAAGTTAGAAAAACAAAAGTTACTGGTATGGATTATTCTTATTTCACAAATTATGGCAGTATGAACATTTTCTGAAAACCAAGTCTTTGTAAATGTTTGCAGTATACTGTACAGCTGCCACTTGGCATGACCTACAGGCCCAGTAGTGGTGTAAGAATCATCTGGAAATAGCTTCTGCCAGTGGCTTACAGTAAGGTTCAGCACCTAGCTTTTGGAGCTGATTTTAACATAGGATAACATCAGCCACACATATTTTAAGGGACTGCAAGCAAGAGACCAAAGAGACTGGACTGGGCCATTTTCTTAGGAAAGGAGAAGTTAAAATTACCAAGAGAACTGGTCTAGATAACTGTAATTAACACAATATGCCTATATATAATGAGCAAAGATTCTGGAACAACAGCAACAGTACAAGGAACTTCTTTCATATGCAGAAACCATAGAAAATATAATAATAGAGCTCCCTGAAGAATTGGAAAACAAGTATTTTTCACCCATGTTCCTTCTCCTGCTTTCAGCACTGTGCGCTGTGTTTTTCTCTCCCTGCTGCTCTGAGTGCAAACCCTTAATCCAAAATCATGAGTTCAAGGAGAATGTGCACAACAGAAAAGAGAGGTATTTTGAAGCTAAGGCACTAATCTTTTTCAAACACATTAAAAGCCTTAAATAAAAGATGTTATATAGCAATGACAAATTCTTCTTTATTATCCAACTGCCATTGCTCTGGAAATCTTGAAAGACCATGGGTCTCTTGAAATAATTCCAGCCTTACTTCAATCCCGCCAAAGTAGAGGTAACAGAAGAACAACTGCTCTTGTAATATTCTGAGCCTTTTGCTTCGATTCACTGTCAAGACCAGGAAGACCAAAGTTGTACCAAAAAGAAAGACCAAAGTAGACTGCAGAAAAATATCAGCTTCAGTATAAGATCTGAGTAAAGGATTGTATAGATCCTTATTTTAATAGAAATCATGGAAATTTGGAATAAAAATACCTATTATGTTATCTAATCTATGCCCTTGGCAGAGAAAGATGTGTTCCCTACAGTGTATTTGATGTGGCTTTTTTCAGGCCAATTTTAAACGTCAGAGCTATGAGGCCCCCACTGCTTGCTTTGGGAAAGTTGATTTTGTTTATTGTTTGAATTATTTTGACCATCTCCAGTTACAACAGACATGCACAAGACATAGCAGTTCTTAATAATAAATACAGAATGTCCTCAGTAATTTATGTTAGCATTAAAATAGCTAGAGAATACCCAAGCCGTGAGATGTGATGAAATATATCTTTGCATACGACGGGCTATTCTTCTGATACTAAGGGAAGTGGGAATCTCTAAGCATTTGGAGCTTGGTTTCTGATGCAATTATAATTTTTTATCCAAACTGATGTGCTTTAGTAAGCAGTTATATATTACTCATAAGCAGGGTTTTTTTTTTACACTGTCATATTTCTGAATGAATTTTTTTAGTTATTTCCAAGCATGACTGGGTAGGAAATATCAAAATTCCACTACTTTCCCAGTATTTTCATATTTTTACTCCTCCATGAATTCAAGTATTACAAAAACTTTGAAAATTAAGTAGAAATATCTTTTTATTATTCATTTTCAGGTCTGAAAATATAATAGTTATCCTACCCTTATGCAGAACATTGGCAATATTGAAGGGATTATTTAGAATAAATACTCAGTTTATTTTTCACATTACCTTCAAAGCAACTCAAGTAAAAGTACAGATCCAAGGTAAATGTAACTTTGCTTAGTAGGAAAGGAAGATATTCACATGCACTTATTAAATTCTGATATAGATCCCAAGAAAGAGCTATTTTTAAGAGTACATCTACAGTCAGTGTTTGATGTAGGTGACATATGGATAAAAATCCAAAAATAACATGGGTAATTTGATACTTTCCTCACTTTTTGAGGAAAGAATGGTTTGAAGTGACAATTCAGTTACCTGGATGTAAGGTCTGTGCCTAATAAAGCCATCTCACCTAAATGCAGAGATAATTACTGAATTAAAAGAACTGAGACTAAATCTTCACAATACTGTAAGTACACTTTTTCACTTGAGAAATAATTTCCAAAATCATAAGGAAAATGAACACACATGAAAAAATCAGCTGTTAACGTACTTTGATAGCATCTGTATTTACTGTACATGATATAATCTTTATGGCGTAAAGAGATTGTCTTTCTGTTTGAGCTGCCTAAAATATTACACTGGTCTCAACCTTGGAAACACTTCTTAAGCATTTACTGTAGTATAAGAGAGATCCTTTGCCAAGGAGTAACTTTGGTGCCATGGAATCTTAGGGGGCTTTCCATATTAGGGGTTTTCGAGCTCGGGATTAAAGGAGCCAACAGCAGTTAGTTGCAATTATGTATTTAAAACTGATTTACAAGAATTGGTTTGGGTAAGAAATTTTGAAACTTCTTGTATTTCACTGGGTTAAAGTTTCCTCCCAAAAGAGAATTTACTGAAACATCCATAAGAAAGCCTTTGCAAACTATCTAGTACTGAATTAGCTACATCATATTTCTATAACAGACTTCCGAAAACATCAGGAAATATGCACTTATTCTGCCCCAGTTCTAACAGCCCCAAAAGACTGCAAAGAATGTGCCTTTAAAATAAATTTTTTAAATGTCACAGTTTAGTGGATAATTATTATACATCCTCAATAATAATTATTGATGTTTAAACACAAATATAGTCAGCTAAAGCTATTATTAGCCTAAATATAAAGATATTACTTAAGGGAAATATTGAACATCTCTTAATCATCAGTCAAAAGCTCTCTACAAAATAACTGTTAACTTTATTAAAGTAGGGTGCAAAATGTTTAGTTTAATCTATGATGCAAATCGCATAGGAAATCCACACAGTTTAGGACATCCTAAATTAAGGTTGACAGTTACATCATTTCATTCTCACAGTACTCATAATGTCCATATTTCCTTCCTGTACCATAACTGTAATACTATTGAAAAATGTTTCCTCACTTAACAATAGCAATATAAAAGCCTGTGATTATTACCTGTCTGAATCTACTCGGAAGCTCAAATGCCAATCATTACTGCAATCCCATAATTCATGACATCAGCAAAGGCCATCCAATAAGTTACAATCCTGTATTTGCTCTGGGATCATCTATAGCCTTATCAATACTGTGGTTACAATAGCCTATTGATATCACCCAGTAAGTGTTAGAGTTTTGTTAAAGATGTCACTAGCTATAAACAGAAGTGTGAACTACTGCAGGTTTATTTAATTTTATAGCCACTGAATCCTTGTTCATAATAGTTTGATAGATGCTATTTCCCATGCAAGGTCACTTGATCTGAAACTATGACTGGCCAAAGGAAAGAAAGGAGTTTCCTGGGGTAAAAATCAGAAATAATCTAGATCTGTAAAAAGAATTTTATAATTGACTTTAAAATATAAAACAATC
Organism: Apteryx mantelli; assembly: GCF_036417845.1. NCBI lineage: Eukaryota > Metazoa > Chordata > Aves > Apterygiformes > Apterygidae > Apteryx > Apteryx mantelli. The sequence goes on along the minus strand of NC_089983.1, from coordinate 22,630,543 downwards.
TGAAATCAGAAAGACATTTCATAGATCAAAATAACACATGTTGGAAACAGTGAAGAGTCACCTCACAAAACCTCCAACTTGTTACTCCTTAAACTTGAACCTTTTCTATCAGAAGAGTCCTATGGATTAGCTATACTTCAGTCACTCGGCTGCAAGTCCCTGCAGACAAGCTATTTGACTCTGAAAGGTGTATCATTTTGAGTATGAAAATCCAGACATCCAGACATAATCAGCTAAACCAACCAAGAACAATGTTTCGCATTTAAACAGCTTTATAATTCCAGAATACACTGAGGGATTGCAGAGCTGTACAAAAACAAAACAAAACACAAAGTTTTCAGGAGCTATGCTGTTCCTCTTTCAAAATAAAGCCAATCCCCCACAAAACTTTACAGACCGTAGATGACTGAGAGGACAGAAAAAGAACTTCTACAAAGTCTCAGTACAAGTGGAAGAAATATATTCTGAGCAGCAAAACATCTAATATGTTACTAGGATACGCGACGTTAAACTTTAAACTATTTCTCTTGAACTATTTTGCTCTGTGCTTGCATATGAAATTTAAGTTAACAGATAGGATGTAGAAAGTAAAGTTCATTACTTTTTCAGTTCAAAGTAACCATAACATCACTTACCTAAAGATTGGTCTTTGGAGATGCTTTTTCTTGATTGAAACACAATCATCCATTTAAAGGAGGAAAAAAGACTTCTTCCAGCAAATAACTCCAAAAAGCCCAGGCAGTAATCTGGAAACTTGTTCTTAGCTACTGTGCTGCAGAGAGCACACAGAATGGTATTTTGGTGCTGGGGGAAGCTTCCCTCCCTCTCTCTGACAGTTGAGCAAAAAAGGGCCATAGAGGCCACATAAGCCAGGCACGTCCGTGCACTACCAAACTGTGCAGGCTGTGCAAAAGCACTGGAGTCAAGTTGATCGAAGCACGGAATAGTACTGGATTCCTTTCAACTGTGCAAGAAAAAAGGGAAGCTTTGCCAAGTGCTACCCAGGTAAAAATTTGTTAGATTATTCCAGCCGTGAGAACACTTCTTACACATGCTGGTCAAAGTCTTGAATGCAGAGTCACTCTCTCTCTCTCTCTCTCTTTAAAACACACTGTTCTGAGACTCAACTTTTTTTTCTTCAAAATAAAAGTTGTGCAGCTGTTTCAGCATTCCCATGCGAGTACCTTCAGAAAGTTTGTTCTGGTAAAAGAGCTGTACACAAATTAATGAAGACGGATGGATCTGGTCTGTGAGGTTGGCTCTACTTCAAGAGATTGTAATTATTTTACAATCTGGCTTTTATTCACTCTGGATGATGTGTGGATATAACTAGGCAAATTAAAGCACTGCTCATAATTTTTAGCATTCATAACCTAATAACCTACAGTTGGCTGAAGCAGAATATGGTGTTTGCAGCTGGTATAACCAAAACTACATAAAACAAACCAATGCTACATTAGTGAGGAAAACAAAAACGACCAAATTCAGATAGTGGCAGTAGCAAACCATTACTGTTTGCAAGAAAAAAATCTCAACAGAAATTCAAACTCAAGAGCTTACTCTGACGTCACGTGAACATAAATCAGGAAGACTTCAACCAGAGTGAACAGAGGCTGTAAAGAAAGCTGTAAAGCCGCAGTGGCTCACCACAGTTCTGGGTGAACTGAGAGCCACGAGTGGTTCAGGTGAGATGCCATCTCCTGGGCACCTCCAGGAGCAATAACAAAGCTGTGCTGCCGCTGGGCTTGACAGTAACAGGAAACCCAGCTACAGCAGCAGTAAACCAGCACCTCAACATCAGCATATGTGTAGCTGTACAACCTGGCTGTGCCCTGGAACTGCATGCCACCTTCCTGCAAAGGAAGGAAAGGCTCTGCTGCCGGTGTTTCTTCCCTATGACCCAGTACTGAGGCTCCCTTTCAACTTGACTCTTAAAATGCACTTGGTAGGTGTCATAACACTCTTGGCTAGGTGAAGCTTTTAATGTGTGACAAGTAGGATCAGGAAGGTTGGCCATCCCCTGAAATTGCATTAGGGGATGGAGGGAGAGCAGAAGAGTGCTAAATTTCCACGTTCAAGTATACAACACTGCCAAAATCAAATTACTTTTGAGGGACATTATAAATTAGCAAAAAAAAGGGACAAGTTAAGTAATACTGAGATCTGTCTTAGGCTGTATATGACTAAGAAAATTAATATTACATTATGCACAATTTTTTATGAATTTCACAAAATTTCCATGAACTAACAATATGTAACAATCAGACACATAACATTATTCCAGCAATAAATATTTTCACAATCACAGTAAAATTTAGCAATTTAGTAGATTTTACTGAAATGGGTCAAATCTCTTCCTAGATCTAATATCTATTGCTTATAGAACAGAGTGATAGTGTAAAGTTTGGTTAGCCTAGAAGGACCCAGAAACTGATCCCCACACTATGTAAAATTATTTTCCTGACCCAACCATGGAGCAATCAGCTAATGGAAAAATGATCAGACATCCATCACCAGCTATTTTTTGTTAATCCAGTTTCACCCTGCCCACCCTTCACTTCACTAATTTGAGAAGTAAAGAGGAGTACATCTTCATCACAGATTAGTTTTTGCCAAGATCTTGAAGATCTTGAGGATCTTTGCTCAAACATATGCAGTGTTTAGAAAATGAAGAAGTTTTAACGTTGAAATATTTTTAAAGCCTTTCAGATAGTCATGATCTTGTTGCCTGTCAAGATTCACATTTTTTTCTATGTAGTTTTCTTCCTCTGATTTCAGCTTTTCAAAACAATCTTCTGCTTTTTGAAGTATGTTAAATCACTGTCTACAGACCCAGCAGATCACTGAAAAAACTTCCCTTTTCTTTCTTTTTCACATTATGTGTATAGGACAGTTGTGTTTTCTGTTATTCAGAAGGACTAGCTGTAACTCAGGGCAAAGAGCCTGATATCTTCAGAGAGTTTCTAGAAAAAAAATCTACAAATTCTCAGTGAGAGCTATACTAAATATGTTATTTTCCAATTAACTCCCCACCCTTTCATTTAGCAGTTTTACCAGTCCTGAAAATAGTAAACACTTTAAAAGTAATTTTTTCTGGGCCTAGTGCAGTGAATATTGTTGTTTATGGGACTTCAATTCAAGCATGGAACTGAAGAAAGTATTATCTGGGGGAACTGAAATTCCTCCAGTGTGGTTACTCTGGATACAAGGAATTGACAGCTGTTTAAAAAAAAAAGAGAGAGAGAGAGAGAGAGAGAGAGAGAGAAAGAAAATTTTAATATAAAATGGTAACAGAACTTTGTTTTAATTACACTGTTTCATCTTCCAAATAGCTTTTTTGTCCATTTAAAGCCACTGAAACTTTTCCTATAATATCAAGAAATCAGTTCTTCATGTAGAAAAAGTATTTGCACAACTTCTTCAATAAAGGGCATTTCAGAAAAATGTGACAGGACTATTTGAAGCCTAAATCCCACTAAAATTACTCCTATCTTGTTCAGTGGAAAAACACAAGTAAAATTAACCAGCATGTAACTTTTTGCAGATTACAGTACTGGGGTATAACAATGCAGTGATATTAGTTAATCATACGACATACTCAGATCAGATACACTGAATGGATGCATTTTTATTAGAATGAGTAAGCCTTTTTCATGAAAGCATTATCAGAATTTTAAAAAATCCTCTATAGATAATCTTCACTTTATTTCTTGCCTCAGACTAATCCTTTCAGCAGAAATTAGAACGGTAAAAAACTATTTAAATAATGCCCTAGAGATCTCTTATTTAATTTGCCAACACTGGATGAAATTCAAGCAGAAAACTCCTGAATTGTTTGTTTCCAATTTTTTTCCAATTATCATTGCTATTGTTTGCCCATCACAACCAATGACCGCTGCTCTTTCTGCAAGCTATTGTTCTTTCTATAAGGAAGCTATTTTTATTTCATCTCCCATGCATAAGTTCATGTGAAAGCAGACTTTTTGGACCAAAAGCATGTAACACCTTACTATTCACAAAACCTGAGCTTGACCAACCTCAAGACCTATAGCAATAGGCAAGTGATTTGATATCTAGTACTATTTCTTAATCCAAATGACTGCATGTGAACTAGAGCCCAAAATACTCTTACCCTATTTGCTTTAATTTCATAATGATCTGTAGCTTTCTGCTAAAAGTCTAGAAATGTAATTACTTTTCCTACTTTAATTTCAAACCTATGGGCAATTAATATGGTAAATTTAGGAAGCAGTAACCTGTATGTGCCTAAAAAACAGACTATCTATTCTTTCTGACTAAAATACCTACTGACAAATTAAGATTGCTGGTCAGGGCTAAGAGCACATCTACCCCAATAGACAGATAGATGGGTGGGAGATCCAACAGAAATGGAGGACAGAGAAACTCCAAATGATTGGCCAACCACATATGGGAGAAAGAAACAGTCTTTATGAAACTGCTGGAATATAAGTGAGAAAAATAATTAGTAAACTGTACTGGAAGAGTAGTGGTTCTCTCAAAGTGGAAAGATAATTTATCTAGGAAGCTCTCTGTCCTGGGGCCAGCACTATTCAATGTTTTCTTCAATGACTTGGATGGAGATATGTTATATACTTAGTCCATCACAGACAATATTTGACTAGTATGTTCTTCTGACAGCTGTGTAGGTCAGTCTCAATTCATTTCTTTGTGCTGACATCAGCAAAACCCACTCTGAAACTTAACCTAATGGCTTCTCTGTGCTTGAAAACTAGGCAGTACTGGAGATAACTGTGACTTATTCAGAATCCAGATAGAAAAGCTGGCAAACATTACTGGTTCTATTGTAGTGCATGTGGTAAAGCTCTGTGCAAACAGTTGTGCGGGTCTTTAAGATCTGGCTTCCCTTTTCACCTCTCATTTGTATGAATATTTATAAAATTGCTTTATTCTCCCTCTTGCTTTCCCTGTTTACACATGCACGCAAACAAAGCACAGAAGCTTATGTCAATGTCATCGTACAGGAGATTAATTTCCCTGCAAAGACTTTCCTGCTCAGACTGGAGCACAGGAACTAGGTTTAAGAGGCTTCCCAGGCCTTTACTTTTGCTTTTATATTTTAACACATCTAAAGATTTCTAGGAAAGCTCTAAGCAAATAAGTGAAACTGTTCCACAGAAAACCCAGTGGCACTGCTTTCTTTTATATCCCTACACGTTCTCTTTACAAACATGCTCTTGCATTTTTTTGATCAGAGAATCGTATTTTATAAACCTATGTCTCCCTGCCTGATATTCCCAGTGAATATCCTACTGGTCCCTTCGTTTTTCAGGGCTTCTTTGGATCTGTCATCATCTGCAATATTCCAGAAGAAGACCTTCTCTGCTCCTGCAGGAGCACCTCCAGAAGGTGACTCATCCAACATGTCTTAAACATGAAATGGTGCCCTTTGATGGTACTTTTCTTTCACTGTCCTTTACAGAAGAGAAGACTAGACCCTTAAACAGCTAGCTTAGATCAGAGGGCAAGTTCACTGGAAATTATAATATATTGAACCTAAAAGATATCTTTTTATAAAAACAGTAGCATTAGTCAATCTTCAAAGTAACTAAAGATATAGAATTATCCTTTACAACAATGACTACAACAGCTTCTAGAATCCTGCTACATGACCGTGAATTTAACAACTTTTTCTGACCAAGAAATAACGAATAGTATTGGAAGAAGAAGCATCCTGGTTGCCACAAGACTAACTAGTTGTTGAAGTACAGGCTGCAAGTCTAGTAGCATGAGAAACAGAAGTCCAGAGTCCAGACTGAACAATATACCATAAAATATATGCCCATAGATAGATAGATAGATAGATGGATAGATAGATAGATTGATCGAATAATCGATCTATGGAGATATCTATGATATATATATAGATCTAGCTAGCTAGCCATAAATATATATCAGAAGTTGACGATACCAAAGAACACTGTCTCACGAGGACATTGCTTGTCTAGGTCAATACAACTCTTCTGAAGACCATGACTAGTATCAGAGTCATATTTATTTGATTCTACTTAGTATTATCAGGATTTTATTCTTGGCATCTTTAGTGAAGAGGAAAAAAAAGGAGGGGGGGAGAAATGGGAAGAAGAAAGAAATTCCTTTGGGATATAAGATGCTAAATTAGTACTGAGATACACAAGTCAAACTTGGCATTCTTTGGTTTTGAGCCAGTGCCATATTATTATTGGCCACTGTGGATGGAATTTCTGTCTTTATTGGAAAACATTGTAGTTGATTTGCTGTGTGCTTTCTAAATGCATAAATATAACAGCAACTATATACCGGACAATAAAGCAACTTCTGAGTAAGCACACTGTTATTCTTCAAGGGGGAAAAGTGGTAACAAAATGCCCTGTACTGATAAGATACAGAATATTAGTAAAAATAGTGGCTAACTTTTTAAAGATATTAATTAAAAATGACAGCTACTTTATAAAAGATATTAATTAAAATGTATGTGACAGTATAAATATTTGGTATAATTCTTAAAGATAGCAAAAAAATAGTTTAGAACTATCTCCAGATTTATCCGGAAAGGAAAGCAGGAGTAACTTGTGGCATGTTAAGAATGGCTGTTGGACAGCTGCAGGATCATGACCAAAAGAATTTCTCTGCTAAACTGCAGTTCCCCAGGGAAAATATATGAACATTTAATAGGACAGAGACTATACTAAAAGGAATCAGAAGAGACATGGTAGATGGTGGCTGTTCACTTGAGCTATATTTGATGAAGAAAGAAGTTCTTAAGAACTTATGGAAGTTATGAAAGTTATGAAACTTAACTGTGTCTATTTTCTCTACATACAATGAAAGCTCCCATTTGAAAGATGTGAATAAAGAGGCAAGAATTTATTATAACAACCTATCCACTACATAGCTTATTCTTCTTAACTAGGGTTCAAATCCAGCTTTACCCTTCCGTGTAGGTGGGGATGTTTTGCCAGAGTAGGAATTTCAAGCGAGCTTTTAACAACCATCAGTCATGTATATTAGAGAAACAATTGCCAGAGAGCTGAAAGAATTGAAGGCCTGTTCTGACTAAGGGTATATGAAAAATAAAGCATAGTTTTTAATATTTTTTTCGGGCAATACTGCTTCTGATACACTGATAAGATTTTTTCCCATTTTTTATTTTGAAGGTGTTTTATATCACTACCTTATATCATTGTCTCAAAGTCCAGCTATTTCTTAGCTCTCTGGAACTTCATTTTCACTGGCTAAAAAACTCTGGCCTATGTGCAGTTACTGACATTTTCTGGTTTTCATCATTAGCTTTCTGGCATCCAGTCTGGGAGAAATGGCAACTATCTGGAAGTACACACACAAGCATTCCCCTAGAGTATTGGCATTGTCTGACAGTTGTTACGGTGTCTTTTTTATCAACTATTTGTTCTTTGGTCACATTGTCATTATCCACAGGCCAGATACAAAAGAAGTTGCAATAGCAGAAACTCTGCAGGTGATTATGTATCTTCTTACAAGACTCCTTCTTTGAAATGGCATCACTAATAATACCAGAGCATTGCTTTCTGATTCCAAAAATTACTTTTAAATAACAGTTTGCCTGTAGATGTCTTGAAATCTGACATTCTTCATTTTAAAGTTTTACAAATAGTGATAAATGAAGTACAGAGTTCAGCTCTACCCTAGGATAATGTAATATGGCCATACACAAAAAGATGCCTTGTGCATGACTCAGAAATCTATTATTCTAACGTAATAACATTTTGATCAACCTTATCTTTCCATTACAAAGATATTCACAAAACATAATGCATACAGTAATGATCTGTTTGGTTTTTTTTTTCATTCTGCCTAGATTCTATTATGGCCCTTGCAATGCACAGTACTGGTTTTCAAAGACAGGAAGACTGCACAGATTTTATATCTTTTATTTTACATATAAATTATTCATATTATTTTCCTCCTAATACCAAGCCATCATCTTCCCTCGCCACATACACACATAGACTTCAACCCAATTCTCTTACTTCTGATATATTTTTATTTACTATGATAACATCTGTGTGCCATCTTCCACAGTTACCTAGGGATATGACTCACATTCTCTGTGACTACTGTAAGGCCATCCCTAATTCCAGGAATCTTTCCCCTTTGTAAATACTGCATGCAGCACTTATGCTTGATACTTGTTCTTCACAGCAGCACTACTAGTGACAGAAGACTGGGAAGTTTCTCTCTTCTATCAATACTTCAAAGAGACCCAGAAGAAACCTCCACCCGTGGGCCACAGCAGCAGCACTTTCCAGAAGCAGGAGCTCTCTCAATATCAAATTCAGAGAGGAAAAATATCGTTAACAAGCAAAGCAGAAACTCAGATTTTTTTTGTATATCAAATGTTTCTACCTCTCTCCCCAACAAAGTTAATTCTTACTTACTATGACTGAAGTATCTAAAATGGGACTCCCTTGAGAACTGTAGCCTAGGTTTGAGAGGAATCTTTGGAACATATCTCAAATGCATTAGCTTATTTGTTTTAAAAGATTATGTGTGCAAGTATGACCAAGAATCCTTCAGCCTCCTGCTGGAGAAAGTGAGCACAGTTACACAAGTGTGGGAAACATATAGTGTATTTTCCCACTGAAATCACTGCTAAGGATCCTCAAGGAGGGTTCAGTACTGTGTTTGTGTTTAGGACCTGTTACTCCTTTCAATAAATTTCAACAATCAGATAATCTACAGTGGATTAGCTGGAATATCGCTTATCAACTTTTTTTTTTTTTAATAAAAACAGTGCTCAAATGTAGTTCAGTGCTCACCCTTTTCATCAGGGCTCAAAAGTTTGGAAACAACGTTAAATAAAAAGGACCTGACTGAAGAAGGTTAAACATACCAAACGTTACAGTTTATAAACAATGAATGAGTCATGGTTTCCTGCAAGCTCTTTGCCTGGAGTTTTTTTCTTTTTTCCCTTCCTCATAAAAATATATCTTTCTTCATTCATACTTTCAAAATCTCATTTCAGAAAAATCAATTTGAAAACTGTAATCGAACCACAAACTGCAAAAGAATTGAATACATATTCTTTTTGTACAATAATACACCTGACTTCCAGGATCTGGCAAACTAATTTTGCTAGTTAAATTCTCTGTGGTCTTTGAATGTGGGTACAATATAATTGGCTTTATTACTCATGCATTTATTTTACATGTGAATTTAGTATACATGTAAGGTGCTATACTACCAGCCTCAGAGAACAGAGCATTTTTCTTATCCACTAAAAAGATAAAGCATTGAAAACTTTGCTACCTATGGCTTGTAGGTGTACCTGGACCCCAGAACAGGTTGATATTTTTTAGATGGAAGTTTTAAAATTGAACAAAAAGCAACAAAGAACAGTACTTTTAATGAAAACTGTGTATTGATATCTCTCATGAAACTGTCAGGTTTAACTGTTATTAAACTTTTTTCATGAGTCACTACTGAATAGTTAATTAAAACCCCATATTCAGTTAGAAAAAGGTTTTCCAGTATAATTTTTTTTGTTATTAAAACTGGAGAATGAGTGTGTTTTCCCACTCACCCCCCAACAGTGTCAATTTTGTAGCTCTTATTAGAATTCTACCACTCAGTTCCACTCATCCCTCAATTCATCCCATCTTGTTCTTTCTGTAGAACTTGCCAAAAAACATGCTGAGTTGTGTTATTTGTTATGATTCTGGATTATATAATGTGGGCACTTTCTGATTAGAATCAGAACTGACAATCTAAACTAATTTTATGTAAACCACTGAACTCTGGGTAACACAATTCAGATGTGAATCATTAATGCAAAGATGAAGGATTCTTCTTTCAGGTCCCATGAGCCTCACGGTTCCCCTTAGTCTGAAATATTGTGTCTTTTCCTCATCTTTTTTCAAATTCTTATGACCAAAGCAAAAGTTGCCATTGCATTGTGCAATGCAGTGGTTATTTTAACATAGTTTCTTCTTTGACATGAGTGTGTTACACAATAATTTGTTTTCTTGCTCCTATCTATTAAATGTTTAGAACTTGTGATTAATTTTTATCTCATTTTTATAAGTATCAAAATCAACTCTCCACTAATGCTTAATATACAGCTTTCCCCTTAATATGAAATCCATATTCTCAACAGCTTTTGAATACCACTGCCACAAGCACAGTAAGCTGCTTTTGTTACACATTATTGGCAAGCAGTAAAGCATAATGAGACTAATTTGAAATTAATGATATAAATAGCCCAGTAGCAGGTTTTTAATTATCTTATAGCTGAATTTATAATTAAGCATAGAGATCTGTACATTCATTAATGCTACTCTGCTACTATGCTGAAAAGACAAGCTAGAACTGGAATTAACATGTCCAAGATAACAATATGCAATCCAGGCAAACGACAGGTAACAGATACCACTGCAGGTAGAGCAAGCTGGTTTTTCTGCTGAAACCTGGTGGGTGTTCCGTGGGGAATGTCAAGCATTTAATGGCTCTTCTGTTATCAGGCTTTTATTTTGTCCATTATTCTATGCTTTTGAATATTCAGACCAGAGCACTTGGTACAAGAATTAAACTCATGCACTTAGAAAAAAGAAATATATGACATGTATGGTCATGTGACTAGTTCTAACTGACGAACACAGGCCCAGCTTGGAACACTGAACATCACCAGTTAATTAAAATTAATTCACACAGTGAAACAAACTTATATGAACTCAGTACTTCCCACCATGAGTTATATTCAACTCACAGATATTTTAAAAAACACGGAGCCTCTTATTCACACCAGGGAGAAGTTGCTATAACATCAGTATAACATCAGCATTAATTGCATGATTAACTCACTCTCAATTCGGTCCTCAAAGAGCAAGAGGAGCTATATTCATTAAACAAGCTGTCTGTGCAAAACCATATACCCCGTACAGTTATCCCTATCTAATCAAGACATCTGCAGTGGAAAATAAAAAAAGCAATTGGAGATAATATTAGAAAGGAACAACTCCTATTCCATTAAAGAAACAGGTTTTAGTGGATCTTGAAGTAAACCTATGGGAAAACACACTCTCCATAGAGGAATTTTAACCCCCCCAGGAGCCCTGAACTTGGACAACACCTGTAAGATTTGCTTCCAGAAATATTAGCAAAGCCCATTCACATTTCTCAAGAAGTGAGGAATTTACATAAGAAGAATACGATCCCTAAAGATAACTAACTAACTTTCCTCATAACCAGTCAGTAGTATAGCTCACAGACAGGAATGCTAAACAGAACAGCCACTAGTATTACTACCCCTCAACATATAGCACAGCACTCGGCACTTAGCTTGGTGCCTTCTCCAAGCCTTAGACTGCAATAACACATGGGTCAAATCAACCTTCTAGTAGCCAGGCCTCACCTGTCAACATTTTGTGTCTTGCTTCCAAACTATTCAGAATGAGCTTGCGTCCTTTCCTCTGATACTGCTGCTCAGTTTCTTGAAGCTTCTTGCTTGAACTTTTTTGATATTAGATTCAGATAGCTGCTCCTTTTCTTTAACCGCAAATGAGTTTTATTTGAAGAACCACACAATATTTATTGCAAAGGAAATAAGCAAATTGTTTAATGCCATCACAGTAAATTAAAGACTTTAAATTTAATGACCATATAATGATTCTGGTTTGCTATAGTGAATGGCGTTCCTCTGCAGATACAGGTAATCAAGAAAGTATATAGCAATGGTGAGCATTTAAATAGCATGTAAAATGAAATGAGCATATTATAATTAATGACTACATGGCAGGTACTAAAACTTAATTGTTCACTGATCAGCCCTACTTACAGAGCATTTGGAACATTTATGAACCTGGTTTTCTCCCTGACTCTATACAAGCAAGCATCTGTGTCCACATGACTTCTGCCAGCAAAATGTCAATTAACATTAAGCATTTTTCTCACATGGATCAATGCAATGTTATTTAATTATACCTTTATCCAGATTAGTTATATGAATAGCTCTATAGTTATATACCCTTCGACCCTCATGAAATGATTCTTGCAGGGAGACTGTAGGCACCAACTGAAAAAACATGATGCAGAAAAACTTTCCACAAAAATATAGCCTAAGGAAAATGTTATAGGGTACTTAGGTCTACTTTTCTAAAGCTGTTTTGGCATGATCATTTTTAGGGGAAAAAAAACAGGGAAAACATGGAAAAAGAAAAACTAAAATAGCAGGAATATGTATCTGTATAAAAACAGGTTGTTTTCTGCTTCTCATAACTTCTGTTTTTCATATTCCTGTGTCAACCACTTTGTTTATGTTAAAAGGAAGATATTTCTCTGGTGTGGGGAACCATATTTTCAGGGCAGTTTTCATGAGTGAGTTCAAACAGTTACTGTGTTGTGCAGATGCTCATGTTACATAGCCGGGATGTGGGATAACGATGAAGCAGACTTTCCAAGTGGCTGGGGGTGTCAGTAGCAAAAAGAATTAAGAAAATAACCTGACTGAAAGAAGGAAGCCATTAAAAGCTCCAGCAGAGCTGAGGCTCTTTGGAAACACAAGAAGTAGTTGTAGATTTAAATAATGCTTCACTGGTCTTTCCAAGCAACAGCTGTCAGCAGTGAGACAATATGCCAGAAAGTAGCTTTAGTTCTTACAATAACTGGTTCTGATGCACTTCACATTCTCAATAGTTTCCTATTACATCAGGTGAGGACTCTAACTAGGAAACTGTATTGCAGATGCTGAAGAAAATTGTACTCCAGCTAAAGCTGAAAATTTGAAAACTGCAAACAAATATCCTTGAAAAGAGTGAAAAACAGAAGATTTATTCATTCATTGACAAAAATATGTAGTCCGAATCTCTGATAAAAAACAAAATATGATGGCGAACCCTGTCAAAAATCTCAGAATGATACTACTGAGAGATTTTATATCTGCTCCTGACCAAATAAACTGTAAATTTGCAAATGGCAATACTGCTTTACTTGCAGATTTGCAAATAAAGAATGTTTTGTGCTCCCAATTGACATTGTGAATATTAGAAAGGACAAAATCTCCTAAGCCAAAAGCTGTGGAGAGCATGTAAAGCTGAAAATCAGAATTCACAAAAATAGTATTTTGGAAGCAACACAAACAAGGCAAGACAGTGGCCACCGTTTGGAAAGAGATGCATTAATTGCAGTAGTTAGATCACTTTGAAGGAGTAAACAAGTGGTGGCAGAGATTATATCTCCCAGCATGATATTTTACTTATTTCATAACAGCAGAACACTGCTGACTTCTGTTCAAGTTTGTGATTACGTTCTGGATCCTTTTCTGTGGAACTGCAGCTTAGCTAGTTGTTCCCCATCCTGTGTTTGTACAGCTGATTACTGTTGCCTAAGTGTGGCAAAAGTCTGGCAAGAGCATTATGTTTTTTTAAACCATATCCATCATTTTGAATTCTAATTTTGCTTTCCAGTTTATTCTAAGCTCTTGCAGTAAATTAATAACACTCCAAACTCTTGATCAGAAATGGACCTATGATGGAGTACTTCAGAGCCATGGACACATCTTTTAATTCTGACAATAAGCCTTTCATAATTCTTTGCCAAAATTAGTTTTCCAACGTAATTCATAGAAACTTCCTCTGAGCCCTAACAGGAATTACATGGATGTGTTTCTCAAGAAACCATACAACAAAAGAGGTGATGAATAAGTGACTATTCACAGTGACAACTACAGAGGAAAAAGTAGGGCTAAAAGGCAAAGACTCCACACAGGAAACAGACTGTACACATTCTAATTTCAGCCAACTATTATCAAAACCACACTTTCAAATTTGCAGGAAAATAGCCTTCCATCAGTAACTGCTGTGAGCAATGACCCTTCATTAGACTCTTATCTAAACTGATATTGATCACAGGTTAACTATAGTTGGGACAAAAACATTTTTGCCAACTGTATGAAACCATCTTGGAAATCACATACTTCACAAGTGGGAAGTGCATTATCCTCACTGTATTTCTTAGACTAATCCAACAGTATGACATTGAGATGACATCTGAATATGCATGAGACAACTTAGATTTTAGCCTTATAGAGATTTAGCACGTTATTTATTGCTAATAGTGCACAAAGCCTTGCTTATGCTGTGTTGATGGTGAAAGCTGATCACTTCACAGAACGTCCTCTGTTGCCTGAAGTGGCAACTGGTTATTCTTCCTTCTTGTACAAATGCAGACAGTGTGGAGTGATAGATAAGCCTCTGGGCTAGGACTTAAGAGCCTTGAGCTTTTGATTAGTTTATTGATTGGACAGGTCGCTTTCAACTCAGACTAAGTTTCAACCCTGGGAGCTAATGAAACTCCTTTCCTGCAAAAGGTGCTTTGACTTTTACAGATTAAAATGCTTTGCAAGAACTACATATTCCTTTTTTGTTTGCTGTTTCTGCTATATCAGGTATATTTTCTTTTCTATTTCAGTGACTTTTTAGTATTAGTTTCCTTTCAAAGTCTGTTTCCCATGCAGTAACATCTAACAATATCTTTTTCATCCTTCTTATGTATCAGATGCTTTAGCTTCATATAGATGTTGTCAACTTGTGCATATATAACTTACAATTTTTCATTAGCAGTTTCCACAAATTCAGTATGTCCTTTGGTATAAGCTTTAGGGAACTGCTTTAAAGCAACAAAAGGCAAATATCATCTTGTCCTCAAGGTTTCTGCTTTTTTCCAAAACCACACTTAATATTTGTAATACTGCAGCAATTTCCTGCTGGTGCTTTGATCCAAGAACATCATGAGCTATGCAGGTGGTTTCTGTCACACCATCATTCATATTTTTGACAGATTTGGAGTCTGCATAATATTCCCTGATAAATTTCTTAATGTGATCTGTGCCAGGAAAGGAAAGCTTATGTTCTGCCAGCTTGCTGACAAACTCCATCTATGATATCAGACTTTTGCTCAGTCAGTAATGCAAATAAACTTTCAAATCACAGTGAGAAATACTGAAGAACCTTGCATTAGAAGAGAGCTGCTACACTTGACCAGGCTGACTTGTCAAATCACAGGGCTGTGTATAATTTGTTTCATGATCATCATCTTTTTTTTTTTAATAGAAGAATATCTTTAAATGAGTCTGGAGTTAAGCCAAATTACTTACTCTCTCCCATCAGCACGGCACAATTTTTCAAGTTAAGCAACATGACAAGGAAAGGAATACTGTGTGTCAATAATCTCCCTTAAATTGAAGCCATAAAAACAGGGTTGGGAGTATCCTGCTTAAAGGACTCTTCACTAACAACGTTGACTCGGGGTGAGAGGAAGGAGGAAGAGTACTGAAATTTTACAAGTCAGCCAGGAGAACAGGTCAAGGATATAACTATTCTGGATTGTAAAGAAACATGTAGAAACACAGGAGCTATTCAGAGCTCTTCCCAGTTATATACTTACTCTAACAGAGAATTGAAATGAAACCTACTTTAACTGCTAGCACTTCTTGATACTAACAAAATTAAAAAGACAAATCCATGTAAGACTCTAAATTGAACACCACAATGCATGAAATATCCACTTATTTGTTTTCCTGATGTAAAAGTACTGAAATGTGTACACTTTGACACAATCCTGCTAGATAGACAATATATTATTCATGCTGCAACCTATATTGAAAGCTGCAACCTATATTGAAAGACTGTTTTGTCCTACCAAAATTAATCTGCTGCTGGGCATACTGATTGAAGGGATTTAGAGGGATAATGTGGTTTAGGACCATTCCTATAACCACCAGTTCTGGGGAGTTTTAGGTCTTCTCCCTCCCTTATTACTTCCATTAAAGTCATTCTCTCCTCACCACCTGTCTCTCTTAGAAATTCTTTTATTACACACCATTTGATTCCTCCATTTTTGCTAGTACCCCAGCATGGAAAAAATAAATACTAAAATACTAAAATAATAGCATTTACCTACTGAGTAAAGATTTTTCACTAATGTAGCAGTTGTTCATAATACCTTGGAAAATTTTTCATTTTAAAACAATTTATTATAGCCATTTGTTTGCTGTGATAGTACGCGGTTCCCAGTGGTAGATAAAGACATCACTGTACCAGGTGCTATACAAACAGAATGAAAAGCTGATTCCTTCCCAAAGGGGATCTCACAACATAAGTTAGTTATCTGAGAAATGAGCACACTGATATGTTACCAAGTCTGAATTTTGTTCTAAACATTCAGCAGTGATTGGTGAAAATGAATTCGCATCCTACAGTAGTTTACTTGTAGGCAGAATCAATTATGCTTTGAGTCATTTTTATGAGGTTCAATACACAGAGAAATTACAACTATACCAGGTTAAAATAAGACTCCTTGTTTGTTTATAGACAAATGCCAGGGAATATTTATAGGAGTGAAAGTAACAAACTCTTTGCTTAAAATGAGATAATAGCTATGCAAACCAAACACTGAATATAATTATTGAATATCCGATGTCTCAGTTCCAACAGTGAACAAATGAGGTGGGACTGGTCTCACACTTTGAGAGCCAGCTTCCAATAATGACAGATACTACAGCTAAACAGGCTAACATACCTTCTTTTGTAAAGCAGCTAGCCTAACTTCAACATATACAATTTTTACACAGATATGAAACATTTCTTGCAGGTTATTCTAAGAAAGACAGCCCTGAGAGTCCTGGAAATCAGTATCATTTCCTGCTTAAAACACAAAGCTGTGCTGCTTTAATTTTTTAGTTGATTAGGTTGAAATGATAACTTTCTGAAGTTACAGTAATATTTAGCACATCTTTAAAGGGTGCAAATAGATAATGAATGGTGATTGCAGTGAAATTACACAGGAAGTGATGAATCATTTTATACTCTCTTGCTGGTCTTATTTTAAAACCAAGATCTTGGAGCTTATCCTCATTTTATTCTGGGAAATGTCCAAAAAGCTGTAGCGTATTTTTCTAGACCAAGGGTTAAAACAGACACACAGAAAAATGTAACAGAAAAACAACTGCTCAAAAAGAGAAAAAGAAAGAGAGAAAAGCCAATGACAACAAAAGTCCAAGATCTTCTAGAGATGTAGCCTGAGGTTCCTCTTTAACTGTCAGAATATTCAACTTTCCACAATTAGCACAGGGAAAAAGGTGAAATAAAGTTCTAGAAAAAATGTCAAACATGCTAAATAGGGCAAGAACTAAGATGAGTGTTTGCAAAAGCAAAAAATAAAAAAGCAGTGTTTGTAAAAGCAATGGTTGTAAAAGCGTCTCTTCAGTGTTTTTGGATACGTGATCGGTTTTGTGTATGTGGTCTGACTTGGAACACCTAGAAATTTCAAACCAAAAATTCCATTCCATATGGAATTTTTCAGTCCTTAGATTTACTTTATAAGTCTCTTGAGAAAATTTATATACCAATCATTTTGTTCTAAGGAGGGAATAAGTATAGTTAAATTAGTTTCAACCTTTAAGTTGGTTAAGTTTCAAGTGTGAATGAAGTACTGCAATTTTCTGCATATAATCTGTATAGGAAACCCAGATCTCCTTAAAAATATGCATACTTTAAAATACACTTTCTGATAACCTAGACAAGATCAGCACCAGAGCCAAAAGGACTACTTAAGGTGAGAGAATTCCTCAGTTAAATACTGCTTCATAACATGCACACTTATGTATAAATTGTACTCCTGAGATATGACAGGTGTGCTGGAGTTTTTGTTTGATTTTTTATAGATAGTTCATATATACACAAAAATACAAAGTATATTTACTTATACAATACAAATAATTTTTTTTCCTCTGAAATGCTTAGGATTAGGGAGAAAATAAAGGATTGAAACTCAAAAGGATATATTTTTGGAGATGACTTATATTCACTTCTTTTGCATACGTTTACAAAGGAAAAGCACACCTATTCAAGATAAATCTACACACAAAAATGTCCCATCGAACAGGTTTCAAGATATGTGTGATAATATCTTTACCTTTTTAATTTTTTATATGTTCCAAGTGAACAAAATATCCAACAACCTCATTCTGTATCACTACACAGTAGAAAATGCATCAAGATAAAAAACACAAGTAGTGAAAATAATTGTATCTAAAAAACATTAGGAAACTGAAACATCTGCTAGACTGTTTAAAACATTACAGAGACAAATATGTGAATTTAATCAAATACTGACAGCTAATATCAAATATTAATAGTTATATAATGTTGAAGGAAAGCATTTTGTTTAGAAAAAAAAATGTAAAAATCACAAATTTAAATTGCTGAATGTTATGTCAGATATAATCTCTAGTCCTCCACTTCCCAGCTAGCCATACAATTCACAGTCAGCGTCAACATATAGAATATTTTCAGATATATTTGTGGCACATTCTGATGTTTCTTTATTTTCAAAGCTTTTGTCTAGAGCAACAATCTCCTGCAATATGTTTCATTATTCCTGTGTATTTTCCTGTTATTTATTATGGGTGCAATGCTATTTCAATTGGGTAAACTAATAGAAAAAAATCCAAAATGAATGTAAATTGTACCTTTTTTAATGCTTTATAACTTTCAAAAAAAGGTGGATGAGTCTGTCTCTCTCCAGCCACTCAGATATATTTTTGGTAGACAAAGTATGCAGTGCTGCTACCTCTGAAGATGATTCTTAACTTCTTACATTTTGTTATGTAAAAGAAAGTATCCCAATCATTTCTTTCTCCACAATTTCTGAGTTGGTGAATTTAATTCACACTGGTGTATTTAACTTCAGGTATCCAGTGCTCTAAAGCATTCAAATTCACTTAAATATCATGTGGAAAAGTATCATTAAGATTTGTCGGATATTTTCAAGCAAAAATACCACTATGAGGAGTTTTCACTCCTGTTGAGCCTAAGTTGAACACAACTAGTTTCTAGGAAAAAATTAAGTATTTATTCTATTTTATCAGGCAAAAGTATAGTTATTTAAGAATCAGCAAAAAGGAGATAATAACTTTCTGTGATACATGAAGACAGCATGCTTATCATGGCATTTACGCCTACTTGGATGTTCATCTGGGAAAGTCATATTGACAGCTTAGTACTTGAAACCATCATTGTTCACAGACACGTACAATTAATAAAGAGCTAGACAGTAATGAGATGTAGGTCTACATGAGTATGCAGAGGGTGGAAGATTATGGTGTACCCACATATACCCACTATAAAAAATTCCTGTTGCAAAGACTGTCTTTACTAGTAAACCAGGATATTGTACTAAGATAGCATTTTGTGAACTCCACCTAGAGCTACTTCCCAAATCTGGCCATTGTCCAGAATCTTTTTTTCTTAGGGAGGGTGGGGGAGTGTGAGGTGGGGAGGTTCAGAACTTGTTCTTCCTATGCATTGTCTTCTTTAACTAAAGACCACTCCCTTTTCAAGGTGTACTTGGGCAAGTCCCATCTTGACAGAACACCTGACTGAGTCAATAATCATTTTTCTGAAGCTGAGTCCCAAGACCAGCTGATGGGGTAAAATATCAGAAAAAATAAAGATGCATGAACTTCCCAACCTATCACCTTGTAATTGCTTACAATCCCAGTAAAAACCCTACAAAATTTGATATTTCTTATAGAATGGGAAGCTTAGCTTTTAATCAGCTTTATCAGTGACTGTGGATTCCATAGGCCTGAGAAGTCAGTCCAAGGTAATAAGGTCTCCTGGTGGCGTGTATTGCAGGAAACACTGAATAATCAAAAACTGCAGAGGGAAGCAGGCGTGGAGATGAGGAGAATTCAATATAACTTTCTACTTAAATTATTTGGTTAGCTGTTTTTTCTCCCTTTAAGGTGAAAAAAAAGCTGGATGCCTACTTAAAATGAAAATCCAACACAAAAATTAACCATGACATTGCAGATACTGGAGTTACCAAGAATCTACAGCCCTCAGCTTCACCAACACTAAAGATCAACTCTGCCTCATTGTTCTGTACATGTGATTAGACAAATCCGCAATCAACAGCAGTCACAAGGGATGTGTCTCCTGGTGGTAACATAAACATGCAACTCTTCCTTTGCTGCTTTCCTTCTTTCTTTTGTAGATAAAGCAAAATGTTGGGAATATAAACAAATCCTGATAATTTGGTGTTAAAATATATTTTATGTTTCAAAAAATATTTCTCTTTCTCCAATGATTTTTTGCCTTAACTCTTCTTTTTTTAATACCTTTTTTACTGCCTTTGTTCTTGCATAGAAATACCAATGGACCATCCACCAAATACATGCATATTTCCTTGAGCCCCACTAATACATTTTTATCTGAAATATATTATCTTTGCTTACCTAAATTTACTGTTGAAGAAGTACCTCAAGCTCTACCAGCCATTCATACTACTTCAGTCTCTTTCTCTGAGAGATGAAGTGTTAAAAGAAACTCTCTTGCTAGCAAAACACAGTGACATGACCAAAACTAGATCAACTGACACTAAGAATTAAGCCTTTATTCCTGGTCAGGTACTTGTGCATTCTCTTGCTCTCAGGACAGCAGGTGTTTGTTTAATAGTGGCAGGTACATTAAAGTTTTTATGCTACTGGAGCTCAAAGAACTACACAAAATGTTTCAGAAGTGGTTTGAGTGCCATGTAGATCATACGGCAATAGGGTCATAATGAACCACATCAGATGGGAAACACTGCATGAACAAGAATATAGAGCAATGACCTGAGTTATACCAAGAAATTGCAACCAAATGCAAGTTTAGGACTTTGCAACCTAATCGTTCAGTAATGAGTAGGACAAAGATGTGGATCAGCATTTTTAAGTGGAAGGCCATCTGAACAAAATACTGCTTAGAAGCTGACTGATCAAAACTGACTAGCAACTGCTTAGAGAGAAAAAGACTGAAAAGGTAGCACTTAGTTTTACTTTGAATGAGAAGTACCTTAACCATCAAGCAAAGACTTGCCAGTCACAATATTTCCTAATTCTAAAACATTAATGTTGAAAGAGAATTTGCTGTTATTTTTTGGTCAGTTCTGCCAGAGCAAATTAGTTTAGTAAGGAGCCAAGAGAACTCGCAAGCACGTCAGGATTTCATGCTGTACTGAAGTGACTAAATACAGAAGGAATGCACCCATGCATCTTTCAAGAAAAACGGTGGGTGAAGACATCCCATTCCAATAAATATTACTGTCTTCTACCTTTAAGACTATCCTATCGAACATTGATAGGAAGAGAATCAAATAACACATTTAGAAACAAGAACAAGTGCATAACCTTGAAAGGAAGCGAGTGATTTTGTGGAAGGAAAAAACAGTCTTTTTCTCTGCTTCTTTCTATTTGTGAGTCATATTCTGGGAGTGGTACCAGAATGTCTTGTTGTCCTATTTCTGTGGAAAAAATCCTTGAGCAAGTTCATTCTTGATTAAGTTAGCATGGTGCCAAGCAAATATAAAACATTGGTCTTTGATTCACTGTTTTCTATTGTTCCAATCGCACTGAGGGAGGGAGGCAATCTAATATTTTGTTTAACAATGCTTTGGCACGGGCAATGCTGTTAATAGCACCTTGGATAACATTTTCTTTTGTTTGTCAGCTTTAGTGAAGGAGAGTCTTTTCAATACAATCTAAGGATTTAGTTTCTCAATACACCAGCTTCAGCAGTGAATTTAGTAATACTTGTAGCCTTGCTCTGACAGTTCATTCCTGGCCCATGCCACAATTCATTATTCCTTTAATCGTGCCAATAAACCAGATCCTTGAAATTATCCAGATTCCTTAAAATGATCTGGATTAAAATCAACTCTCCTTTCCAAAAGAGGGTGAGGGAGTAAGAAAGAAGAAATCAGCTTGACTTCTGAAGCAAGTACATCATGTCGTTGTATCCAAAGCTGTTGATTTAAACTGATACAGCTAACTGAGATCACTTCCTGTGTTAATAATTCTTCTTACAGTATAAATGTGACTTTTTGAGGTTTACCAGGTTTGTTAGGAAATTTTTAATGTGAACAGAAAAAGGCTACCATGCCACTGAAGTACAAGTATCTGAGTAAAGGTGTTATGATTGTATAACCATACCACTATAATTGGCAATATATTGCTGCTCAGACAATGCTTTCATTCATTTTCCTTTTCAGAATTCATTTGCAAAGACAAGGCAATCTGGGTAGCTGCAATCACATATGCAGGCATTTCGCACTCTGTGAATAATGAAATAAAAAGTGAAAAAGGTAGCTGCTCTTATAGCCTGCACTTGCTCATTAGCAGTCTACTTTTCATACAGAGATACTCTACTGAGTAAAACATCTCTTTTACAAGTGTAACAGCCAATCTTAATTCTTTATGCATTAAGGCATGGTAGCTTCTAGAACCAGAATATTAGGATGTGACTTTCAGTACTAAGAGGAATAGAAACCTAGAGAAACTGCAGTATTAGAGATGGGAAAAGAAACATTTTGTAACAGGAATAATAAAGTAAAAGGGTTCTTTCAATGAAGAAGGCTGGATTTAATCATGAAGTGAAGCAAGAAAGGCTTTTGTGCTTCTGACACTTTCCTCTGAGGCAACTTAGCAGGCAAAAAACAAAACCTCTAACTTTTATTTGTTACACAATTTTAGCAATGCTGAGTGTGTACAGTGAGAAGGGCAAAGATGCCTTCAGCTACCTACAGAAATGTGAGTACAACATTTAAGGCTTCATCGCTTAATATAGTATGTTCTTCTACTGTTGTATCAGATACTGTACAGTATTGTGCATATCATGCTAGTTGTAGTGCTAGAATAGAATACAATGTAATTATATGGTTTAAGTGGGAGAGCATTAGATAAAAGCTGTCCCTTCCCATCGATCCCCTCCTCCCTGTTCCCATTCCCCAAATTACTATACAAAAACTGCCAAAATAAAAATTAAAAATGAAGTCCATCAAAACTGCAACAAGCTAGAAAGCATAGTGTGTCCAGAAACATGTGTCTGGGAGTCCAAAGATCTCATTTCTACTATCTGCTTTGTTATCAACTGCCTGGATGATGCTGTACATTTGTTTCAATGTCTAATTCACCTCATCTGCACAGTGAAAGTTTCACAGTTGCATTAAGCATGGTGAGATCTATTCATGAAGACCACAATACAAATTACAGTCTGTTGATTTTACTATTAAAAATAAACTTAATGGAAAACTGGGATACGATCAAATGCCTGTTAGCAGAAGGACCCATCCTTAGTTTGTCTGACTGCGAAGACATAGCTCACTAGTGAGAGCAGCAAAAATCCAAAATTATAGCAGTAAATAGCAAATTTGTTGCAATTTGTTTCTGTGTTATTACTTCTAGCTGCAGCCAAGTGATAGACAAAGAGAGGTAAACGTTTCCTGCCTTTGCAAAAAAAAAAAAAAAAAAAAAAAGCAGCTTCAACAAACCATTCTTGTCCTTTCAGGTGGGTTGCTCATTGAGCAACATAAGAAAAGAAGAATCATATCCAGTAACAACTAACTTTAAAAAATTATAATGTAAATGAAACAGTCCAGTGTACCCAAAAAGGAGAAGCCAAATTCCACTGCACCCATGACATACTGTGCTCTTTTGTCATAATAAATTTATTTTGATCTCAGATTTGTTGTGATGTAATTCAATTGCCTCCAATTAAACTGGTGTAAGTGAGACCAGAACCAGGCTAATTTTATCATATTATGGGCCTGATGGAGAAATTAGAGGCTGAAGTTCTATGGTCCATGATCTATGGGCACAACATCAACAGGATTATGACAATTATGCCTTTAGGCCTGAAAAACTATTACGTACATATTTTTTGCTCATTCAAAGACCCTAAAGATCTTTCATTTTGTCCATTTCAGCAAAAGCTGTAGTCCAAGACCACATTTTACCTGTAGGAATAAATTGTTGGATTTTGACACTTTCTTAAACCTCTGAACTGGAGTCTCATAAAGTTATGAGATTTTCAGTTCTTACAGATTGTATGACTAAGTCCCAAAACAGCCAGAAATTGGAGTGCCTTTAAATATTATAACCTAATGGACTGGATAAAAGTAAACAACTGAGTTAGTAAGAACTCATGAAGCATTTTTTGCTGAAAGATTCAGCGTTGCATTATGCAGCAGCTCTCTTGTGAGAGCTAATTTTCGTAAGTGATGCATCATATGGAGATTTCTGCACTCATGCCCATGTATAAAGCTGGAATTGGTCCCATGCATGTGGTAGTCTGCCAATTTCATCAGGGCATAGGTGCCAGCTAAAGACAGATTTAATATAGTTTGTACAATGTAGAAAAATATTAATTTTATGCCAAGAAGATCATCATAATGTTAATCATTGTCAAATGGTAAGAATGCACTTCAATATGAGATACCGCATCTGTTGTCACTTGTGGGGTATTACACCGTCCTTACAGAGCTTTACATAGTATCTTTTTGAGTCTGTTTCAATGCACAGATGCAACACTGCTTTTCATTACTGTGATGAAAAGAACCTAGTTAATCTCTAAACTTTCTATGAAATCCACCTTTTCCTTGACATCCTTCCCCTTGAAAACTTCCTCTACAGAAGCTGATGTCTGAAAATGCAAAGTTTTGTTCTACTTCTTTGTTCATTCAAACTAGGCACGTATTTGAGATTACATTTAACATGTTAAGTAAAGCTCAAGAAGTATTAAAAGTCAAGTTCTATTAATAACCATGTATACCTAAATAGCAACATGATTCAAGGACTCTGCAGCTTCTGAGTCGTCCTCTCCCAAAGCAAAGAGATTTTAGCATTGAACTGCTGATGAAAATGTTCTAAACTTTCAAACTAAAAGATCTTAAGTAAGACTTGTAAGAAATTATATACTTTAACCCATTATCCATTCTTTACATTTTGCTTTCATCTTACATGGGAACACAAAGACATTTTTAAGCTACACACTATAGTATACAGTAGAATACAACCTTTTGTTATTTTTTTTTTAAAAAAAAGTCAGCCCAGCATTAGAAGGCCAACTACAACTTCGTGATAAGATCTACTGTCTCATGTGCATCCAGGATGAACTTGGTCAAAGCTGAGTGTGACTTAACAGAGAAATAGGTGACAGAAATGACTTGATATGGCATATTCCCATCTGAGCCACCTAATTCTTCCAGAAAGTGATAATATAAGTATAACATGGCATGTTTGTTAATGTTGAATTTAATCAGTCTTTAGCAGAGCTGGCACGTGATCTTAATCGAATACTGTATTTATTTTAAACAACATCAGGACATGAATTGTCATAGTTCCATTAGACCTATATACAATTTAGTTTTCCAGAAGACTCTAACTGTTTGAACCCAACTCTTTAGTTTAGGCTATTACAACAGTAGGAGCCACTCAGAAAGTCTGGATTTAGCTATAAACTCTCATAATCTTCTGGGATACTCATATCCTGTGTTTACCCCATATCCAACTCTAAAACAGACATGCAGCTGTTGTATATTCACTTTTAAACCTTTTTTTCCCTATCTGCTACGTGGACAAATCATTTTCTTCTTAGCTAATGTTCAGTATCACACGGCATGTGAGCCACTTTCCACCTAAAATATATGGATAACATGTATGTATATGCATTCTTGTTCTTGGAATACTCAAGGATAAAATAATACATTAGTGGTGAAGAAAAGGGGAAAGTTTTGGTATATTGAACCAGAATTACAAATCATAAGGCCTGAGCCACAAGAGCTCATGAATCCTCTCTGTTTGGCATTCTTGGAAATTCAACTTCTGTTTCACAGGATAGAAATACATTACCAATCTTTCATTTCCTACCAAACGGAAGATCATCTGACATAACCCACTTAATAGTGGAAAACTAATAGGTACACTTCACACTTTTATTTATTACAAAGCCAAGAAACCATTTATGGGGTTTGGAAGTGTGTTGAACTGAAACGTTTTAACATTTTCATGCCCAGTTACATCTACACCTTACATGTTTACATGTTTCTGGAAAAGTAGGAATGTTCTAGGAATCAAATGAAGAAGAAATTACTTCTTGGTGTAGGTCATACAAGGTAAAAAATGGCTAACTGAACAATGATTCAAGGGAACAACCCAAAATAGATTTAAATACTTCTCATTCTGAGGCAAAGCTCCATGACAGTTATCACCAATCTATTTAAATGAGTATGTTATTAACATGCTTAGTTTTGACATGTATTTGACAAATATTTTTAAATATTTCCAGAGAAACAACCAATATTAAATCAATCTGTGTAGAAAGGAACTTCAAAGTAAAAGGCCCAAATAAACCAATGCTTTTATCCATGGTATTTAAGTACACAATACCTCTGACAATATTATGAAGTTTACATAAATCAGAAAGCATCTAATAGAGATAAATAACTTATTTTGAAGAGCATAAATCTTTTCCACTCCTTTTACATATATTCTCACCACTTTAAGTAATATTTCCTGTCATCTACTTACTACAGTTTTACTTCCAAAGGTAAGTATACTATTTCAATCAATTAAAAAAGAAAAAAAAACAGTTATACAGGTTTGAGGAGTCTTCATGGTGGCAATAAGAAGGAAGGGCTCAACACTTTCCAGTGAAATAGAAATAATGTGGTACTGTGAAAAGTCTCAAATACACACACTATATTTGGAGGTTAAGACACAAGTTTCTGCTCATTATTAATGTGGACTTGAAACCAAGCCAAGCTTTGCAGAAAAAATATGTATTTGTCTGTAAAACACTCTTAAAGATCTATAGATACACACAAACACATGCACACACACGCACGTGCACACACACATATATACAATAGTTACAGGTACATTAATTCATAGCCTCTTTTTTGTTCCAATTATTTAAAATAAAGACCAATAATGTCTGCTCAAGAGAGGTATAACACTAAAGTAGAATTTCCTTGTCACAGAAGTGCATGGCAGGGAAAAGGCCATTACACCTGCATCTCATTGCCATTGGCTGTTATAGGATTACCCCTTAAACATGGTTTCTCTCTAAGGTTTAACTGATGCCACGGTTAGGGAAGATGTCTTAGTAGCCACTGAGACTTACATATTCCAAATTACCGAATAATGAACATAATGTGATCAGAGAAAACTTTCTGTGATACTTCACAGTTTCCTGTTAGAGAGAGGCATCCAATTACCCATAAAATTTAAGACATTCTACACCTTTCTAGTTAAGCTGAAAAGAATAAACTCAGAGCTGGTCAAAAATTTTCTAATTAGACTTTTTCTCTGATGGAAAATTTCAGGTTTTGTGCACAGCTTATAATATATTTGCTCATAAAATTATTTCTATCCCAGAGCTTTCCTGATTATAGGCAGCTAGTCCATTGGGTCGCTCAGAGCTGGCTTCTCAGGTTGTCCTTGGCAGTACAGGGATGCTAGAACCACTAGTATTCAAACAACCAGTTTACTGCCACCTCAGTTTATGGTCTTGGAAACAGAAGAAGTCAGAAAGAAATGTTGATTCAAATTATTTAAAAGAAAATTCAGAATATTCATTCTTCTGAGGATTTAATTTTGGTAGCCTGTTTCAAGGTGTTTCTAATATATTTAATTTTGTTCCAAACCAGAATTCTGTATTCCAGCCTACCCTAATGGAAATCAATCTAATGAGGTAATGTTTTTTTGCAGTGCAGTTGCTTGTGCATCAGAAAATAATAAGCTCATGATCAAAAGGGACTCTCAAAAGGGATGATCATTTGCAGCTCCAGCTGAAATTCGTGGGAGCCCAGCCCAGCATGTTTGGCATCTCTGTCAAGCAGGCCTCTCGATTATCTTAACTGAAAGTATTCTGGTTTAGGAAATTAGTGCTATTAATAACAATTGTCAGTAAAAAGTAAAACAAAACAAAACAAAACAAAAAACAAACCTTCATCAGGCCTTAAATAAAAATGAAAAAGAAAACTACTAAAATATCCCAAAGGTGTGACAAACTACAAATAAAGAAAGAAACTATTCAAACAGTAAATAAAATTTCAATACACATAACTGCAGGTAAGGCTGATGTTAGACACTGATTCTTCAGTATGTTCTGCAGACAACACAGCAGAAAAAACAACAATAGTATTTCATTTCAATTTGCACAGGGAGAACAATAGTCCAGTACTGTATGAACAAAAGAAAGTAAATATTCTCTGGTAGTCTGTTCCTTAGTGTCTTTCTGGCACAAATTACACTAACAGTGAACCATTCAAATGTAACTGCCTCCAAACACACTGTTTAGCAGAGAAATTCACAACAATTAAATGTCGACATAATATTTACAGAGGCTACTTGTTTTCCTGGGGGCGCCAAAAGTCTGCAAAAGGGTTGGGTCAAATAAATTGCAGCCAATGTCAAACAATACATAATGGAGTATAAGCACTTGCATAGACAAACATCTTCCTTTAGATCTCTGCCTGCTAAATAATACTGCATCAAATAATATGTGCATTATGCTTGGAAAGTTGCTACTGCTGTAATTCAACAGGTCTAATTAGACATAATAAATCCTCCAAGGCTGAAAAACTCCCTAAACAAGTAGCAACAAAACCAGGCAAAAATATTGAATTACCATGATTACAAACATTTATTTATGCCATCATGCAGTAAACATAAGATCAGTGAGGAAGAGTTGTGCAAAAGCACATTTCCTTCTCTTTTTTTCTAAACTTCTTTCCAGTTTTTGGCTTTTTTTAGTTTTCAGTAGAGGTGTATTTGTAGAACTAATAGTTATGAAAAAAACAAAGCTTTAATGTATTTCTCTCTCTTTCTCTCTCTCTCTCTCTCATTTTTTATTCTCCAGCAGATATTTAAAGATATACTGGCTTCTGTGGAAGGCGTAAAATCAGATGTATTTGCCTAAATTGTCAAATAGAGAAGCTCACTGGCCCACTTCTGTGTGACGTCTGTCATTTCTATTTTTGTAGGTAGATGTAAAATTAGATTTTATAGAATTTATAATTCCATCCCTAATCTTCGGGAAAATTAAGTGTTTTCTTTTTCTTTGACAAGGAACAAGTATTTATTAGTCAAGATTTAGAATAAAACAATAAGAACCAAAAAAAATCCACTTCTATCTTTCTCTAACTATCTTCAGCTTGAACTACCATAAGCTTTACAGTATTTGCAGTCCTGCAGATAAGTCAGAATTGCCTTTTCTAATGTATTTCTTGATGTTTGTTGATTTCTAAAAGTTTTGAAGTCGTTCAGGAATGGCATTATTGTTTATGCATTTACACTATGGAATACTTTTTTAATTTTCCTCATTTTATGACACTGACTCAGATCGGTGCAATACTTCAGTTACTTCTCTGCAATACTACTGATAACTTGTGTTATATTAAACCTCCTGACTCTCCAGCTTCATGCTGGAGCAGACCATAAGCAATGCTATTTCAGCTAACGAGTGTTCATTCTGAGAGCATTCTGGTCAAGAAGAATCATAATTCTGGTGTAGCAGTTTTCATCTTTTTTCAGTTTGCAGACATCTAAAACATTGCCAGAGGTGGCAGGGAACTTTAGGCAGCAAAGGCAAACAATAAGCTTAGGGAATTTTAGGTCACAGTTCTTGACTTAGTTATAGATTACCCAGCAGTATTTAACTGATCCAGTTGAGGTACAAATATGTGATTACTATTGTACTGAATTAGCCAAAGTACACAACGAAGATGTTTATACTGGACTTCTTTTAGGCCAGCTTTTTTTGACTGCAGGAGAAGAGATGTTATCTGATGCATCACAAAGCTAGAGTGAGCTGGACAGACAATACTTGATCTTCATGAAATCCGCTAGTGCAAAGTTAACCTTTCAAAAATACCAGAACAAATTTCAACCAGCACAAGTTCATTTTGGATCAACATTTTCTGTCACATTTTTGACCTAATATTAGGTACCCTAGGGTAGGATTTGTTATATCACAAAACCCTAGACTTAAATTATGAGTGATTTAAGACTATGATTGTTTTGTTGGAGAACTGCATCAGCTCAGGCAGGACTGCCTCCTTTCACTTTAAAATCAGATATTCCCACGCCTGGAATGCTTATTCCATTGTAAAGATGCAACTGTGTGTCAAAATGCAGAAGGAATCAAATCAAGGAAGTTAAGTGGAAGTGACTCAAGTTAAAAGTCATCAGGAGGGGTAAAAAAAAAAAGACATTACTGGGTTATTTTTAATCCAGAAGAATTCCCTGTATGGCCTCGCAGCAATTCATACCAGAATAGCAAGAAACATAGCATGGAGGCAACAAGAGTTGGGAGGCAAAAATTAATCACAGGGAATAACATAATCCATCACAGCTGCTGAAAAAGGTCATCTTTTTGTGGACCCTGTAGCCAACAAATTCTGACAGTTCACAGAGGAGCAGTATGGAAACCACTTTTCCAGCAGGATCCACAGAAACAAAAGCAACAAGTTATGTAACGGTATTTGACTTACACATCTGAAATTTCACCCGCTGGCCAACAGTCAGTATCAAGCAAACTGTTAGGCATAAGTCCCATACTCCTTTAAAGCCATTATTCCTTGAATATACGTACTCAGCGAATGTACCCTTTGATTTGAGCCACGTCCTACTCTGCAATCAGCTGCAGTCTTTAAGGGATATTGAATGCCTTTAGTAGTTCTTTACAAATATGTCTATGCAGTTTTCGGAAAGAAAAGAGAGGTTGGGAGAAGGGTTGCTCGTTTAAATTGCAGCACTGCTTGACTAACTGTTAAGCTTTACCCAGTGTGAAACTTGATTCACTTTGTTGTCAGTGGTAACTTTATAATTAATTACTTTGTAATCAGGTTCTGCTCAACTTCCCTTAACCACAGCAGAGTGCAATTTTCTCTCTTATTTTAGCCACAATTGCTCAGTTTGCTTTATCTCTTTAGTAAAATCAAAGGATTGAGTTTAAATTCAGTTCTGACTCCCACTGTAGTTCTTTTCTCTAAGGCCTTATTTAAGAAGTTCCGTAAATTGCGCTGGTGACTTGAAATACTTAATGAAATGGTATGGGAAGGCAGGAATGGAAAAGCAAAAAACAAAACCTCCCAAACATCTGCTGTCACCAAAGAATGAGTAGAGTAATCTGCCGCAGTGCATTAGCAAGACAAAAGGCTTTTGCTTATCCAGGTGTTTTGACTTCATTTTGTAGGCCCCTTTTGTGGAGGTATAGCAAAAGCTGGAAGTTGTATGTGGGAGGGCAGCGGGAACTCTTCAGGTTTTGAGCAAGGGCTTTGGGAAATGGGCAACCGTTTTGTGGGAGGCTTCACTGTATATCAACTAAATTGGAGAATGAGGTGTTTGAATGAATGCTTATAATAATTGGTTGGTCTGTCTGCAGGGCACACAAGGGAAGGAACTGGCAGGGGTTCAAAATAGGAGGAAAGTAATTATTTGTGCAGTGGATTATATGCAATCTCTTCTTAGCCAGAGATCTGAATTGAAAAGATACGAGTTAAACAGTCAAAGAAAGCACCTTTTAGGAAACTTTAGAAGTGTTTGACGTAACATATGTAGAGGAAAAAGACTAAACTAAACAGAAATACAGAGGACAGAAATTTGAGAGTCCATTTAAATGCAGTTTAGTAGTCTGTCTTATAAAATATTGTCTTTAATTTTCTTTGCAGTGTTCTGAGTCAAAATATTTAGCTTTAATTGGAAGCATATGTGAGAGGTGTATGCATGTGTACATTTGATGGCCTAGAGTTGGTGGACTTCAATATTATATTATATAGAGACTGTGAAACCTTTACATACACACTCTTGCTGTTCGTAGGGGTATATAGGCAAATTATGACTTGTGCACCACTCCTTCAATTTGCAAACACTTCCAGTAGAGCCTTCTACATGCACAGCAATTCACCTACCCACTGTAAATTGCAGGAAGATCATTTGCCCTAATTCATCAAAATCACCATCATGGCATACGTGCCAGGAATTGCAGCAAAACTAAGTATGAACTTGAAAAATAATTCTATGCCTCTTGTACATAACAATGGGTGAAATACCTTACTAACAGCAAAATAGTATTATTATTCTAATATGATTGGATCAGAGAGTTCTCTAAATTGCTAATGCTAGCTTAAGTATCTAAAATTGTATGGCTAAAATTTCTGTAGTTACTGAAAATTATAACATTTATCATATTATACCTTTCAATTAGATACATATATTTAGATTACAAAATTATCAGTATAAATTGTCTACCTTGACTACCTGGCCACAGAAACAGATTTTAGATTTCAGAAATACAAGAAGTAGTTCACAATTTATAATGGAACATTTCTTAGTGTAATGATAGCACTCATGGGCCATATATAAATCAACAGGTAAATCATATTATTCTTCAGTTTTCTGTTCAGAGAATTTCTGGAATTATACTTGAGAAATAACAGCTTTAATTTTACTTAAATCCAATTTAGACTTAGCTCTCACATGAATTTCTGTAAGAGCTTATGATTTTCCTTCAAGAAAACTTTTCACGTTAAGAAAACTTAAAAATAGGCACCAGAGAAAGAAAAAACAACTTGAACCGTTTCTGATGTAGTTGCCAGAAAGTGACAATTTCTGTCTCTCTACTTTTTTATCACAGTTATCCATCTCTAAGTCTATTTTTTCTCCTCTCTTTGATTGTTCAGTACTTATAAATTTATAAACCTTTATATCACAAAAGGTTATGTTTTGATAATGATAGCCATCTCTTCAGTTAATTTTTTCTGAAATTCCATCGATCAGGCAAGCTGAACATATAGAAAAGGACAATAAACAAACATAAACACCAAATACAGTATAAAATATAATGTGAACAAGGAACTTAGAAAAAGCAAGGAAAGCCCTCTTTCTTGTATATGGTTCTGGAAACTGTTCTACAGCTTTTCCACCAGTATTTATGGATCTGGTGAAGGAACGGCTGGGTAAGGTTCCCTAACTAGTTTTATCCATCCTGGTGCTTTTTAGACCTAACAGTCCACTAATCTCTGACTGCATTTAATGCCTTTAAAAGCTTTCTCTCTTCTGATAGTTCAGCAAGAGTGGAGGAATGCATTTTTCCACCTTCCTTGACAGTTTCTGTCAAGTCTAAATAGAAAAGTATCTCTGCAATTGATAGTAATATCAACACTGGGAA
This sequence comes from Apteryx mantelli, assembly GCF_036417845.1. Classification (NCBI taxonomy): domain Eukaryota; kingdom Metazoa; phylum Chordata; class Aves; order Apterygiformes; family Apterygidae; genus Apteryx; species Apteryx mantelli. The sequence continues at coordinate 22,597,499 of NC_089983.1, read as the reverse complement.
GATGCTTGTGTTTTCCCAAGTCAGTGACTAGGGACCCTTTTACGTCTATGAAACTCGCACACATGCAATAATTGACATTTTTCACTGCAGCATTGCAGGATCAACAAACTGGGTTTAGGCCAGTCAGCCTCTTTTAGTGTCTAAAATAGTTTAGACCCTCCCTCCTGCAGAAATGCTGCAGAATTGGGGGTCTAGTATTTTGGGGGAGCAGGAAAAGGAAGGGAAGAAGGTAAGGAAAGAAGTCTGTGCTTTTCCTCAAACCCATTTTGCCACTCAAGTTAGCACAAATTAATTTTAGGACAGTGATGAAAATGTTACACATTCTCTTTTTAAATCAGTAGCAATTATATAAAGTAGTCTATTTTAACTGGATGTGAACTCAAATCCCCCCAAATCTGGGGAGTTTGGATTTAACTTTTTTCCACTCAGAGATTTTTTAGCCTCTTAGAGACAATTCTAGCTAAATCAACAAAGAGAACAAATATACTTATCTATGAGAAGCAAGCTATTTTGTCACTAATAAATTCACAGCTCAGATATGGAACTCACTCCTTACCCTAGATTCAGCAGTGGTGGAGATGAAAGAAGTTACTTGCAAGGAAGATGCTTACTCGCAAAAAAAGGTAAGGTAGGGGTCAGCCTGGTGTGTGGGTGACATTCAGCAAAGTCACAGACAGCCACAATATACTGCAGACAGAGTGCACACCATTTCATATAACGATGGGGAACACAGGGTTAAGTCAAACCTATCTGAAGATTAAGGGGAATACCAAACACTGTTAGGAGCTCTGCTCTAAATCTGGTTCTCCAGGTTCTGAATCAAAGTGTTTTAAAGAAGCTGTTTCTGTCTCAGAGGTTACTATCACTCTCTGTCAGCATCTGAAAAGAAACTCTCCTAGGCAGCAAATCTTCCAGGCCTGTTGAGACTGAAATACATTTAAGCTGGAGACTTAGTTACTGTCTACAGCAAGATCCTGAAAGAGAATGAAAGGCTAGGGGAGAATAAGTGCAGTCAGCGGCATTAAATGGTCTCGGGAGGAGCCACCTGCCCAGGATGAGTGACAAGAGTCCTTTCTAAGTGGACCTTGTGCAGCACTCCCATTCACTCAGGCAGCATGAATTCTAGCAGGGGCTTGAGTGGCTTTTGCCTTTACTCTTCTGCATACCAAAGAATTATAAAGAATACATTATTATAGGAGTTATTTTGCTGTCACTTGTTATTTGTTTTTGTCTTCTCTCTGAATTACAAACACAGGAAAAGCTCATAGTCTGAATTCAAAGAACAGATACTCATGTCAAGATAAAAATGTACACAACCCATCTTTCAAGTCTTGTTTCAGTGAACTTGTGTTTTTATGTGCAGGTGTAAATAAATTCAGTAATAATGCCAAGAATCAAGTTATTAATTTCAAATTAATCTTTTCTTATTTGCTAGAGAATCTCCTTGTTCACAGCATTGCTGCAGTTTCAGTGTAAAGATAATGGAGTTGGACTGGAGGTTGCTATATAGAAAGCAGAGCTTGATTACAAGGCCACAGGGACTGGGTGAAAATTGGTTGTAGTTTTGGTGTTATTCAAAACATCCAAGCTTTCATCCAGCACTTAGGAGAGCATGAAGACAACAAGGGCTATGCAAGCTTGTACAGCAGAAACTCTGTAGAAAGGCTCTTTCATCCAAGAGTATTCACAATGCCCAGCTTTTACTGGGCATTCAAATGATGATTTCTCATTTATCCTTAAGAATATTCAACTTAATTATCATATATAATATCATCCATTTACAAAAACAGAACAAAACAAAGCAAAACAAAACAAAGCAAAAAAAAGTCACTTGAGGTTAAATGTATACAGAATTCTGCAGACAAATACATAATTAAACATCTAGAATGCTAAAAGCTGAAAAGCTAACAGAAAATAAAAGCTTATTTTAAGCAAGAAACTACTATGCAATTTTTAAATACTATCCAGAGAGTTATCTAAAAGAAATCCAATGTTCTTTCAGAAGTAATGATCAGCTTGTAAGCAGACGATCAGCACTCTCACTCGGCAAAATACAGTAAAATCTTGTTGAAATCACATGTATACATTGGTAAAGATTATGTAGGCCTGTGGACTCTACAAGCAGGAACAGATTCAGCTCTACAGTTCGTCTTGAGCATGATGTAGATTTATTACTATAAAGGTGTAATTTGGCTTTACACGTGCTCAGTTTCCTTAACAGTTCCCTTCCCCAAGATGAACCAGTTCTCCTGACTGACAATTTATAAAAGAATCCTTCCTCAAAAGAGATTATCTGTGACAGTCCTACTTATCTGTCCTTCTCCCTTAGCACATATTACCACATACGTATTTCTATTTTCATACCTCCACATCGCAGAATGAATTCTTTTCCTTAATGACTTGATGCTTACACTACAAATTGAGTATAATATCTGCTCTGAAAAAAATTTAAACTTTCCCCATACAATATTCAGAACATTGTCTAGTCAGTGATTTTATTTGATTTCGTATTAACTACTGAGTGAGTGAATCACTGGAAAGACTGAGAAATAGTCAGCTCAGCACTTATCTAATAATATAGCCTGTTTCTGTTAAGTAGCCCTACCCTGTCCTGCAGTCACAACTGTCATGGCACCAGCTTGAGAAAGACAAGAGTCTACAGTTTTCAGACACTTCAGTTCCATTTGATTTTAATAAACCACAAACTCCAACTACAGCTTTAGCTACTCCTAAAGGTGTGAACCTTATTTCTTGGAGCTGTTGCACTCAGTTTCATTATTGTTTAGTTATTTACATTAGTTTGTATAATGAAACAATTCCACTCAATAGTCGGAGGCAACTTAAAACAAAAACATTTCAAATTAAGAGGCTAGTAGTAATAGAGAACTTATGAAATAAACAAAAGCAGCAGCTTAGATGTTACACTAATGGAAGTCAGCACAAACTTGCGGAGGTCTATGGTTGTGGAAACTCAAGCGGCAAGATGTGTGGCATCAGGAAATGATGAAAATACTTGCTCCATTGGGTACACTTTGAGGTTTCCAGGGGCAACATGGTTCCCAAAGTGCATAATGTTAAATAGAGTGATGATAGGATTCAGAGCAAGTATTCAAAGGCATATCACAGAGAAGTTCTTATAAACCCCTGACCACAACTTAAAACTGACTTTTCAGTGAAGCAAACCAACTTTCCCCTGAAAGAAAGCAGATGGTGGAGACTTCCTTTCCCACAGCCTGCTTGAATTTCTATCCAATGCATAGGAGTAGCAGATGTTGCCATAGCCAATGCATCTAATCCTCTAAGTGCTGTGGGTTACCCACAGATTTCAATCAAACATTCTCCTTTGATGGCTGATGCACCATGTAGCATTTATGTCACACCTTTTGAAGCTCAGTATTTCAAAACTCTCCAGCTAAAATAATTATGCCATTTCTTTGCTTCCAAAGCAACAAACATAATGTGTGTTTATTTATTTGTAATATCCTGACATCAGCTTTCAGAGCAAAAACAAGCCAAATATTTGAAAGGAGACATTGAAGTTTGAGGGTTTTAGAACACACTGGTTTCATCTCTGACAAGTTGCAGGTATTTAGTTACATTTACACCAAAAGTCTATATTGAAATTTTCATTTAAATGGAGTGAATTACACATAGCAGGTGCATAATGATGGCCCCTTCAAATGGTCCTTTAATCAATTTTTAGTATTGTTAAGCATCAGAATAATTTACAAAAAACAGAGACATAGCATCCCTTTGCTAGCTAAGCATCTTTTAACACAGACTTCTTCACCTGCACTCTCAAGAGGGAAAGTACTAATATCTTCTCTGGACCTGCAATAATACACTTACCTACACATACTGACAGGAATGATGAAACAGCTCCAGAGAGGCTGATTCTGAAGATAACATTTACAAAATCACATCAGAGCTAAGAGAGTGTTAACCTGAAAGGACTTACCTGCATTTGAATTTGGATAACAGTTCTCACTACTCCTATGTCTTTTAAATTAGGTGATTGAACCTTAGATTAATGTCACTTACTGTATAAGTACCATCATATAGCATAGAGATATATTTGTATTGTGATAGCAAATACTAATCACTGCTTAGAAATAAGTCTCTCATTTGCTAATTAGTCACTTTAACAAACAGATGAAAACGATCTTTCCCAAGGAAAAGAACAAAAGCCAAGGAGAGAATCTACTCACATTCCTTTGAGTCGTTGCCACATTTTCTCTGCATGTCCTCCTATTTGATACTTTATAGAGGTGCTTTCCAGTTCCCGAGTTGTGTCCGCAGCTCGAGCCCCCATGGTTATTGTCCTACAGCGATACAGTTACAGTCAGGCTCAGCAGCAAGTAAAAGCATTCCTCAGTCCACTACAAATGTCAGAAGATCCACGCATGTTATACAGTAGCAGCTCGCGTATCAGAACACATCAGAATTACAACGGCTGAGAGAAGACTCTGCCTGAATTGCTATTTGTTTTACTAGACAAATTCACTCTTCCCTCACACACACACAAGCACAGAGCAGTACAAACAGCTCCTCTGACCTCACGAGTCTAATCCATACATGTGAGCCTGCTACTATACTACAAACTGACTGACTGCTGAAGCTCCTTTCTCATGCGCTTTGTCTGTTGTAGGAATATGCACAGAAGCACAAAAGATTCCTTAAAATGGACTACAATTCATTGCTATGTGGGATAAATGTGAGTGGCTTTAACAATCCAGAAGGAAAGAAAGGCTGATTTCTGCTATGCAGGTTGGAGAAACAGGCTGCAGTACGAAAGCAGATGGTAGAAGCCAGTATCAGCCACATCACCCTACAGAAAGAGTGCATGTTTAAATGCCACAGCTTTCATCTCTTTAGTTGATCCTGAATTGATTCTTAATGAATAAATATCAACCAGCCTCTCAGCAAAAACATGACTGAACAAATGCTAAGTCAGTACTGAAGTCATGTATAAATCCCTGCAAAAGAGGAATCAGAGAGCTCTACAGGTTGTTATTGGAGGAATATGCTGTAATGATGACTATTCACCTTCTCCTAGCAACTCCACACAGTAGGTAACCGTCAATTTTACTGGTGGAAAATGCAGCAGCTGCAAAACAGCCTGCTCAGTGAATCCTTTGGGACAACAGCACGCGTGTGTCAAAATCTGATGCTGAACTGCTTACGTCTGCCAGCAGAACAATTAAGTGCACGCAAACGGCGAAAGGGTTGAGGACTAAGTGGCATGTCAGCTGTGCGCAGATTGTCAGCTCTGTCTTTCAAGCACAGACCTAAGCACCTAGTTGCACAGTCAAAGCTGCTTTTTGGAGAGGGCAAAGGAGAGGATTTCACTGCTTGCTCAGTCATTGACTTGGGTTTGCAGAGCTCCTCCTGTACTTTGAATAGCACCTGTCTTCATTTGTGAGTCAGTAACAATATTCATTTCTGAAGCAGCAGCCAAAGAATCAAGCATACCACAGACTTTTCTTAGTGATCATGTTTGTTTCAGTCAGAGTAAGAGCTGTACAAGATGCCAGGCAAGAGAGGTGTGCCAAATAGGAGTAAACATGTCTAAGCCTTGCCAGCTACTGCTGTCACCACCAGCCAAGGAAAGGGGCTTTAGGTCCATGATGGAATGGTGAGAAAGAGTCTCCTTGGGATGCTGACTGGAAGGGGCTATGTGATGCATATCTCAGTATGACTTTAATTAGACAGCTTTATCCGTGTTAAATTTTATAAAGATGTGAGATGAGGAGAGGTCCCCCTCTGATGCAACTGGCAGAATGGGTAATATCGTTAGGTGCTCAGGCTCATACAGAAAAATAAAAAGAGATTCACTGCTTTGAAATAATCCTAACACTCCTCAGAATTTTCTGATCAATTTTCTTCTGCTAGGATACTTTTCCATATATGTCATAGATTTAAAATATCTCCTATGGGAGTTATAAACCTGCATTAGATGTGCCTTTTATCCACTGATTTCAATCAGATAATTAAATGGTACATTTCATTTATTTCTATGGTTTTAACACATACACAATTCTAAACTTGTATTATTTCACTGAATTTCACAGAACTTTTCCTGACTCAGACATATAAGAATCAGTCCTGTGCATTTCACCAGCAACGTTTGAAAAACAGCCACTGGATGAGCCACATCTTTAATAATTTTCAAAGAGCACAAGACAATAGTAAAGAGATACAAACAGCTGTTTTCTCCAAAACTGCAAAGCATTTCTTCGGTTAAAGAAGTCAGCAGTATCTTTCAAACTTCACTGAGCAACCGCTTAGGAACTTCCAGACTTCCCACTACCATTACACATGGAATCCTACTAAAGCTTGTAAGAAACAGTATAAATATATCCTTCCATGGAATAACTAATGAGAATCTCACACACTAATCTGGTTTCTTCCCTGCCTTTTAACTACCAGACATCTGAAGCAATGCAAAAAAAAAAAAAAAAAAAGTATTTATATAAACCACATAAACCTCCAGGGACAGAGGGATATTTTTAAGGGCCTATTTTTTCTCATATTTCCCTGCTCTTGTCCAATTCTACACAGAAAAAATAGTGGTGCGTGTAAGCTGTTCTCTCTCCCCCACAAGCAAATAAGTTGGTGAAAATATATTGCTTTGGTTTACTGTAGAGAGGTATTATCAGCAGTCAATATCCTTTGGTAAGGGAGTAAGGAACAAGAGCCAAAACAATATCACTGTGAGTGCAGATATACCTGCTAATTTCACCAAAACTCCCTGAAGGAAAATAGTAACAAGTGTTCCTTGTGGGACTGCACCGCTGAAACAGAAATTCCCCCAACAGAGCACTATCCAGGCTTCAGCAAAAGCCTCCCAAAGGTTTTTCTTGAGGACTTTTATAGCAAACCACCAGAGATGACCCTGAATGACAAAACTGTGTCTTTGGGTATGACAGAAATAGCAGGTAACACACAAAAACAGATAGATAAGGCATTAGATAAGACAGCAGGTAGCCAGAGCAAGTGTTGTGTCTGCCCCCATGGAGAGAGAAACAAACCACAAAAATTGAAATAAAGCTTTTAGTTACGGTGCTATCTCGGGAAAGCGAGCAATGAAATCTTCATGGAGATGCGGAGGAAGGAAGGACCCTTCTCTCGCTTTAGCTTCTGTGAATAACGCGCAGAGAAAGAAGTAGCATCTTCTCCGCACCTCTCCTCCGCTCAGAAGAAGGCAGGCCCAGAGGCTGAGGAATGAAAGCAGGGCCAGCACCACGCTGGCAGCGAGAACCGACACGGGGCAGAAGCAAGAGGAATTTGCTGCTGCAGACAGGGCAACCATTAATTACAGCCCCAACGTAACACCGAGGGGATCAGGGAGGGAGATAGGGCTGACACGACTTGCTCAGAAACACGTCTGCGTCCTTGTGGTACAAACTGGTCTAATGACGATCCGGAATACTAAACAACGAGCAGTCACTCTAGGGACTGACATTAACCAGAAAGATAAAGGCTCAAATGATAAATTACCTTAAATAGTTTTTCTTTGGCCGCTTCCTGTTCTTGTTCTGCTTTCCTGTTTTGCCCTGGCCAATCCAGTATTAGTGCTATGGTCCCAGCAAACTGTTATTAGAGCCCATTTTCCTCCTATAAAAATATAATGTTTTTTGTCCTTTGCCCACAGCTTTTTTTTTTTTTTAAGTTCAGCTTAAAATTTCTGGATTAAAATGAACTTTAAAGGAAAGGCTCTGTGAGGCAAGATGGAGATATATTAAAATAAGAAAAATTATTTTTTCACCCTTAATTAAGGCAAAATAAAACTGCCCCAATGTCACTTAATGCTCAGATATGAAGCTACACTAAATGGTAATGTGTCCTAAGGCCCTTTCCCTGTTAACCAAAAATGCTTCCCTTCAGTAAGAGTAACTATCAATGTTATACACAAAGAAGTAATTTCATTTTAAAGTCTACTCAGTAGTAAAGAAAGGCTAGCTTTTCAGTATTGAATAATAGGAGACATTTATAGTTATGCCAAAATCACACAGTTGCAATGAAAATACCTCCCTACCCTAAAACTGGGAAAATCCTGCAGCTAGACCAGTAACAGATTGGCTGGGGAAACGGGAAGAGGGGCTAGTGCAGCTTGTGACAAGGAGAATTAGAGCTTTATTTTAAATAAATCCTTTGCTCCCAAAGGGAAATTAAATATGCTGCTTTGTTTGAAATTATCTACAAAACATATAACTCAAGACTAACACAGAAGACAGAAGTAACGAGAGGCCTGCAGGGTGATTTCTCATACTAATACTCATCCTTCCAAACCTGACAACACCAACCTCCCTGTGGGGGAACTGCAGGAGAGCCATGAACCAATTAAGAAATTTGAAAACACCAGAAAAAAAAAAAAACAGATAAATTTCTTATAACTAGTTGCAGCATGCATTAAGTATGTATGCCGAATGTCCTGGCCCTGATCTAGCAAGGGCTAACACACACCTAGTTTTCAGCAGGTAAGGCACTGCATTTATTTGCTGGGTGGGACACAGAGCTCAGCACCGTGACAGCATGACCAGGTTTTACTGCTTAACATTGTAGATTAGAACTATCCCACTGAACACCCACCACTTCACTGGAAAACTAATTGTGTGCTTTTGTTATCCAGCAGCATTTTTTTTCTACTACAGGAATGCTTTCTGCTACAAATATAATTCTTAGATGTTGTGATCATACATGTATTATTGACCTATACATATTATTGAAATATTGCTTATTTGCAAAGCTGCAAAACGTACAAATTTAGCACTCTGCTTTCTACTTAAAACTTTTTAAAGACCAAAGGTGTTTGTAACTTTTTCAAGTCATCAGTTAGCCTTGTGCATACCTAATATGATCACTTGCATAATACAATTGCTTTTAATACAATTGCCTTCAGCAAGCCCACAAACTTCTCTTGAAATAAAGCATATCAGAAGCTACCATTTTTTAAAGACTTTATGTGACACAGAATTGACCAGCTCTTTGAAATCTGTTCCTGTTGTTGCTCCTTGCCTATGTTTTTCCAGTTTTGGTTTCCAGTTATTGGCCCTGGGTATGACTGCGACTGTGGATAAGGACTGCCTCATTTGAAAGGCTAACCAATGGCATAGGGCTTTACACTGTTTCAGTCTCCCAGTTTTCTAAATTCAGAAAAAATGCTTTACAATTTTCACATCAAAAGTGAAAGGGAAGAGGAAGGGGAAAGGGAAGGGGAAACAAGCATGCAAAAACATATACTAGCACACTATGTTCTCCCAAGATTTCCATCCTAGCCCTTAGGATCCCTCCTCTGTGACAAGATAAAGCAGCTGAAGCTGAATTTACTTGTACATTATGCTCTGAGGTGGAGCTCCCTTTGATAAAACCATGATTTGTCTTCCCTCCTTATCACCTTTTCATTTATACGTACATAAACCACAGACCGAAACTCCAGAGACTGATATAAACACAAAATACTTATTAGAAGAAAAAGTACTGAAATTTTTCACAATTGCTGTTTTGGTTTCCAGCTGCACACAGATAATTTCCAAAAAAACCACCCTCTCTCTTATCAGAATACAAAACTGTGAGACCATGTTTTGTCTGACACTGTTTACATATCCCAAAGTATAAGTAATGCCACTGGTTTGTATAAACTCTACTATATTTTCCTGTAACTGTGTTCCTTTTCATTTTGTATATTCTGCACATTTTCCAGATTTCAATTCTCTTCCTGCAAATACTCACAAAGATATGGATGATTATTCCCATGATGAATGTCATTAAATTGTTTAATCCATTTAGCATGCTTTATTCCCCTAAAATTAGTGAGTGATAATCTGCCTATTGACATGTCAGAAGAGGAAACTGATAAATGCATTAAAAGACTATAAGCAGGTCACCGGTTTTCCATCCATCCATGCAGCAATTCATGTCACAATATGCTAAGAACAGAATTAAATCAGGTCTTAGCTTAATAAAAGTTTTCTGTGACTATTCTGTGATAAATGTATTTTCCAGGTACACTAAAGGATTAATTTAATTTACTCTAAAGCCCGCACATCCTGCTCTGGTAGCTTTAAAGAGCCACAAAGTGGTACTTTCATTTTAAGTACCATCACACTGCCAAAATGACCTTAACAAAAAATTAGAATACAACCTTCTTTAGCAACATTCAGTGTATTTACACCAATTCATTCTCATATAATATGAAATCCTATTCCCCTTCCAAAACTTCTGTTGTCTGTCACAGCACAGACTCTTAGATCTAGCTGTAACGAGTACACTGCATCTTAGAACAGAAGAAAATGATAATCCACAACAGCAAGGCTATTCACCAATGTTTCAGACTTTAAGGAGACTCAAACACAAGTGAATTTTGTTTAAATGAAAAGGATATATACGAAATCAGAAGACACATACAATATATAAAAGAATGCAGCAGAGACCATTTTATTTCTGCTCTCACACAGATGATCAAAGCAGTAAGATAAAATAACAACGGGGAAGTGGCAACAGAGAAAAGTAAGCAGATGAACAGGGCAAGCTGGAGGCAAGAGTGCCTAATGTATTTGTTACCAGCTTATCTTAATACCAAATTCAAAGATATTCTTGTGGATTGTTTTTTAATTATTTACTTAGATAGAGGGTTTTTCATAAAAGGAATTTCAAATTGTTGTAGTAACTACTCTTACTTTTGAGAGGAAAACATGTCTTCTGTTCACCTCAAAGCATTAAGCAATATTTTAGCCCAAGAGACTGAAATACACTTTTTACCCTTATGGAGCTATTTTCACCTGTATTGCATTGCAAATAATGGAATTAAATCACTAAAGAACTTTAAAGAAGTGAATAACATATGGATCTGGCCTAAGAAGGCTAGCATTTGAGCTTTTTACTGGAGATCACATGTTATGCTTTCCTGAAAATTTGGAACTATCATCAGAATTTTGGGGGGAAGCTGAGCAACTTTGGGGATCAGCTAAATAGCACTGAATGCCAGTAGAGTCAAAAGTTACCTGGTACTTTTTGCATAAAACTTCAGGTATGATAGAGACTTTATCATCAAATTCTGCCCTTCCACAACTATTGTATACTGTTTAAATGTATAATAATATTTGGTGTTCCAAAAATCAGAAGAAAACACAAAACAAAAAGGGGGAGTTTTTCAAGCCTATCTTCTCACACCTCTGGATGCTTGTATCAGTCCCACAAGAGTCATTTGTAATGTGCGCTTGTAAAAATCAGAAAAATCCCAAAGGTGTGTACAAAAATCTAAACCCTGATTATCTAAAACCTAGCTAGAGGATTTGAGTTTTAGATTATCAGAAAATGTTTTCATCCTCAAATAATAAGCAAGTAAATACTGAATACTCTACTACCTCCTTTCCTACTTAACAGACTCTAGAGAAAGGCAAGCATTTGTAACTAAAAGCATTTTACTCTGGGTTGTCCAGTTTTATTTGGGAGCTTTCTAACCAATGACAGAAAAAAGCCCCAATCCCACCCCAAATCTATTTTCCTGTAGAGAAAACACAAGGAAAGAGCATTATGTATGCACTGACTGGCTGGAAAAATAGCAAGGAAGGCAGATGATAAGAATCAACAAAACAAAAAAATAGCTTATAGAATAATTTGTATTTTTGCTTTACAGCATCATTGATAACTATTTTGAATTTATATGATAAGTGTTAGGGAGTAACAGAACAGAATCAAAATTGTTCAGGGAAGTAATTCTGCACATACCACATTATTGTATGTGGAACTAGACATCATGGAGCAATTGTGAAGTATAACTGATTTCAAGCATGATTAGATAATACATCTGTTATTCTTCACAATTGCTCCATGATATCTAGTTCTAGTTAAGGATAGTTCTAGTTCTAGATGTCTAGTCTAGTTAAGGATAAGAATAATTTCAACAGCAATGGCTGTTAAACACAACAGTCCAGATGCAACCTCCAGCTCAGGAGGTCTACAAGCTGTGGGATGTCATAAGGTAGAAAAGAATATTAGAGAAGGATCAGTCTATATATCTATTCTTTGTTGCACCCCTTTCCTAAGTATTTTCTCTTGGCCATTGTTGGGAACAGAATCCTAAGCTAGAGAAAACATGGTCTGATCCAGTATGGTAGTTCTTATGTCTTTATTCAATACACAAGCACCTCTTTTGATATAGAAAAATATCATTTTGACCCATCTTAAAATAAAAAACTATGTAATACATGCTTGATTGAGCTATATTCCAATTTCATCATGGCATAAGGCTGAACAACAGTGGTCTCTTTCCCAGTTCAATATTTTATTGCTATAAAGTCTATAGAAGGAGGAGTTTTCCTCCTTAATTTATGACGCAGGTTTCAAAAAAACTTTGCAAAATACCTTCTGCTTCAGTAAACAAGAAGATGGAGCTATTGGTACTGGCATACACATGCTAGAAAAGTGAGTATATAGGGATCCCTAACAAAGAGCCAAGAAATGTTCCCCATGTCCTTTAACCTTGCCTGAGTAATATGCTATATAGTGTAAAACCTACGGTAGAGACATGTAATGAACCAGAGAAAATTGGCAAATGCAACCTTAATTTTCCAAAAATTCAAATTGTACAAAATTATTATTCTCTATAAGTCAATGTGAAAGAGAAGAGAATTGTACTGAATATTGATTAAGTACATGATGCGACTGTGTTGGAGTATGCACAATATTATCTGATTTAGAATGAGTCTATTCAGAACCACCGCACTTCAGGGACTTGCTATATCACTTGAAATTTAAGTGCTGCTGAAATCAGAAGGGCCGGTTCTTAACATATTCTGCATTTTAACCTTAATTCCAGTAAGATGGATTCCAGCCTTTGGTTTATAAACATTTTAAAAGATGAGTGGAGTATTAAAGTGATGGTAAAAACTGACAGCACATTTAAAAATCAGTTCAACAGTCTAGCATGCAAAAAGATTAACAACAAGAGCAAAACTCAGCTTACAGTCAGATGTTTAGCATCACTTGAACATGTTTAATATCATTGGAATATGCAAGTTCAACCAAAGTGTAAAGGTAAAGTTTAGGTAAATCGTAAAGCTGTGCTGGCAAAATATATCTGTCAAGTTTTTCACATCAACCCATGATTTGGCTTAAACATCTTCACGTGTATTTTCCAATGGAAAATTTAAAGAGAAAAATACATGAATTCAAGTCAAAAGACAGATCTGAAATAATGTGTTTTAAAATAAAATGTCTGTGTCTTTCTTAAATATTAGATTGCTAAGAATGACAGATTCTGAAAGCATAATTTAATTACCCTGCTTTCTTAATTTGTACATTATTAACCCTTGAGCAATTAAATGTTAAATATACATTGAAAGAATGACCTTAATAGGGGCCAGCAAAATTATTCCCATTTGCAAGTTAAAAACTGAGGTCAGAAGAGAAAATGAACTATCCTTAATTCCAATGCATAACTGATAGAGCAATACATTAGCAAAAATTTGACATCTTCCATAGGTCATACAACCAGCAGAGTTTTCTACCTTAAGAATAGCTCAAACTCCTCTACCACAGACTGTTTTCATTAAAATGTTTTTTGCAGCTGACATTATTCCACTGTTACTGATATATTCTACTGCCAGGTGGAGTGTGAACCAGAAAATATCATTACTCCATCTCTTATCTTATCCACTCACTTTGTACAATTACAGTATCGATGCCTAACCTTTGATATGGCTGGTGAAGTTGCACTAGGAATTGATGGGATAAAAACTTATTAAAAAAGTGCAAAGGAAGAGCAAGCCATATTCATCTTAGTTCATTAGGATCCTTTGGGGGGGCTTATTTTTCTTCAGTTTGTATGTGTATTTATCATTATAATCTAGGTTGCCATTTCCTTGAATATGCTGCCTGCCAGTACTAATCACCATCAATGTAATTTCTGGCCAAGGCTGTCACATTTACATAGTTGTAAACCTTCTATTAATGACAAAAAAATGCCTGGAGGTTAATTTGGACTGAACCTATGTCAAGTTAGTCTCATCCAGCAGCTGGAGGAGTGAATTTAACTTATTAAATTCAAAAATCTTCAATAAACCAGTGGGGTGGTTTCTCCTGAAATAGCACCCAGACTGCCTGTAAGCCAAGCACGGAGTCCCCCTTTCACAGAAGGGGAGAGGGCGGAAGAACGGCCGCCCCATCTGGCACGGGCACCTTCGCAGCTTCCGCCTCTTCCTGCTCCAGGCAGCTATCGGCGAGGTGACCCTACTGCGAATTTCAGGGTATAAACGAGTATATGCAAAATACGGGAAGTGTTTAGATAAACTCTTGTGTCTAGTTTTAGGCATCAAGCTTTAACAGTGTGAGCAAACTGGAGTAAGTCCAGAAGTGAACAAGAATGATTTGAGGATTTGTCAGAAGACATGGTATAAAGAAACAACGAAAGAACTGTATTGTCCAGTCGAGAGATTAAAAGATTTTTGTTAAATGTAATACTTCTTTCTCTTGTATCTTGGATGATAATACTTAAAAAATTCAAGGTTCTCAAGGTTTAGTCAGGGTAGCAGAAGTAGTAATCAGTTTAATTTGTACCAAACACAATTCAGGCTAGAAATTAAGAAACATTCTCTAATTACGATAGTTAAACCCTAGAGCTGGATACCCAGGGTGATAATGGAATCTCTTTCACTAAAGCTTACAAAAAGGACAGACAAAAAATCAGAAAAATCAGAAATGTAGATGATCCCTTGTATTTCCATGTTCTTAATCTTGATTTAGAAAATAGGTGTTCTAATTAGTTTTGAGTTAAGATATTCAAATATATCCTATAAAAAAAAGATGGCGGGGGATCCCACAGAGAAGCAATGGGATAGCACATTATAAGCACAAGAACACTCAGCTACTCACAGGAGAATTCTCATGATTGGTAAACTCAAATTTTCATTTCCATTAATAAAATCCAGTCATTTTCCTATAAAGAGAGAAAGTGTTTTTAAAAATATTCATGCTATTAATCTAGCATTCTAGAAACTCATCAGCAACAAATAATCCTTTGCACTTCACTCAAAATGAAAATATTTCTGATTCTGATTCTCCAGAAAGTATCTATTGAAAGTAATGAATATATGTGCATGTTTTGTGGTCTAAAAAGAGTAGTTTCTTCTAGTCAGATGTGTTGCTTAACACTTAACACATTAGTACCCTAACCAATTTGAATAATTCCACATCACTTTCAGGAGCAACAGTATGATTGAACTATAATTTATCTTTACAAAACACTAAATTTTTATTTTAAAGATTACAGTAATAAATTATAGTAACAAAGAATCCAACTTGTCTCTAAATTGTTCCAGTGTTTATTTATTCCTTTTGCTAAAAATTTGCACTTCATTTCCAACAATTATAGTTCTTTCAATAATGCGATTTTCATTTGTTGCATTTCATCTGCTACCTTATACACTCTCTCATTGTAGTACGTTGCATTCCTCATGTTTGTACCTACAGATTATGTTCCAGTTATTACATGAACTTGTTGGTAAACTAAAAAGAAAAGTTCTTCAAATATTCAACAAAAGGTACATCTGTCATTTTTTACAAGATTGAAACAGCTTTCAGTGTTTGTTAAAATAACTTCATTGGGAAATCAGCTTGAGTGTTCCTGCTGAGCTTCCAAACAGTTCTATTTTTCTGTGCTGCCACAGCTGTTTTCTGTGAAGTAACTTAATTTGTTCATCAGAAAGATTCATGCAAAAGGGATTATTTTTTAAATAAGTACTAGCTCACAAAAGTATCATGCTTGATAGGTTCAAACATTGGTGGACTCATCAATCAGATTATTTCTATGAGCTTTAATAAAGGTGTGTAAAAGGTAGACGATAAACCTTTTCTTATTTAAAATTAATAGTCTGAGTGAATGTGTAAAAAAACTAGCAAAACAGTATTGTTACTTTAGAACTATTTTAAGCACTTTTACAATGTTAACCATTTTTCAATACAGCATTTGATGCTTAAGTGATTTGAAGCTTAAGTGATTTGATGCTTAACATTAGAACAGATATCTGACTATTACAGAAGGAAAGGAGATACCTGAAATGGAATTTAAACCTGACATTTTGGGTTTTCCTCTGATAAAAGAATCAGTTATATGCTCTGAAAATCCAGTATGCTAAACTGAGGTCATATTTTAAGTTAAATACATAATTGCTAATACAGGTAGAAGATGACATGCACTGTTCCTAATCTAATACAACAGGCAGTTTTACTGGAACCTCACATGGCGATGTGGCCTTTTTTGTTGCTTGTTGCTGTTTTGGTTTAAAGCACACTGTACATTAGGAGACAAAAAGTATTTACTATATTGTGATGGAAAGATGCCTGAAGGGAAATATGACATTTAGTAAGTCATATTTCAAAAACAGCAACATTCATTATAGGTTCCAAAGGATACGAACAAAATGTTACCAGTAACATATTTAGTCTGATGTAAGATTTTAAGTAATATATGTTTTTATACCAAGCTACAAAATTTTCCACTAAATGCAGTCCCTTTGAGGATTAACCAAATTTCTACTCAAAATCATATACTTTCCTCAAAAACTCAAAGGAAAGCCACCAACTATTCCATATCAAATATAACCAGTTTAGAACTTTTCTGGTGCCCCAAAAGTAATTTAAAACACTTCGATTGTTTGCTAAAGTGGTCCAAGTAATTTAAAACAATTTAAATTACCTCAGTGAACTTAATGAAAATAGCATATATATACACATGCGAGAAGCAGTTTATTTACCCTTCGTATAGAGCAAAATACTCTTTTTAATGAATCTGTAATTTAAGTTGTTCTGCTTTAAAATTTTGCTTGAGAGAGATAATAAAACTCAGACAATTCCACTTGCCAAAAGGCCTGATTCTGCTATCCCTGAGATCTTCTTGCCTAGGGAATGTTTCTTTGTGAGGCTGTTGTGCACATTAGCATTGACACAAAAAGCGACGAATGGCAACAGAGAGGCCACAGAGCGACACAGTCCTCTGCACCGGGTGGTCCCTGGCGGACGCTTCTGTGCCCTTAGGGCTGCCGTCCTGTGAAGCATCTGGCCTCTCCGTCATGGGGCAAGAATTTTACACCACAGGAAATATCTCCTGCGATCCTATTTTTAAGTACAGATATTAAATTTTGACAGATAAAAACAGAAAGGATTTGCTGCAGTCATTAAGCTAAGTCTTTTAATGAAAGTATGATTTGAGCTGTAACTCTAAATTCCTGTGAACATTTATACTAAATGGTGACAGCTCAAGCTTAAATTGAAGCAGCTGCCAGAATATTACTGTGACTACTAAAATGCTAGATATAGCCTGGATAATATCTTTCCTTTTGTTCAATAAAACAATCCGATTTCTGGAATATGAGAGTAATAAAGGCCTTTGATGGGATTAGCGCAGACCAATAGCCTGTCTGCAAAAACAGTCAACATTACACATATCTAGAAAATAGATATGAAATTAGGTAAGCAAAAAGTGCTCCTTCCCTAGCATCTTCCCAAATTAGGCACTTTTTGAGCCAGAGATTACATTTGATCAGCATGTTTCATGGCCATTGCTAGATTCATTCCATACAAATTTGCCCAAATCTTTCTTGAAACCATTTAGTCATTAGTCTCCACAATACCCTGGAGCAATTAGCTCTACACTTTAACAATAAATTAGGAAAAAAATTACTGTGATTTGTATGTTTTAAGCATAACACATGCTACTTCTATATGATGTCTGCAAATTCTTGCATAGAGGAACATTAGTAATTATTTCCTCTTCACATTCGCCATCCCATTCACAGTTCCATACTCTTGTATAACAGCCCATCTTCCACCAGAGCGTTTACGACCTGTATCTATTTAATCACTTCTTACATTTTTGTAATATTGTTGATCTCCTATATAATTTATCTAGATCTACAGCATCCTTATTGAATTACGGTAACGTGCACTCACACAGAAATCAAGTGGCATAACAGCATTTTCTGTTTTGTTTTCAGTTCTCCTAAGAACTACAAACTTTTTGTGTGCCTTTTCATAGATACTGAGCACTGAGATGGCATTTCCAGATAGATATCAAAATGACATCAAAATCACTTTCTGGAGTAATAAAAATAATACAGTTCAGTTTAGGGTTGTTTTTTTCCCTCTTGTGTCAAGGGTTGTGAATTTATCCACAAATTGTCTAATATTCCAATTGTCTAATATTTTTCAGAAATCATAGCATCGTTTTCTTTGCTCATTTTTGGCAAGAAAAAAAAGCTACCCATGACTTTTATCATGGCCTTATAATTCAGCCTTTTTCAGCATTCCATCATGTGGATTTCATTTTATTTTGCATTCCAACAAACATTTACTGGACATAAATTATATGCTGTACCTGGTCCTGGAGTTAGGGAAACCTCCTTTGGCCCCTGTAGCCTATCTCAAAGGCAAACTAATAATAGCTCATTATTGTAGTGTTAGAATTTAGCTTTGTTTCTGAAGTTCTCACTGGGTATTATACAGTTCAAACGCTGTCTGAATCACCAATGCATTCTTCAGAGAACTTTAGAAATTACGCTTTTCTATTTCTATACAACTAAATTACAAATAGAAGAGACTTTATACAGAAACACAAATTTACTTTCTGAAAATACTAAAGATATTAAAAAAAAGTTTGAACTGTGTTCTCTGAAAATGGAAGTAAAATAAAGTAATTAAAGAAATCTACACAATACAGTTCTTTGAAAAAATACTGACAGGGAATTTTTACAGGAGGAAACTGAAAGTTCTCAATTACAAACTTTTCTTTTTCTGCCAACAAGTTTGTTATTTTATAATTACACAGTTCAGGAGTGAGACTGTCACTGGGACAGCTGTAAGCAGCTCACCAGTCCTCACGGTGCCTCAAAAGACAGGTATCTGAGCCACTCTGTTTGATAATACAGCATCCCAGGCAGCAATACTGTCTGTCACATGCCAGCTGGGTGACACATCGTTCCTTCTCCCATTCAATAGACATTGAAAAGCAGTTTTCCACAGACCCAGCTTCTCACTGATTATTTAATAAGAACTTACACTAAAAGGTAAGAAGGCACACACTGCCACCTCACTCTTGGGAAAACCAGACCACGCCGGGGTCAAATTTTGAGCTGCAGCAGAGAAGAAAAGAAGAAAGAAAGAGAAGCACCCCTTCTGCAGAGGCCCAGCAGCAGACCAGTCCTACTTTATGTAACTAAGTAATGCTGAAATCTTGCACAAGTATTGTGCAAATGGCGTGCTCAGAGTAAACTTTGCTCACTGTGAACTTAAGTGTGCTATGGTATCTTTGCAAATTCAGTTAAAACTTGACTGAATTACTTGACTAATGAGTTCTCCGAAGAGGAAAGAACTTTTGGGGCTGGAGAGGCTGACTGCTCAAGACTGTTGCTAAAATTAGCAAAGATTCACAAAATTCTTATGTATCACATGAACTTTTTTTTTTCTAATTTCCCCTTTCTTTTGAAAGACTGATCAAAGAGAGCTAAAGAGATTAAGATAGGTGATTGCTAACAACATTTCTAATACATTTTTAAGCTACACTCACTTTGCATAAAATATCAGATACTTTGTATAAAAAAAAGCAGCTAGAAATTTTACAAGAAGTTTCCACCTGTCCTTCTGAATTTCATAAATGGCTTGTGTCAGAGTGTGAGAAATGATATTAACTTTGGAAAAAATAGAAGGAAAACACACTAACAAGCAGAAATATAACTTATCCAAGTACTGTGATGAGTATACAAGCTACAAAAGAGGAGCAAAAGTATAAAGACAGAACATGATAGAAAGACTTTCTATTATACTTGGCTTCAGAAGTCAGACCAACATTGTTTCTGCTTTTCTAAAACAGTGGAACAGTATTCATGAATCACTTCAGAGATCAAAGAGACTAATTACATTAGGATACCTAACAAACATTTTATAGCATCAGCAACCTACTGCTTGATATTTTTGGCACCAGAAAGTAGCATTATGTCTTGATATTTAAAAGGTAATAGGTCAGATCACATAGAGACCTTTACATCTGCCAAAGCCCAGAAAGAAGAATGCAACAGTAAGATAAAGGTGAGCTTTGTACTTCCTTATTTCAGGCATTATTCATCATCATCCTCATGGGTTAAAGTCCCACAGAAATAATAGAGACTAAGGCTACCTAGGTGCAATCTAGCCAACCTTCTTTCTGCAGAAATGGCAAAACCTATTGCACCTCTCTTCTCTGATTGACCTCAGCCAAGAAATTCTCCTGGTATTGAGATAGTTACAAGCATTGGTGAAAGAGGTGCGCACATAGGTGAAGATGTGGAGGCATTAAAAAGAAGAGAAAAGAACATTTCAGTTTTCACTGGTAAGGCTTGTCCTCAGGCCTCCCAAGTCTCTAAGGCTTCTACCAGATCCTGTGGGACCGAAGGACTACTCACTGTGTAGTGTAAGGGTGTAGCCAGCAGGTCCAGAGAAGTGATCCTTCCTACTTGACACTGACTGCAAGACTGCATCTGGAGTACTGTGACCAGTTTTGGACTCAAAAAAGCCCAAACACCTCCAGCTTTTCAAGTTGTTCAATATTTAACTGGACAAGTCCCTGAGTACTTTGATCTAATTAGGCCTGGTTTGAGCAAGGGGTTGGACTACAGGACCTCCAGAGGTCTCTTCCAAACAAAACTGGCGTTCTGTGATTCTAATATATGGCAGAGTCCTGCCATCAGGGATGAAATTGTATTAGCAAAGTTGTGCTTTGCACTGCTACAAGCTGGGGCTTTGCATTTGCAATAAATTAAAAGTTCTTTTAAAGAAGTGCTTGAAATCTGCACACTTCATATTCTCTCCAGTAGCAGGATATAGACTAAATAATTTACCTGCAGAATTCTTTACTGCAGGATGTAATTGATTTAATTATGTTATTAAGATTTTCAACAGATTAGATAAATAATGACAACTGCTATTAATGTAACATGGGATAAAAATGAAAAGGCTAGTAATTTTCAGGCTTCAGACCATGAGTGTATCACCAGATGGAACAAAAACAAAATTATCTTGTTACAATAATACAAAATCCTGGCCAGGTGTATCTAACACTATCAGAGACAGATAACTGAATTATTTAACTGTTTTCCCATGTGTTATATACTGCTTTCACAGTTAAGTATTTGAAGAACCCTTTCGTATATTTGATTTCTGAGGATGCGTAGTAAGCAACACTGCACATCAGTAATTATTTCTCTGCCTTTCCTTTTACTCATATTCCTCCAAAATATAAAAGAATAATTATGATAGTATGCAAAAGATACAGATGAAATACTGTCTTTTTACTACTTATAAATTATTACTGAAACATACGCATCTATGAAATCCATGTATTTGTATACAAAGGTACTCTAGAATGGATTTAAAATTTATTGTTCAGTAACCCAAAGTATAATGGTTCATTCAGCCCAAACAAAGACTAAAAGTATTAAAAGGCCAAAGTCTGGAAGAATTATCTGCTTTGTTTTAAAAACACATTTAAAATGAAGAGACCTTAGCAAATTTAATCTGTTATATCTGAGATCATTCCTGGGCATTGATTCAAATTCCAAATCTAATTTCAGTGAAGCCTTAGTCAAAGTAATGCCTTCTCCAGATTCAGAGCCATCTGACTGACATTATCTACTGATGACAATAAAAAGTGACTTAAGCAAATATGGTTTCTGTAAACAGTTCTTAAAATTCAGGGTAAATGAAATACATGTTAAACTGGCTTGGTACATTCTAAGCCATTGGATATTGCTTACTGTTGTCATGCTTTATGCCTTTTAAAGCAAGTATCAGCATAGATTTTCAAGTTCTTTTAAATGAAATTTTTCTTTCAGAAAGACATCTGCTTTGTGTCAGTATTTGAAGACTTTTGATATATTGACATGGTGAAAAAGTATTTTCTGCTTTAGAGAGATATATGGCATCATGAGTAAAGCACAGAATAGACAGAAGGAAAATTCAAGCTGAGGAAAACTTCTGCCATTGCCTCCCTCTGTGATTTAGCAGGGTTTAAAATTTGTGACGTAGGTAAAAGGAAAATTAAAAATCATTTTATTTATCTGAGTTTTTATCAAAAGTGTACTTAGCTCATCCCTGCTCTTGCCTTTGCAAAATTGGCAGAAGATTGCATGAGTTGAAGCTTTCTTGGGAAATTTTTAGATTTCAACTTTGCTCGGAAAAATTATCGGAAAGTACATTCAGTAGAGCATTCTATAATCTCCCAAAAGATCACATTGGAATTTGCTGTGGATTGTCAAAGCTCCAAGTGCATATATTTGCATATGGAGAAAACATTACTTGCATGAAAAAACTTGCATTTGTTCACACTGACTGACATTTATCCAAATCAATTAAGTAATAACTTACATAACGGCTCATTAGTCCTCATTAGTGTAGATTTGCATAGTTCCTAGGATTGCTATTTATAAAAAGTACCTAAGACGGTAAATTTTCTTCAGTTTCAATGAAACATACTCAGATTCTATTTTACTTTCTACAAAATCTTACAGCATTTTGAAAAAAGCCTGTGAAGGTGCCAAGTGCACAGTATTAAAACCCTTCTCCATTCCCCTGTCAGTTCTTCCTCTCCTTCCCTCATAAGGGCAAGTGTTAAAGAAATAAGAACACCTCAGAGTAAAACTTAAGCAAAGAGAACATTCACATCAAGGAAATGCTTTCCTATCCCTTAGACCAGAAGGCTGGAGACCACGCAAAAAATTTTTGCTGCATCACTCAGAAGAGCAGGTGAGCCAACATGTCCACGGCTTTCAGGCTGATCATTGAAAAAAGCAGTGTTCATCAGTGAAGAATCCACTTACATTAAAATGTTTATATGTCTCTAATTTCACATTTCTAATTAATAAATATTTTCATTTTAAATTTCTGTTTGCAAGAACATCACAGTTGACTATACAGTACCAAATGGTATTTTAGAAAAAATCTGTGAAACATAGTAATAGGTACATTTTTTGTGGACTGTGAATATATCTGAAAACTTTCTTGATAACAAAGTTGTTGAACTATTTTAAAATAAGTCCTGAGAAGGCCAACACAGCCATTACTTGTTTTAACAAAATAAATGTCACCTCTTAACATTGTGTTGCACAATTACCAGCAGATAAGAATTCATTGCAACCACTTCCTAAACAAGCTGGAGCTTCTATTTTGATATAATTTTTATTCCCCAGTCCCTTTCTTCAGACTCCATCTGTCACTTCATAATAAACAAAAGGGGGGAAATTTTCTTCAACTATGGCCTTTGCCAACAGCATTAATGATGGTTTGTTTTTTTTTCTAAAGAAGAAGAAGCAGAAGAAGAAAATAAAACATACATGTTTTAGATTTCCTCAGGAGATTGTGAAAGCTAGGAAGTTATTGATGATAGCTCAGATTGAACTTCAAAAGCAAGCCTGATCTGCTTGTTCACAATTATTTAAATTGGGTTATAGCCTTTGCTGAAGGCAAATAAACATCACAAAGTCTTCTTCCAAATTATTTTTTTCAGATGACAAAACTCAACCATGGCAGACATGAAACAACTGATTTGCTTTAAAAGTTATGCTTTCATGGATTTTAAAAGACAATAACACCCACCTTTGAAAAGTTTGCCAAATATGGTTGTGCTGGCAGATCTAAGCTTGTTAAGCAGTGTTTTGTTACATAATGAAATCCAGGGGCAGAGCCAAAGGGACTTAATAGTAGGCCATAAATGGAAAAGTTAAACAAGGCCGTTATGGTTAACTTTACCCCCATCTGTAATTTAGAGCTTGTTTGTGCATCTGTAAGACACAGTTGAGGATGTGAAGTTAGTAAAGTATATCCTTTTTAACCCTTTTCTAATGCTTCTTCATATCACTCATTGTAGGGGAAAGCTTATTATTTTAGTCCGAATCTTTATGAATATGAAACATTTGGTATCCAATAGTTTATGTAGAAAACTCCAGGCAAATGTAACAGATTACAGTGTATGATAAAATGGCTATATCTCTGGCACAAAATCATGCTGAAGAAAAGTTATGATGCCCAGCTTTCACTGTATAGCCATATACAGCAAGTTACCACGAGGCCAAGGCACTGAGGGCAGCACAAAGCAAATTACACTTGGCACCGGTATAAGTTTTAAATAAATGTGGACTTTTTAATTAAGAAGTGTTTTTCCTTGTTGAATCATTTTAGTCCAGAATTTCTGATTATTCCTATTCTCCACGTTTTTAATAGCAAGTAGCTTGTGGATTAAACAGAGTGGTTTTGCTGGAAATCTAAAAAAGAAAATACAGTATTTCAAGTTTCCCATAATCTATCAGCATTTTTCAGACAGTTCTTTTTCATTTTGTTTGAAAGATTTCAGCTATAGGGATGAAGAGAGAAACTTTAAAAAGACTTTTCAGAATGCACCAAAAACGACAAAAACCTTTGTAAGATTTATGTTCAAGAGTCTTGCTACAAATTCAGTGTAAGTAAAAATAGACCTTATCCAAAGTCAGCCCATGACGTCCTGAAGGATGCCACAAACTATTTATAGACATGTTGGAGAGCTCAAATTCAAAAAGAAACAAAGAAAAAAATAAATCGTCAATGGCAAAGAAAACAAACAACAGGAGACAAAACCAAGGTACTTATCACTCTGATCACAATAATGCAGTGGCCATTTTTGCCCATAATCTTTTCACTGTCAGCCAGTCCAAAAATGTCTTCAACATCCAAGAAATGACATGGAGTTTCAATCTAAAAAGCATTCCCTAATGAAGAATTTGTGCTCTTTAAATAGTTTCTAATCAGACTTGGCATTTTTTTCAAAAGCTAAGACCAGCATCAAGAACGAATAAGAATGATAAACTTAGAAGACTGTCAATCACTTTAAAGAAATTAAATCTTTGCATTTTATCCTTCTGTTCCTTTCATTTTGGTCCTTTTCATGTAAGTACATTTAAGATTTTATATGGGAAACAGAGTTCCTTGGTCCCAAGCCAAGAATCCACTTGCTGAACAAAAAGTGTAAACAGGAGAATAAATTTGAAAAACAATATTTTGGATTTTTAATTAACTGATAAACAAAACATCTTGGAAATTTGCATAAATTACACACTCAATTTCAGAAAAGGAAATAATGAAAACTGTAACTATGGTCCTACTTCATTAAAGTATTTAAGACCAGGCATAATTTGAAACACGTGAATATTCCAAATGAAGATGCCTAAAATTAGGCCCATATTTAAGTATCTTGTTGAATGATCACCTATAGAACTTTGTATCTACAACTGTACATTTTTAGTTTGAATTGCAGACCTGCTATACCAGCAAGTCAGGTGTGCTTACTGTGGATGCTCCAACTTGATAACTATATCAAGTGAGGTGTGACCAGGCTGGGGTGGGTACCAAAAGCTGACAGCTACCACCACATAGACCTTCCATAGTGATGAGGTAAGTTAGCCTGATGCTCCAGGTGAGAGGCATCCAGTATTTCTGCTAGCTTTTTTAAAGCTATAAAGTATCTTTACGCTCTGCCACAATGCACAATTCAATCAGATTCATATTTTGGGGGGTGCAGCTGCCAGCCTCTACAGAAATACAAAAAAGGGAGAAGAAAA
The DNA here is from genome assembly GCF_036417845.1 of Apteryx mantelli. Classification (NCBI taxonomy): domain Eukaryota; kingdom Metazoa; phylum Chordata; class Aves; order Apterygiformes; family Apterygidae; genus Apteryx; species Apteryx mantelli. The sequence continues at coordinate 22,571,886 of NC_089983.1, read as the reverse complement.
AGAACTAATCATCCCAGTAGCATTTCAGTAATTATGCAGCAGTTACAACTATGAGGCATTGTGACATTATTATAACAATATTATTGATATTATTACTAATCATCTAACCATATGCTGTAAAGTTAGAAAATAGGAATTCTCTGGAGTTAGTTGATTTAGTTTTGTGTTTGTCCTTTAAATCTGGAGGAGCTATGTTTTCAGTGAAACAAGGCAGTCCCTTTATTTTCCACTTTATGAACGTATTTTTCCTTGATCATTAATCACTCAAGGACAGTTGCAAGGATTTCACAGTAATACTAGCATGAGTGCATAATTTTACAGTACACTGCCTTGAGGCTGTGTATATGATATAAATTGTCCAAGGAAGTGAACCTGAAGATGAATTAGAAGTCTCTTTAGTTATTATATAATAAAAAAAAAAACTTTTTTTTTTTATATTGACTTGGAAAATGTAGCATCAACTCTCTGCTTTTTCGAATTCCTGTTTTCTTAAAAGCATTTCAAAATACTACTTATGTTAGTTCAAGCCTTGGCAATCTGGGTCCTCATCTGAACCTTTGATCCTGGAGAGTATTGATCTTTTAAATCCCACTGATTTTAGGTATCACTGAAAATACTTTATATCACTGAAAATACTTTATACTTCTCAAAACAGTTAAAGGCCCTGGACATCTGGGTTTTTTTGTTTTTCTATATAAAAACATTTAGATCAACCAATTGTTGTTACACAGGGTTTAAAACTGGGAAGAAACAGATACATGAGAAGAATCCTCATAATGAAACCATACTAAAGCTTGGAATATTCAGTGTAACTTTATCCTATAGGAGACCTTTAGGATCAAAGATATTAAGTGAAATTCATTTATTTTTATATATATTATATATGTATATTTCAACTGCAGAGTTGCCAGTCTTTCCTTTTTCCTTATCTGCACTCTCATTTACACAAATGAATTTAGTCTCCATGTTTTCCAAAGAGTAATACTGCAGTACAAAAGTTCTATAAACTTGGCCTTTACAACAGCAAATGCATCATATTCAAAATGTTCTTAGATGCAACTCCTTCTTACCGAGTCTTCAAAGAAGGCCACAGACAGAGATAACATTTGCTCACACTTTATTACAGAGCAGACTATTTAATAAATCAATGTCTTGAAGCACTGTTCACTTTGCCTTAAAATAATTAGATTTTAAAAGAAATAAGTTCCAGTGGTTAACACTAAAAGAGGTTCTTGTTTCTTTTAACTGCAACATGAAAGTTCAATGAATACACAGACCACAACCTTAAAAGACTTTACAGCAGTTGCAACAAAATTTATTAGCGCAATCATCTATATGAGTACCTTAAAGTTGTGTTATTTGGTCACAATCACATTACAAATACACTGTTCAGGTTTAATGAGATTGGAAATTTAATGTTCATTTGACAAGTGAAGAGTGAACAACCTGATGCACCTACCAATTGGTGGCACAGTTCTTTACGATGTGAAGGACAATGATCCATGCGCTATTTTCTTTGCGCACAGTACATAAAAATGTGACTTGAACTGGCATTTATCCTGTTCCCCATTTAAAAATAAATTTGCAAAGTAAAGCTAAAATGAACTTCTCTTTCAAAAAACATTAGATTTTATTCTACTAGTAAGAGTACTTAGGCAACATTTAAATGCTATGCCAGGAAGGCATTCTGACAAGGGAGAATAAACTCTGAAGTCATGAACAAAGCCAAACTGGACTTGAGCAAGCAAGCACAAACAATAAAATATCATGTCCTAGACTAAAGTCATTTGTATATTCCACATTCTCATTCTCTCAACTACTTGCAGAAAACTCACTGTATTTACAATAAAGACAGAAAGGGATAAAGTTGCATTTTAAAGGATATTCATGTAACAGGACATTGGCATTCTGAGGCTCGATTATACATTGTTTTTTGTATGATGATCTGTTTATTTGAATTGGTGCAAGGTTTAGCCTTCTGTAAATACAAACCCAAAGCTAAGAGTACAAGTTGGTTTCATTCTATGAGGTCATTGCAAGAGAGCTTACTTGTAATCAACAGAAAATTCATCTCCACATTTCTGCTAAATAGTACACAGAGGCATGTTCTGCTTAAGTCCATTCTTTTTAAAGTCCATTTTTTATTGTATTATATAGTGTGGAATGATAATGTTTATTATTCTCAGTTGGTTTATTCTATCAGCTACCCACTCAAGCTACTCTTGTATTCCACAGAGAATTCATTCTGGTGCACAGAAAAATGCATGTCTTAAGCCTGTGAGGAGAATTTAAAAGAAATATGTGTCATGCCTTCTGTATCCACGTACATTTGACAGAACATTGAAGAGGATAGAGAATTTTTATAACTTTTTCTAATATTACTAAAATCAAATGATTTGGTAAACAAACTGTGATTCTGTAAGTGAATAGTCTGCGTCTCTAACAGACACTAACCATGCAAATGAAATTTCAAGTTTAACAATTCTTTATTCTTATATTTTTGTATTCCTATATCTTTTCTCCCTTGATAAAAAGATACCATTTGAAAAATTTGCACTCTTCTCCTTTCCAAATCTATTAGACCTATTCTTATATCTTTGATCTTATATTAGATCAGATTCTTAGATCTATTACCTATTGATGACATCTAAACAGAACATGTAACATAAAATAGTTTATTTTGCATTATATGAATACAAAAGGAAACATACTCAAGATTCAAATGAAGGAGAGTTTTCTTTCCTCTTAGAGAAAAACTAAGAATACCAGCTAACAAGAGCAAACTGCCTTCTTGAAGTATGGCTTTTGCAGATGAAGATTTTCATAATGTTTTGTTACTATAACACTACATGTACAACAAAAAGCTATTCTAAGTCAGCTATATATACACAGAACTTTATGAAATCATATATTTAATAGATATGACAACCTAAGAATATGTTCTGATGATTTTTTTTAAATAAAACTTCCTTTACACTCACTGATCCAGAGAACTGGATTGGAAAATTTGAATTGCTGTGATTCATTTTTGAAAGGAATAGCATAAATTACACAAATTTTTATATTGCAGTAAATTGGTCATATTATCTGCTAGATGTAAAATAACTTTCCTACTATTTGATTTCCAGTTGCTTTCAATTACATTCTTAGGATGTACCTCCTCCTAGATCCTAAGTAAGTGAATTCTGGTCTCTGTCCAAATATTGTTACAGAACTATTAAATTACCAGTAGCCTTTTTAACTTCTTACATACTTCATTATTTTCATTTTTGCATGTTATTAATGATGCTATCTTCTCAATGAAATCAGTATAATAATGGCCACACTGTAAAAATGTGTCACTGTAAGTGCACTAGCTTGAGAGTATGGAGACACATGGTCTATTCTTGTCACAGGTTGCCTGTATGACTTTGCAGAATTTGCTTAGTCTCCCCTTTAATAACTGAAAGTGAAGCATGTGTCTCACCATGGGTTCTGCCTGTGTAGTTATCATTTTCATCTGCTCCTTGGCAAGTTTCTGAAAGAAGGAGAGGGAAAATCAGGATGCCAAATAAAAAAGGCATTTTTGCAGCAATCCAGCATGTATTACATTTGAGGGGGTTTTTTTTTTTCAGTGCTAGAAAACTCCAGACTCTCTGTGTAAGGACTGTTCACTAATTTTTACAAGTTCATATCCCACTCATACAAATTCAATGTGCGTTTCTCCAAGAAATTCCACTGCAAACCAAATCCCATGTTCTCTGGAACATCCAGGGACATTTGCAGACTTTCGACATTCCAAACCATACAAAATGTATAGCTCACAAAAAAGATCTGGAAACATTCCTGTAAACCATAATGGAAACAAAAGTCTTTCTCACAGAAAAACTGTGCTGTACCATCCACTAAGGAGCACTTCACTACTTACAGCTAGATAAAACCCATATTCCTTCATAAACAGTGTTGGAGATGATGCTATATCATTTTGCATTGCCACCACAAGAGTATTTTCCAAACTCAGTTGCCTATAAATTCTAGAATAATACCAAACTGTTAAAATATTTTAACCTATGTAAACAAATTTTATGGCATGTAGCAAAAAGGTGTAATTTCAGGTAGATCTATTACAATACTTTTGGATTCATCGCCGAGCTCTGTTTTTTTTTAAACAAATAAACATTCATATTCCAGCAATGCAATAATAATAGCAGTTTTACACTGTAGTTTTAAAATATCTTAAGTCTTATGCCTTATGTGGGCTTTTTAAAAGTGCTAGCATATCCAAAGGCTCAGGCATGCATATTTTGGCAATTCATGTTTAGATTATATATTGCATGTAGTATCTTCCATATTGTCATCTGCCTGTTCATTTATTTTAGTTTTCTTGTTACATCACATTTTCCCTTTCTTTCCTCTGGCTATCTCACCTTTTGTTCCCCACTAACTGATCCACTACTTTTACAAGCAGGTCTAGGGCAGGTCAAATTAAGGATCCTGGAAGTCCAAGTAAACATTCAGATTCTGGATTACAAAATGAACCCAAGTACAAGCTCCTGAGGTTGATTTTCACTACTGGAAAGTGCTATTTTACTTTTAGCAGCTTCTTTTCCCTTAGAACACAGAGGATGGGAAAGGAGTATGAATTTTAAATGAAAAACAAATGTTACAGTCAATTTAAATGGAACACCTTCGCAAAACAGTTCCTGCAGTCGCTCTCCTACCTCTACCAAAGGCTGGTTCCACATTCAGTAGGGGGCTCTGGTACCACAGAGCTCTTTCCTCATTACAACTTGCATTACACTCAAGCTCCTTTACTGGCCCCTGAGGAGCAGTATTTCACTGAAAAAGAGCTTGAAAGAAACTCTGTTCCTTTCTGTTCCTGCTACAAAGAATTACCCACTGCACTTTGGGCTCCCCTCCCACCATAGTCGAATGCTCTTTTTCCCTTTCAGTTGCTTCCCGTCACCCAAGGCTGCCAGCTACAGCTTGGCTGCTCAACACACATTCGGCACAGTTCCATTCACGTGCCTTTACCCTAAACCTTTAGGAATTCATATTGGCACAGGACTTCAGATCAGTGTCCTGGTTTAATGCTGACTAAAGCAGGGTACACCAAACAAGGTTTTGTTTATTCTCCCAATTTAAGCCTTTCCTTAAAACAAATCAACAAGAAAGCCCTTTTGCCTAACTCCACATAAATTAGAAATAACATATGGACCTGAATTATAAAATAGTCATAATAATATCACAAGTAATAATATTCTCTTCTGACATCAATTTCTTCCTTAACAATATTTTGTTCAATAATTTTGATTAATGAAACAGTGAAGATAGTGAAATGTAAAATGTACTTGCTCCTATAGCTCCTTTCTTTTTTCTAAGGAAGCTATCCTTCTGATAAAGCTGTATTTTTACTGCAGTCTATTCATAGTTCAGTTAATTATCACAATAATATATTGCAATAGGAATGGATCTGTAGACCTGAGGACATGACGTCTATGTTACATGTATGTCAGGGAGATTTACTCTGGACAAGCTCTGATCTAGTCCCTTGGATTGAACACCATTTATGGTTGGAAAGCATTGTGTGTGTTCCTGGAGCAAATCTTATTTACTTTCACCCAGAAGGAATCAAGTTCATGTTCTCCAACACAAATTTGTAATATGAACCAAAGTGCAATACCTGAGGATGATCGTGACCCTCCAGGTCCATCAAGAATTCAAAAAAGGTGAGTGAGTGAACTCAGCCACATATTTATATTTTTCATGAAAAGAATGCAGATGTTTCCTGCATTTTCTGTGACAACAGTATATGCATCACAGCTCTAGAGAAGCTTTGAGCAGATCAAACAGTAACTACTGGGCGTCAAAAAGCTAAGGAAATCTCTTGGAGAAAAAAACATCTTTAAGACTAGAATTGTTAATGCCAGGAGCCTTTCTAAAACTGTAGTTTGTTGGCAAACACTTTTTAGTCAGAAAATAAAATGTAAAAGAAAGAGATGAAGAACACAGATATGTTTCCTTAAGTCCACAGCAAGAAGACAGGCAGAAGCGAAGGTTTCTGGCAGAGGCTCTGAAAGAACACAATAAAGAGTGGCAAATGTGGTGTAATATTGTTTATTAACCTCTTGTAGCATTTAGGGGCAATTCATTAACAATAAATATGATCTAAATGTTATACTGGGAGGTCTTCTTAATTAGGATATGGCAATTCACAAAGCAGGAAAAAAAATTGATGCAATAATTTGCACTAATATAATTTGCTAAAACAATTTTTATCTGAATGCAGTTAAAATCCATCTATTTGTTCTCAACCAGTTAAAATCTCTTTTACTATGAATGGAGAACTTCCAAGTAGTTTAGAATAAATGGGGTTCCCTCTTTTAGCTTTAAAATGTTAGCATTCTACATGCAGCACATTGCTATATTCCTTTTCACACCAGCAGTGCCCTGAGTTTTGCTACCAAGACAACTGCTATGATTCTTAAGACCACCTAACCATTTTCCTTGAACATTTCTTGGATGTAAAAGCTATTTTCCACACTTTGTTTCCATAGATACAGCATTTTTTAAAAAAATCAGAATGATAGCCTGAGAATTACAAGCAAATACATCATCAGCACCCAAAGAATATTCCATGCTGTTTCTGTTTAAAAAGGATCCCACTCTGATCATACCAAATTTTGGACAGTTAAGGCAGACTGGGATGGGACAATAGATACTTTCTAAATGGAGATTTTAACATTGTGGTTCAAGACAGAAGCCTAGAACATCAGTTACCAGTTAATATCATTGCTGCCTAGCATACTGGGAAAAGCAAACAGTCACTGCTTAGAGGAGGAAGAAACCCTGTTATGGAGACCAAACTAAAGCATCATTTCATCCAAGAATTTGACTAAATTTAATTTTAATCCAGGAAAGCTAAATAGACAGACAGACCATATGGCAGGGGGAAAGTGTTCTATCATTCCATAAAGTTAAAAGAATGAACTCTGGAAACATACGTCCAGATTAAAGGTTCCAGCATCTTCTGCACAGATCATGACTCAGTTATTTTCTCTCTCTGTCTGAATAGGGTGGTGAAACAAAACAAGTGATCTAATAGTTATTACTGGGCTAAAGTTGCTACATTAGCTTTCCAAGGTAGGAAAGCTCAACCCTGTAACTATACCATATATCTTCAAGTATTTGAAAAACGCCGAAGAGATGAGAAAACTCAGAAGTATTCTGAACTCAGAGGTATTTTAAAATAAAAAAGATCATTTTAATTGATACCTACAAATATTCTCTCTCTCTCTCTCTCTCTCCCTTTCCTTTTTCTTCTCCAAATAACTGAACTGTTTAAAAAGGAGAATGAGATTATCTCATGAATATTTGTAGCAAGTTGAAGAAACATAATAATGCATGGTTCCATCCCAAGAAGAGGAAGAAAACATAGTGCCAACCTAGAGGAAGCTAGTTGTAGAAACACAGCATTACTATCAGTTTTTAAATGTCATTTTCTAATGTTATCAGGTAATTATGTCCTTTTGTGTTTGGTATGCTAACAACAGATTAATCATTTCAGAACTGGCAAATTATGCACTGCTTAATAACATTCCGTAAATACCTGATGCACATTAACCTGGGCATAGGAATAATACTTCTGTCTTTCAGTGCTCAAAATGTTTCAGTGCTCAGACAGAGTTTGGGTAGTGAAGTCGTCATAAACATTTCAGAATCGGTAGTAGTTCTACACGCCTTAGAGAAGAGAGGTCTGAAAAAAGCAATTTTGTAATGATTTAGCAAAAGTGACTAAAGCTCTGACAGTCATTCTGATAGGACTGAGGTGGAGTTAAAAGTCAAAAGTCATCTCTGAGTAGTGTTCACATGAGACAAGTATGTATTTGATACTCATGCTAAGTGCCCAGTATTGAAAATATTCAATAGTATGAAGTGCAAATTTAAGGTGTCAGTTCAGTAGACCCTACACATGAGGCGATAATGGTATAATGGACAAAAAGAGAGTGTGGGCTCATCTCTGCCCATCTCAGATATTTATGTACTTATATTTATTGGAGCAAAGCAGCAGACTGTTGGACATTCCAAAACAGAAATCTTTCTAGGGACGACATTAAGCCAAATTAAGTCTCATTTATGTTTGTAGCAGAAATAATTTTGAGTTTCTTGATGTTGCCATGGCTAATGTATCAGTTATGATGTTGCTCTGAAAGTTGTTTTTATTTCAATTTCCCTAAGCAGGTCCACCACCAGTGGGCAGATATTACTATGGCAACTCAGCACAATTGGAGAAACTGTTCTGAAGGTGTTAGGCAACACAGTGCCATCAGCTGCTTAAGCTTATTGCTGTTCATGCTGTCTGGAGTCATCTAATTAAGCACACCAATTAAAGAGCTCTCAATTGGTAAAGCGATGTGCAAACAAGCTGTCCCATGATAAAAAGTAAAGAATGACAATACAGAGCGAAAAAAAGCAATAAAACAGAAAACTGGATCCTTTTTTTCTCTTGCAAACCTCAATATGGAACAGAAAAGGGGTTTAGTAGGTTTCTGAAATACGAGTCTGATCAATAGTGCTGCTTAATATAACTGACACATCATATTGCAGAATTTTAACTGCATGCAGAAATATAATTTTAAAAACTTATGGTCATTTTAGAGCACTTTTTCAGTTCATAGTATTGCAGTAATTTTAATTTGGCCTGTACTGATCTATATAAAACAAATCTTAGTAGCTTTCCTGAGTAAGAAAATTCTTAATATAGTTAAGCATCAGTAGCATTGCCCTTCACATCTAAAAAGTTAAGAATTAATGGCTACAGAGATCAACACTATCTGACTCCTGGGATGGCTTGCAGAAATGTTCTTGTACATACAAGAGGAAATCACTATTGGCAACACCCTTTTTTTTTTGCTAAACATCAAAAAAATGGATAACAGCTAACATCACAAAGATCACTGGAAGTACAAAACCTGGATTAACAGATCCCTTGTCAAAAACAAGGAGAGTCTTTCTTTTTTTTTTTTTTTTTAATCTAGTGTTCCAAACATGTAAACAATTTTAAAATGCTGTAAGACATACTAAGGCAAAGTATTAGAAAAAATCTACTCTGAAGCTTCTAATTAAATGTGGAACAATTTCTTTGAACCGCTCAGGGTATTTTTAACTATATTAGGCCCAACGCCTGAAGTGTCGTAACATTAACTTTCTGCAGTGATGAGCACAGAAGTACCAAGTGAAGACAATTGCAGATGCACCTGCTTAGCTCTTCAAGGTAGAAAACAGGTCAGTTATAATAGTTTTAAGTATGCCTAGACTTGATGCAATTCTCACATACTGGAAGCCTTCCCCCTTCCACACATGGAGAACTGCAGCTCCAATGCTGCTTGTTATTTATGTAATGTTACTTGTGGCAACAGACTTCACTCAAAGTATCCACGCAAAGTTAGGTCTCACTTTCCTGTCTGAATAGCAGGAGTGCTCAAACACCACTTTCTTGCCTGATAAGCCTCTGGATTTCTTTAAGAAAAGTGACAATTCATTAGAAATTTTCGATTGCACTATTAAAAGTACTGACTACTATCTGTCATGAAATGTAAGTGATAAGAAAGTGTATCCTCTCCCTTGAGGAAACAACATAATTATCTGGATCACGTTTGACGCTCAGCGAAGGAAGTGATCTGCCGTTTATTTATTTACAAATGCCATGCTGGTGGCAGAACTACAACAGAAGAAAAGAACAAAGCATTTAAGGCTCTGATCAGCTCTAATAATTTTACACAACAGCTACAGGCTGGTTAGGAGAAGGTTATTGTTACTTCTGATAGGTCATAACAAAGAGGCAGAAGGTTTATCACAGAGTAAATACAGTGGGAAGTGGTCTTGACTTGCTTACAGATGTTAAATTTTACAGTGATAAAAGCAGTGCAATCAGAGAGAGATAAGGATAATCTAATCCATGGAGCAGTTAGAGAAAGATTACAGTTTTTTTAAATCAAATTTAGATTATGCTAAACAGGCAACCCCACAAAGTACATACTCTTTAATATGGTTTTAAAGAAAACTCTTGGGCTGCTAGGTCTATCTGAAACAGAGTAGCAGGTATACATACTATGGGGAAAAAATGGTAATGAATCCAAAAGGAAAAATTTAGAAGTGTTTAAGGTAAAAAATGATTTCAGGTTACAAATTCTAGATAACTCTTCAAACTTTTTAACTCAGCTCCACCTCACCTGTTTATTTTACATCTACTGTTCTCTGCAGAACCACCTGTTGACATTTATTTCCATTGCTCTGCTCACCCTTGCTAGGAGTTACTGATCTGCCTGATTAGTAATGGTAACTTAACTACTTCTTTCTCACAGTCCTAGGTTCGGTTCAGCAAATATATGGACTTCTTGAATTTGAGGGAAACGGTGGGAAGGAGAAGAATGTCAGCTACCTTCCCATTTAACCAGAAAAATAACTTAAAAAAAAAAGGTCTCCAAAAAACCTTTTGAGCTAGATAATTATCTAGAGCATTAACATGAATTAACTTTTTAAGTGAGACTTAAACAAACAAACCATAAGGAACCACATGGGAAGTTTCTTATTATATTGGAGAAGCTGAGGGTCAGCACAAGAGTCATAAAATAAGTAATAAACCAGTGAAAGGAGAGAGAGGGTGGGTTTTAATGAAAGCGGGACTGTTAGGTTGCAGGGATGGCCAGGCTGTTGATATTTCAGTAACTGCTTTTTGTTATTATTTCACTAGTGATACTAGTACAAAAAGTAATGATGTGAGGCATGTAAATTATGTATGTTGCACTGATAACAAATTAATTTAACTATCAATCTGCTAGAATGCAAAAATGATGAGTTTTGTCCCTTTTTTTTATTACATTATTTCTTCCAGCAAATAAACACAAGAAATTCGTGTAATAATTCTTTTCAAACAAAAATCTAAACATTTATTACATTTTGATAGAGCACAAAAAGAATCCAGGAAGATACATTGGCATAATCTGTTGTTGGAGACTCTCCAAATGTCTATTTTATGTACATATTTTTACTTGGTAGGTTGTGCTATAGAAAATGTAAGTGATGAATAAAGAATAATATGCAGCGTGTGTTATGAAATGTATTGTCCTACCATTGTCTTCTCATTTAAATAAAATGGCAGCAACTTAGTTCAGTTGCTTCTATTTGCAGATCACTTCATAAGAGAAGATAGCTACTCTTTATCAGTCCTGCATACCATATTTTCCTAGGGCATCTACAAAACACTAGACACCTGTAAGAATATTCTTGGGTCCGTTCCTGACTCCATTAAAGTCATTAATGAAACTTAGTCCTGTTCAGTGGCAGATACATTAAAATACTTAGCTGGAAAACTACATTTTAGAAAACAGAATTTTTCTCAAAATTCATTTCATGTGAACTCTTACCACTATTTTAAACACCTTTTTTAGTTTTTTTTACTTAAATAGAAATAATTTAACAAATCATCTTTTTCCAGCTGTCATATCTGAAACCAATAGCATTATCTCCAGCAATACACAAACCACTTTTACAGTCTCTAATGTTCTTGAGTGACACTCTTAGAAACATTTAATCCATATATATTGTTTAGTGTGTGGAACTGAGAAGTTATACTTTACACACATTTTTAGCTGTGACAAGCAAGGCTTTGGCATGCTATATAAATGTTAAAAGGAATAATTGCACCACACATGGAAAGGCTATCCCAAAGTCATTCCGGCTCCATTTTAAATAAATCCTTCTTGAACAGAGTGGGCAGATTTCTACAAGGAAAGCTACGTAAAGATTAACCAGTGCCTTATTCATCAACATCAGTATATACCATCTTTACTGCAACTGTCTCAGCTGATATGCTCCTAGGAACATGTTTGCTTTTTTCAAGGTTACATGTCTCTTGTGTCTCATGGTCAACTAATTGTCTTCATCTTCTCCATTACTTCCAGCTGATCAGCCCCCAGCTTCTACTAGAAATGTTAATCCACAGGAGCATAACCTTACCTTTTCCATTATTAAATTTCCTATTGCTATTACTTTGTTTCACATGGTCATGCAATTGTTTTTATGTGATATGTTTATGATCATCCTCACTATTTTCTATGTCCGAATTTACATCATGAATAAATTTAAATGAGTAGACTCCTAATTTTTGTACTAAGACTATTAATAAAAGCAGTGCCCATGATCAGGCTGAAGACCGATCTTTGGGAGTATTACCTAGTAATCTTACTTCACTCTGATTGCTTTTTGCTTCATCCTGCCTCATTTTTGTCTCTCTTTCGCATAGCTTTCTCTCCCAAGGTGAATGGTTCTCTTTAATTATTCTGTCCCTCCAAAACATGTTTTTTAATTTTGAGGATAGGCAAATGAGCCTGGTCTTTTTCACTCCCTTTCTTCAATTCAGCTATTATAAACATTTTTCTCCAGTCTTCTGATGTCAACTGAATTAAACAAAAAGCCTTTTACATTCTATGGCTACCAAATGCCTGGAGAGGAAATAATTTGGTCCATTTCAGGTGACTATATTAACATCTTTCAGTTTTTGTTTCTAGACGTAGTAATCCTCATGTTCATGTAGTTATTTCTGTTAACCATCATGTGTTTGCCTCTACATTCTACATTCATATCAACCTTACTAAAAACCAAAGCAAAGTATTTTTTAGTTTGGAGGCAGTATCAACATTATCCTTAATCTCTAATTAGAAAATGTCTAACAACAGAGAATAAAGTCAAGCAGAAAATGACATTGTCATTAGACATTTAATTTCCAGACATAGCTTGCAAAAACATGCTATACCTGGTGGTTAATCCTTAAACAATCAAGGAACCATCAGGAATGATGCTATTTAGATGTGGTTTTAGTAATTAGTGAGACCATAATACAGGAAATTGCTTTAGGGGCAAAAGAATGATCTGAAGAGAAAGAGCTATTCAGTTTGAATTAAATGGAAAGATAAGCAAAAGAATATATAAACCAAAGATTTTCAGTTTCAAATGCAAAAACTTAGATTTGTTAATGGAATGATTTGGAAATTAACTAAAGATCTTTGAGATTCAAATATGGAAGAAAATTTAAATTTCTTTCAGCTAATAGCTTACTAAACCCCTTTTGCAGTGAACTATCATGCAGCAATAGAGTGTGGCACAGGGTCTGTCTTATGTGAGGAGCACATCTATAGGACTGGCAATATGGTTGGGAAAACGGTAAAAGACCTGAGCTGCTACTTGCATTTCATGGATGCACTATTTGCATCTTTCTCTATGGAAAGAGTATATTTACATACATTTTTAGCTGCAGCATAGCATGAAAGCACATATATACACAGGAAGATAAGTTCCCCAAAAGTTGTCTACCAGCCATTTACCTCTTCTTTGTCACTGGTAGACTTTACTAGCAACTTGAAGAATATTGTTGAAGCTCTTTGCACAAACACAGACTATTGCTGCATACTAGCAGATCAGTTTGCCCAATTTTTATTACAAACATGGCAATTCTAACCATCTTGCGGAGGCCTATCACTGATCAGCAGCCTGCCAATGATTGTCAAAAGCCTGCCATCAGCCTGACACCTGCCCTTTTCCCACTGTCTCTTGGCTTAGTGAGCACAGTCGCTCACCATAAGGATTTACATCGAACTTGCAGCCCAAACACAGAGTCAGCCTACAGAATGTCCTCTGTTTGGAGGCAAGCCTGTACCCATATTGCTGAGGCACAGGATTAGACAGCAGTGAGTATGAAGATTTCTTGGCTGCAGTGGACATGGTCCCAGGGATTTCCGCCAGAATGAATAGATCCTGTGCCTATATTAGCATGCCCAACAGAAGCACTGTGTGTACCATGAGCAGTTTTGCAGCCAACACTACTATCTGGAACACCAGAGGGAGAGACTCCACATGAAATCCCCAGGAGCAAAAGCCTGTGAACAGGTCCTGGAAGAGCTCTGTGGCCCTTGATCACATGGCTATTATATACCTGGTACCAGCACTGTCACACTGCCACGCTATGAAGGTTCGATAGCAACGACTGAGACAGTAATATAATAAAAAAAAAAGATGTTTATTTCCTCACACAAGTTCTTGGATTAGTAACATCCATTAAAATAATGGGATTACTAATTTAGAAAGGATAACACAAAACCATCAGTTACTAATTTAGAAAGGATAACCTGAAACCGTTGATTACTGCGCTATTAATTGGAAGCACTGCTTATCCCTGCTTGAAAGCTAGCTTGTTCACTCTCCTAGTGAGAGGGCTCTCAACCTCGAGGAGTTACCTTAACCCAGCGTCCCAGGAAAAGGGGAGGGGGGGAATACTCACGGTCCAGCCGGAGAGGATGGTCAGGTCACGTTCCCGTCCCTGCTCAAACTCTCCTAGCTCCCAAGTCTCTTTTTATACGGCTGGGGCTCTGGGCAAACACTGCTTTTGCTGACTTTTTGCGAGTTTCACAATCACAGGACTGTTTGTTTGCCTGCTCCGGAGGACCCCGCTAGCGAGGCAAGACCACAGCACCTCCGTATTGCTTCTTCCCTCCGTGGGGGTCCGTGCAGATTCCAGGCGGCAGACTTCACTTCTGCAGTCTTGTTAATGCTGCCATTCTGCAGCCTTGCGCATGTCAATCCTTGCGCATATCGGTTGGCAGACTTCTTTAGTCCCGTTAACTCCTCTGTTCAACAGCTTTGCGCACATCAGTTCTTGTGCTATCAGTTCTTCTGCATATCAATTGACAAACTTCAGTCCTGTTAACTCCTCACTCGCCCGTCAAGCACTCATTAGATGCTGTTCAGCACAAACTCACTCTCTCCTCTATCTTAAGTCCAGCTCATCAGCTTTACTCTGAAACCTCCAGATAGACTTTAATGGCTATGATGGAGATGCCAAAGAGAACAACTCAGAAGCCTGCCATCAACATTAGGCCCCTTTGGTCTGAGAAAATTAATCTACCATCTGTAAGAAAAGTTGCAGAATTTGTTTCAGTGAGATAAGCAAGGACCATTAGCCATAATGGGCTGTAGGATTTTAGCAATTTGGTTTTGATTTGGAGTCTGGAGGTTTACGTGTTTATTTATCTTCATAACACTTTTTAAAAGACCACATAGGAAGACTGCTCTTATGATTGACATTTTGAGAGAAGTGTGGACTAAAACTCCTTATTTTAATAGCATTTTGTTTTCACATACATTTTGGTGCCAGATGGAGAAACATTCTTCGATTCTCTTAAAGAGTCAAACATGAGGGCCTATTGGGGGTTGTTGTCTGATTTCCAAGTATTTGTAAGCAGAAAGATCATGGGGACCTGTTATTTCTAGCTGGGTTTTCCAGCCCCCATTCCAGATGAGGTCTTTGCTATCAAGACTCCACCATGAGATACCTGGACTTTTACACACACCATTTAACCCTCTACAATCCATGAAGCTGAGCCCACCTCACTAAGTGACAATATTATAGACAAAGCTAAAAGTCATGCTCAAATCAGAAATGGCTCACTGAAGCACCAATTTCACAAATTCTGTATTTAGAGTAAAAGGATTTTGCTTTGAAAGTTAGATCATAGCCCACAGTATGGGAGAGATGAGAAGATGAGAGCAGTAGAGGTGAAGTGCTCTACAACAGCAGGAGTCCCTGAGAACATTCAATCTGACTCATTAAGAATTACTCTTAAGACGAAGGGAAAATTTTGAGTCATAAATGAATCATCTGCTTACCAGATGGGAGGAAAGCATGCATGAAATTTGGGACTGCCACTTGGTGAACAGTGCATCATGAGCCTCTATTGCTTGAACCATGAGTCAGCTTCACTGGCTGTCACAAAACGTGAAGAGTACAGAGCGATGCATGCAGAAGCAATATACACCTTAACCTTCTGGCTAGTCCCCTATTGACGCATATCACAAAGAAAAGGTGTTTAGAACATAGCTTCCATACCCATTTTGCTACCAAGCAAGCAGAGATATTAATTGGCCTAATCTAAATCATGCCTCTTGTCTTAACTTTTACACAGTGGTAACAGGTGGTCAGTAAAAATTCAGGAGATGACAAAAGCTCTAGTCATGTCTGTTCTGTTGCACATAGCTTCTTAACCATTATACATGTAGGTATTTTGCTACCAAAACAAAAGTGCTCATTAAATGCTGGTGACCAGTGCCAGAAATATGTCACCTTTCACACTGTAACTCTTCTAACAAAAGTAAAAAATCAAGACAGAGACAAGGCAACAGCTACTCATATTCAGTGGCGCTAGCCGAGTTTTAGGATTATGCCCTTCATCTTCTAGAGTCAGGAATCTCAGATACCAGAAGGACTAACTTCAGAGTGTAGCTTTATATCAATCTTTTAAAGTGACCTACCATTTTCTGTACTGAAAACCTCTCTAAGCTGCCTGTGTATATGTGTAAAGATTGTAACATCCAATCCAAACCTTGAAGCACTGAAGCACTTTGCTTTGCGACTAAATCAGCTTCAAACTGACATCTGAAAATATAAAGCATGTAACCACCCATTCTTTTACCGGCCTGCCATCTAACAGTTCAAGGTTAGTCAAAGGCCTTTCAGCCCTGTCCTGTTTATTTGCTTATTTATTTCATAAGTACCCTAGATATGTCTATTAAAAAGTTTGGTCTTTTTAGTCTTACGGTTCAAACGTATTCCAGAATGCCATCTGAGTGACTACACCAGCCTCTCTAGTGGTGGATTATTCTGCAGCTTTTTATTTATTTATTTATTTTTAAGCAGCTTTGACCTAGGACCTCAAGATGTAGGTTCTATGGGTACGAAAAGTATTTGGAAGCCTGGGTCTGACACACAGCATGCTAGAACACAATTTAAACTGCAACGCACATGGGTGCTCCACAGACGGATAAGTCTTTCCGGTCATGGTATAGTAACTCTGTTGGATGTTTGATACAGATTTTTATAACTTCATAGTCAAAATCTCCACATTACCACTTGTCACAGCCACAGAAAAAAAACTTTATAGGTGTTTCAGTATGACCTAATGTATCAGAAAGTTCAGGAGCTATCTATTTGCAGGAATACTTTATGCAGCTCCTGATAAAAGTATCGTGATCTAAATAGCATTAGCAATAGAAAAAGTTCAGCTACAGAAGACCTTTTGGCAGTATCCAAGGAAAATTCAGATTAGGTTTTTGCTGGTCCAAAACACCAAATAATATTGTATATAATGACTGAACAGGTCAAAATGACATCACAAGGAATGTCATTATATGCCGTCTTTTCAGACATTATTTTCTTCCTTTGGAACATATGCAGAAGACTCACATTTGTATGTATTAGTTCCTTTGATGGTATAGTATCACAGCTGCAAGCCAGTGGGTTTTCTTGTGTGAAAAAAACTTCCTCGTGATACTAGGCTGTCTTCTAATACTCTAAAGTCAACATCTAACATGCAACTTGTACACAAGAATTTGAAGTAAGAGATTAAATATTGCCAATCATAAAATTCTTCTACTTGGAAAAAAAAAAACCCTAGGTATCAACATGTGAAGTACAAGTCTTGCTTTCACTTTACACTTAACAAATAATGTTTGATGCCTAAAAATACATCAACATACTCACCAGAGGTCCAGCCACATTTCTGAGCCTTCTCTTGATTTTTTTTCCATGGGGAAAAATTCAGACTAGTGATTTACATGCTAAATATTTGGATCAAACTTTATTCAGAGCAATTCTCCTTTGTTTTTGGCATGCATAACTTCATCATTGCATGGCAAAAAATATAGAGAGCACCATCCAGAACATCCATTTAAGAAAAAACATAATCCTGGCTGAATTATTCACTTTCACTGTCAAAAGTAAAACCCTTGGAACTTAATAGAGCTTTCTCCACCCACTTTTCAGGAGATGGGATTTCTCTGTAGCTACAATTGCACATCTGCAATCTGAATTGCAAGTAAGTAGTCCCTCAATTCATTGTAGATGCTAATTTCAAAAATGCAATATGCTGGCTCTGACGGGAAGAAATACCTACAGTTAGGGTGCTCAAACACACATTCCTGAGGAGAACATTCAGGTTAATATTTCAGTTTACAAAGTCAGTTTTTTATTCTTTCTAAGCCTTTCTGGCCTGGGACCCATAGAAGTACATAGAAATGTGATCCTCGTAGGTTCCACCTGTCAAAATTTTATCTATCTACCAGGTTATTCTAACAAGGACAGGTGGCCCAGGCCCCCATTTAGTGCTTCAATCCTTTTCTTTGAAGATGTTGCATTTTTGCATTAAAGAATCTGAAACAGGCAGAATGTGCACAAGAACAGGCCTAGCTTTGTTGCCTAGTAGCTGGGTGGTATCTCGGACAGCAAAGATGCCTGCTTTCTCCTCTGTGTTCTAAACTTTGATTTTGGTGTTTTGTATTTTTAGGACAGGACAGGTTGAAATAGCATGTGTAAGAGATTTCAAGCAAACTTTGCTTAGCCTTGAAAGCACACTGGAAGTTCCTGCTGACCACCTGAAATGTTACTTTGCTACCATTACCATTTTGTCAGCAACATTGTCTCCACTTGTGTCAAACAATTAAAAAAAACAAAAAACAAAAAACAAAAAAAACCCCCAAAACCTTAAAAGGAGACTTGGGACTCAAACTGCCAGATGTAAACCATTAAAGATGTTTATTCAACCCTGGTTTCAAGCAGTAAGGTCTCCTCAATTTGAGTTTCCTTAACAGTCTGCAGCTAAATTACCCAGAAGGATGGTGTCTGATTAAAGCATCATTCTGGGATTCAAGAGATCTGGAAGGTATTTCCATTGCTTTTACACACTCCCACCAAGTCTTAATTAAAATAAATTATACTGTTTGTGCCTTGTCTTCTTTATCTGTGAAAGAAATGTTCAAAGACTGAACATTTGTAAAGCACTTCAAAAGTGTACTCAAGAATTTCAAAGTCCATACATAACTCTTGGGAATGGAATATGTGGAGAAATATATAACATGCTGGTTTTGAACTGTACATTTAAAAATGTTAGAAAAAATGGAGATTACATAAACTGTCATAATAATGATTAATTTTTCTTTAACTACTAAAAATGTTCAATGATTCACTGAAAGACATTATTTATGTCATAAAAGTGACTCCTTTGAAAGAATATGTGACATCAGAAACTCCTGAAAGAACTGAAGTCTGGGTTTTTGAGTCAGATGGTTCCCCTCTAGTCTTCTAAAAACAAGTCAGTAAATACTGAATTTTCCTCACTTTTATTTTAAGGTACCAGAAACCGAGTGATTGCAAAATGAACAGGAGTTTGTTTGAAGAGCAGAGCAGATTTTACTAGAGGACAGGGACTACAAAACTTGTCAGTGGGAGCTAAGTTGTCTCCTATAGCTATCTGGAATGAACATGTGCTGCAATGCAGTCTTTGATATGACCAGAGAAGACACATAAAGCTACAGAGGATCTAAGGTCGCCCACTGTTGGTAATGATTCATATCCTGTATTTTCCACATAGGACAGCAAATTCCAGCTATTTATGGTAGAGCCCATTAAAAATTTCTTTCATGAAGAAAAAATGCTGTCAGCTGCCATTCAAGAGTTGATAAAGGAGGCCAGCTAGCATGTTACAGAAATTATCAGAGAAAAATACTATAATCACAAAAGAGCCAAATGTTTCCTCCTGAGCCCTTTGAGATAACAGATGCATAGTCAGAAGCAGAATCTTTTGTCTCTGAAGATTTTTTTATACACAGAAAAAAGGGTGAAAAATATCATTTGAGTGATCTCAGTCCACTCAGTTCCAAGGTGTGTTTCTGTATCATGTATCTAAGATATGAGATATCTATCATATATCAAGTACATAAGTATATTAAGTATATTTTATATCTATATATAGATATAAATATCTATATATATAAAGTCCCCCCCCACACACACAATGCTGGATCTTGAATGTACCTACACCGTCTTTGAACTGGATATAGAAGTAGCACACTATGTATGTGATTGCTGATGACTCATGTTATACTCAACACCTTCTAGGCAAAAGGGGGAATACTCCCTAAATGCAAAGCAAAAATTTATGTTAGTCTAATTGAAGCCTTAAGAGTCTAATCAAAGAATTATTATTTGTCCTGTTACAATGTGATACTAACACGTAAAGTTCAAGTTAGATTGAGTTAAAACTGATATACACAAGCTTTCTAGTATCTACCCATTTCTCTGGTGCTATGCTCACGCTTCCACTGCCCCTTTGGGTCCTACGGTCAGTCACTTTAGTCTGAGGGGATGTTTTGGTGAATCATCAGTGTCCCAGGACTTCACCCGGAGGAGTGTGATGTTGATGGCAGTGGAGTTTTTCTCCTTCTTATGTTGATGTTTGTTGATGTTTTCTTCCTTCTCACCCTAAGGACCACTTAGGGCTATTTTTATATGTTTTCTAACATGCTTTTACACATTTTTCTTTCTTCATTTAGTCTACAGCTCCATGTTATGTTCAAATTCACTAAATACATTGTTTTACATATGTCAGATACTTATTCTTGGTTCTCTTTGTTAACCCCAAAACTAGTTTTGCCCAGCTGCCAAGTCTGCATTTGTTTTAAGTACTAGTAATTGGCCACTGGTGAGTTTTTAGCCCAGTCTCCAGCACCATCTTGTACCCCTTTCAAAGCTTCTGTTATCATCCCATCCATATATTTCTCTACACTAAATCAACATGCTAGGGTCACAAAAAGTTCATTCTACCCCAAATATACACTTGTTACTACTATCTATATGAAATTAATTATTATTAATGAATTATCAATAATTATTAATAATTTAAATATTAACTATTGATAATTATATTATTTAAACATTGATGGTTATAACTAATAATATTAATTGCATTATTATTAATAATTATGGCTGCACACACATACAATTATACAAAGCTAAGCAAAAATTAAAATAAGGCAATAGCCACCTAGTGACAGTGATTTTCTAATAGTGATTAGAAAATTGCTGTTACAGCTAATAAAGCTAAAACAAAGCTACAGGCAATAGCCAAGTATTTACTAGGCTATAAGGCTACAATTTCAAGAATTTACACACCTTCCAGCTTGGATTCCCATGTACCAGAGGTTCACCAAGAATACAGCAAGTATTGTGTACATCAGCCTGGCCAAAATTATACAGTATGTTGTTTTGAGCAGAGAAGAGAAGGCAGCTAGGACATATAGCAATTTTCTCTCCTTCCCTCCCCTGTCCCCCAGCAAAACTGTAAATCCAGGAGAGTGCTTTTTTTTTTTTTTTTTTCCATGGAAGAAAGTCAGCAAGTGGGGAATTCCAGCACAGCCTGTCTAGGTTGCTGCCCCACCAATGGCCAAGGAAGGAAAGGAGGCATGTGCTGGTGGCACAGAAGAGAAGAAAGTCCTAATCAAGGCATATGATTTAATAGTAATGGTGCCACTGGAGGAGAAGGTGAAAAATGTATGTACAGATGACATCCCACTCAACCATAATGTATACAGCCTACTTGATTGCCAGTACTTTGGTTGGAAAGGCTTCTTGTTACCCATATAACCAATCTCATGTGTGCTTCAGACCATGCTGATCCAGCTGATTTTGTAGGCAGGAAAACAAAACAGTGGAATATGAGAGTTCCTACAGCACATTTACTGGTTATTAGGAAAGAAATAGGACCCATTTGAGCTTTCCACAAGTATCACTGTTTTTGAGCAAGACTGTAGACATCACAGCAATAGTACATGTCCCAACAGTGTTGGCAGACAAACAAATGCTCCAGTTCAAAATTATGCAGATATCACGTGCACCTGCTGGATCTGACAATGGAGATAATGCATTTTACTCCAGTAATCAGCAAGATGTGAAAATATGAAGTATTTAGATCCCTTACAATAATCACAAATATTCTCTGGTGGAACCAGGACATGTGGAGAGACCTAGGCCTCCACAAAGACACCATAAAGTAAACCTCCACTACCCACTGTATGGCCTCATGACAGACTTTCACAGCATTACCATGATGTACTGAGATCCTCAGGGATTTGACATGGTCACCTTCCAGAAGGAGATATTCATTCATTTGCCGTATGGCAGAAGAACTTTGATACGACAATGCTATTTGTCAAATTGGTACCAGCCTTTGGCAGAGGGCCATAATATTGGTCTTCCTCTTTTGAAAACCAGATGCCCACTATTGACAGTTCACATATGTAGAGGATTTGTGGGACCACATGTGGAAGCACTCCTATGAGTCTAAGTGATATTCTCTCAGAGTGATCAAGACTTACACAGCCTGTCATCATTGGCAGCATCCTTCAAGAATAATTTGGCTTTGCTCCAAATATATCTTGAGAGTAGTCCATCCAAGCCTCCATCTGAAGCTACCCAGGGCGAACAAGGTGGGCAGCTGGTTCTCCTGCACTGACTGTTTATGTCCTGCCTCAGCAGGGCTTCCAGCT
Organism: Apteryx mantelli; assembly: GCF_036417845.1. Classification (NCBI taxonomy): domain Eukaryota; kingdom Metazoa; phylum Chordata; class Aves; order Apterygiformes; family Apterygidae; genus Apteryx; species Apteryx mantelli. Next base: position 22,549,479 of record NC_089983.1, on the reverse strand, counting down.
CCTTTTTTTGCCCAGTTTGAAATTAAAGTCAGTCTGTCACACCTAAAGAGCATAGCAAAAAGAAATAGAAAGCAGGTGGGTTTACAGACTGTGCACCACATGGGCAACCACTAAGAGGAGCTTGTAGGTGAGGGTCATATCAAGTACTTGTTGTGCCCAAGAGCCTAAACTGGGGCATCTCAAGGATCATTCTCAAAGGAAATCCTTTTTTATTCTTTCTCTTTTTTTCCACTAACCTTCAAAATGTACTTTAAAGTTTCCTGTCACCTTATAAAAATGATAAAGGCCAAAGCCTTCTCAGCAAGTCCAGAAAGAAACAGAACATAAGAGCTTCTTTTGATCATACTGACTGCAGGATTAGCAGTTAGGAGATGAGGGGCATAAAGGAAGTTCCTTACCTTTATTGTACATATTTTTACATGATTTTAAACTCTTCAGCCAGAGATATATACAGTCATTTCTAGACTAGAGACACACTTAAAGCTAATAAGCCTTGACAGACAAGAAGGTAACTCTTGGAATGACAATGCTAATTTTCTGAGGGATCTGAAAAAAGTGTCTTTTGGTAACAATACTAGAGTTACACTCTTCACAGAAATAATATTTAGTTACATTAACTTACACTTCAGTACTGTTTAGCCAGATACTATACTGCTACAAGACCCCATCTTTGTATCTCAAATATCTTAAAACTAGTTAAGACAGTAGATGTTTTGTTCCATGAAAAGAAGAGTTCACAAAACTAAAGATGAATTGAAATTCAGATCATATAAGTAACAGAATATATATTTACAAGGGTGAGAAGGATACATTTAAGTTTCGAAAAAACAAGTGAAGCTGCACAATGCTATATGTATCTTACATTTTACACAGGACACATTACAGAACAGACTATCTTTGATAAAAATTTTGTCCAGGAGTTGCTATCTGATGGTTATTTCCTAGAAATATTTCATGCAATAGCAGAAATCAAATACAAAACTACTCATCTATAGGAACTTAAAATAAAGTCAGTCATTGCTGTGGAATTTCCATTGTGAACTGACTCAGCAGTCTATTAAAAAGATTAAAATAAATTTCTAGGTTTCTAGTACTGATTTTCCCCATGCAAGTAGAAGAATTTTAATAGATGCCTTGTTTTTTCTCAATTAAATTTTTGAGTGATTCATTGTAACTGAATGCTAAACACTGTTCATATTTCACTACACGTAGAAGAGAGCTCCCAGTTGCACAATGTAATTCATTTCAAAGTTGTCCCTGATTGCTGAGGGATAGTTTATAAAATCAAAATGGCCCGTAAAAAAAAAAAACAAAAAAAAACAGGCAATAAATTTTACAAGCACTGAGCTTCAGTCATGTAGGAAATTAGGTGTCAGGAGACTTGCATATAATATTGACTGATCAGTCCAGAGTCACATTCTGCCATCATTCCACTTGCAGTCAACAGGAATTTTGAGTGAAAATCAATAGCAGGATATTATGCTCTGATTAAATGCCTTAGGTATGATGTAGATAGAGAAAAATGTTGAGATCATTCAGATCAGGGTTATTGAAAATATAAATATACTCCAATACAGGAACTGAAGTTCTTTTACTGCAAGAACACTTTCATGACAGAAGTGCTTACTAAATAGCCTTTCCATATTAAAAATTGATCATATAAGTAACACCAAACTGAGAAGGACAGAAAAGTATTTTTCAGATGAGATACACTATTCATGCCTATGCTGTCAGATCTTTCCCCAAATAGTTTGAATAAGGAAATTTTAACTTTGGGCCCATCTTACCTTTTCATTATATGGTAATCAAGCCCAGTTCTGAAGTGCTGATCTTTTGAGAGAGAAGGAGTGTTCGAATAGTGCAGTTTGTATTTACAATCTGTTACTAACATATTTACCTGGAGGTGATGAAGATGGACAGTGGAAATGGCACTGCCTGGGTCCAAAGGGATGGCTACTTTAGGACTGTAAAACATATGCATTTGCTTTTATCTATAAAGATACACAAGACCTGAACTGCAAATGACAGGACAATGTAGAAAATGCCAAGGGGTAACAAAGGATCCACTTTTCTGACCATGATTCTAAACTAACATTACCCATGGCAAAAGCTGCAATGAAAGACTAAAAGAAAAGGCAATTGTACTATTTCGTGGAACAAATATTTACCACTGTCAAAGAGGGTGGAAGAAAGTCAGTTCTCAGGCCACATATGCAACCACTCTAGCTTCTGTTACTCTGCAAGATTCTTGATTGTGGAATGGCTGCCAAACAGAAGGATTTCCTAAACCAGAATACCAGCAGTTCTCCCCTCCTGTTGCAAGAAGAATAGATCAACAATAAAACCAGATAAAAATAATGTTGGGTTAGATACATCTTTCATTTAATAACATACAATAATTCAGGTCAAAGGAGGCTTCAGAAGGTCCCTAGTGCAACTTCCTGCTCAAAGCAGTATCAGCTCTGATGTCAGACCAGGCTGCTCAGGACTTTATCCAGTTTAATTTTGTCAAAATTAAACCTGCAAATGACTCCTCTGAGGTACATGCATATCAGCACATAAAGCGGCAAACTGCCAGGGTGAAGCTGACTTACAACCTACCCCTGAACTGGAAAAAATATGTTGAAACTGCCAGCACTTGAGGTCAACAGACAACTCAGGATTCAGTATGCTTCTGAATTACTATGAAACTTCCTGGATCATGGTTACAGAAGATAAACATGAGACAATGTATCCTAATTTGTGCACAACTCTGGAACACATATCACTGTGGAAAGTATTTGCAATACTGGTCTGTGCTTTTGAGAAATTTAATCCTCTGTCATAATAAGAAACTTTACTAGAGCAATAAAGCAATTTATATGGCTTAGACTTTAAGACAGTTTCTTGCTCAAACAGCTGTGCAGTCTGGTCCACAGGGACTCTTAACCTGTTTCTCTTCTGCTGAACTAGTATTAATCAGAGTAATGCCATCCAAGTAAACTTTTTCTTAATCATGTGTTTGGCCAAAACACAGTCAGAACAAGAAAAACACAGGGTAAAAGTAGGAATGGGACAGAGATGATCTGCCCAGGGACAAAAATGCTGCTGCTTTTGGCCAGATCTTTAAGGAAATGTAAAACAAATTTGTTGCACAATGTCTGGGAATCCTAACACATATGGATATCCTACCAAAGACTAATTGGAACAATTTCACATTCAGAAAAAATTAGGTGAACAGAAACAGTAGCTTGTCAATAAGTATTCAGTAAAAATCCTCTGGAAACTTCCAAAGCTTATAATAGCCCCAGCATGAAAAAAAAAAAAATCAGATAACGTCTGAATGTTTGCAAAATCTGTAAGCTTTTCAATACGAAGATTCTTGTAAGTAGATTTACCTGATTATGTCAGTTTTACAGTTCTAATATCAAAAATCAGAAATGATAAATGCATAATTTGATTAAACTTTTGTATTTCATCTGTTCTTCATTCGCTGTACTTTACTGAGTCCAGAATTTGTAGCTCAGAGTGGCCAGCTCTCCTGACCTCAAAACCATGGGCCAAAATCTTCAGATGATGTAGTCACAAGACACATACCTCATACCAGGAGAGTCAAGGCCAGGGAATTTTCAAGTGCAGTTCATAGGTAGGAAGCAACAATTTGTCCCGCCACCCCAAGGTGGTGGAAATGGAGATCAGTGAGTAGTACTTGTTTTTTCCACAGATGGGAATTCCCATCACCAGATAGCCTCTGCACCAATGCACCAGTACTGCCAGTCACACAATGCCCTTCACTTGACAGGTGATTCACATGTGGGAGTTCACCACCTTTGCTCTAAATCCTCTTAAAGAAATGCACACTGGCACGAGTAGATAATTAAAGGAATAAGCTCTTTATTGTGCTTAATATTTTAGTAGAAAATTGCTTTCACTTGCAACAATGTTCTATGTTAGGGGTTGAGCAGACTGTAATTCTTTTTTCATGACAGATTTTGAGATTTCAGATTTTGTTTTTGTTCCATGCTGGAATGAAATTAAAACTTTTTCACTGTTACCTGAAATAACTGTTTGAACCTGGGGCACTGTCCTAACATTTGGGAGAAGCAACTCTTAGGCTAAAATTACCTGTCTGAATTAGGAGTGACAGGGAGGGGTAAAAAACATTCCGAGTCAGAGGGAACAGAAATTTTAACTTAAGCTGTGATGCATCAGAGTGGTTTAATGAAGCTTTATTTCAGCTGACCAGTTCTATTCTACATTTACATTAATATGTGTTCTCTTGCATGTCCATCATTCAGTACTAATCCACTGGGTGCAGTCAGCCAGTTGTAGCTGAGGTGTTACAATGCAAAATCTCCGCTAAAAGAAATTGAACTCCTCTGCCAACAAGGAAACATGCAAATGTGAACATGACTCCTCAGAGTATACAACCAATGGAAACTGTGCAGTATCAAAAATTGTATATCCTGCACTAAGTGCTCTTGTTAATTCTCTGCCTATGCAGTGAATTTCTCAAACACTTGAATAGCTTTAAGAATGATATAAATTAATAATTCTTACATTTATTTTCTTTAAATTGATTATAAAAATAGGGATTGAAGAAATGGCCAAAGAAAGGAGAACAAGACAAGACTGCATTTCTGTTCATTTGTCCTCAAAGTATCCTCCAGCAAAACCTACTTCTTTGGAAATCTGCCATGTAAATGACCTCTCCCTTCTTCCAAGTAATTAAAATATGTATCAAAAAGAAAAGAAAAATTAAAGTGTAACAGTTTTGGCAGTGACTGTCTCTTAAGTTAAACCTGGGTTTAATCATCAACAAGATACCTTTGACATTCTTTTGTTGTACTCATATTTCATTGTTTGCTGTTCTTGTTACATAAATTCTGCAATTCTAATAAGAATATTCAGAACTTAATCTTTTAAAATGACTTTCTTCCTTCTCCCTCCCCTCAAAAACATCCCGAGCTCACATCAATCTCAAGACTGGAAAAGCTGATAATATCTAAAGCTTTGAGAGCGTATAAAGGAATAAAATAAGAGAAATGCATACTGACATGAAACACAGTCTAAGCTTTACTTCCAAGCAAGTTCAGAATGCTTGGACTTCATCACACGTCTTTTCACTTGTTTGTGTCTAGCCTATAGCATACGAGAAAAATGAAATAATAGAAACAGCATCTAGCAATATCTGTATTACTGGATAATGTGTATTTCACACAGAATGAAAATGAATTATATAGTTAGTTAAAATGTTGTCGCATATATGTAATTAAGGGTTTCTTGCTTAAAGGATTATCAGAAGTCTCATGACGTACTGCATCAGAAATACTGCCTGAGAAAACGCATATATAAGGCTGCTTTGTATTGCTCCAATAGTTAAATTGAGGCTCTATTATTCTGGTTACCAAAACATAATCATGAGAGTCTTTCTCACCCTCTAAAAAAGGAATGATTTATATCGCTGAGCAAGCTCATGTTATAAGACTAGATATATAAATGAAATGAATTATAGAACTGGCAAGGAATCAGCAAATCTTAGAGGATTTCCAAACAACAATAAATCGCTAGGTTAAAAAGGAAAGTAAGTCATATACTCTTGTTTTGACAGAACAAAGACAATAAATACCTATATTTTTGCAGTATTTCTGTTGCTTTTTTTCTACTTGTTTTTAACTTGGAATTCAGTTCTCCCTGCCTTTGTTCACCTAGAGAAGAAGGCCTCTATAGAACATTCTAGCATTTGCACATTAAAAAATATGATTAAGCTCTAAAAACAAAAGTTAACTTGGCAACTTCTTACTGGAATATACAATGAGAACAGAAACAGCCATCGACTTTAATGACTAAAATAAACCTTCCAGCTTTTTTTTTTTTTTTTTTTAACTAGTAATGTAGAGTCAATCCTAGGACAGAGAAACTAAATTAGAATTGTCCTATGCATTAAACTTGTTTACTCAATTGCATTTGTTACACAAGAAAGTAATATTCTAAATATTGAACAATGCAAAAATTCAAGATAGCGTTTGTATAAGCATTCATGATAAAGCTACAAATTTTTAGCTTACGCAACATCATAAGACAAACATTACATGTTCACATTAATCCTAATGAACTGTCTATGCTAAAATTCTGCAGCTGAGATGCTAATACTGTCTTTGTCTTTATCCTAGGAACAACTGGATCAGAGACCATCTCTTTTTATCATTTTACACCAGAAGTTATACAATGAGGCCCGCTTCTGTTCTGGGGATTCCACAAATCATTCTAACAAGAACCACTACCAGAAATAACGTCATGTGCACAAACCCGGTATTTGTGTTCCCATGCAGCAGCTCCAGGCAGGAGGGAAGTGGATGGGGAGGGTGTCATAGGATGCAACCGAGAGCACACAGGCTTCTCACCACGGCTTTGGTAGAGGGACTACAGCTTCCACAGGACTTACACCTGCTAACGGAGTCAGGACACGGCCTTTAACTACAAGGCATTGAACACATGCAGTAATAAAAGACTGGCTAGAAAATACTCAAGGCAGGTACTGAGACTACAGTTAGTCTCTCTCTAAAGGAAACGTAGGAAGTAAAAGGAAACAATGTGATAATACCTGTCTGCTTCAGAAGCAGTGGTCAAAGCAAACTAGTACTTAATCATCGGGGCCTGAGTGCTTAAATTGGGCAGAAAAATTTGTCTTATGGTATGCTTCAAAGGCAATAATAGAATAAATACTGCCTGTATTTTATTTCCCATGTTTTTTCTGTTAGTATTCTCACCATGGGTTTTTCCCACTATTATATCTGAGAACTTCAAACATGGGCGCATTAAACTTTACAGATGTAGTACTTGCTAGCTTAAAATGACTGGAGATTTCTTTTGTTTTAATCATTTTGCATGTCCAATATTACCCCAGAAAAAAAAAACAAAAACAAAAAACAGAATATGGTTATAGGAAATGGGGCAAGATTACCACAGAATCACTTTGACTGAAGGAGCTATAGTGGTTTTCTGGTAATCCATGCCACAAGGTAGTGGACTGAATGTCTACTTTACTCTGTCTGTGATGCAAGTCACAGGCAAGACCATTATATTTTCCAGATTTCTTTTTTCACAAAAGTCACAGAATAGGTGAAGTTGGAGGGCACCTCTAGAGATAGTCTGGTCCAACTCCTGCACTCAAGCAGGGTCAGCTAGAGGAGGTTGCCCAGGACTGTGTCCAGTCAGATTCTGACTGTCTCCAAGGGTGGAGGCTCCACAGCCTCTCTGGGCTACCTGTTCCAGTATTCAACCACCCTCACACTGAAAATATGTTCTCTTATGTTCAAATGGAATTTCCTGTGTCTCAGTTTTAGACCATCACCTCTTGCCCTGTCACTGGACACCACTGAGAAGAGTATGGCTTAGCCTTCTTTGCACCCTCTCATCAGAAATTTATAAACATTGATAAGACCTGAGCCTTCTCTTCTCCAGGCTGAACAGCCCCAGCTCTCTCAGCTTCTCCTTATGTAAGAGAAGCTCCAGTTCCTTAAATATCTTTGCAACCCTTTGCTGGGCTCTCTCCCATATGTCCATGCCTTTCCTATACTGGGGAGCTCAGCACTGGACACGACACTCCAGATGTGGCTTCACCAGTGCTAAGCAGAGAGGAAGGATTACCTTCCTCGACCTGCTGGTAACTAACACAGTGCAGGATATCATTGGCCTTCTTTGCTGTGAAGGTGCTTTCCTGGCTCATGTTCAACTTGATGCCCACCAGGACCCCCGGGTCCTTCTCTGCAAAGCTGCTCTACAGCTGGTCAGCCCCCATCCTGTCCTGGTGCATGGGATTATTCCTCCCCAGGTGCAGGACTTTGCTTCTCTGCCCATTTCTGCAGCCTGTTGAGGTCCCTCTGAATGACAGCACAGCTCTCCAGTATATCAGCCACTCCTCCCAGTTTTGTATCATCTACAAATTTGCTGAGGGTGCACTCAGTTCCATCATCCAGGCCATTACTGAAGATGTTAAACACCTAGGGTACACCACTAGGGACAGGCCTCCAGTTGGACTTGCTACCGATCACAACCCTCTGAGTCTGGCAGTTCAGCCAACTTTCAGGCCACCTCACCGTCCACTTCTCTAGCCCATACGTCATCAGCTTGTCTATGAGGACATTATGGGAGACAGTGTCAAATGCCTTACTATAGTTGAGATAAAAACATCCACTGCTCTCCTGTCATCCGCCAAGCCAATCACCTCATCATAGAAGGCTATCAGGTTAGTTACGCACCCCCAAAAATGCAAAAACTAGTGGGAGCAGTGGCCAATGCTGAGTGATGGGACCAGCTGATAATCAAGTCTGTTTTAAAAAACTAAAAAGCTCCACCTCTAGATCTTGCTTACAACCTACCTTTGCCATCCTTAAAGGGTACTGTTATCTCAAAACAAAATTATAATCCAACTAAGAAAATAAGGAAGTTGGGATAAAATGATTCTGAGTGAAAGAACAGCTGCAGCAAGACACTACTGGCAGATGGACTGAGAGAGAGCACTGACCCAAATACATCAGATAAGGAAGAAATTGTCATTGCCACACCACATCAAAAGTTTCATTAGTACTTACACAGACACACAGCAAACAGCTCCAATAACTCAGATTCTTAGGGAACATTCATGGCACTACCACATCTGTCTAGGTTTCGTTACATGATCTTAAACCTCTGTAGTGATCCTAACCAGAAGACCATTGAACATCAAGGAGTTAGTGATCCACATAACAGTTAACCTGAGTAGGAGCAGGCCTCTACTGTGCTATGCTGCGCATAGAGCTTGGCCTTCATGCTGTGTTGTGCTGCACATATTCCTGGGCCACAGATTAGACTTAGCCAGCTAATTGTAATGAAGGAGCCTGTGGGTGGGTTCCATTTGGCACCAGTGTTTACACCACCTGTGTATCCTTGTCTTTATCTAAAAGTGTAGCAGAAAGCTCTCATGTGAACTTGCTTTCTGTTTGACAGTAGAAATGATCAATAGAACTGTTTTCTTTTAAGAAAATCCTGTAAGAGCTCAAAAGACAAAAATGTTCATCAACCTTTTGACAGATGGGACCTGCATGGCATACTGCACCCTAATTAGAGGCCCATTCAATACTACACAACTCAGGGTTCCCAGCACCTGAAGGGACATAGGTTTATCTAGACTATCCTCTTTTGCAGATATTGCAGCATCTTACAAAGCATTTAGGAAGAAAAGAGCATCATACTTACTGGTCTGTCCTTAAAAAGAAAAGTTGGTCAACTCAAAAACAAAGCCACTTTCACCATCAGCTTCCCCCTGCCCCCCTCCCCCCCCCCAAAAAAAAAGTTTATTGAATGTGGGAAATGGATTAAAGCTTAAAGAAGGGAAAATCATGATTCAGAAGTAAATCTGAAGATTTTGGGAAAATACCACACAAAGTGGTGCCTGATGCTAGTTTCTTGCAAATATAGAACACTGTTTTGACATTTAGACAAAAGAATAAACAGCCAGAGAGTTGTACTGGTTGCACAACTGCAACATAGACAAAAACACAGCTAAAATTATCTGGGTGGTGTACCAATTAAAGGATCTGATAACATTTGAGGGACTCTATTAAATAGACTACAACATTCCTGAAATAAATTAACCTAGTAGTGCTAATTCTACCAGCATTAGAGTGAAATGCAGCAAGGCAATACTTGCTAGCTGTGATATTTGACATGAACTTTTCTGCAATAATGAGTTATTACATATATATCATCAATTTTTAGCACGTACAAAAGAACAGGCACTCTCACACACATTTCTACCTGAAACTAACAACACTCAGAGTGACTACTTGAAAAAACATGTATAAACTAGGGTCAATAAAGATAGCTAAGATGTTTAATTTGTATTTATGGTATCAAGTATTTCACCTGCATAGTTTATGCTTTTGCCTAGAACCTGTCTTCTATTATATTTTAAAATGGGACAGTCTAATTGAGAAATAGTCTAACATAACAAAGAAAACCTTCTTCATAAAAGTGACCTTCTGACATACTTTCAGTCACTAACATATGACTATTTCAGTCAGGGTTGCTCATCTAAGCAGCCACGAGAATAAGAATTTCACAGTCCAAAAAAAAAAATATATATATATATATTGCAACATATATTAATACATATAGTTATATGTTATGCAATATATATTTCTATAAATGCATAATTATATACATCCCTCAGAGATTATTAAAATAGATTCTATATAAGACATAGCAAGGAGAACCAACCATCATTCCAAAGAGCAGTAGGTAGTGTCACACACCACATTATACTGTAATATCATAACACAAAATTATTCATCCAGCCCTTCACATAAATCATACTGGAAGGGGTACATTCTGAATTACAGTCCTGAGTCAGGTCTGCAGAAATGTAGTGTTCCCAGAAAAGAAGGCAGCAAAATGTTCAGTGGGGCATTCGAGCCAGTAAAAGAGGAACAGTGGATAATTAATGACATGACATGTGATGTTCAGACTGAACAGAAACATGTAAACAATTATTTAAATAGCCAGTGATTATACGTTTACACTGTCAACTACTTCTGCTGGTACACCCTGTGCTGCTGGTGTGGTTTTTTTTCTGAAAAATGCTGATCAGTGCCAAAGTTTTGACACCCTCATTTCCCAGCACACCTAAATCTGCCTTGCATATAACTATCTGAGAGGTATTACTTTGATTCTAAGAAGACAAAATGAAGTATACCAATATTAATAAACTATTTTCAGAATACCAGTAAGTTTTTGCAATAGCAGCCAGAAAGTAAATCTTCCTATAGACTTATAATGTGAACTCTCATTTATTTTATTTTTCAGTTCTGTTCTATTGTTGAATGCAATTAGAGTTATATTGTAATCAGAATTTTAAAATTCTGAAGAACCAGCAATTATTTACCTTGCTACCTAGCAGAGTAGTACTCAGTACTCATGTTGACTCAAGAAACAAGTTTAGCACGTAACAAAGCTGGTGAAGAAGAGGATCATAGGATAATTCAGGCTCGAAGGGACATCAGGTCTAACCTCCTGGTCAAAGCAGGGTAAACTATGAGGTCAGACTAGGTTGCTCAGGACTTTAGCCAGTCAGGTCTAGAAAATCCAAAGATGGAGACTGCACATCTCTGGGTAATCTGTTTCAACGCCTGTCTTCATTGTGAAAACATTTCTCCTTACATCCCACTGAAACCTCTCTTGTTTCAATCTATGCCCACAGTCTCTTGTTCTCCCACTCTGCATTATTATAAAAAGCTTGGCTATGTCTTCCTCATGACCTCCTTGTAATTATGGGCACATTGCTATCAGGGCCCCCTAAAGCTGCCCCTTCTCCAGGCTCGACAAGCTCCGTTCCTTCAGCCCCTCCTCACACAGCAAGTGCTCCAGGCCTCTGACCATCATGGTGACCTTCCACTGAACTCACTTCAGTTTGTCAATGTCTTTCTTGTATCGACGGGCCCAAAACTGGATGCAAGGATAATCGCTTCCCTCACTCTACTGGTTGTGCTCCTGCTAATACAGCTCAGGATGCCATTGGGCTTCTTTGCAGCCAGGGCACACTGCTGGACCATGTTCAGCCTGCAGGCAACCAGGACCCCAGGGCCTTTTCAACAGAGGTTCACCCCATCCAGTCCTCAGCTTGTATCACTGCAGGAGACTCTTTCTTCCCAGGTGTAGGACTTTGTCCTGGTTGAATTTCACAAGGTTCCTCCAGCCTGTCTAGGTCCCACTGAATGGCAGCCCTGACCTTGAGCATATTGACTGGTCCCCCCAACTTGGTGTCATCTGCAAGTTGATGAACACCATTCCATCACCTCCTCCAGGTCACTGATAAAGACGTTAAACAGGATGGGTCTGAGAACAGACCCCTGTGGTACTCCACTTGTTACTGGCCTCTGCATGGAGTATATTACCCATTAACCACTACTTTTTGAGCCCAATGAACCAGTTTTTTACCCATCTGGATGTACACTCATCCAGACTATAATATCCTAACTTGGATACAAGAATATTAAGGGAGGCAATGTCAAAAGCCTTGCTAAGCGCAATGGAAATGATATCCACTGCTTTGCCCTTACCCACAGATCCAGCTGTTTATCACAGAAGGTAATCAGGCTGGTCCAGCACTATTTACCCTTGGTAAATCCCTGTTAACTGTTCTCAAACGCCTTCTTCTCTTTCATATGCCCAGAAATGTATTCCAAAAGAGGATTCACTCCATGATTTTCCCAGAAAGCAAGGTGGGGCTGACTGGCCTTAAGAGCCTCAGATTGTTCTTCTGGCCTTTTTTGAAGACAGGTGCAATGTTTGATTTCTTCCAGTCAGGAATCTAGTACTGGGGAACTAGATAGTCCTAGGGCAGTATTGAAATCACAGAGCAATACTGGAGTACTGGATTAACGTAAAAAAGGTTTCATGTAATAATTACAATCAGTAAAACCAGCTCAAAATCACTAAAGTAATCTACGAATTTAAGCATGCATATTGTTTTTTCCATAAGAAGTCTGCTCATTTTTGTGGGAGAAGGTAGATGGACAAATACCAAGTACTGACAGCATTGGCTTTCCACCAACACTGTAAAAATAAAAAGAACAAAGCCTGAGAAAAAACAATAAACTCACTCTCCCCTCAACATTCCTATCCCCCACAATGTATGCACTACAATGAAGAATGAGTATGCACATATTTGTAATTTGCATTACAGTTATGCATAAATAACACTCATCTTTTCAAAGTTTCTGATAGGGTTTGAAAATTAATTTGGGCACTCACTGAACTACTGCATTTAATGGTAAATGATTTATTTAACCTTCTTTATTTTAGCAGTCACACTTTCCTATTTTAACCTGATTGCAGAAAGTATATTTTAGCCCATTTTCAGCAACCCAAAACAAGCCAAAGCTATAGGAACTAACACTCTCCAAAACTTTGAAGTGCAACTTTGGAAAATTCAGACAATTCATTTCTAGTCTTCTGACAGACAAAGCAGCTGTGATTCCTACTCTAGTATATGCATAGCAAATGTTACTCCAAAAAGTAAATATCTAGAGCAGACATGCATTTATTTGTCCTTAAAGAAGATATTTTCTCCCCAGGAAGAGCAGCTAAGCCTTTTCATTAGGACAGATTAGTACAATACTGCAGAGTCAAAATTCATATCCTTTGCAAGCCTGCTCTTTCAAAGAGAAGAAAAAACCCTCAAATCCTAAATTCTATATAAGGCAGGTAGGGAAGACTATAGAATAAGAGCAAACCAAATCTTTTGGTGAGTAAGCCTTTCCCATCAACAACATGCTTGGATTAACTTGTTTACTGGCCTATAAAAAACATATGGCTTTGAGATATGGAAGAGGGGCAATAAAGTGTAAAATACAAAACCTCAGCATTGAAGGGTAGAAATGGCTCAGTTTTTCCCTTTGCACAGGGAAAACATAATAGTTACAATAAACCATGGCTCAACCATGTATCAGGAAACAAACTGCTTCATTCACAGCCAAAAGAAGTATCACTAGAGCACTCAGATTCTAATGATGTTATTATTTGTGTATGCATAAAAGTGTTATACATTAAAGAAATAGACTATTACATTTTTCAAAAGAAGAGTAATATGACAGTGTTTTTATAACATACTGGTTTTTATAAGCCAGCAAACCATATTTTGTTCAGAAGAAAAATATCAGAAAAGACTATAAGGCATGTAGGCACATAAGGCACAATTTAGAAGGAACTAATAATATTGTAGAAATATTAGCAAAAAATAATAGTAAATATTGAATTCCTGTCTCTTTAGCAGATAGCAAATGTGTTGGAGCTTAACTCCATGGAAAGTAATTTGCATGCCTAAAACAGATATTAAGTTACCTCCATTAAGAGTTAGAAGAAAAGCTTACCAAGGATGACAAGGAGCAAGAATTAAACTGACAGTAAAAAAAACAATCTTAAGGCCTTCTAATACAGGAAATCTGTCTGGGTCACAGCAACCAATGACTAACTACTGACATAAGCAAAAATTAATATCTAGAACAATACAAAATTCTAAACACTAACATTGTTAACAGCAGCACTTACCTCTCCTGGAAACTGATTTTCTTTCTTTCACTCATTTAAAGCTACATCAGTATCATCATATTAGTGGCTAACTGTTGTTGCAGACATAGGGCAAAAGGCCAGTGCACACAAGACCCCTCCTTCCCTTACACAGCAACAACAGAAGACTTTTACTTTAAGGAATGAAGGAGCTTCCAATTGTCATGACTGACCATGCACCAAGTGTACAGTTCTGTAACAATGGAGGCCACGGGGAAAGCAGAGCAAATAATTTAGAAAAGGCGAGAGGCACTTCCAATCTTTTAAGTACCCTAGACATAAATAATATGAACATGAATGCAACCCCTTTAACTGGTTTAATCTTTTAATATTAGACAACTAAATGTGCTTCAGTAGACCACATTGATCTAATACCAAGTTGCTACCTAAAGAGGCAGTCTCCTCCCCATTACGCCTAGAGTAGTGCATTATCACTGCTTCCCTTGCATTAGCACAAGTAGCTGTGTGGCTACATGTTGAGCTTATCAGAAAACTGATTTGACTGGAACTAAGCCAGCAAAAAACATAAAATTGGTTCATTTTCAACAAATGATTCCTTTGTCCAGCATACTGTGTGCTCCCTTGGCAATAGCTCAAAGGACAGGGTAAACATATGGCAGGGGATGAAAGCGAAGGCAGAATCCACCTTTTCAATAGAAGCTAGGCTTAAAAAAAGTCAGAGACATGGTATTAGTTAAGTAACCTAAATGGAAATTCTACCCATGGACTGTATATCACTCTTATCTTCAATTAAGATATTCTGAAAAATGCCAACCTTTCCTTAGTAATTAGAATTACAGATACTTGGCTCAATAATGCATCTTCAACCGTAAGTGCTCCCCTACAGTTTTCTTTAAGCACGTAAATTTCCTTGAAGTGAAAAGTAACACTGTTCTCTTCATTCTAGGGGTGAAACATGGTATAAACAGCGTACACTTAATAAAACTGAAAGCCTGCTTTGAAGACCAAAATAGTAGCCCTGCAGTCAGTGCTCCAAAATGTGAAAGCAATGGCTGGGTATGCTACTGAATGAATCATAGGTAGGGAGTGAATTAATCATTCTAAAAACCCCAGTACATAAAGCAGAGAAACGAGAAGATCCGCAGTTTGAATTGTTAATTTCATTGGCCTTTCAGCACATTTCCACGCTGGACACAATCTTCAATATCTCTTTGTTGGATTTCTGAGGATCCTTCAGAGAATCTAACCATGTCTGAGGTTCTTTGGATGTAACTGTAACCAAAGCCTTTTAATTTCATTATGGACCTAAAAAGCACATTTTAAACTCTTCAGTTCTATTTCTTTCATAATCATATTTTTATGTGTATCCAAGACCAACAAGATAATTTGTCACGCAGAAGTGGTTAAGCTAAACCGTATCTATTTCTACCATAAGAGGGTGAGGTTGAGGGAACTTAGCCTTTCAACAAGGAACTTTAACGTGGAAAAATACAATTTATTTTAAAATGTCATTCCTATGACATTTTTGCCTTTTTCGGAGATGTGTGGCTTGTTTAAAAAAATACAAGGACTTAGGAGGCCCCAGTTCCTCAAGGAAATTGAAATGTGAGTCTGATTTCTTGAAGTTGCATAAAACTAGAAAAAACTAAACCATTAAATCTTAGTTTTTTATTTTATTATTGTTGAATGACAATTTCAGGTTCTTTATGCCCTAAACAACTTTCCCTCCTAAAACTTTCTACTAACAAGACTTCCCATGAAATAAAAACTGTCTTTTACTACTGGACTTGCTTAAGTCACAAGGAAGACACATTCCCAAATCTCATAATTGATGCAGATTCACATTTTTGCTATTAAAAATCTTTTATCAGATGTTACAGAACTTATGATTACACAGATTTCACTTGCAGATACTTGACAGCAAGTGAAATGAAATTCAGTATGTATTCAATTGAGCATAAGGATTTAATTAAATACTTCCAATACATGAAGTTATAGACACTCATAACTCTGAATTTTAATCCCAGAATTTATTAGATTTCAGTCCTCTGTGCCTTGAAGGGTGTTTAGTTACATGCTCAGTATTAGACATGAAAGAGAACAGGAAGAAGAGTTAATAGTATTAACATGTGGTTATTTATACAACATCCTGCCTTTGAAAAGGACACAAGCGACATGTACACAGATCTTACTGAGATCTACAACATGCACTTACACAGGATTATTGCAATACTGCCATTTGTATAATGAAAAATGGCATCTTTAAGGAAATGAAGCTTATGTATTTGAAACTACTGGATATCAATATACTTATTTTAAAATTCTCTAATTGCCAATGGCATTTACCTGCAACTGGAAGTTTTTTCTCTAGAAAGCAGCATTTCCAAGAGCATACGTTCCCCACTCCATCACTTGGTAGTCCAAAAGGATTGGTAGATCAAAAGCACTCACTCAATCTACATATTCTTCCCAGATTACAAAACCCTACTGGCCCTTTGTTCTTTAGTGCAAAAAGTTATGGGTTTTTGAATTCTACCACCAGTCTATAAATACTGATTTTCTCCATACTTTTGCATCACCCCTTCTGACTCAAGGGGTAACAATACTTGCAAGAGAAGCCTTGGTTTCTTCTATAGGTTTAATCTGACCAGTTCAGCACAAAAGTACTTCTAACCATAGGCCAAAAGTTCCAATTTTAATAAATACAGGCTTCTAATAGCATCACTATACACTGTACATGAGATACTACACTATAATCATTCTACTCAGACTATGGGGAGGGGGGGGAGAACCCTAAGAATTCTTTGCATGCCTATATATTAACCAAAACAGGCAATTGTCTGTGTAGTGTTTCTGCGATATCTATTGCCTTATGTATTCTGTGTTACAATGCCACGTACGGTAGATCAAATTGAACTTCCATAAAGAAACAGAAACAGATTGGTCTTGTCCTATTAAGAATGAAACGGCAAGATGTTAATGCCCATAAATCCATGCTAGAAAAATAGCTGTTTCACAGATAAAAAAACCCAGCTTGTTCACTGAGTGGAAAACCTAATAAAATCATAGAGCAGCCTTTACCATTACAGCACATAACTAAATAAAAAAACCACAATAAACCTATATTTATGATTCTTGTTACCCGAAATATTTAATGCAGCACTTATCTCTCCTAACTTAAGCACCCTTCTACTGTTCTCCACTACATCACACTGCTTACGTCATCTTTCATGTGATTTCTGCATCTACACAGAAATGCAATCACATGTTACTGTGGTTACACTGGTTCATAAAGCAGACCTGCACACCGTAAAGTCACAGTTCTGTACAGGGTATTATAAGGCCCATTATCATCGAATAATATTTAGGCAGAAATATGTGTTAAAAATGACACAAGTGATACTATACTTGTGGAAAACACGATCTCCTTTAAAAAATATATGTACTTATATAAGTAACCCCACAAAAGGCAGAGAACAGAGCAAATTCTATTTTCCGACTTTTAAATATATATATACACATACACATATATTATTACATATTCCAAATTTTGATATCCAGTAGTCTTTCACAGTTTAATTAGGCTTCTCTAAGGTATTACACAGGTGAAAAAAACATAAAAATTTCTTGCATTCAGTATTTTATAAAGATTAACTCAATTTTTAGGATGACAAAAAACAAGGCAGAGATCAGGCCAAGAATAAGTTAACCATAGTTTGAGGCTGCACTGACGTACACTGTATTAATCTATGCTTTGTTAAATAATGCTATAGTCTCTACAGAAAGTACTCTCTGCATTTCTGTATGTGCACTAATCTCACCTGCAACATATTGAAAGATCGGTCTATCTTCAACGGCTGCCTTTGAAAAAAGAGCAATGGTCTCAGTAGAATCTTTTCCTTGCTGCAAGTATCACATTCTATTTGCCCTTCCAAAACAAATAAATAATACATTTAATCAAGCAATCGTAGATCATGCTGTTAATCAGCACTGTGAAATTTAATTTATCAGTACCCATTTCCAGTTTCATTCGCAAAAATAATGAATTAGCTTGTGGGATTACAATTATATGAAGAAGCAACCATGTCATTGTCTGTCAAAAGTAATATTAGACATAGCTCTTACTCATCTTTGGAGATACAAGATTCTGAAAAAAATTTCTAAAATCAGACCCAAATGTAACATGACCTTTCCTTCAGTGAAAAATTAACATTGAAATCAGATAAAGAGATTTATTTTTGAAGACTTTAAGACAACAATTAATTTTTGTAATTTTTGCAATGCTCCAGAAGTCTGTGTTAGAAAATAAATAGCTACATAAAATGCAAATGCCAAGCAAAGATTTAGAAAAAATCTAATAAATTTTGATTGCGCAAGTAGCAATAGGATATTTCCTACCAAAGATAATGGAGAATTTATCTGCCAGCTTTGGGACTACATAGACAAGGGATACAAGATATGGCACATTATAAATATTACAGTTTAGTTTTACAGCATAAGAAAAACAGCATTTTTGAAAGTTTTTAGTAAAATCACATAAATAGGAGACTTGTTTAACAGTGCCAGGATTTCACATGAGAGAAAATAAAAAAAAAAAGCAACACAACAATCACTCTGAAAGTCCTAGTCATACTGATCTTCACAGAGAATCAGACTATTTGCTGAGTTTATTTTTACATGTTGTCATGCAGTACGCAGTATCTCACCCTTACAGGAAGATAAAGTTTTTATCAAAAGTGTTAACTCAAGTATTCCTCACAATTTCTGGCATGAAAAGTCACTAAAACAAAGGAAACGTCACCATTTATCAGGATTGGGCTTTACATTCCTCTATTTCTGAAGTAGGAAAGCAAACATTTCAAGAAACAAAAACACAATCTTACTTTCAAGATATTCTCAGAAACTTTCAAATTGAATATGAGCTCAAATAGCAGGGAATTTGGAAAGTAAAATTGCCAGATGACTTTTGAAATAGCTCATGTGTGTGTTACAGAAATAGACAAACAAAATACAATCATTCATCAGAAATTCCTGTCCAGACTCAAAATACTGCAAGTTACTACAGTCCTGAAACTGTAAAGATTTAATATCACAGGAAAATCCATCAGTTGAGTATTTTCTGATAAAAGGCATCTTCTCCCTCATCTGCCTTCAATCTTGTTTCAGAGGAAGGGGAAAACCTTAGAAGCCAGTTAGCTCTACTGGGGTGGGAAGAAGAAAGAGGAAACTGTCTGTATCTTGAAAGCAATCAAGAAAACCTGTGGGATTAACACAAAATAAACGCAGTGCAAACCAACAAGATAAACAGTGATCAAGACAAGACTCTTGTCAGTCCCCCTTGGGTTTCTGATTTGTTGATATCACCAAGGTCTCCCATCAAAAAGAAATAAGTTCCTAACTTCAGGGTCACCTCTACTCCATCATACAATCTCTTCAACAGATTCACCAGCCTCCATCTTAAGGTAACTTAAGCTTCTGGTGATGATATCCGTTCTCATTTAAGTTAGTCCATAGAGTTTCATGCATAGTCCAAAGAGTCCATAGAGTTTATACAGTTAGAAATTAATTACTGTTCACTAAAACATAAAAGTCTGCAAAAAGCACATGCCTAAGTCCACATCATCTGTCTTAAGGATTCAAGAGGAATCAGAAGTACAATTACCTTATAAAATCTTCATCCTGAAGATTTTACATCTAAATCCCAAGAAGAGTGTTTGCTTTCTTCTTTCTCCTAAAAGAGTAATCCTCAAAGAGCCATATTTCATTGAAATTAAATTGCTTAAGTACTATATTTACTTTATCATATATCTTCACAATTATATTGACATCAGTGACAACTGAATCTCACAAAAATAATGCTTGAAAAGGGACATTACATAAACAGTGTAAGTGAATAATTAAAATGAGTACATTCTTCTGGAATTAATCCTTAATTATGGACATACAGTGAAGACTTCAAGTCCATATTTGAACAGCCGTTGAAACACAGTCCTGGATATTTTATTGGAGAAACATTTGTCCCTATCAGTTAGATTAAACTAAATCCTTTAGCAAATTTTGTATCTGGTTTGTGAATCAGCTAGAATAAGATGATGAGGTCACAGACACTGGAGCAAGGCTCATGATCTGTTTACCAGATATTGCATATACACTGGCCAGCATGTTACTCTCATTTAAACAGAGCCCACTCTCATGAAGCTGCTGTTTACCCACAGCAATACAAAATCCTGCATCTGAGTCCAACTGAATAAATTCAGGCCCACGTAAGTTTTCTAGTTGCTACAGAGGCAGTATAGGGCACAGAATGTGCTATTTCCATAACACAGGCTTTTGTAACTATGCTCAAAGACATATTTCTATTAGATTACCATTTATGCTGGCCACACCTTTAGGACAATATAACTAGTAATAATATAAGGTTCTACCAAGAGATCCCTTATTGTGGCGACACCTTCACCCTTTCATTTATTTCATACAGCAATGGGAGGGAATACAAACAAAATACCTCATTGTTCAGAGTACTTGTAAATATATGGGAAATGCTGTATTGTGACTTTTCCTCTTCTCATGAGGATACACTGGAAAGTACATGGAAAAATACATGAAAAAATATGCAGGAACAAATTTTTTTTTTCCCTTTTGGCAAGTGAAAAACCTTAATATGATTTACTTCTCCAGGTTAGCAATCACCTTTAACCTAAAAATGTAAGACTTAATTTTGCTTGAATGCACTTTAAAGATTTTTATCTTTAAAATACAACTATATACACAACTGGAAAAAGAGTCACCAATTAATTTTTGGTAATTTTCTTTCAAAATTGTTATTCATGTGAACAATTACAGAAACACTAGAATTTCTTTTGCTAAAGACATCAGTTTCATGCAGGGCTACAGTATACTCATCTTTGCTTCATCAAATGGAAAGAATATCTAGGCTGTGCAAAATGTTTATGATGGAATTATGAATCATTCAAACAATTAAACAACTTTTTCCTCCAAATTATGCTTTCAGAAGAATTTTCATAGCTAGACAACTTCAGTCCCTCACTACTGGTGAGCCTTGACTTCCGTTAAAGGTTCTTTCTCTCACTCATGTGCAGAAATCTTTATCTTCAGTTACCAGAAAAGTTTTTCCAGAGATCTACTGGTCTACATATTTCTTCATATTCTTCCGACTGAAATCTGGTAAGAACAGCCTTTCACCAACGCCTGAACACAATTTAATACATCAATCCTGACCAGGTCAACTGTCATCTGAAGAATGCTTAGAAGTCTGCAGCCTGCTGGCAACTTCTCGTACAGGGAGGTCCTTTCTCCTTACAACAGGAACCTGCCTCCCCAGTCAGTCTTTGAGAGGGCGCCTTTCTCCAATTTAAGCTCATTATACCCCACATCTAACAGAATGAGCTAACTGAACAGTACTATCACATCTTGGGGGGGTTGGCACCAAAAGGCAAAACAGGTAAGGGAAAGATTGAGAAGAGGAGACAGGGAACCAAAACAGGAACTGGGATTCACGTACCCTTCTGGGGCAAACTAACACGCACTATTTCATAAATGGAAAAGGCTAATAAGTTGTAGGTAGTTACAAAGGCTTTCCCAACATGCAACAGTTTGTTAGGCTGTAAGTAACTTGATTACTTAGAATCATATTCTCTTCTTGGAGCTGCTGTATCAGCAGAAGAGCTCAATAAACCATTCTGTCTCTAGCTGCTTGTTACTGTTCTTGTTGAAGCAGGGTGCCGCACCTTCAAAATCCACTGCCTTATTGCGTGTGTGATAGTATCCCCCAGCCCATTTCAGTAAGAAGAAAAAGTTGAGTCAGGAAAAACTGATATTCCCACTCTTTAAGCTAACCCAGCTTGTTTCGACTCTAATGGATAAAAAATTGTTTACATCACAGACCTTCAGCAAAACACAAGGGCTGCTAACCTCCATAAGTATTACAGGTGGAACTAAAACAAGACATGCACCTAGACTTAATAATCAGTTTTAGAAGGCTGGGTTGGTTTTGTCTTTTTTTTTTTTTTCCTCCTTTCTTAAAGGTGCACAGAAAACTACCTGCTACTCTAGTATTAATCTGAGTGTCATACCTGTCAGTTTTAAAACAGAAATAGAAATATCCCTTTGCTTCAGAGGAATGTTGTGAAAAATCAGCTGGTTGATATTTTTGAAGCATTTGTACAGCTATGATAAATTCCACACAGACCTATAAAATTAACAGTTCTATGTTCAGTCTCTGCTAAGAACAGCGAGTAGTAAACAGAAGCACTGACTATACTTCAAACAGTGAAATCAACGTATGAAGAATAGCGTGCACTAAATATGACTTTTTAATTAAGGAATAATTACAACACATATGCAGAAGCAACTGTAACAGCTACAATTTTTTTTTTTTTAATTGCACAAGCAGTTGTGATTTCCTATCATTTTGAATACTTTCCTATCAATCTTAGTAAGGCTATTTCAGTTCTTTGTGCTTAGAAGGCACCTTGGTAATAATCTGGATTAAGCCACTAGTATAGTGCATGGTGACAAAGGGTATAGACACTGAGGAAAAACATTTGGGTTAGTATTTTGTGAATATTCTTTTAAGTTTACAGAGTATTTGAAGAGCATAGTGCAAGTAACAGACAGATGGAGAGTGTGTCCTGATAAATTACGTACATTTCTGTTCTCCGTTTGAATTGCAAATACCACGTTGATACAAGTTGCCGTCAGAGTAAACTGCAGAACACACTTATGTAATCTTCTGCCAAAGTGAAGCACTGAAAAAGTATTTGTTGTTGGCTGAAAGTATAACAGTTATTTGAATGCAAGTAAAAAAATAGTTAATACTGAATACTGACTTTGTAAACAGATTTTCGATGGATTTAGCTCTATCATTTATAAACCTGAAGACTAAAGATAAAGTGCAATTGGGAGATTGAATGTCTTCAGTACTAAATTTCTTGTGAATTGCTAAATTATATATGGAAACTGTCACTCCACTCAGAATGAATAAATACTGCATTTTAGTATTCTATCAAAACAACAGGTTTTTCTACTAATCTCTATTAATAGAAATTTTGAAAACATTCCATCTCCCACTGTCTTGAAAAAAAGGCATCCAGCACAATGAACATACAACTGGGTACTTGAAAAGTCCACTTTTAACCTGACCCAGACTCACTGACATTTGCAGCTGCATCTGAAGTGACACTGGGAACACTTCCCATCTTGAGCATATCTGAGCATGCATCATGGCTCCATATCAGGATGAGACTGAATGGGTGCCATCACCTCTATTTCCTCTCCCCTCTTCGATTCCTCCAGAAGTATTATGGAAAGGAAACCCAGTCATATAGGATAGATGGGAACCATGGCACATTCTGACTAGGTCCCCAGACTGGACAACCAGAAGACGCAGACATCCTGCAGTGTAAGCGCAGCCTTAACCAATCTGGCTTGGAAAAACACCTAGTTAAATTCTAAACTCTACTTGGTAAGCAAAATGCAATCAACAGGTTAAGGACTAAAATCAAATAGGCATTATAGCCATGATGTATAAACTGCTATAGCATTACATAAGGTCTCTGCCCAGTGTCAACTTGGGACACAGAGCTAAGCTATTTAGAAATCACAGCTAAAAACATTACTGCTGCATGACCCATATTCTTTCTGCCTACTGACATGTAGCAGGATATAATGTGCAACATATATGCTTTCATAAGCAAGTGTAAAATACTGCTTTTGGACATTTTCCTCAAAAAGCTGGTATTTCCACACCTACTTGCACAAGTACAATGCCTCAGAAAGCATGTGTTCTCAAACTTTACCTCTGTATTACTGCACTTGCAGTGTTTTGAGAATTCCTTAAAAGAGAACAGTCGTAATTTGTCTTTTATTATGCAACCATAAGACTGAACATTCCTTTATAGTACACCCTTCCTAGTACTCACAAAATACAGATAATGGTGAGATAGAATTGAATTTATGGATGAAGAACTTTATCAAGATGTTTGCAAATAAATGTCATATGGTACTATGGTATAGTGGTATAGAAAATATACTATGCTCTATTTTCTTTTATATCTCAGAATCAGAAGAGAGCTTACATTAAATCATTCATTAATAGAACTAGTTTTATTATCTTTGTAAAGTCATTTCTCTCAATGCAGACAACTATGTGAGATGGGCTCCCTCTAGAGTTTTCTCTCTGCTACAAACTTTGAATTATAAAAGATTGCTTAGGTCATTTATATGTATCACCATCCTACTTAGTTCCTTTCAGAAACATTTTTATGAAATCCCACTAGTGAAAAAGCTTTACATTCTCAGTTAACTAAGTTTACGTATTTGCACAGTACAATTAAATTCTTAACTCAGTGCAGTAAATTTTGCTCTTCTATATATCACAAGATCCAATTAAATTTTGAGACATTTCAAATTTGAAGCTAAGCTTAGAAGTGGAATCTTCTGTTTGTATTAAAAAAATACATCTTTAAATAAACCATATGGATACATAAGAACATCCCTTTCCCTTTGAACACCACTTAAAATTGTTTCAGTAATTGAAGTAGAACTTACAGCAATCTGGAGTTTGAACTTTTTCATTCAGGTCAGTGGAAACTTTCTACTGATATGAATATGAGAAATACCAAATCTCTCCTTATTAACAACCCATCAGATTATTAATTCTACAGTAACCAAGGAAGGGCATAAGGAGTGTGGGTGGACAAATTTTGCCATCAGCTATAGAAAGTATTGTATTATAAACCATTCTACACATCCTTGTCTTCCACCCAGAAGACAGTGAGTGGGGAGGGAAGATGGTTAGCGACAGGGAAGAGCAAGACTGAGCTGTGTCCTCTTTCCCCACTTAGCACACCAAGGCAGCAGAGCTGAACCAGCAGAAACAGGGAAGTAAGCTGAACCAGGAAAAAGGCTGACAGAGTTTTTTTCCCTTTATAAAGTAAGGGGAAAGCAGATTGTGAATCTCAGTGTACAGTCTCTGAGGTGCAAATATACAGCATCTCTTTCTCAGCCTAATAAAACCAGCAGCGATGGATCCTAGGGACAAGAAATAGAACAACTGTGCAACCATAAGCTGTTTCATTTCATTTAAGTATAAACTGGTAACACAAAAGAAACAAACAATCGAAACTAACAAAAAAAAGACTTCTGAATGCATGAAATTCCAGTCCAAAGTTAGCATTTTCTCAGCCTTCTGGGGGGTTTTTTTGTTTTTTTTTTTTTAAATGTTATTTTGTTCCTCACTCATTGGGCAAAAAAAAAAAGTCGCCTTCAGGAAAAACACATTATATTGTAGATGGTGACAGTCTAGAATGAAGAGACTACTAGCTCTTCATAAATCTGACAATTACAAATATGTAATTAACTAACACAGCTACACATACATATATTACAATTAGAAACAGACATGTGGATAAACACCTGCCATTAAGAGAGATAAAAGAAATCATAAATGTTTCCTTCACTTCCTAAGATTCACATCCTTGTTTCGCTCTACAGTTCCAAATTTAAGACCTATACTATACTTTTCAAGACTAGCATATTAAGAAATTGTGAATATTAGGTTTTCTTCAGAACAGTTAAGAATAGTTTTCAATGACTTTTTTCCCCATTGCAGATTATCAGTTAATTCATATTTTGCATTTTCCCATTGCAATTATCTAGATTCATTGCTTTAATATCCTAGTCATCCTCAGGAATGGAATAACAAGAGAAAAGAGTCTGCAGTCTTGACTATCTCAGTCTTTCTTAAACTGAGCACAAAATGTGGTCTGCACAATCTCTTAAAATGATAATGGCATTGCTCTTAAAAGATAGGTTGACTGGAATCATGCAGTCTCTTTTAATAGGTTTATAACAGAGTTCAGTCAGTTAATAGGACTACAGCTTTAAAGAGAACCAATATTCCTGGAAAGTTTCTCATTTCCAAAAAGCATCCTATTTTAGTAAGTATACTCCTAAAACAAATAAAACCAAATGCATTATATGTCATAGATTTTGCTTTCTTTATGCAAAACCTTCAGAGCAAAATAATTACACCAAGCAAGATTTCATTACTAATGCAGCTAAGTATCTCTCCTAGTTTTACCCATTAATAAAACCTGCTAGCACCTGTTATAGGTTGGAAAGGATTATCAAATATTACATACAACATCACGTAAGTTTTCAAACAAAACTAATTCAGGACCTCCTACAAAGCTCACTGCCCTGAATTCATATTACCTTCCTTTCTTCTTCCGCAAGTCCTACAGGTCCCTATAAGCTGGGGAAAAGGTGTATTTTTAGCAAGGCAAGTTTTTGAAAAATAATCAGAGGAATGAATCACTATCAAAGTAGAAGATTTCTTCATGGAGAACCCCTTTTGGTAGTTCCATTTTTTATTTTAAAGGATTTCAATCAATGTGCATCCCAAAACTTGAATGTACTACATCCCACAATATACCACCAGAAAGTATAATAAGATTTAGTCTGAGATTAAAATCATTTTATGACAACATCCTACAAAAAATGTGATCAAACATGAATAAATTAAGCAGTTACTCTAAACCACTTGACTATATATTTAATTAGGAAATTGGTATCCACAGTAGACTAACCCACTACCCTACCCCATAGCAGGGTAGCTATTGTAGCTTCATGTTCTTATTGTAGCTAGTCCACGCAGCACATCTGGCCTGGGGCTGAACTAAACTAGGTGTTTAACATTCCTACTCCAAAGACGAGGCAGCACACCTCTGGGAGCTCTGATGAGGATGGAGTCAAAGCTGAGAGATCTGAGCATTAAAATGCCACATCCCAGCTGAGACAAGCACCAAATTTACTCCCCTCCTAGGAGACAAAAGTTAAAAGCATTGCTTGCAGCAGTGACTGGTACTTTCTGAACAAACTCTGCTTCTAGCATTAGTACTGAATGTCCCCACTGAGTATGAGTACAACTCCTCTGTGCTCCACTCCATTTCAGACAAGTGCCTGTGGTCAAGTTAAGGTTAAGGTTATATCCTTAACTTCTACCAGATCAGAACGTCGCAGGGAAGGAACTCTCAGAAGCAAGCCCAGGTCCCAGCTGCAAGGCAACACACCCTGGCAACCATCCTTCTCAAATGAAATGAACATCTGCACGTGTTACTGCTTTGCCACTGTTCTGGGGCTAAAGGAAGCTGCTAAGCGGTTGTCAGCACCTGCTATGCACCAGCACAGCCAAGCAACTTAGCCTAACCTTGGAGTGGAACGTAAGAAACCCATCCATGCACACCGGCACCCACCTTAAACTGACAGAGAGAAGCAAGCAGAACATGCTGTCTCGCAGGGAGAGCGGTGCCGAGACCTTCACCTGACTGTGTCCTGTTCTGATGGTGCTCAATCAGTAAGTTCATCAGGCTGAACTCTACAGCACTAAAATATTCTGGTAGACAGCTCTGTCTTTGGGAGTAATTGTCAAGAGTAAACATAACAAACAGTATGCTAATAGTGAGATCTCATTAACTATAAACATAATTATGTACCATGCTGAAAATATGTCCCTAATATTAAGGCATCTATTTTGAGAAATAGATTTTAGGATTAATAGGCTCTTTCTCCTATGTTAGCTCTATCTGATTTAAAAGAGGTAATTATCGTATATGCTTCTAATGCACTGGATGTCATAGAAACGAATACTGAAATTAAAGTTGCTTAATCTAAAAGCAGCTTCAGAGCTCTTAGTAAATATTGCCTTTCTGAGCAAATGCCAACCAGTTAAAAACTGCTTACATATTTACAATACAGTGCAAGCATGCATCATATCAAAGACATTCAAGATTGAAGCATCTTGGTTTGCAATCTATATGAGAATGCTAGTTTACATAATAAAAATGAATCATAGTTATTTTGGCTTCCACTGTATTCTAATACATTCTTGGATCATATTAATACATTATGGCACTTTTACAACTGTTCTAAATCTATTGCGTCTGTTGTACACTTTTAAATTCTGAAAACATTTATATGTGCAAATATCCCTTTTCTAAGGACAAAGTACTTTAGTGAAGTTGTTTTTTCCCCCCCCCCACCAAAAAACATGAACATAAAGTGCCTACAGAACTGAGACTGTGTGTGCTAGCAGGTTTCCTACTACTTTAAAAATATTGCCTTCATAATAGTCCTACTGATATCCTTATAATTTGCTTACAAGATATCAGTATTATTATGGCCTTTCACCTTAAAAGCATTGAGCAGAGTTGAAATCAGAAATATAAGGGTTTTTTTCTTAATTTAATACCACTTACTAAAAAAGTGGAAGTAAGAAGCTGAGATTTCTGAAGTTGTGAAGGAGACATTGTGACAATCCCCAATGAGTTCAGTAGAACTATGCTAGCTCACACCAGAGAGAAAGCTAAGTTCTCTGTTCAGGATCCAACCCAGCAACTACACTGGACATTTAGAAGTTAAAATACTATGTTTTCAGACTTTACACATAGATCTATTACAAGTGTTCCAAGTGCAAAATCACTGAATTAACAGATACTTAAAAAAGCTAATGTTTATTAGAAACGTTCAATTTACTACAATTCCAGCACAGAAGTTATTAAGTCTGTATGATGAGTCAGAGCATGAATTAGGAATCTATCTACCTATGGATCAAAAATTTTTTTACAGAAGCACAGGGAACAATTTTAAAAGAATATAGATAAAAATAATACCATTAAAATCAGTTTTAAATTAATGAGACAAGTTTAGCAGGCTGTCATTCTTCAGGTTCATTAAAGATATGCCATGCGAGTAACAAGAAATGTAAAATAAAACATTGGGGTTCCCCCCATCAGACTTAAAAAAATTTTTTTTCCACCAGAAATTAAACATTCAAAAAATAAATGGAAAATGCAAAGAAATCCAATTTAACTAACTCAGTACTAACAAATGGAGTTGACCTTTTTTGGGCTAGGGGATATAAAATCATGCTTGACAACAGAATTTAAAAGTGTCAAAGGGAATGAAAGTTACTGATGGGATACTAACTCAGAAAAGGCTTAAACGGCAGCATTCTTAACAGTCAAGTATAAACAGTGATACACGTGTCATATCAGTAGAAATAAGTGCTTTTTCTCACAATGTCTTCCTCAGAAATCAAACTAAGCACAATATCTAACGCAAAAACCTCATTACATATTAAGATGGTTGCAACATAGCTAAAAGAGATCATGTTAGTATGGCATACACCTGTACAGAGTTTGATGTTCCAGTGTCAAAATACGTCCCTAATGGATAACGACCTGTATCTGCCTGCAAAATGGAAGAGGCAGCCCTGCCTCTGCAAACAACAGCAGTCAAACACCTGTTCTGTCCTTCAGTGGTGAAATAATAATTCCAAAGAAACGACCTATGTGCTCCAAGGAGGAGGATTTTAAACCTCAGTGATGACAAAACAGGTGTGTTTCTAGTGTGCAAACAAGCTGCTATGCAGTTCCCTCCTACTTACCATTAGAATATGTAGAAATTTTTAAAGACATATGGTTTTCACTACACTCCCCATGTTATAGTTTAGATTAAAAGAAGTTTAACAGTCTTGAGGAAATAGTGAGGTACAAAGATGAGCAGAATACACCTGTGACAGACTTGTACAGTGATGGAGGAGATACACTGCATAAATAGCATTAGAGCGCCCCATCACAAAACCTTTGCATTGAAGAGCATTTACAAGAATAATGCTCATGACATCAAAGGAACTATTTTTGTGAATAACTGTTTGACAGGGAGATTAAAAGGTCACAACCTAGGCCATTAATATGAAAAATACTATTTTTTAAAATAACTAACCTTATATGACCCCATCAGTAACTTTCATTCCCTTTGACACTTTTAAATTCTGTTCTCAAGCATAATTTTATATCCCCTAGCCCAAAAAAGGTCAACTCCATTTGCCTAACCACTGGTTCCACTTTCTCATTTTTATCTTTTGTCTCTAATTCCTGTGAGCACAACTTTTCTTAGTCCAAATTTAGCTAGATGTAACTTTGACTAAATGGTCTATGGAGTTAATGTTACTGGGGACTAATAGTGCTCTCCGAAGAGTACAACATTTGAGCAAAAACCCATGAATGGAGAGCTGAAAATCTGGGCTTCGATCTGGAGCAAGTCATTCAGTTGCATGTACACATACACACTAGCATGTCTATCACTGAGAAACGAGAAATCTGTGTAGCAAAAGGAGGAAGTAGGACAAATACAGCCTTGTCTCATGCAGCCCTAATTTATTTCACTGGTTTAAAGTCGAACAATTGGACTTATTCATGGGGCCATAGCTATAGCATGCAGTTTGTAAGGATGGGCAATCTTAATATTGCAGTAAGAATATTTTGCTTTGTTTCAAGAAAGTTCCAGACAGCTACAAATCTCTGATAAAGGACTAGTATGGCAAGCAGAATAGCCGTAACAAGCAGTAGAATTAGTGTAGGACACTGAAAACATGAAACCTACAAAAAGGTAATTTAAGTGACAAATAAGATGAGGAGAAGGATCAAGCCCATCTTTCATATTGACTAAATACTCTGACCATTAAGAACAGGTTCCAAGACTTGTTTTTCCTTCTCTCCCCCCCCCCACACCCCCACACCCCTTTTTTTGCCTCCTCCCTACAATTGACAGATGAATCTCACTGCTCTTCTCTCAAAAGTGCCACTCACTCACATAATCATTTTTGGACATTTTTGCTTTGGTTTTAGATTTTTGAAGACCTGCACTGTTGTTACTATTCTTCTGCTCTCTTTAATAAAAATTCCTTCAAGGACACTAGGAACTGAATCACTAATATTTAAAACACCAAATGTTGAAACACTTAGACAACTACACCATCTGCACCACTACAGCAGCTCGCCAGCCCTGATCTAGGTGAACAGTGTTTAACTCTGGGAGACATGGGCCTTTTAAAGAACTAGTCAAGTTTATGCATACATTGTATAGAAATTAGTCACCTCTGCCCATAATTTATTATTGAATTAGAAAAACTGTTAGGTCATGGTTAAGACTATGGGAAAGATAGCAGTGTTTAGATTCCCTAAACACATATATAGAACAGCTTTACCGGCACAGTGAAAAGTTGACATAGGAAAGAAATTGAAATCTAAATACAGTTTATTTAGGCATTTGCACTAAATGTATCTTATTTGGAATGGAATAGGAGAAAAAAATCCAAATCCACAGCTGGAACATATAAGCTTTACATTTTCAAAATATGCATGTCAGTCTGGAACCAAATTTGCCAAAATTTTACCTTTTAATGGACTATACATGAAGTCACCTCTGATCATCTCTTCAGCTAAGATATTTGAAAATCCTATATAGTATTGCAGCTTGAAGCTTATTTCTAAAAAGAAATTTATCTTACAGAACCCTTGCTGGCAGTACTTTGAGTTCTTATGGCAACATCTGTACATATTAAACTGTACGCTAATGTTGGTATTAGGATCTCTTTGAGGCCATTTGAAAACAAAATAAGTCCCAAATCCCTGGAATGTAAAATACTTTTTACCATCATAATCACGAATTTAAAAAGATCAAGCATTTGCAGACCAAGTCAGACAGAAAGTACACTTTTATGCTCAAGACCTGTGAAGAAACCCTCAGACTGTGAAGTACATACTACAGGAAACTTCTACTCCCACAGTCATACCTCACTTTATCATCTCATCTTCTTTTCAACTGTCAGAAACCGTCCTTCTGATAAACATGGCAGCTTGCAAACAGCTGTCCCGTTGCATCAGAGAAGCTCCAAATACACTTGAAAGTTCCAGTCGAACTTAACCCATTTGTAATATCAAACTCCATTTATAGAAGATTTTGAAAATCCTTTAGCAAAGCTATGGAATTCCTGGTGGGCTCTTTTGAATTTTTAGGGTTTAGTTTGGATATAGCAGGCAGCTTTCATTTGTGCAGGAGCTCCCCAGGAATTCTGCTGCTGGGAATGACTGAAGAGCTGTATCTTTTCTGCTCCTACCCCTTTTCCTGCCGCCTCTGCCTAACATTAGCTCATGTTGATTCTTTAGCAACCTGAAACATGAATTAGTTTGCAGACACTGTGGCCTGGAAGTGCTGCATCCTATGCCATTTTCGGCTACTAAGCATGAACAATAGAGCTTATAGGAAAAGATCCAGCTGATCAATTGAAAGACCAAAACCCAGATCCTCCTAAACTACCCTCCATGCAGTGTATCTTACCTTCAAACTACCACAGTTATATTTTACCTTTTGATCTTTAAACTGCTAATAAGAACAAAAAAACTAAATGACAATCAATGTTAAAATTACAAATGTTCTAAAATTAACAGAATTTCTGTACAAAATGCTCTTCACTAATAATTATTGCATATTTCACTACAGAAAGAAAAAGAAAGTACTTAGGAAAGCTGAATGCTAATTTTAAAGTAAACAAAAAATGCATAGATGTTTTAAATCACAAGAAATTGCTCTGTAGCATCTTGACTATCTAAACAGAAGCAGATGGCTTACATGGCTTTATTGCTTAATTAAACATTTTATATATTCTATAAAATGATCTCTGATGGCATTCTGTCTGATTTGCTTTCTAAGTTTAAATTGCAAAGTAATTTTATGTGTGCACCAGTTTAACTAGAAAACTAATAAAAATAATCATTTCCAATACTAACTAAGCAAACTAGTTTCTAAAACAGGTAAAAAAAAAAAGTTGTCCATTTCTTTGTTATTTCTTCATTGTGATAATGTTAACATGTTTTCATAATTCTACTGGATTCTTTTACTTTAAATAGTCCTAATTTAAGAGTTATTATTTTAGATTTTCCCATCCCCCCTTAAAAAAAAAAAGTGAAACAGGAAAAAATAAGATGGAATTTATTTTATGATGAAACTTATAAACAATCCCAAACAAGATACAGATGTTACTATCATAGTAAGATAAAACCAATGAAGAGTGTGAAAGATGTGAAAGAGATGCTAATGAAGAAAGTTTAAAGAAAAGGCTTGGAATTCATACCATGAGTGAAGAACAAACTGGAAATAGATGTGCTGTTCCTGAGTTTCCCAGGGGAAAATAAAATCAGTTTACATGGTTCCACAAAGCTACAATCACGCAGTTGGAAGAAAAAGAGGAACACAAAAGAAAGACCAAAGAAATAATGAGCATAATGGGTAAAGTTTACATAAAATCTTTAGTAAGTCCAAACTTCATGTGGTAAGTCAAGCGAAAGAGAGGGTTTCACAATTATTTTCTATAGTTACTAGCACTCCTTTCTAATGTGGATTCAAAACTGACCAAGTAAAAGGTAAAAATAGACAAATAATAGAACAATCATAAGCCAGGGGCTTCTTTAACTGTGTGACTACAGCCTTAAAGACAGCCTTAAATTAGCATGAGCTTTATTCTGTTTTCATAGACACCAGTGCAAATTGGATAAAATTGGCATGAAGGGGTAATATCATTATGTGCATAAATGGCCCTGCCCAGTTACAATATCAGCAGACGACAAATGCCTACCACACAAACTGAAACACAGGAGAGATGGATGAAGGTGACTAAGTAAATTGCAAGTCACATTAATTAATTAGGTCTGTAAGTCATAGCACCCTCCATGTAAATCAAAAGACATATTTTAACTTATGGCAGTTTTCCCATGTTTTTATTGGGCTGCTGCTCAGCATTCTTCAGTTTAAAACTTCATAAAACTGAGCACTTTGGAGGGCCTTTTCTGCTTCTCTTGACCCATCACAAGTCCACGCTAATGATCAGGGGAGCAAACTAAAACATTATAGAGATTCCTTAATAGATGAAATGCAACTATGTAATACACCATTACAGTATACAGAGATAAAGGAATAACCTTATTTTGTGTTTTGATTTTAAAAAATGCAGTTGCAAAAAAACTAGTGTTTTACTGAGAAAAAAACAACAAGGAAGTAATATGATAAAACTGGGGTAGATAGCTGTTAAAACAATAAGGATTCTTAAAACTAGGTGAGAGTTTCTGTCTGCTTCCCATCTCCGCTAACTCACTAGGCATTCAAAAATTACTAACAAAAAGAACAGCAGAGTAATTAACTTATGGAGCTTGCTACCATTAGTAATTAAAGCAAATAGCTTAGTGAATATTTTTAGACATGCATTATTTTCAAAAATATGTATAACCACTGCACCTGCATTAATATTAAATAAGTTAAAGTTGTTATTGAAATTTTAATCACGATTGAAGATCAACAAGAAATTCTTCTTGTATTCCTCTAGTTAAGAAAGAGAGCCTTTACCCTTCTCTGCCATCCATATAATATTGCATTCTACTGGCACCAACATATTAGTTCAGAGGGATAACTTTTTTCTTACCTAGCAATTGCTTATATTCTTCTAACTGAAGCTTGAGTTAAAAAAGGAACACTTGATAGTTAGTTAGACAGACCCCACTAAGATACTTCAAATATTTTAGCATGGATACTTTTGTTAATACCCCTGAAAGATTTTATGTATTGTTATTCTGTGCTAAATGAACTACAACCATTGCAACCCAAAATCTCAAACCAATCTGAAAAATCCTAAGTCAGTGAATACTGCCATAAAAGCTAAAAGCTGCAACAAAAAGCTAGTCCATCTCTAAGAGGTATCATTTAAACTCTTAAAAAAAAAATTAATCTACCATTTTAAATTAGTTGTTACAAAGCTGCTAGGAAGAAAATGTAAGCGTTTCAGCTGATATTTTATCCTCATTAATTTGACACAAATATGTTTTGATTTTCATAAGTTCACAATAACATGAAAATAAGAAACTAATTTATTAGGTACATTATACTGGAACGTATTTTCGTCTTTGTTGGCTAAACTTTTTCTTTCGTCCCAAGTATTTCACAATGGAAAAGTTTGTTCGAATAAAGTAAGACTGAGAAGCAACCACAAAAACCACAGAGCTCACTTTTGACGGTGTTTTTAGGTCAGTCGGGCATTGGTTGAAGTCTCAAACTTGCACTCGTTTTTGTCCACGTAAAAGCGTAAGTCCGGGCAGGGAACCCCAAGACCGCTTGCCGTAACGAGACCAAACCAGGGGCCGGGAGGGGCGAACTGCAGAGAGCACCGCATTGCACCGGCGCTACCTCACAGACTTCTCGAGGCGCAAGTGCTCGCGAAGCCGCTCTGCAGCCCCGCTCCCCAAACCAGTCCCCCGAACAGCGGCGGCCGCCGAGCGGCGCTGAGCTACTCGAACCAAACAAAACGGAAAGGAAGCAGCGCCCCGGTGCCCCAAGCTGCTGCCGGCGGGCAGGGCTCGGCGCGGGCGCTCGCTGCCCCCTGCTCCTACCCCGGGGCCCTGCGGCGGCTCCGTGCTCGGGGACGCACGAGGCGCCCCCGGGGCGGCTCCGGGGCTCGGGGCCGGCACCGAGGCCGGGCAGCGGGGCGGGGGCCGCGCGGGCCTCGCGCCGCCGCGGCTTCGGCATGGCGGCGGGCACCGAGCACGAGCAGCCCGCGCGGCCGCTCGCCTCCCCCGC
Source organism: Apteryx mantelli (assembly GCF_036417845.1). Lineage (NCBI taxonomy): Eukaryota > Metazoa > Chordata > Aves > Apterygiformes > Apterygidae > Apteryx > Apteryx mantelli. The sequence continues at coordinate 22,513,947 of NC_089983.1, read as the reverse complement.
CCGGTCCCCGCCTGACGGCTGCCCTCGCGCCCCGCCGCGGGGGCGGGGGCGGGGGCGGGTCCGGGTCCGGCTGTGGGCGGGGCGGGCAGGGCCGGGGCAGCCGAGCGGAGCCCCCGCGGCGCGGCCACGTCAGCCCCGCCGGCCCCGCCGACTCAGGGCCCGCCCCGCCCCAGAGCCGGATCCCGGCGCGGCCGCCCTTCCGCCCGGCGCCGGGCTGAGGGCGCCGCCGTCCCATGCTGCTCCGCGCCGCGCCGCGCCGCGCCTGCCCCGGCCCGGCCCGGCCCGCTCGATCCGCCGGCTCCCGCCGCCGCCCGGTAAGAGCCGCGCCGCGCCGCGCCGCCTCCCATCGCCGCGGCGGGGAGCGCAGCGGCGCGCAGCATCCCCGCCCCGGGGGACCCGCCCCCGTACGCCCCGGCTGCCCGCGTTGCCCCGGCCCCGCGAGGGCTCCTCCGCGGCCGGGCCGGGCGGGGGGGCTCGGCTCGGCTCGGCGCGGGACGGGGCGGCGCGGCGCAGCCGCCGGGTACTTGCGGGAGGCCCCGCCGTGCGACTGGTGCGGCCCGGCCGTGGGGGCCGCTTTAACCGCACCGCACCGTCCCGTCCCGTCCGGTCCCGTCGGCAGGCTGTGTCCGGGCGGCCCCTGCCCCTGCCGTGCAAGGTAGGTTTGCAGGAGAAGTGAGCAGCAATAAATAAATACATATATATATATACACATATACACGTTCTTACGTAGTGTAAGTGTTCAGCATTTCATGTAATTCGGTGCTCCCCACTTACGTCAAGCTTTGCACTTTTGCAGTTGCCTCATTCGACAGCACAGAAAATACGGAGATTGTTCTGTTAATTGTGTGGCCTTCGAAAGGCGAGTAATTAGTTATCAGGAAACTTAACGTTCTTGTGCAGTCTGCAAAACCTGGTAACGTGCTTCTTTCCTAACGTGCTTATTAAATAAGTTGGAACATGTGTTTAATGGCTTTTCCCCTGCTTTTTTATAGATTGTAACTTTTACAAGATTGGTGACATGAAGTAGGACAACCAGAATTTTGAAGAACTCTGTCATAAATACAGCTATACTTCTCTTCTACACGTTAGGAGATTTCTTGGCGACTCTTCTCAAAGCCTGCTCAGGCCAGAACCTGCGAACTTTCCAAAAACTTCATAATGGAGTTCCTATTATCCAAAGGAGATTGTATTAGATATTTCAAAAGATCTTTATTAGTAGTTTTAGTATGTCTAATAGTTCTTGTGTGCACTGATCAGGACTATTATAGTTTACTTGGAGTATCCAAAGAAGCAAGCAGTAGAGAAATCAGACAAGCTTTCAAGAAACTGGCATTAAAGTTACACCCTGATAAAAATCAGGTAAGTTACTTCTTTAACAAGTCAGTATTGTTGGATTAAACAAAAAGTCTTTTTACTTTATCTAAAGTGTTTGTTTGTTGATTTAAAACATATTTGAAGTACTGTAACCACCCGATACACGGTTCAGCTCAAATTATCTGCAGAGAAAATTTACAAAAAGGGTTAGATCGGTAATATATTGTTGTATTGAGTTTAGGCCATATTGAATTGCTGTAGTAAAAAGAAAAGTAAGATCGTTTAAGTCTTAATCATATTTTTATGAACAGAAGAATAATTTATGTCTGTACCGCATTATGTTTCCAATAATCTGATGGGTTTGTCTCTTTCTGTTTAGCTGTTACTTACTGTTCCACTCCCATGAAGTCTCATCTAAACAGCAAACGCTAGACTGTACTGAGACATCAATCTCCAAGTACTGAATAGGACAAAGCAAAAATTCTGGGACTGCCTAGGCATAATGAGGGAGGGGAATAAGGAGCCATAGAATGACTAGAGAGAGAAGATTGGGAACAGTTCAGTGTAGTCTGGGATACCATATTTTCCAAAAGATGATGAAATCATTTTTTAAATTTAATTTTCATGAATTTTTCTCAAGATTTTCTGAAATAATCAGAAATTCACGGGAAATATGAGGGTTCTGATCATTAAATATATGTGCAGCTGAATGTGCACAGAGCCCTAGAAGACGGTATTCCATGTGCCTGCACAGGGCACATTGAAGCATCTGAAGTGCTAACATTTTTGCAATGGATTTAAACATTAGAAAGCTCAAAGAGAAAAACATCAGACAAACTCTGTAGTGTGAAACAAGGAAGTAAATACGTGTTTGAAGAAATTAAGTATGGAACCCTGGACTACCTGCTGAGGAGTATGTTTCAGGATGCCTCTTCTTCCTCCCTCTCCTTTTTCTAGAAGGTGCATGAGATTGTCCATAGATTAACTCGGTGGGAACTGATACACACCCTGTAATGAAGTAGTCAAATGTCAACAAAGTTAGAAATACGAACTTGCAGGCATTAACTGGTTATAATTTCCTTATGTTGATACCTTCAAAATATTAATATTTCAGATCAGATTCTGTAGTTTCCAAGGTTTGCAAATACTACTAAAATACCACTACTGAAGATTTTTTAACAGATTATTTTCAACATTACAGATGGCATAGAGGAGATGAAGCAATTACACAAATTCAATCATGTTAACTTATTCCATATGCCTCTATACAAATAGATCAAGAATCCTTTAAAAAAGTGTCTTTTTGAAACAAATTTTTAAGCAGACACTAAAAGGGTGGGAGAGTGCTATGGATTTTGCTCACCACAGTTACACTGCACTGGCTCAGGATCAAAACTGCAGTTCAAAATGTGGTTGCAGATACTTTACTGTTCTAATACTGAAGCTACCTGCAACCAAAATGCTGTTTAAATAAGTAAGGAGGCTGCTACAGTGTAAGATCAGAAGGGGTGAGTCTGTCTTTATAGCAGAGGTTTTCAAATTGGGGATAAGAAGGGGTTCTGGGGGAAGTAGGAAAGCTCACAAGGAAAATGGTAAAGCTTTACTCAAATATTCTTCTTTTCATTCCTTGTCACTTGCAAAACAAGATACATTATATCAGGACACAAGATAGTGGGGGAAAAACAGGGAACGCACTTCTGCAAGTCTATGGCTCTTATACCAGAAGAACTCAGCGAATCTACTGCTTCCAGAAGTACAAGATATCTTCATCGGAGAGATAAACTGATGGTATTTTACCTGTTGTAAGAAGCAGGACTCCTGCTGTATTTGGATGTATAGTCACACATGCTTTGTTATAATAATCTTTTTAAGATAATACAACCTGTAGAGAAAAGTTAATCCATAAGGAGAGGGAAACAAAAAACAGTTGGGAGAGTGCTCATTTAAAGGACAGGGATCACTAGAGAATGTTACAGCCAGCTGTATCTCTGAGCAGTCCACTTTGTATTTCAGTTGGTATCTTAGTGAGGGTGAGCAAATGAGCAGAAGACATCTCTGGCTTTAGGTCCTTTGGGCTCTTGAGGAAAACATTACTGTAGTTTGTTTGGAGACTACTCCATAATGCAAGCTTACACCAAGAGACAACAGACATCTTTGACAGGGATACAAAAATATTTCCAAAGATTAATTTCTCAGCAGTATATGTACAATACAGTTTATCAGTTACTAATTGTAGTTTTCCTTTAATAGAATGATCCAAATGCACATGAAAATTTTTTGAAAATAAATAGAGCATATGAAGTACTTAAAGATGAAGATCTACGGAAGAAGTATGATAAATATGGAGAGAAGGGTCTTGAGGATCAGCAGCAGGGAGGTCGTTACGAAAGCTGGAACTTTTATCGCTATGATTTTGGTAAGTTATGATGCATGTTTGTGATTTCCTTAAAACAGTCATGAGTAAATGCAATATTCAGATTTATGCCAGTTCTTTTTACACATTTCTTGTGTAGCCTTTCTCCAGATTTCTGCCTCCTCTGTTGTTCTCCTGTAGCTGTCATTTTCTATTGACCCAGCTTTTTATTTACCCTTTTAATGGCTATCCAAAAAACACCAACAGTGTAATAATCTATTTATCTAGCATTTTGTTCCTTCTGTTTACTCTTTTCTTTTCTGATCACCTAACTTTTTCTGTGGTTTTAAAAAAGGCAGCCTTTTTTTAAATTCCAGTGTTAATGTTTCATCAGTATTCATTTTAACTCTTTAATGCCAGAAGACTTTTTTTGTTTATTTTCCATTGACTTTTTGTGCTTCAAAGCAGTCTCAAGTGGATTTTGAGAGGAATTTTTGCCCTCTCAAGCCCATTTTATAAACAGATACATCATTAGAGATCAGTAAAGCTGTAACAGAAAATGAAAACATAGTAATAGAATCATACCTAAAATGATTTTGAGACAAATTATTTACTGTTTGTCTTAACAATTGTTTAGATAGTTGTAGGAAACTGGCAGGGATGAACTGTTCGCAGAGCTACTGTAACAAAAGATAACTAAATTAGAGCTGAGGAACATGGTTTGACTGGTGTGAAAAAGCAAGCTGAAATGAACCTCCACTTTGGCAAAACAGGCAGAGCCAGCAGGCAAACAATGTATATATTTCTTCTAAATGCTTTGCATTTTTTTGGTGTAGTCTGATGTAAGATGTCCCAGTCTCTATAAAATTAAGGTCAGTACAAATTGAGACTAAATAAACCAGAGGCAACTGTCACAGAAGAATGGGAATTGCCCTAGAACTTCTTCAACTAAACAGATCTAAGAAAATTTCTGTCTGAAGTTGCGTTGCTTGATTGAGAAACAATATCCTTGAACTTCTATTAAGCAGTCATTTGGAGTATGTATATCTATTTTATATATATGTGTGTGTAATATACTACGTGTAATATAAAAAACTAATAAAAAAGTGTCTCGTCAACTGTGGAAATTAATTTCTCTTGTTATTTATTTGTATTTAATCGCTGAACTCCTCAGGTGAAATGGAATCTCACCATGTTAGGTATTCTGTAACAGTAGTAGTATAATATCGTGCTGCTTAATAGTATTTTTGGTATCCCTGTACTGTCTTGCTTGAGTACTCAAAGTAGTTGACCATTTTTAAATGACATTCTAGGTAGGATTGTTCAGTTTTTAGGAGACCTGTCTTTCTTACCTATATTCTATGCATTTTCTTCCAGTGCATACACATGTTCTGTTAGTGAAACAGTTTGTGGCTGAAAGAGCTTTATGATCTAGTTTAGATAACCAGAGGTTGGGAGAGGAAGTGAAAGCTTCCAGACGTTACATATAGCGCTCTCACTGACGTGGTGCCTAGAACTGAAGCTTCTTCATTTTTAATCTGTCAACCTCATTTTTAATCTGGCAACTGCTATTCCTAATACTTCTGCTGTAATACCTTACTTATCTCATAAATAAACCGTGTCTTGATGTAAAGTGATAGTTTAACTTCTTTGCTTGCTCAGTGATTAATCTACTAAAACACCGAAAGAACTGATGGGAAGTTCTGTAGTGTGAGGGCGTGGAACTTCACATGAGACTAAACTAAGATTACATATTACTAAATTAATGCAGTTTTGTTGTGAAAACTAGCTCTGCCAGCTTGCTATTGCAATTTAAGTGTACTGTCCTCAGTTTTCTGTCTTGTAAACAAGATTATAGTTTGAATCTTTATTTTAAAGATGGCAAAAATAAAAAGCAACTGTCAATTTTTTTGATAGGCATTTATGATGATGATCCTGAAATTATAACGTTGGATAGAGGAGAATTTGGTAAGTTTTAAATAGCTATCTATTTGCCAATATATCAATGCAGAGTAACAGTTTTTGCATTCTGATCTGTATACCACATATATCTATTACATATCTGTCAAAAATCTGTCAGAACATCATCTTCAGGTGAGACAAGCAAAACCAAAAAACCCTTGACACTTCCTGGCAAATGCCGGTTAGCAAATAGATCGGTATCAACAAACAGTTTAGATTAAGTTTGAAAGATATTTTGTGAGACCTAGTAAGAGGAAATATTTCACTTAAAATTTTGTTTGCCCTATTTATCATCGCTCTTTTGCAGTCTCTGTTGTCACCGTAAGTTTCTGGTTAGGCAATTCAGTCAGTTGCAATTGAACTTCTGATTGTCTAAAAATGCAGTTGATAGAATTTCCTTTCTATTATATTCCTATTTGTTTTTCTGAAGTGAAAACTAGATAATTGTGTCTTGCAGAAGAGGTTGAAGGAAGTTGACATCAGATATTGAAAATATAGCTAAAAAACAAGGTCTGGAAAGATAACACTTTCATTGAGTCCATCCAGTTTTTTCTTCTCTTCTAAAAGTCATAGCTAAGAATTTTATAATTAAAAGAGACTAGAGAGAAATGTCATTATCTTTTGTGTCATGTTCATCTGTATTTTGAGTGTAGTTTCCTTTGTACAGACTGGATCTACAAGCTGAGCTAGTTTTGCAGAGTGTTCTAATCACAGAAGCTCATGATGTTCTGGATGTGAACTTGGGCTTCCTTGGTTAATTGGTTTGCAGAATGTACCTGTTCCTTAGTGTCCTTGTTTGTGATGACTTTTTAAATATAGGCAAATACAACTTACAAAATTCACTATAAAAATTTATGCCCAAAAATGGAGAGACTGAAAGCCATGTAATTCAAGCTGATTACGTGTGTGTGTGTGTGTGTGTGTGTGTGTGTGTATATGTATATATATGCATGTTTACTTTTAGTAGTGAGCTTATTTCTTTATGCTTCCCTTGGCTTCTCTAGTAAGTATTTTCTTTCATTTTAAATGACATTTTCAAGTGTTAGACAGGGAGTCTACATAAAACAGATGGCCTGGTGGAACCCAGCAAAAAAGTATAGCAATTATAAGGAAATGGAACATTCTATTGGGTATAAATGGTTTAGTACTTGTATTTTGTTTTTAAGGTAACCAAACTTACACTATCAAAAATACCAGTGAGGTTAATCTGTAAAGGGTATTTTTAAAGTTTTGCTTCTTTAGTAGCTCAATTAATAGAAGTAAACAGATGTTGAGAATTAAGCTGCTGATATCCTTTCCAGTATGATTTTCATGTGCTTGCCTACACCAGCAAGTATATGCAAGTGGGATGCAATCTTTATCCCATGTGAGTTACTGTTATTAACTTATCTAATACATAAAGAAATATTTAATTCAGCTTTTGGGGAAAAATATAGTAAAAATGTGCATTCTAGATACAGCTACATTGTAGATATACATTACTTTTATACAATTTTCTTCTTTCAATCTAGATGCTGCTGTTAACTCTGGGGAGCTGTGGTTTGTGAATTTTTATTCTCCTCGATGTTCCCACTGCCATGAGTTAGCACCTACGGTATGTATGTACAGCAAGTGAATTAAGGCTGAAAACACAGTTCAACAGCATTGGTTTTAGTCAGCATAAAACTTGATCAGGTGGATTTCTATGCTGAAGCTGAAACCTAAGATAACAATTCAAGATGCCAGGAGTAAAACATACTAATTTTTCGTAATTTCTTTATAGGAAAATTATCCAGTTTTCTTTTTTCTTTTTTTTTTCTAGTGGAGAGAGTTTGCTAAAGAGATGGATGGAGTAATACGCATTGGAGCTGTCAACTGTGGAGATAATAGAATGCTTTGTCGAATTAAAGGGATTAACAGTTATCCTAGTCTGCATGTTTTCAAAACTGGAATGGTGAGTGATAAAACTTTAAACATTTTCAGAAAGATTGAAATCTGGAAGACTATTTCTTTAAATACTTGTTCAATCATAGATCTCCATATAAAGATTATCTTTTCATTTGACTAACTTCCTTTTAACAAATTAGCTTTTTTTTTTTTTCTTCCTTCACCTTGGTTAAATTAATTTAGGCATTTTCACTTTGATTCAATTTGTAAAGCAGTTAACCTCAAAAATAGATGCCTGCTTTATAAAGTGTTTTTTTCGAATCGTTCTACCATGCAGCATATCATTTCCGATGTAAGTAGATATTTTCAGCTATGGTACTGTTGCAAAGCAGTGAGTCTAAGTGCTTGAACAGCCTAAATAGTTTCTATCACAGTGTTAGAATGGAGTTTTCAGATACAAAGAATAGTCTGCGTTTTGAATCTAAGTAATATGGCTGTGTACCTAAAGAAACTTGGCATTTGGTTCCGCAAGAATTCTTCTGCAGTAACAATGTTACGTACTTCATGCTTTATACCTGCCTGTTGAGAATTAAATAGTAATGCCGGGGTGGTATACAAATCACCTTTGAATAGTTAGGTACATTTTGACAGTGATAAGCCCTGAGAGGTTGAAAGAGAGATTGTGCAAACACTAAATGGACTGATGCAAGCAATTTTATTGCTATTTAAATAGAAATGTAATTAATGGGAGTTGGTGTTTCTAAGGTTTTATTATCCTTGTGTTGCTGGACTTGAGAAGGGGATTGCATGTTACAAAATTCAAATCAAGATTAAATTCCAAACATCCCACTGTGGGAGGGAGAGAACAGTTAGAGCTAGGTTTTTTGTTGGAGTCCAACATTGCATAAGTGCTGGTATTAACAACACTAGTATATTTTATAAATTTTATTTTTTGTCCTTTGTAGCAACCAGTGAAATATTACGGAGACAGGTCAAAAGAAAGTTTAAAGAACTTTGCTATGCAATATGTTACAAGCACAGTCACTGAGTTATGGGCAGGTAATGTTAATGTATTTTCTTTGTCGTCTTTTTTTTTTTTTAACGTTGTTTTTACAATATAAAAGATGGCAGAAACTGTATACAAAATTGAATCTGTCAACTGTTGCGAAGTGTTGTCTTTGAGATAAAAAGTATTTACTGTAATTTTGCTAATACAAAACCTTCCTGTTTCATAGTTATATTTAAATATATGAAACCAGTCAGAAACTTAAACAAGTTGTTTCACTCTTAGGGAACTTTGTTAATGCCATTGAAACTTCATTTGCTTCTGGTGTTGGTTGGCTGATCACTTTCTGTGCTGAACGTGGAGGTAGGTGTATTATATACCTTTCAAATAAGGCAAACAGGAAGCTAATGCTTCTATTGATAAAGGCATAATCCCTCTTGCTTTCCTCTTGAATTAAGTTCATCAAGATCTTATAAGACAATCACAGTATGTGGACTGTGGGTCATATAAGTTCCGTTTTAGAGGCAGTTTGGCCAAAGGACATTAATAGAAAGATTATCCTATTGTGCTTCTGTAATGTCACGTGAGTCACTAAAATGGCACAAAAGCGTAACGCCTTCAGGAAGGAAACTGGCAGAAAAGGCCTCTGACTTCAGTTTCCAGCTCGGGCTCAAATGACAAATATTGCATAGGTGCATATCATCTTGTCATGATACCTGGGTAGAAGGAGGAATGCATTTCCCGCTTAAACCACCACTCACCAAAAGTTGGCTAGATAGTCTCTCAAGACTACTAGTAAAAATTCCTTTTTGTAATGTGATTTTACATCTGATAGCCAGTCTGTATCTGATGCTCACTTAGTTTGTAAAAGCACAGAGTTGTTGGGCTTTGGGTTTTTTTTTGTTTTTTCCTAATAAGTCAATGTATTTTGGAGTGGACGACATTTGGCCCCCTAATGTTTCTAGAAGAGATGAATTTACGTAGTCAATTAGACAATTAACAGTGTTATCTGAACTGTTAGATAACTTTTTTAGAGCAAGTGCATGAGGCTGGGATGTGTATTTTCCATATAGACAATATAATACACTACAGAATCAAAATCAACCATTTTATGACTTTCCACATATTATTTTAGGATTTTTAGTATTATAGTACAAATATATGTTGTGTGTGTGTGTATATATATATATACACATACAGCAACTGTGATCAAATGTTAAAATTGTGAAGCACCATAAAAATTTTTTGAAAATGAAAAATATCTAACCAATTCTTAGAGTCACTCCTGTGCTGAAAATTGAAGAAACCGTAGTAAGATCAATGAGCTTTCTTGGAAGATTAGCCAATGAGGAGATTGATACTATGCAAGAACAGTACTTAAACCAATAACATTAGCTAATACAGAAGCATCACTGTATCACTGAATATGGCATTTACCTGAGTAATACCTGAGCTTTGCCAGTAGTTTAGCTTGCGTTTTCATTACATGTTAAGATTTTAGCGGATTTTCTTAGGTTTTAGTCCCAGTGATCTTTTTGGTCTGAAACCAGTCATCACACTTGCTTGCCACTTCTTCAGATGGTTTGTGAAAGGAAAGAGATATCACTTTGAAAGCTTTCTAAACATTTCTTGATTGCTGCTAATTGAATAGAAAGATGTTGGCTAATGTCTATAAAACAAGTCATAAGTTAGGATTGGACATAGTAATTATCTGTTCCCACTGATTTCATGACAAAGTTTAGATTTGGATTGTTTCTGTAGTTTGTCACCAACTTTATTGGGAACAGTATTGCATACTGAATGTGATAAAGTTGCCTTAGTTTGCTGGTAGAGCTAAGGGAATTTGCTACACCTTTGACAAATAAAGATTTCTCTCTCTTATGAAGAGACCTTTGTTCTGTGAAGTAAATAACCACAGTTCCAGTCTTGGATTTACATTTGTTCATTGTTTGATTTCAACTTGTAACCCTTTTGTCATTAAGATTTCAACTTTGGTCCGGTTAAAGTGATGTTGCTGCATCTTGTTATTCCAGAAAAAAATCTGCATCAGGAGGTAACTGTTCAGACTATGTCTGGATGGGTATTAGAACATATGATGTGTTTACTATAGTGAGTAATTACTATTTGAAACATAAGAAATTAATATTTCCATTGAAATCTCATTCCATGACAGTATGTAGATGAATTTTTTTTACTTTTTTTTGTTGTTTTTTTACATTGATTCATGTAAGAAGACATTTTAAAGGTCAGTCTTAGTAAAGCAAACAATATTTTTAAAATGAGAATTCTGTGTTGATGAATCAATGGAATAGTTCTCAAGCAATTTTAACTTACAGTAGACAATAATCAAGTGCTGGTTACTAGATGTTACTACTGTGAGTCATTGAAATGCTGGATAATAGCCAGGAAACAGGCCTTTTGAAATGGTCATCTCTGTAGGGAGGAAGAGGATAATTCTAAACAAGAGTAGGTTTAGTGAATTAGTAATTTGAAGTTTTATGTTTGTAAATAAATTATTTTTGTTTTGCAGATTGTTTGAGTTACCAAACACGCCTAAAGCTTGCTGGCATGTTGGTAAGCAGCGTTTCACTTGAAAACATTACCTGTTATATTTAAAACAAAAAAACAGAAATGAAAGCATGAAGTTGTAATCAAAACCCTCACTGACTTCAGCGGAACCAAGACTTCACCCATTAGCTTTTGGAAATGTCAAATATTTTTAATTAATAGCTATTGGAATAGCAGTAAATTTTTAAATAATTTTATAAAATGTGAGTGAATTAATACTAATTGTTGAATTATGATGTGAAGTCTCCTCCTTCCATTTTCTAAATGTAGTATATAATTGCTTGTGTTGGATTTTCAGAACTACTTCTGAACCTGAATTTGAAAATACTGTTTTTTCTTTTTTGCTGTTTTATTACAGGAAGGTCTTGTTAATGTAGGCTGGATGGACTGTGGCACCCAGGGTGAGCTTTGTGATAATTTAGATATCTCATCTAGTACTACAGCATACTTTCCACCTGGAGCCACCTTAAGTAACAAAGAGAAAGGAGGTGTTTTGGTACGAGTTGCTTCTAAACAGTTCTGTATTTAGATAAAATGTGATGACAATGACAGAATGATACATAAATAACTAACAGTTTGATTATATAAAGCTGAATAGGTGCTTTTTTTTTTTCTTATTTCTTCTAAGCTTCTATACACGGGTATGTGTTTACGTCCCTCTTAGTTTCTAAGGCAGTGACCCCCCGTGGTGTTCCCCAGCTTGCTGGTGCCCTGGTAGGGTGAACAGGAGCATGTGCGGTAGCAGCAGCCGCCTGTAGGTTCTGCCCAGCTGCCTCCTCAGGAGCCTCCCTGAGCAGCTCTGGGAATCCAGAGGGTGGGATGCGCTTTGTGACAACCCCAAGAACTAGTCCAGAAGCTGCTGCCCAGTTATCCTGGGCAGGCTTGGGAGTTTTGCCATGCACTTGCAAATTTTATTTCAGAAGGAACATGTCCCAGGTATCACAGCTTTGAGAAATACTGCTCTAAACAGAGTACTGACATATATGTGATAAAGTGCTCCTACGCTGTCTGTTGGTATGGATTATATTATTCCTCTCTTTTCTACTATTGCAACCTCCTCCTACATTTGTGTGGTAGTTTTAACTAACTTAATTGTTGGGAGAAATTTCTCAGTTTGAAGCATGGCTTGTTCCTTCATTGTCACTACTGTCATCTATGTCCTCTAAAGGAGAAAATTAAACTTGCAACCTACAAACTTTCAACCTTGTAACCTACCAACTTTGAGTTATGGATCCCTATTCATTCTTAATTTTTACAAATTACTGAAACTTAGAAATCTGTACAGTGCAATTAGGGAAGGCCTGAAAACTGGGTTTGAAATCTTGTAAACTGGATTTGTAGAACTTGATTTTGAGGTTTGATTTTGAGACTTATTTTTAGGACTCGTTTTGACAAAATATGATATCTTAAGTTTAATATTATGGGAAAACAAGCTCAAGAGTATTCTGAGGATGATGTTTGTGAAATTCTATATATGAAAAAGAAGTCAATCAAATACCATGTTATTAACTGTACTCTTCAGTTGATGGAAAGGAACTAATCAGAATAATTCCTCTGACAATTTGAATACTTGTCATCAACAATCAGGTTGATGTTTATATGTTCCTTATAATAAATAGAGCTTGACTTTCCTTTCTAGTTTCTTAACTCCTTGGATGCCAGAGAAATATATCAAGAAGTAATGCAGCATCTGCCAGACTTTGAAATTATCTCTGCAGCATCATTAGAGGTGAGTTTTTAAAAATACGTTGTCTCTAAATCATATATTTTTATATTTTTCATCAATTATTACTTTTATGTTTTCAAATCCTGTTGGTACAGTAACCTAGTATTTCTCTAGCTGACAATGATTTTTTTTTTTTCTCTAGCCAAAATTGCTTAACACTGTTTATCTACATGTGCTTTTATATTTTAGCACAAGAACAAAAGTGGGAGAACAGATGGATAGATAGATAGTTTTTTTTTTTTCTAGTGAATTTTGTTTTAAATGTACTGTGTCAGTAATATAGGAAAGAAAAAATATTTGTTTATGTATGCTAAGTTACATATGAGCTGAATTTCATTCACCTCGACTGGCTTAGTATTGTTTCACTATATTAGAAGTCATAATAGTGTGTCATGTCTTGGAAAAAAAAGGACAGGTCTTATGACACTTGAAGCACTGGCAGTTAGCAGCTTCATCTGCAGTAGGAAAGGTAAATGGAAACAAAAATTAGAGAGTACCATGCAGCTGGTTTGTTTTCAGACTTTTTCCTTTTCACCGTTTATGATATGGCAGAACAAAGTTTAGTTGAAGGACTATTATAGTGAAAGAGTTTTTGTTGGTTAGGGAAGGGTCGCTTAGGGATCAGCTGAATAATTGGACATTTGCCTTTCTAAAAAATTACAGGAATTTATAAATTGATAGAAATTAGAAATAATATTTTCTGTCTCTTCCCCCCCCCCCCCATTTTAAGGACCGTCTGGCTCATCACCGATGGTTGCTTTTCTTCCAGTTTGGGGAGAGTGACAAATCAAGTGTACAGGAATTTAAAAAACTGAACTTTCTACTTAAAGATGAACATATTCAGGTGCGTTAACCTCCATTTGCATTCGGAAAACAAGTCAATACGTTGTTCCTTATTATTAGCTGTTATTACCACCTGCCACTTCTGGTATTGGAAGAGATACAATATGCTATGGTAGAGCCAGAGTAATGCTTTTAATTTAAAGCAGGCAGTGAAGTTTGTCATACAGTTTAAATAACTCAAAAGTAGTTAGGAAAGACTGTCTTCTAAATCTCTGTCATAGGAAATGTACTGCAGATCCCATTCAGTTAACAATTACAAGTGTGCGGCATGTTTGATAGATGGCTGCACCAGTCAAAGGAACCAACAGCATTTGAAAATAATGGCTGTGCTCAAGATTTATCCTGTTCTGACATTTGCAGTTAATTATAAAAAAACCATTATGCTTCAACATCAAATTGATGTATGTGAAACTGTATTTTAACTATTCAAAAAATCCTATAAATGTTATCTTGAAAATGTTCTTAATAAAAAGAAACTAAATTTAAACTTTTAGATGTAATTCAAAGTTTGTGTTAGAGACATATGGACCGTGGTATTCTCTAATCTATGGATTTCAACAGAATTGTTGCATTGACTAGAAGAATTTCAGTATATTTATTTTAGATGTCTTTTTGCTTCTTCATTATATTATTTGGAGAAAAAAAAAAAGGGATTCTTCAAGGTTTTATTCCCTGTTCTGGCCTTTAAATTAAGAATTAGCAGAACAACCTAATAGAGCTGTGATAATAGTTTTCCTCAAACATCACAGTCATAAGATTGTCTTAAGACCTTTGTTATTTATAAAAGACTACTACTTTTTCACTTTCTTTTACCTTTTGGTTTTAAATGTATCCCAACTTATACTGCCTTCCAGGATATGTTAATCTGTATAAATTGGGATGCCTTTATTAAAATGGTGCTGTCTGTTAAATAGGTTGGCAAGTTTGACTGCCTTTCCTCACCAACCATCTGCAATAAACTATATGTCTATCAGCCATGTCTAGCAGTCTTCAAAGGAAAAGGAACTGAAGATTATGAAATTCATTATGGTAAGGGAAACCTTAACAAGTTTAAACAATTACACAATCACTTTGAGGTGACATTATCTTTGGCAAACTGCATTTGCTTTACAAAAGAACAGCTTTTGTAATTTTTTTTTTTTTCTTTTTGGTATGCAGTCTTCAGATATGTATTTTTGTCTTTGCTATCCCATCTGTTTCAAAGGTGTTTCATGTCCTTTGAATAAGAAAGAAACGTCCAAAGCTTATCAGGACAGCTTCTGCTTTGGGTAGGATAACCGAAGAATGCTGTAAGGCACATCCTTTTTAGTGGCTTAATGCTGCTTATTCAGTGCTGTCAACTTGAGAAACTTGCATTTGATTTCATATGTCCCTGCACGAAAACTAATTCTTTGTTTTGTTGATTGCGCATCCAAGAAAATCTATATTGAGATTTTACCACATATACTGTTTTCAGAAATACTAATTTGGTTCTAGGTAAGGTTATGTTACTGTGTTACCATGTCCCTCTGAAAGGATTCAAAAATGTCAGTGCAAAAAGAAGAGACTAATACAGAACTGTAGCAAGCAACAATCAGTGTAGCTCCAGAATGTGGCACAAGGCACTTATGCAAGACAAGGTTCTGAATTTTCAACCTCTGAAGTATTAGAAACGTAGCTTGCAAGAAATTAAAGCAAAAATCTCAGTATTGTAATAAAGAAGAAAGAAAAGTTTTTTTGACTCACCAGAAAAATCAGTCATATTTTAAAGGACAAAGATGATCCTGTAAATCCAATGTTTGCTGTCAGGTAAAGCCTTATATAGTCTCTGTAATTCCACTGCTGCAGATTCAGATTCTTTTTCAAGAAGCCAGGAAAGTGTCATGTACATATAACATTTCTAGAACTTCTCGTAATGGCTTAAGATTACAACCACACAAAAGAAATACCTTAGACTACAAATACATATGTTCTTTTCTGAATGGCTTGTTTTACTGTTTACAAAATAGATGGCATCTACAAGTTTTGCCAACAGTCATCTCACTTCAATGTTTATAATATTATAATATGAGAAAGGGTCAGGCATTTTTATATGCTGTGTCAAAGGGCTTCAACAGTTTAAAAACTGAGAGCAATAATAAATCTTAATAAGTCTTTGTGCAGTGACTTCACATTTGGTTACCTTGAAGCTTTTTACACTCCATTAATTTCAAGACACAGACTCCCATATCTGCTGACAAATATGTATATGAAGGGTATGAAGAGACTTGATCTCTGACCACTGAAGCTGTGTCAACAAGAACTTCATTTACACCTGAAAAGCTGTGATTTATCAATACAATTTGTTTTGCTTGAAGTTTTTACTATGTCACTACCTTTGCCAAGGCAAATGTATCAAGGGTAGTAATTTCTTAATTCCAACAAATACTAGTAGGCTGGTAAAACAGCCAGTAGTCTAGTCACAGAAACATTCTCTGTGAAGGATGCTTGTGTTATATTTTGTCCTGGATGAAACATTTATTTGGCTAATGTCAGTTAAATATCCAGTTTAATATTTAGCTAAATAACAGGTATTGCTTAGAGACAGTACGTCTTACCTATGTACCTTCAGACAGTTTAATGCCATCTTCTTGAGTGAAGGTGAGGCAATACCCACTCAATTTATTTAAGCAGGCCTTGTTTAAAGGTCAGTAAAGGAAACTGAAGGACTCCCACTGCTGTCAGTGAGCTTTTGAATAAGACTTCTCATAGGGAAAAATAAAGTTTCATTTCTACATTGTCGTTTTGAAGGAAAGAAGATCTTATATGACATTGTTGCATTTGCCAAAGAGAGTGTAAACTCTCACGTTATCACATTGGGGCCTCAGAATTTTCCTGACAAAGAGAAGGAACCGTGGCTTGTGGATTTCTTTGCACCAGTAAGTATTTAATATCTACATTTCCCTTTATCTAAAAACTGTTTTGTAACTATGTAGCAAAATACTAGCAATAGCTTGAAAGTCTCCTTCAGCATCATGAGACAGCATTGTGATTTCTCAGTCCTCGATGCAGTAGTTCCTAGATTGTTGTGTGGTTGTTGTCTTTAGTGGAACCTATTGTCAAAGCAACAGTTATTCATCACAACCAACTCACGTTCTCCTGAGAGCCAACTGCAGGGAAAGCAAATGTGCTTATTCGTATTTTGTTTTCTAGTGGTGTCCTCCTTGTCGAGCTTTGTTACCAGAACTGAGAAAAGCATCAAAACATCTTTATGGTCAGCTTAAATTTGGAACATTAGACTGTACTGTCCATGAAGGGCTTTGCAACATGGTAAGCTGAAGGAGTTTAAAAAATTTTTTTGAAGAATTTTGCTTTCTTACAATTCTTGGGTTTTGTTCGTTTGTTTTAGTGTCAATGACAGAAACAAGGGTCTCATATCAAGAGGTTTTTTGAAGTTTGAAGGCATAAACTACACAATTTCTACAGATAATTCATAAATGCATGATAAAGGTCAAATTTTGTTCTGGTCTCGTAGTGCTTTTGGAACACTGTGAAAATGGTCAGAATTGAATCTTTTTCTTTTTTTTTCTTTCTTTCTTGTTTTTTAAGAGAAAAATGAATTGAAACAGACCCAGAAAGTTTTTTCTAGTCAGTATATACATATATATATATATATATATATATACATGCATTCATTTTTTTTCTTCACATAGAAGGATGAAAACAGTAAAATACTTAAAAACACAAGATTTATGTTGATGTAATACATTTTGAAGATGTCCACAAAACCACTTTTATTTCAGTTTACCCTGACTGGCTTTGGTTTTTGTTTTGTAAGGCTTAAGAAATGCAGAATCAATTTCAAAGTAAAAGAAAGTGTATTATTTATTAGTTTACATTTATTGGAAAAATATAGTAATGGAACTAAAAAGAGATTTTTAAAATCTTTCCCAATTTTCCATGTTTAAATTTGCTTAGCCTTTGCTTCAGTTGATTTAACTTGTTAGAAATTATTACTTTTCCAGAATTTCAGAAAATACATTTTGGCAGCATTGCTGCAGCTGCACATTTTCTTGTTCTTAAGAATCTCTCAACATTAGAATATTTGTATTTATGTTAAAAATGTAAATGTCTTAAAACACATAAAAAATTGGTAAAGGAAAAACTTTTTAAGTTTTATTTACATGTGCTCACACACTGTAGAATTCTAGTCATGGCGGCATCTGCATTTAATATCAAACAATACAGTTATTCATACAGTACAGTGTCTCCACTTGAAGACTGGGAATAGCCACACTTAAAGTTTTTAAGTTAAGGCTTAGAAGGACTGTGAATTAATTTCTGTAATTGTGGAGAATGACAAAAGATGTATCGCGTGTTTTTTATGTTCAGGACAAACTTCATGATCTCTGAATACAATTGGTATTTTTTCCATTCCAATTTTTTGCAATTTCTCTTATTGTCTCTTTTGTTAGCATAACATTCGAGCTTATCCAACAACAGTTGTGTTCAATCAGTCTGATGTTCATGAATATGAAGGACATCATTCTGCTGAGCAGATCTTGGAGTTTATAGAGGTACGTGAATTACAAGCCTGTTGCAGTTATGTTCTATATGCAGCTTATGTCCACAAACGTGTTCTTTAGATGCAAAAGAGTCTAAGCTAATTTTTAATTAATTACACTAGTGAGAAGGAGTGATGAAATCTTGTGAGGAAGAAGTGATCCTGCAACTGTCAGTCTGGGACTTGAAACCCAGTAGATTTATTTTGCTACTCTGTCATGCAATTTCTTTGAGATAATTAGCAAATCACTTAAGATATCTTTCCAATCTGCAAAATACTACTACTGATTCCTACCTCATAGGGAGGATAAAGGAATTAAAAAGATATTGTGGTGAAAATGCTCACATACACATCTTGACATAGGAGGGGTTTCATATTTTCTTAAGTTAACTTGCTGCCCTCCACACTTCTCATCTGTTCCTCAAACTTTGTTAACTCCTAGTAGTGCAAGTTATTGGTACTCATCACTGTTACTACTTGACTTCTCATGCTCATCTTTCCTCCAGCATTCATGTTCTTTCACTGGTAGATCCACGCTGTGAGGAGACTGTTCATTCTCTCAGGCAGTCCCTAAACAGCAACCACAATAGCACATGCAGGAACAGGCAGAGATAGCCTTTTTCAAAAAAAAAAAAAAATATATATATATATATTTTTTAGACAATGTTCAGAGGCCCCTAGTGCACCTTAAGCATTCATCTGCTTTCCAGACTCATGGCTGAGTCTTACAACCCCCGTTCTTGCCAGCTGAGCTGTTTCATTCCTCTTACAGAAGCGAACAGAAGTGAAGCTTTCTTCCCTCTATAGAGAAAAGGCAAAAAATCTCCCTTTTGCAATCTGGGTGTACGTTTTTAATAGCTCTTCGCAGCAGATTAGGCATATGACTGTCAGGCTGACTGTATGACTTTTCATCCTTTTCTGCCTTTCAGTGGTGTGGATCTCCCCTTCCACAGCAGCAAACCAATTTCACTAAGATAGATGTTCTCAGCATTTTGTATGCAATGGCACTAGCTAGGGATAACATATTGTTACAAAGTATGTATCTATAAGCTGTCTTTGCTTTAGGATCTTAGGAATCCATCAGTGGTCTCCCTAACACCAGAGACATTCATTGAATTAGTTAAGAGAAGAAAACGAGAGGAAACGTGGATGGTTGATTTCTACGCTCCATGGTGTGGGCCTTGCCAGGCTTTAATGCCAGAATGGAAAAAAATGGCCAGGGTAAATAGCATTCGAATGTTTTTCTGCTTCTGTATCCTGTTAATTCGAATCATTGAGACTGTACATCTGCTGTCTTAGAGAATTGTCAATGAAATAGACTGGTGATTAATATTATTTACAAAATAGGGAATTCCTACCTGACAGTTTTATATTGTTTCAGATACAGAGTGGTTGTTTGGGTTGGTTGTTGTTTAAGGTTCAGTATATTGATATCGTAATCCAATTTTTCTATTGATACAAGTGTGTTTTCCAACTTCTGAGAAGGTTAAGAGTAACTTCCCTTGAAGCTTAACACTTTATGTAAATAGCACCTCTGCATTTGTTTAAAACAAGACCTCAGAGCTTAAAAGAAAGAAAATTTATCCACAAATTGGATAAGAATTGGTTGAAATAATCTGCCACTTTATCCTCAGTATGATCATTAGTCACTTTTAAGATTGCTTTAGACCTTGATGAAATCTCTGCTTTTAATTTCAAATTAAAGGAATTCGATATTACCCATCTAAATTATTTCCTACGTTATTGGGTTGTTTTCTGAAATCTTGTTTTCTTCACTGAAAGTAAATAAATACCAAATTCCATAGACTTTAAGACTGATAGTCAGCTGAATTACACATATTTCAGTAAGCAATTGGTAAGGGGGTATTTTTTTGTTTGTTTGGCAAGGTCACTAGCTTTCCCTCACCTTCAAAGGTAATGTTACATGGGGCTGACAACCCTATGGGTTTTCCTGGGCATGTTTCCAGGAGTTTGAACTGGAAGCTTTGGACAAAAACTGTGGGCTTTGGAAACCAGTCCAGGACTTTCAGACATTTAGAACTCACTCAGACTAGGAGCACTTTCTGGGATTCTGTATTCTGGTCAAATGTCTGTAAGGTATTATCAGCTCTATAGTACACATTCAATAATCATCACCTCCTCCGCACATGAACTGAGGAGGTGGTCTGGGCCTCTGCAACGAATCAGACTGGCCTACACTGCACTATGCCAGTGCAGAAGGACTAAAATCCAGGATGTGTCTTAACTACTGAGCCTGCGATATGAAACAAGTACATTTTTTGTCTTGGAATCCTACATGATAATATGGTAGTCCTTATACTAAATAACCACACTTGTGTGAACCCGTGCGGCAGTGTACACGCCTCATGAGCCCTGTACGCACACCTCATACTAAAATGTGTATACTGAGTAACATATGAGCATGGTGGGAGTGCACGAGTGGGTGATTCCCATTAAATACCAATGATCCAATTACTGCAAAGAGGAAAGCCATGTGATAATCTTGACTTGTTGTTTTTTCCCAAACTAAGTGTTTAAGACTTGAATTCTGAAATATTACTGAAATTATGGTATTATTGATTAGCATGTTTGATTGTAGTTTTTTTCTTTTTTAGATGTTAAATGGATTGATCAGTGTAGGCAGTGTGGATTGTCAAAAATATTATTCTTTCTGTCAACAAGAAAGTATTCGGGGATATCCTGAAATAAGACTCTTTCCTCAAAAATCAAACACAGCTCAACACTACTAGTAAGTACTTTAAGTTTGGAAGATGTTATGTGGAACAAAATGAATTTACATGTTTTGCTGTATATAAAAGGTTGGGGAAGTAGTATCTTGTGTTCATCAAAGCTGTTAAAACAGGCTTTTGTGACATTATTGTCTTAGACATTGACTTTGTTACTTTGAACCAGTGCGATTTTATTTCATCATTTCAGTTAAGTTCAACTGAGACTGTCTCAGGGACCTTGGTTTTTATTGCTTTTTATTTAAGGATTGCCAGTTTTCTAAGTTCAGTAACCTGCTAAAGAAGATGATGCAAGTCAAATAATATAAAAATATTATTAGGTCTGATTCACTGCAATTTCATCTTTAGAGAACCGAGAGATATAGCCATTCTGTTGTCCTCACAGGCAACAGCCTGCTAATACCATTGCAAAAATTGTAAAGATCTTCTAGTCCTTAATTCTGTGTCTTTGGATTATATGAATGAGGCTCTTATTTATTCAGACTTGAAAACAAAGTGGTTTCTCCAACTGGTAGAAATAGTCTAAAATATAGGCATTTAAATTCATTATTTATTTCATCATCGCCACTTTACAGAGTTTGTTTTTTTTCCCCCAAACACAAGTCAAACCTGCTGTATAACTGGGTTTTTGTTCTGTTTATATTCTTTTCATAGCAGCTACAATGGTTGGCACAGAGATTCGTATTCACTGAGAGGCTGGGCACTGGGGTGAGTTACTGCATTAAACTTTGTTCATAAACTGCTCACGTAGTTTCCTTGCTAAGAGAAATTAATATCCAAAAGCTATGTAAGTCAAGGATTAGAAATGCTCGGGTGTATGTATTCCTTCATGTAGGATCTGTTAAAGTCTCCACATCTTTTAACTCAAACTTTAAAATTATGGAGAAATAGCATACTTCTTACAGTCCACTCATTTCCTGAAGACCAGATTATTATTTGGTCTACCATTTAAAAATAATTCTTTTATACTACAAACTGTAAAGCAGGGATTCCCAGAATATTAATAATAATCCTTAATTTCAGAAAATTTTGCAGACCTTAAATGGAATTTGGGTATATTTAGAGTTTTGAGTGCATTATGATCATTTTTCCCCCTTTCCACAGATATTTACCACAAGTTTCTGTAGACCTTACTCCTCAGAGTTTCACAGAAAAAGTTTTGAATGGAAAAGATCACTGGGTCATTGATTTTTATGCACCTTGGTGTGGACCTTGCCAAAATTTTGCTCCTGAATTTGAGATCCTCGCCAGGGTAGGTTTTTAACTATATTAATGGATTGCTTCTGTCTAATCATAATGCTTATGATACACAGGATCGCATTCATCAGCACTTTATTTCTTAGCAGTCAGCCAGAAATCACGTACCCCTTTTTATCTACAGAAGACTAGAGCTATAATATTTCAGTTTTTAAATGCCTAACTGATGATTTCTAGGTTTATGTTACACGTTTCACCATGATTTTTAAGTTTGAGGCATAATCTTTAATTCACCTTTAGTTTGTAATTCATCTTTGAGGTAAGCAAGTATTGTCCTTTTCATACAGCAAAAAATTTAATACAGAATGGCAACCTCAAAAGTGATGATAGCAAGTTTCTTCTCATTTTTTAGACAAATTTATTCCTTATTTTCATACTAGTCTGCTGTAATTTTATAACTGACACATCAAAATCCTTAATAGCCCACACCAATCATATTTTCAAAGTAGCTAAGATATGGGAGTCTAATTCTAATTGGAAGTCAGTATTTGCCAGTCAGTCTTTGCCAGTCTCTCACAGAGGTGCACACACATAGGCCCTCTTCTGAGACAGTCTTCAGCTTGGAATGGGCTTGCCTTTACAATGTGGGATGCTTTGCTCTGAAATCAACTAGGAGTGCTCCGCTGCGCTCCTGATGACTTCTGATACAAGGTTAACACTTTCAGAAGCAAGCAAAGGATTACTCTGAGTTACTTCAAGCAACGGGTTTTTTTTGTTGTTTATTTTTAGCAGCACTGCTTGTTTATTTAAGTTATTTGCTTATAGTCAGCCATGGAAACTTGGAGTTTGTTTCTAATAAGCATGTTTCTTTTTAGACCATGAAAGGAAAAGTAAAAGCTGGAAAAGTAGACTGTCAGATGTATGCTCAGACTTGTCAAACTGCTGATATCAGAGCCTACCCTACTGTTAAGTTTTACCCCTACCAAGGAACAAAGGTAAAGTGTCCCCTTTGTGTACAACAGTGAGGTGGTACTGTTACTACGTGGATTTCATTTCATATTTAAGGGTTAGGAGAAACTATTTCTATAGCATATAAAAGTATGTTATATAGATATTAACTTCAGTAGATAAATTGTTATAATCAATTTCAGTAATATAGTTAAAATAGTAGGACGATGGTACAGTAATATTGTTTTACCAAAAAAGAGTGAATTGCAAATTAATAGTGCAGTAAATAAAATGTGGACTTAGCAGGAACTAGGTTTTAATTTTGCAGGAATCTCATGTGCTAAAATGTTCTTTAGCCATCACCAGCAGCCACAAATTCATTTTGGCTCAGGAGAAATATTCTTTCAACATAAAGCATTTCACTATAATTTTGACTTTAAATATTATTTTTTACAAAATAGAAAATTGAAGCAAAGGGTTTAGTTGTGCTCTATCATGCAAAAAAGACAAACCTTATCAAAAACACTTCAATTTTAAATGACTTTGTGTTGAAATCACAATTTCCTATTAACAACATCCAAACAGTTCTAGATCACCCTTATTCTTGTAAAACAATTGACTGCTGTTAAATTTCAAGAGTGTTACAGTTACCTTTCTGATTGCATTTATTAATGCTGAAGCAAAAGTATTCAATGCACTCTAATAGTTAAGCCAATTCTTTTAATTCTACTTTTTTTTTTTTTAACTGAATCTGTTCTGGGAAATATTAATACCTGATTTCAGAAATCCTTCCTCATACAATCCCATGAAATTTAATGAGATTTTTCTATGTTAAGAATAATGCCTTTTTCAGTCAGTTGCTCACATTAGCAACCCACATTGACAGATTTGGTGAACATTGATTATAAAGTAACAAACTTTGCTATCTACAGGAAATACTTAATTGAACAAATGTGATGGAATTATAACTAATTACTTCAGGTTTCATTAACTTTAAATATCAAGACAAAATTTGTGTAGCTTTGAAAACTAGCAGCTAAGAGCAGTTCTTACTACGAAGGGAATTACTATTGTGGAAGTGGAGACAAAAATATATTTATGAATCATAAATCAACTTACCCAAACCATCTTCTGTCTCCTGGTATTCCTCCTGAGTTTTATCTGAAAGTAAGCATATTATTTTCTATTCACTGGATAGCACAAATAATATACTACACCATTTAAGTTCTCTTTATTATTTTCAAGAAAAATGTTCTCGGGGAACATATGGACAGCAGAGATGCAAAAGGTATTGCTGATCTTTTGAATAAAAAGTTAGAAGCAATTCAAAATAAAGGAAAACGAAAAAAATCTAGAAATAAGGTAAGAATTCTTATTATCTGGTATTCTGCAAAGATTGATATTAAGTTAAAGAATAGCCATTTAAAACAATGTTAGCCTTTGTTTTTTATGAAATATTAAACACCATATCTTCAAACAGTACCAGGCAGGTTTTATTTCCAGTCTTGTTTTCGTTATTTGTACTTCATCAAACCCAACTCTCCAAGTCCACAGACGTAGCAGAGCGTAGTGCACTTGCAACATCAATTATGGCAAGACTTAACAGAATTTATAGATGACCATGGGACAGCTGCCATATGGAAGAATGGTTGAGATGCAGTGTACCTTAGGTGTAATCCTTAGACTAGACTTAGTAAGCAGGCAGCAAAATATAGAGGCATATTAGTTCAAGACTTGAATTGTCATGTTATCTCACAGAGAAGATATTAATACACAGCTGTTAAGAAGTATGCTGAATTCTATTAAAGAAATGTTTGACCAGCTGGGATGTTAAAGTAATACTACAGAAAATTTAGAATCAGTGGTACACAGAAATAACATTTTGGAAGATTTTTATTTGTTCTTTCAGAATAACTTTTAATTCTGATTTTCTTATCACCAGGATGAACTCTGAGTGGTATTGGAGATGGATAAGATTCAAAATACTCTGAAGCTGTGAATATAGAAGATACCATGAGGAAAATGCAAAGTTAGATTACGTTCATGACAGGACAAAAGAAATGAAGACTAGTTTGAGTTCTTGGGCATACGGGACTGCCTGTATGAATTCTACTAAACTGGGGGGAGATGAAAGCATTTGGTTTTGGTGGAGGCATTCAAAGTACCTGCAAATGAACTCTGCGTGTCCCTCTTCTGATATACCAACTATCTTCTTCCTAATCAAGCACTGGGGCTGACCAGAATGGGGACTGTATCACTTTTACCTACCACTTTAGTACCTTATTTTGTTCTGTCTTTTTCCAAACACTTTTTGAATGTGGCACTCAGCCTGTGGCTGAATATGCAGTCAAAGCGCTCTGCAATGCAGAAGCATAATGAGGGATTGTCTATTTGAAAGACAAACAATTTTACCTGATAATAATTCTGCTTTGGGGTTGTGTTGTTGTCTAGTCAATTGCTAAGAAATAAAACCAACAAGTGGTAGCAGGATAGGTTTATTCAGTTGCATCGCTCCTGCCCGTGAGTAGTGTCCTTGAAAAATATTTCTATATTGTAGCACTGGTGGTGGTGCCAGAATGACTAGAATTTGAAGAGCTTCTCTTGGTTGTTTGGTTTGGGTTTTTTTTGGTTTCTTTTTTAAATAATCAATGAAATAAATCAAGGACTTCAAACTCAGTGTATTCTTGACTTTCGAAGTTTGAACTATACCACAGAAGCATCTGCATAAGTTATTAGCTTGTAATATATTATTACTATTCAGTGTTTCTTTAAGTAAAAATATATTCTGTGGACATATTTAACCTCTCTTGGTTTTGCACTGTTGCTTTCTCCGCACACGTTTTGGTGTTTTTTTAAATCATCTTTTGGCCAGTAAGATAGCAAGTACCTTTTGTCATTTAAAATGGACGCTACATTACAATGTCTCCTCATACATCTTAATGTAATTCCCACTCTTTTTGTCTATTGAGAAGCTATGAACAATATTACCCTAAAAAATTGTGTGGCATTTACTGAAGACAACCGTCTGCTGTATGTAGAAGTTCTACTTAAAAAAAAATATATTTTTTTTTCAATAAAAGGCTCCTGAGAACTTGTCAGATGGACTCTTCTCACCCCTCTCCATGTGTTTAGATTTGGCATCAGTAGTCACTGTAGCGTGTGTATTACAAATTCCTAAATACGCTGTTATCCCCAAGTGATTACTTTATGAAGAAGGCAGGAAAAAAAAAAACTAAAAAGAAGAGATTCTTGTAACTTTCAGGCATTCAGAAAAGAGGATGTATTGCATCTGGGGGTTTTTTGGGGGGGAGGAGGGGAGTTGTTTTTTTAATCAAGTAGACCCTCCCACACCAAATCAAACCTCAAATTCAATCATGGTCTAAAAAGAAAACCTATACATTTGTGACTTCATTACAAGCTATTGTTTGATAAGCTATTGAATGTATGTGCCCACCTCCTACCTTCTCCTTGGTGAAGGATGTCACAGTTACATGTTCTTGGATCCTACTCTTAAAAATCAAATCATAACCTAATATAGATGTTTGTACAGTTTCTCCTTTCCTTTTGTTAACAGGAACAGAATGGTAGGACATAAAATTGAGTACTTCACAGCAGTCTCCTCAGTAAGATAATGGTACTGTGAGAACTTTCTGGCTTTACTCTAGCTCTCTTTATACTTCAGCTTTTCGTAAAAACTTTGTTGCTTCCTCCTGTTTTAGTCCTAAAAGTGTATATCTGCCTATTGCCTCAAATCCTAATTGCACTGACATTAGTGGACTTGAGTTTGGCTCAGAGAAGATGATTGGGTATAATAAATATATAGTTTATGCAGTACCCAAAAGAGGCAGTTGTATGTGTACTGACACATGAGGACCATTTTGTACAGATGTAGAAAATAATTTAGACTATTCCCATGATTTATTTGTAACACTCACTCCCTGATGGCACAAAAGGTTCCTTCTCTCCATACTTTACAGTAAACAGAAAGTTCTACAACTACATATGTGCTGATCTTGACTCTTCAGAAAGATAAGTATTTGGAGTCAGATCCGAAACAGGCTTGAAACATGTTAAGTGGCATTTAAGCACCTAAATTCAAAGATTTCTTGCTGCCTATATTGCTCAGGCTTCAGATACCTGAAACCCTGCTTTTGCTTATAACCAGAAGTAATTCAGTCTTCATTGATCTGCTTTATATAGCACCTGCTTTATACCCAAGCTAAGTTAATGGCATAGGGCATCCTCAAGTAATTGATAATGAAAGATTTAAGTCTGACCTAGGGCTATGAAT
The DNA here is from genome assembly GCF_036417845.1 of Apteryx mantelli. Classification (NCBI taxonomy): domain Eukaryota; kingdom Metazoa; phylum Chordata; class Aves; order Apterygiformes; family Apterygidae; genus Apteryx; species Apteryx mantelli. The sequence goes on along the minus strand of NC_089983.1, from coordinate 22,486,604 downwards.
TTGGAAGTGAAGCTGGGGTGGAAGCAGGAAACACTGCCTTAAAGATTTTCTTTGCTTTCTAGGGCCCAAGTAAAGGGATGGATAGAAAGAATATTAAGTTGTTTTTCCATAAGGAAGCTCAAACTTACTTACCCGAAGAAGTAGGTATAATTTCTGCATGTCATGGGCTACTGTGCAGCCTCCCAAACTAAAGACTAACCTTACTCTTCCTTTGCGTCCTTATCAAGTGCTAGAACATGTTAACAAGAATGCACCTTACCTGGAGTTGGTTAAAGATCCTTTTAACCATTAGAAATTCATATGGCTGACCTGGAGGATCATTTTCTTCCTATAATATGTATTTCAGATAGTCTTTATAATCCTTGTAGGAAAAACATTTTCTGCCTCTAAATGATACATCTGTATGTGTATATTATGTAGTTCTGATTCTGCCTTCCTAACAAGAAACTTTTAGGTAGCTCTTTTACCTTTTGTTACATCGCAGAATCTCAGTTCAGTAACAGAAATCCAGGATACTGTGTTTCATTTTTACTGTAGCTGTATCAGAAAAATAATATCCTATGTAAACAATGGAGAACAGTTACTATAGTCCCATCCTATCCCTGCAGCTATAATTCAGTGCTCTCTTCTCAGTCATTATGTTCACCTACTTTATTATCCTACCTTTGATCACTGGATCCCTATGTTTTGAATGATTTCACTATTTCCATTACATACTACAGTGAGTGAATTGTGTCTATAGTGCCCAGTTTTTCTGCATGGTCTTGAGGCTGGAGGTATATTATTTTACAACATGCATGAAGTACCTGTATGCCTGGCCAGCCACTAGAGCCACATATTGGTTGATGTTCTGGCACCTCTTCCTATCCTGCTGTGTCCTTTTTTCTTTTTCTTTTTTTCTTTTTTTTTTTTTTGCATGAGGGTGCGCTCATGCCACGGTAGCTATAGGGACCTTTTCTGCAGTCACTGCTGTTAGAATGAGGCCCAGGTGGAGAATTAGAGCTGTAACAATGGGAGTCTCTGTGCTGAACAGTGTCATGCAGGATGCGGCGACTCTGTAGCTATAGTGTTACACACGCAGCTGCACTCGGGTCAGCGAAGTCAAGTGCAGTAGGCGCTTTCTGTCACCTTTTCACCTTTCTGTTCTCAAGCTGTTTGAGGAACTAGTTTGATTCTGGGAATAGTAGGGATGAAAGTGAGAGTAGCAGCTTGGACCAGCTCCCTGGGGACCCTGATAATGGCCCACAACTGTCAGAGCGAAGTGGTCCTGCAGTGGTTCCTCTGCCACAAAATCGGTAAAGCCATTCCAGACGCATGTCTGTCCCTTCGCATATGAAGGGTAGTGTTCATCTTTTTTCTGTACTTGGGGGCCTGAGGGCTAGGCTGCAGTACATAAATATGTACGTGCATTATACAGAAAAGATCAAATTCCTATGGTACTCCAGAGATGCCTGTATTTGCTTAGCTGAGGATAAAGGGGCCTCATATTAAACACTGTGGAAAAGAGCAGAACAGAAGTGTTGCTTATGATTTAAAATAGCAGGGAGAAGTCTTACTTGTATGTGTTCTTCTCAACTTACTTTCACTTCCAAATGTTATCCTGTTGCAGAATAATTAGTAGAGTACAGGGAATCTAACAGGTAGGAACTAAATACTGTAATTTACATGCAGGTACTGAAAAAAATGCCTTTGAACATTTGAACAAGTGAGAAATGCAGATTTGCTTCTGAAGTCAGGCATCCAAAGTTTTTCCTCATAAAACCAGAATGCAGCAATTTCACTAAGCTTACAGAACAAGTTTCTTCTTAAAGAAAATATATTTATCAGAGTTCCACATAAATATTTTTTCATTACTTTTTGTTCTTGGAAAAACAGAAGAGCACTAGTGTTGTGAATACCAGTGTGGGCCATCCAAGGTTGTACTACAACATCAACACTTCAATGCATTAAAAAAATTCCTCCCTACCTGTGCAAAAAAGGAAAACACTGCATACATAAACCCTTTATTGTAGGACACAGCATCTCAGTGCACAATTTCCTTCTGCAATCTGACAGCAAGACACAAACATGAAACATCACATGCCAGCAAAGTGTAGACCGGGTTCATCTTAAACCACAGTATACATGCCCTTCCCTGTCAAAATAACTCAACCTTTTAAATCAGTATGCACACTTAGGAATATCACCTAAAAAATGAACAGTAACTGAAATATGGACAGCAAGTGAAAAGGCTCCTGCTTCTACCCAGATAGCTTGCAGAACAGCATCTGCAAATCCCAAAAAAGGGATTTGCTCTGTTTCTTCCCTGTACAACAAACGCTATGTTCATCCAAAATAGGACACTACAAGGGCTGCTTTAACTTACACAAGTTTACTGGAGCAGTGTAAGACAGTCCAAAGAAAAAACTACTTTGCACCCCGTACCCCCATATTCTTTGGTCAACCCTCATCTTTAACAGAGGTTGATATTACACAGTGGTCCTCTGGTCATTCCCAGGTTTAAGCAGTATTGCATAAATACTCCCTCTCAAGGATTTGTATTAGAGCCATATATAAGGTCAGTGTTCCCAGCCTTCTGTTTCTGCAAAGGTAGGCAGGGGCTCTGGAAGTAAATATGTGTTGGCTGCTCACTTGCATCTATTACACAGTGGTGTAACAGTGCTTACAGTTCAACAGAGAAGCAAGGCTAAGAATCAAGAGCAGTAACCAGTTAAAATGCCTAATTCTTTTCTGGAGGTATTTATTTTCAGCAAAAATAGCCAACACCACTTCAGTCATTAAATTGTTTTTGATTCAGCCCTTAGCATGCCTTGATTTGCTGTATATTCTGTGTGCATGAACAACGGTGTCCAGAAAAATGGGGAAAGAAAATACTTACTTACTAATTTTTTAGATCTACCAGGCTTGGTGCTGCTATTCAAGAATGGACAGAATTGCCATTGCCAGTGAAAGGAAGGGAGCTCTTTGAGACAGAAACAGAGCTGTCTGCTGTTTTGACAGTCTCAAGCACACAAGAGAGCCAAATACTGGTGAAAGAAATCAGAAGAAAGTTTTTTTTATAACTAAGCAAGTAAAAATATAAATTATAGAACTCAAGAGATTTGATACTCTTGTGGTGAGAGTAATCAGTATTCAAACACTATACTATATTCAGACACTATTTACTATAGAAATACATCTGTAGAAACACATTGCTATAGAAATGTATCTGACTAGCAGTTAACACAAAATTAACAACTTATTTTCACTGAACAAAAATTAAGAAAGTGCTTTGCTCACATCACAGAAAGCCCATAAAATGGCTTTGCACATACTCAGAGAATCACTCTGTTCTACCTGTTTTGGGGGGAAACTGAAAAGCAAATTTCATGGGCCCAGGATCCTTTCCTCACACACCCTTTCCTTGACAAGGAGCAAGATACAGCCCTCGCTCTTTTGCTGACCATAGATATAAAAGATATCTGCCCTCAGTGAAGTATGTATCAAGCTATTATGGGACTTCAGTACACCATAGAGGTAGCTTGGCAGCACATTTAGACCAACTGGCAATCGATACAGAACAGCTACAAATACCGTATTTTCTCTTCCATTTCTTCTATCCTGTGATGTAATTTAAGCAAACATATAGCCAGCATTCATATTAGAGATGGAATGAAAAGAAAATTAAACTGGATTGCCAGCAGGTGGCAGTGAATATTCTCCATTTGTACCTGTCACCTTAAATTATAGACATAACTACATGATAAGAGAATTAAAGAGAATTTACAACATTAACATCACATTCTTAGAAGTACATATTTCAAGCAGATTTCTGAGTAGTCTGTGCTTAATGCATTTTTTCAGGAACACACATGCTACTTTTATAACATTCTAACACATTTATTTAGACCTTGCAGGTTTGTGTGCACCACAGCAAGTGTCACTGTAACCAGCTGTTCTGCAAGGTTTGAGAACCACCTCTCCCTTCTCTGTTCCTTCAGCAGTCTCCATCCCAGTCTTCCTCCTGATCACACACATGTATGTACTCACACCATAATTCTGTATCTGCTCAGCTGTGGAAAGATTGCAGCAGCTAATGGTGCTATTAAGTGCCTGAGAGTAAGAAAGTCAAAATAGAGGGGTTGCACTTAATTTCTTGCAGGCTCTGCTCACCTGGAAGCTAAACCAGCTGCCACTGAGCTAACTGCAGTACCTTATGCACCCCAACTGCCTGCTGCTAAGCAAGCAAAAACCATCCTAGAACTTCTCATGCCCCTACCAGGATACTTTCTGCAGGTCTCAGATCAAAGACCATCACCTAAATGCTCTTACAAGGGTAATAGCATTACAGAGGTCAGAAATGCCTATTCAGATAGTTAGCTGAGCTTACCTAGTTGAACTGGTTGGAAAACAAAAGCTGCTTTGTGCAGCAAAATGCCTCAGATTTCTGAAGTCATACCATCTGGGGACTCAAAGATGTTTTTTCTGAATTGTTTACAAGCTGCCACTGGGCATGTATCTGCACTGCTGTCAAAAGAATAAAGGGAACTAAGAAGGAGAAGTTTTGATTTTGGAATTTCCTAATTCATGGGACTTTGGAAAAATCCTTGGCTTCCAGTCAATTCCCACTCTTGCAGCAATTCCAAGAAAGTAAAAGCAAAGAGGTTAACTCATCTCTAAGACAAATGCAAACTGAGAAAAATCAAAGTTCAAATTAAAAGGCACGTAATTACATTTTCTAAATGTTGCTTTGAAATACTTATCTATGCTACTGGACTCATAATTCACTTCAGAGGGTATTTTGCGGTTTGCTCTTCATCCACACCAGTAATGTTATAATGCTACAGCTTGTTAGGAAACACCTCTATTAGCCAACAAATTCCTTCAAGATTTCAAAGATTCACCCTTTCTATGTTGGAACAAGGCTCATTATGATTTTTTCCCCAAGAAAAATGGCAAAAGCAGGGAAAACCTCATCACAGCACTGTCCATAGTGTAGTGGTTAGGCCACAGGGATAAAGAACATTCAGTTTCAGGCTTCCATTTCCCTGCCCTGCCACTTTCAAACATTGCAAATAGCAAGCCAGAGTTCTGTCCGCCTGATGAAATATTATCATTCAGATGACTCGGACAAGACAATCTGGCCATACTCCCACTGAGTCAGTCAAATAACACAGCTTTGGCATCTCCTCCAGAGAATGAATCACATATGTAGGAACAGGCAGCCATTCAGACATATAAAAGGGAACACAAATCTAGTCATTCTCCTTGAAAGTCGGGCGGGGGGGGGGAGGGGAGAAATATTGCCTCCAAACTAATCCTTTAATTTGCAGTGTAACCCACAATCCTCCGCTCTTCTCTAATGGGTAAAACTTTTAATGAGGTCATTTGGAAATAGACATTTATTACATTTTTAATCCATATGTCTAAAAGTAAGCTTGTTTTCTAATCAGTCTGACATACTACAGACACAAATACTGACCTGTTTTCAAATCCACTTTGAGTCAGTGAGACTCTCTACTTGAATTCCACCGAGATCCTAGCAATCTTTCAAAATATAATTAAAAGAAGCAAGATAAACAGTATCACATAAGCCTTCTGAAAATGTGATATGGTTCTATTTTATGCATTTATATCTTTGAAAAGATTATAACACACAGTAAATAGTTTATATGCATTCTCAACCAATAAATGACTCTTTTTTTTTTTTAAGAAGCTGCATTTCTAATTACATATCCTGATGATGAATTTTCAGTAGGTAGAATTCATGAATGTCTTGGGGAATTATGACAAAATAAGCTTGTGTATTCTCCGTTCATCGAAGAATTTGAACATTCCCATTATGGTCAGCTTTAATTATTTAAAATGTGAAAATCCCAGACATTTGTTCTTGCCATAATAATATGAGATACATGATGAAAAGCTTTCTGCCATATATTCTGGGGAATGGAGGGGGAGAAACAACCAAAAAAACCATAGGTACAGTTGTTAATTTGCTTACCACTGTCAGGAAAGACACTTTATAAAGCTGGACAGCAGAGTGCATTTGTATCACATGCAACATTACTTCACATTTCTTTGGTTATGTAAGCCTTTTGATGTGATCTTAAATATTACATCTGACTTCTGCATGTGAAGCCCTCATACCTGGACTACTACTTGTCCCCTTGTAGGTGTTTTAGAACCAAACAGAAGGGAAATCTCAGATTAACAGTGAACATCTAAGGAACAGATTGGTGTCCAAAAGACAGAGTGATCAAAAAAGAGGGGGAAAAAAAGAAAGAAAAACCCAACCCCACTATTCTTGCCAAAGACAGTGCAAGGGAAAATATCAACAGTTGGCAACAGTAAACAAGAATATAGAGAAAGAGCATATATTAACAAAGAAATGCCTTAAACTTGGCTCATGTGAAACTTATTTGCCTTGTAGCTCACGTTCTGAAGAGCACCTGTAACATATACATTTGGCAACCTGAGAAAAGTGAATGAGGTGCCACTGGATAAAATTAGAGAGCATATATTGTCTCCATGAAATAGATGAAGCATTCTTAACTTCCTCACATGGCCTTACATTACCATTTCCTAGTTTCCTCTGAATTGTGATGAGGCTACAGGACCTTTCTTTTCTACTTTACAGAGATAACTGTGAAGCAACAGCAAAATTATCCAATTTTACAGGAGGCTCTGACTTACCATCCACATTAAATTTCCTGTTTCTCTCCAACCAGCAATGTAAACTCTGTTTTTTCTGCTTTGGCCTGTCTCAAAGCCCCCTAGATCAGGCCAGGACTTGCCTGCAGCAGGTGCTGCCCAAACTCGGAGCAGAAAATACTCTGAGAGATAAGGAGTTAATGATTTGTCCAAAATCAACATTGCAGATAATCAGTAAAGAATAAGAAGACCTGTGCTGTTCATAGCAAAGGTACAAGTGAAAGGTCTGTTTGGAGATATGTTTGTACTGGTGACACTGAGCACTTACTGACAGTCCTGGCTTCAGGCTGGGATTGCAGCTAAGGTTAATGCAACTGGCTGAATGGCAGCTTTCCCAGCGTTGTCTCTTCGTGCCTCGGCACCTGCATGGATTTCATATCTGATTTCCTTTAGCTCCCGTCCATCTGACCCACAGAGATATTCACTGATCCCACAGGGAATAAAAAGGACTTAACATGGAATGATCCCATCTCCATGGGAGCCCGTGGGCTTGTCATATGCACAATCAGCCACAAGATGTCAATGTTAAAAAAAAAAAAAAAAAAAAAAAAAAGCAGTGAGGGACCTGAGAATTGAGAGTTGGAGTGAGGAGCGTCCCCTGTGTTTTACCAAGGAGCAGTTGTTACACTGCTCCTGGCACTAAAACCTGCTCCAACATTGTCAAGATGTGAGGTCACATCTAAAGTCAGGGATATTTCCATGAGCACAGCTCTCCGCAGGATGTTTTGGGGTTGGTTTGTGCATCAGAACCTGAAGAGAGCTGAGGACACCTGGAACACCCTGCTACTTCTGAGGCAAGCGTGCGTGGGAAGCAAGCTAGATTAGGAGCAGGCAGGGGTCCTGGCAGGAAGAGAAGGCCATTGTGCTCCGAGCAGCTGATCCTGTAGCAAATGCTACCCTGCTGGTCAGAGGAAAGCATCTCACATCCAGCTGTTGGCACACATTCAACAGCACAGCGCTACTACCCAGCTGTGTCCTGTAGAGAGCTATTTATCAAGCAGGGATAGCCAAGGGGTTTAAGTCTATACTGGCTTGGTAATGACCTGATGGAGATCACATCAGTGAAAGACTTCCACCAGTGGAAACTGCTGTGTGCAGCTGGCACAGATGTCTGGATTTCTATCTCAGGGGGTGCTGAACTGGGAGCAATGGGGGAGAAGAAGCTACTGAGCCCCTTGAGGCTGTGGGGACCCTGTTCTCTGAGACAGTTCTCTTTTCGGAGAGAGACAGAAAACAGATGCTCAAAAAAGACACAGCTCTACCTTCCATTTCCTTCTGGTGTCTGTATGAAACTGAAATGCAGACAGGATCCTGTGGACCAAACATCTCTTGGAAGTCAATCCTTTTACCATACTAGCATGTTTGCCAAGGTTACTGTGAGCTTCTGCTCTCAGTTTAGAGCCCAGCACTGCTTGTGGTATACTCAAAGGATGAATTTCAGACTGTATCACAAAACAAGACTGTACTTTGAATTTATACTACTTGTACCTCTTTCTACCAACCATGTTGGTGCCCAAAGACTGCATGTGTATGTACTCTCTCCATTTCCCCTCAAAAGTCACTTTCTTACTTGTTAAGACAGTAGTTTTGCCCAAGGAACCACCTGAAGTTCTAAGGATATTCCCTTTGCCAAGTGGCACCTTTACTACCTCTGGTCCGAGTTAAAGATGCTGAGGTGAATCAAACAGAATACTCAACTGAAAGTTGTCGGATTATTGCTATTTTTTTTCAAACCAAGCTAATCAAGAAAAATCAGTCCTCTTATTTCCCAGCATTATTTAAAACCCTGACTGTCCCCCAAGGCATTTGAATGCCCAGTTGCATCTCTAGAAGCAAAATCTATTCAGGTAATTAAAAATATATACATCTCTGCAGCAAGGGTGTAAAAGCAGCCATTCATGATACATAGCCATTATGATTATCTGGATTCCCTAACTTAGCAGGAGGTAGAAAAAAGGACTGAGCAGACTGTCAAAATACCTGCTGGTCAACTTTGTTTAATCTTTTTCCTTTATCAGCCTATAAGGTGGAATAAAGGCAGAGGAAATCTCTAAAACTTCATTAACTGCTTAATTCTCTAACTGCTTTGCCGTAGCTGAGCCCTTTCTGAACCCTGGGGCTGTTTGCATTTTGTCACTAACAGTGGCCTCTCATAAAGAGGTGTTTTAAGCTGCTTTTTCTACAGACAAGAATCTGACGCTAATGCCAAGTTGATACTCAGATTAAAATGAGGGACACTGACCTTGAAGAACAGCAGAATAAGAGTCTGCACACTACAAATGTAACAATCAGGCAGATTTCTCTCAACCCAGAAAAGTTGGCTGAACTTCTGTAAGCAAGGGCTGAAAGGGACTTCTTTTTCAGAATTAGAAGACAAAGGCTCCTTCTCCTCTTCATTCATTGAACAATTTGCCTCTTTATGATACTGCTATTTCCTCCAACCTCTGTCCTCTGATCCCACAGAAATCAATGCGAATGTTACTAATGATCTTCACAGGCAGCAGCAGGTTGGGCTTTCAGCTTTGCTAGAGAACTCTGATTCATGGCAGCTGTATTAGGACCATAGAGTTGCAGTCTCTCCCCATCCCACACAGGGAATAAAAGTAACCTTTTTTCACCACCCCTCACAGTTGCTGGAGAGGATATTTCCCTTCTAGATGTCTTTCAGTAGTACTGAAAAGTACCTGTTGAACAAGAAAGAGCAAAAAACACACTACAGGCTAAATCAAAGGAACTGCACACGCCTTGGCCAAATGAGTAAATATATAAATCTGCATTGGCGGATCCATGCTGATGTTCTAACCTAGTATCTCTCACTTTAGTTTCCAATGTATCCATTGTTTTGAATTGATAGCAATTGGTTTATAATTTGTGTTTCTATTGCCTTAAACAGCTTAGCAATATTCTGCATGTCCTACACATACTATAGCTTTCTGCCATAACCAATTCCTTGCAATGGACTGTGAAACTATCAGTTTCATTGGGCTTCAAATACTTCATATGTCTTTTAACATTTGTACAGCCACCCTATTTCACATCAACTTTCCAACTCCAAAGAAAGCTGGAATACTACTGCACAACCCTTCAGGTTTTTAAGGTCTAGAAATAGCACATTGTTTTACTGCTTATTTGCCCCCATTTTTTTGCAATAATGGTTTCTGTATCTATTATCCCATAAGCATACAAGAAAATCTTTAGTTAACTCCCACATTCAGCAAAGTTTCGGTATAATTTTTTTTTTTTTTTTTTAAACTAGCTCATAGGTACATTTCTCATCTTGAAGCAAAGCTCCCACTACAGTTGTTACATTAATTTTCTTAGGGTTTCCTGGTTCCAAAACAGAACACTGTGTAAAGAGAGCCTAGACAGCTGAGCCATGTTAGCCCCATACTTGAAAACAGATCTCTAAGTTACACTAAAAATAAATTTGCATTTCTTCTGCTCTTGTTCTTAACTGCCTGTCCCAAAAAGAACATGACCTTTGTGCTCCTTTCCCTCAGCCCAACTACACACATCACCTGAGCCAAACAGGATGCAACCCTTACATACCTTTTTCCCAGCAACCACATTCAAGCCCTCACCTTTATCAGAGGTGAACATAATTTAGCTAAATACCAAAAAAAAAGAATAAAACGTGTATTTTACTTCTTCTGTCTATGACTGAAAAAGAAGAGATATAAATTTACAGGCTTTATTATATGCAGTGCATAAGGGCGTTACATTAAAATATTCCCCAGGGTCACATAAAGGCAATCTTTCATTTTATCCTACAAATTTATCAGTTGTGTTGCATTTTTTGTTTAATCCTAAATTATTTCCAATACTCTCTCTTGAAATACACGTTGTTTGCTTCCCACATAAATCACGAAGGGTCTCTTTTACTCAAGTCTCCTCTGGAGAGAAAAATTTGCTATTCTTTAATAGAAATTATGGCTCAAGACCAGATTTTTCTATAATTATTATATATTCTCTTGATTGTTTCCAAGGTTCAACTCACCAGGCTCCACTGCTGGTTCCCTGGCCTCCGTGGGCAGAAGGGGCCCAGGCACCTTGATTGAAGCGGCGGCTGCAGAGCTGGTGGCAGCCCTGAGGCTGGCACGCTGGGCACGTTTAGCCGGGCCCAAAAAGCGGTGGCGGGAGAGGCTGCAGCCCTGCTTACAGGGGCTCGCTCTACCACGCCTGAGCAGCATCGTGCTGGGGACCCCAGGGCACCAGCCAGTCACCGGCTTCCCGCACAGCCCTGCTCCCAAAGGGAAGAGAAGGCTCCCTTGCCCACACTCAAGGGCTGCGGGGGCCCACACCCTGCTTATGGGGTGGTCCCACCAAGCAGGCTGCCAGATGGGCGTGAAGCCTCAGCCACCCAGACCCTCATAACAGGGACATGGGCGCCCAGGGGATCAAAGAGCTCTACCTTCCCCCAGAGCAACAGGAATGACTCTCAACAGCCAGGCAGCGCAGCGCCCAAAGAGCCCAAAAGCTGCACGAGCCAGGCCACCAGTCCTGACCACCGGGAAGGCGCACCCAGCGCCCGAGATCTCTGCCCACACCTCACAAAGGCAGGGCCAGGGCTTGCCCACCTCCTTACAGGGGGCTGCTCCGAGCACGGGGGACATGGAGCACCCTGCTGGCAGGGGGGCCACCCCTGCCACTCCACGCTAGCGCCGAGCCCCCCACAGCGCGAGGCTCTGCCCTAGAGCCCCAGGACGGGCTGGCCATCCTGGCCATGGCACAAGGTGTCTTCAGGAGCCCAAGCAAACACCTGGAGCCCAGCTGCACACAGGTCACGCCAAGACTAAGAGTGATACAAAATACTGGGCTGCCCCCTCGCAGGGGAGCAGTTCCTCTGCTTGTCCCTTGCTTAAAGGCGGCAGGGGTCATTCCTGGTTCCTGGCTAAAGCAGCAGGCTGCTTACAGGCAGCTCAAGCTGTTCCGGGCGACAAGGGGCTCCGCAGCTCGTGAGAGGCACTCTGCTTAGAGGGCTGTCACACTGACAGAGCTCCCAGAAAGACAGGCGGCCACACAGGTAGAGGCTCCTAGCCCCTGCTTGCTTACAGGGAGGTCCTATGGCCCAAAACATGGCCTGCCTTCAAGTAAGCAGTGGCAAGCCAGACCTCTCCCTCAGCTCCGGCTACGGGGCAGGACCTATGCGCTGGTGCACAGGCCTCTTCCGCCGCTAGGAAGCCTGCTTTGTCTATACTGCAGCGATTTGGGAAGCAGACAGAAACAAGCTTGCACACAAATGGCAGGCACGTGTGCACACGCGCTCAGGCAGCCACAAGCACACCCCCCCCCCACTAAAAGGCCTTCCCAGCAGAGGAGGAGAAGCCAGGGCAGCCAGTGTCAAAGGACCAGTCCTCTCACCCATGAGCTCAAGGTCGAGCTCAGACCTGTGCCCAGCCCACATGGAGGCTGGGGCTCTCCCCCTGCCAAGGAGCTTCACAGGTTGCAGGTAGGCAAATGCTGCAACACACCCTACGTTTTACAGGCTGCTCACGCTGGCCACAGTGCCAGTGGGCAGAAAGCCGCACGCGTGCATGGGAAAGGGCCCTGCCATGCTCACAGGGGCAGGGAGTGGGTTCCAGAGAGCTCAGTTCCCCCCTCGAACAAAAAGAAAGTGACTCTCACCCTCCTTACAGGGTCGTCACTCTCCCCAGGCAGCGCGAGGAGCAACAAAGCAGCGGGCCAAAGAAAGCCCAAGATCCCAGCCCTGCTTACAGGGGGGTTGCCTGGCTGCAAGCAAAGGCGGCCATCAAGAGGGCCAGGCAGGGCCTGATGGGACCTGAGCCCTGACTATAGGCAGCTCCCTCCTGTGCCCAGAGTGCCTTCCCCAGCTCTTCCCCGTCTGCTCTCCTTGCTCGCTCTTGGCCCATAGCTCTACACGAGTCCTCTTCCATCTTCCTCGGGAGCTGAAGGAGAACAACACAAAGACAAACTGTGGCTCGCAACAGTTGCTTTTCCACCAACCAGCCAACTGCATGAAGCCCTGAGGAACCTGCTCTGCTCTCCCAAGTCAGCCGCAGGGGGGAAATAGGGCGGCTGCTGACCTCTCCAGGTCCCTTTCAACACAGGCTGTCCTCTGATGCCCTCATTCTATAACTCTGCCAGCAACCCTTGCTGAGGGAGAAATTCGGAGTTTTCTTTTCCAGCTATGGCACAGGGCAAAACAGAGTCTCAGCAACCAGAGTTAGAACTGTCCTTATAATCCTGTAATATTTGCTCTTTTTTTCTTAAGTATCCATCGTTTTTGCTCTCTCTTTTTTCTTCATCTCTTAAGGCTGAGTCATCATGTCATACCCTATGTCTTTTTTTTCCTTTCTGATGTAAATATACCTCATTTTTTCAGTCAACCCCTGTTTCACCCCGGCACTGTCCTTGGTGACATACCTGAGCGCTCCCTACTGAAGCCTCTCAGCCATTGCCGCCCAGGTTCCTCTGCGTTTCCTCCCCAAACAACTTTGCTGCCTGCACGGGCGCACCTCAGCATTTCCCACCTAAACACAGCAATATTCACCCCTGAGGCACATTAGCCCTTACTGCTGCAATTTCCACGTCTTCCCCCCAGTTTCCTCAGAATGTCTCCCCAAAATCCACTTCCATCTGCACCGAGGTACCTCAGGGTTTTCCCCCCTAAACACGGCCACTGTCCCCTCAGAGGTACCTCAGCGTTTCCCCCTAAACACGGCCACTGTCCCCTCAGAGGTACCTCAGTGCTTTTCCCTAAACACGGCCACTGTCCCCTCAGAGGTACCTCAGCGTTTCCCCCTCAGACCTCTCCCCAATTCCCTCCCAGTGTTTCTTCCCCAAACCTCTTGGCTGCCCCCACTGAGGTACCTCACCGTTTCCCGCCTAAACACGGTGACTGTCCCCTCAGAGGTACCTCGGCATTTCCCACCCAAATCCATATGGCATCGTCCCTCCCTTTGCCTCAGTTTCCCCCCAGACCCATCTGTCGGTTGCACTGAGGCACCTCAGCAATTCCTGCTTGAACCTCTCTGCTGTCCCCTCTCAGGTACCTTGATGTTTCCTACCCAAAACCTAGGTGCCTTTGGCACTTCCCATCCACTGTAGTGGCAGGGAGCCAGGTGCAAATCCCCCGTTATTATGGGATCCTGGTGAGGGAAGGGGAGGCTGGTGAGGAGGGGTGGCCAAACGGCTCGGCCCAGCAGCGGGGAGACGCCGGGGAGCTGGGGCCCGCAGCGCCCTCAGCTCTGAGGGAGGACACCGGGGGGCTGTGGGCAGAGCAGACCGAAGAAAATGCTGTTTTGTTGCTTGTGCTTATTTGATTTTTGCTGCTGGCTCATTATACGACATGCTTTCAGAGTGATCCTTCCCCGTGTGGGATAAGTAAAATTAAGTATTTCTCACACCCCACAAAGGAAGCACTGTGTTTCAGCAAATCAAGCTCCTCCCTTGGGGAGTCCTGGGGTGAGACCCACCACTCGGAGTATAACAGCCAGGCTACACTGCAATCAAGGGAGCGCTTGCCATTGACTTTAGTATATCCAGAAATAGCAGCAGTCACAAAAATAAGTGTCTTTATGAAATCAGAGCAAAATCCTAAATCCACCCTGTTAAGATTGCCTGGCTGTACTGCTCCTGCACAGACCTTTGAGCTCTGAACACTGCAAGGTCAGAATAACAGAAATAAAAATCAAGAAGTTACCAACGGTTAACAAAACCTACTGGGTTTTTTTTATGAGATTAGAACTGGCATTTATTTCTGAATAACTCTCAGGAAAGACATTCTGCAAGCTTGGTAAAATGTTTAAAATTCCTATAACAGGCAATTCTCATTTTTACAGACCTTTACCACATACTAAAACTATTAAAGTACATGATCCAAACACAACATCAAAAAGAAAACAAACAGAAACTAATCAGTATATTCCATTATAATGTAAAGCAATACCTTACATGTTACTGCAGTAGATAAAACCTAGTCATGCCATACCAGATATATTTCACCAAACTGTTGTAATTACTTGGTTTCTTTAGTTGACTGCTTGGGGCCCAGTAATTGGTCACAGCTGGTAGCATTTTACGTTACACTGATCCCAGCAGCTGGAGCCCTGCCTTGACCTTGAAAAGGACTTTAATTAGCTGTGATAGTTTAGTTTTAATTACTGCTTAAGACTGATTTCTCTCTTACCTTTTTGGTATTTTTAAGAATTATTGACAGCAATCATCTTTGTCGCCTATTGTGAAAAGGAATGTGAATATTAAGGTTGCCACACTAGAAAGGATAGACAGGTAACATAAGGAAAGCCTACATTTCAGGAAGGTTGCTATTTTTAGTATTTAGATTTGGGAGCATTTTTATAGCACGGGAGCTGATGTGAGGAGTTTACAGGTTAATGACAAGAAGGCCCAGTTTTGCTGCTCATAATCACACAATGTTACTTAGGCAAGCTTTCCCAGGAAAGCCACTTCCTTTGAGAACCATGCAAACAATAAGACATTGTAGGACACAAGCCTTGGGGTCCAGAAAATAAATCCAGAGTAGGACTTTTCCCTATTCATCTGTTTTACAGGCTTGTAAAATGATGAAATGCACAGTACCAACCATCTAAACCTCCAAACAAAACACTGGTTTTAAAAACCATGCTAGTTAAGACAGCCTGGAAATATTGAAAAATACAGCTGCAATGGCTCTATCATTATTGCAGAGGTATGGAAAGCACTTCCAGCCTTCAGTAATCCTTAGCGTTTGAATCAACTTTTTATTTAGCTTAGAATTTAAAGTACGCTCAAAATATTTTAGCCTAAATGATTCCTTTGTGAGAGAAACTGACTGTAACTGGCATTTCTGAGGACACATCTTTCTGTTACTAAATATATCAGTATACAGGAAAACCTCCAATCTTGTTATAGCTCCTACTTCGGTGGATAGAAAACGGAGCACTGCTGCCTACAATGAAGTTACAAAGGCCAATGCTTGGAATGAATAAACGAAGCTCTTTAGAATGAATTAACTATTCTATATTTTATTGACAGCTCCTTAGAGTCAGGAGTTAACAGCATAATGTTGGTAAACGTTAGCATACCTTATAAAACCCAAATTTCTGCTGCAACCAAAAATCTAGTTTGCTTAACATAAAAATTTTAGCAAACTGGTGTCTTTGTATTTAAATATATTTGAATTAAACAAGCAAACTCTTTTCTTTTTAAAGTAAACTGCTTATTAATAAATAGTATTGAACTACCAAACTGACATTTAGGAACCCACTGTCTGAAACATGTATTTCCAGGCTACCATTCCATCTGGGAGAATGTCAGTCAAGTCATCAATTAAAAACCAACCTCCTGCCAGAAAACACATCCAAATTATTGGCATTTCAGTATAGTTCTCTCTCATTATCCAATTATACCTTATTCAGAGAAAATCTTTCCTGCCAATAGTATATTGTAGTCTTGTGAAAAGTTTACTGCTCTGACACACTTCCATTGTGTCAAAATTTTCACTAAAACTGGTAGCAAATATTGTGAAAACAAATTTTTAAAAAACTCTTTTCTTTAAGAGATTTGTTAGCATACAGCTTCCTCAAATACAAGTAGGTCAGTTCCTGGTTAACTAGAGTTAATACAACACTATTAGGTTGAGCTTGTATTTTTCACTTTGGAAGCCAGCTAAAACAATATTACTGACATTTGAATCAGCACTGCTTCCTTATGAGACTAGCAGCTTTGTTCTGATATCTTTTTATTGTAATATTACATCATTAAAACAGAAATAAATAGAAATTACATTTTTGTCATCGTAAATAATCCTGCATATAACATTGGTTTTGTCAGAGTTCACCTTCTTTACACTTTTAAATACCATATTTAAATTTATTTACATCTCTTCTTTTTTTAAAATGGCATTGAGCTAATATTTATTAGCTTTTCTACTGAAAACAGAATCCCTTCACTTGCAAACATTGCAAACTTTATATATACATATCTATATATACATATATAAATCAGTGTGTATATAGCTGAGAGGTGATCCATGTTATTCTAATTTGTATTTGCTTGAGTTTTCTGAACACTAATCAGAATGAAAAGAAGGTCAAGGAAAATCAGTGACACTTGTATGAAGAAAGAGA
The DNA here is from genome assembly GCF_036417845.1 of Apteryx mantelli. Lineage (NCBI taxonomy): Eukaryota > Metazoa > Chordata > Aves > Apterygiformes > Apterygidae > Apteryx > Apteryx mantelli. The sequence continues at coordinate 22,469,826 of NC_089983.1, read as the reverse complement.
TTTTTTTTTTAATCCAACCTTTTTGCTATGAAATGAAATAGCAGGTTTTTTTCATGCATCGTGTGGGAATCTAATAATTTTCTTCACTTACGAAATTCATTTCACTTATGTCCACTTAATTACTTCCAAATATTGAAAAAGTGTTACATAGAGTCATTATTATGCTATTCCTGTGGTTTGTGTATCTTGACTGCAGTACCATTTATAAAAATTATGAAGAAACATCATTTGAAACTTGAGACCATGTCCTCCCATTACAAAGTCAATTTGCAGAAAAGGGTACTTTAGATGTTTGTAAGAAATATTGTGGGGTCTCATTAAATGTTTATTCCAGGCCTTGTTTTACATACATAGTTATCCAACTTTGCCTGCAGGCCAATGCCCTTCTTTACATCTGGCTCTGTCTGTGGAAGAATTCACTGCTCAAGACAAGCCCCACCTGAGCATCAGCATGTCTTCACCAGTCAAAAATCAACTAGGTTCATTAAGATCTGCTATTTAAAACACTCTAAACTAGCTTGCTTATTTTAAGCAGAATGGGTTTGAACACATTTGTTCAGGCTGCTCCATTAGCAGATCTGAGCAAATGGTAACCTCCAGCAGATAGGTAGTGATAGGCAGCTGTAGGCAACAGCTTACCATCAAGGCAACAGGTAGATGAACAGCCACATTAAGAGTAGCTACAAGCGGCAAAAAAGAACAAAAGAAGCCCTAAGTGCACACATGATTTATTCGCACCCTAGCTCCCAGAAAAGGCTTCTGCCAACATAGTTTTGGGCAATGAGTACAATTTGAAAAAAGACTTCTCCCTTGTATGAAATGTACCTACATGTGGAATTTGCTGAGTTGCCTATAAAACTCTAACTACTGTAACTGAAGATTGAATATAGGTTGGTATTAGACTATAAAGCCTTTGAGACTAGAGCTGACTCTTTAACAGTGCCTGGTGCTATGGTATATTGACTGGGGTCTCCTGCAAGATAAGTAGGGGGTTTGTTATATGAACTTCTTCTCTAGATTGATGGGGCACCTGAACACTGGGGAAGGAGAGATAGTTCATAATAAAAATATTTGGAAAAAAGGAAATCATTTCTAATGCCAAGGCACCTTTTGATATGTTCCTCATCTCTTCTCTCCATTACTTGTCTTTGTAGATCACAGGATCATAGGAAAATTTTATTGCTGCAGTAGTGCTCCACAGTTTTGTACAGCACTCAACACAATGATGCCCTGATATTGCTAGAGCATTAGAGAGAAACAGAGAAGAATCAAAACAGGATGTGCAGCTCTCCCCTCACACAAATCTCCCATTATGTCAGCACAGGGCTGGCAATAGAGAAGTAGTTTTTAATATATACAGTCCTAGACACATCCACTTCAAGGCAGCTGAAAGAAAAATGACTGAAGATACAATTTCAGAAGACACAGTAAGTTAACATGACAGTTCACAACCACCAAAAGAAATTATGCTAATTTCTCCCCCTTTTTCCTCTCCTCTCAGCAGCATCTGCATTCACATTCCTGCCACTTTCCTGTGGAAACTGTGGTGCTCTTCAGACTCCTGCAAGAGCCTATTCAACTCACTAAAACACCAGAAGATTGACTGAGAATAGACAAGCAAACAGAGGAAATGAGACCTCCCCCTTCTGGCAGCAGGAAGTCTCAAGGGCTGTGAAACGGTCTGTAGTTTCATATTTGGTGTTTGTGCTGCTTAAGCTGTTTTCACCTGGTCCCCAATTGCCCCAGCCCGTCACTCCTATCCGGTGTTGTGCCAGTACAGTTGTTAGTGAAGCTGTACAGTGAAGTAGATTAAAGGACTGAGCTGGATAGAAAAAAATTCCCCCACTGTAACTTTTTATTTCAGATAGATAGGTTCTTTCATCCAGTTCACCTTGTAGCTGCACAAACAGCTGACCCAGCTCAATGTGGGGGCAACATGGAGGTGAGAAAGAGCAGGATTTGTTTTAGTTGGATTGCAGCTGAGGAAATGAAAGCAGAGATACAGCCTTAAAGCAATTAGGCAATGCTCAGTAATTGTTTGGCATAACAGAACAAGAGTTATGCAGAGATAAGTAAGTGTGGAAAGCACAACTGAAGTCTGAGAGAAAACTGTGGAATGGAATACAATTCACAATGATATCACAAATATTTCTTCTCCCTTAACACGTCACTGGAAAAATTATGTCATAGGAGCAGGTTTTTAAATCGGAATGTTTAGTCTTCATCTCGGTGCTCTTGTATCTGTGATCATTGTGGGTAGAACTCAATGTTGCAACGATGTAGAAGAAATTCCTGTGTGGTTTACTCAGTATATTAGACCTTCTGTTGAAAGTTGCTGCAAATCCTGAGCAAAGTCTAAGGCAGTGAGGTTTGACTGCATTGCCAGTGTTGATCATGTTAACTTACCATTTGTCTTCCTGGAAAAGAACAACATAGATATGAGACACTGATGTAACAAATCCCTACTTTATTATGCTTCAGCCCTGAGCTTTTATCCCACCCAGAGCTGGCTGCCATTTATCTTAAAACTGTCTGCACAGTGCATAACTCACTGTAAGTGATTTTGCCCTCTGAGATATACATTCACCTCTTCCCTAACCTCAGCACTTAGTTTGTGCATGGCTTAAAGTCCAGAAGGAGAGCTGTGCTAAATTTTAACCCATGCCTGTCCACAAAAAACATAAAACCTAATGGTCTTACCATACTTGAAAGTCCTTGTAAAACATATCTTACATATAATAATTTTGTAGTCAGTTTCAGACATACTTCAGTGTTGGTATTCGCTTTTTGTTACAGATGATGAAGAAGAAATGCCCTTAGTTTTTAAGGTCTTCTTTCTTTTAAAGGTGAAGAACATTAGTTAAGTAATGAGTTGGCAAAAGTCTATTTTCACTTACCGTTCTAAACTTGTGTTTGTTGGAGTTTCACGTATCCCTGAAATAATATATCATCTATAATTCCTTCCTCCAGTTTCTGATCGGACTACAGTGTCCTACATCAAGATTTTCCCTCTATCTCCAAAAAAGGATATATTCCATATTAATGGAATCTTTATCTGAAAAATATGCACTTATTAAGGAGTTTCATGCTTCAGTCTCAAAGCTCTTTGGCTTATGTACTTAGGAAACCAACCACAGTTCTTTCCTTAACTTATTACAGAAGATGAGTCTTTCAATGTTTTACATAAAATATGTTTGCAAAAAGCTAAAGTCTATCATCAAGAGTGTGGAATTTTAGGGGAAATTAACACACACCACATAATTTACAATGGCATGAAATGAACCTACAGCATTTTATTTTATAGGTAGAAGTGTCATACAACTGTCTTCTACATATCATTGAAGTATATCAAACAAAAAAACTCCTGATACAAAACAGTTTCAGAATCAGTCACAGTCCAAACAAACACTCTTAGAATATGATCATATTAAGTTGTTTAAAATATGGGGCATGTGGAAGTCATCAAAAACTGACATCAAATGTAAATCAGGCTTCTATTCGGAAAGAGCTGAACATAGGATAGTTTTTAGTGTAGGATCAGCAACTTCCCTGAACTTTTTCCTATTCTCAATGTTCTGGCAAAATGCTTTTTCAAAATGTAATAGACATCCAAACAGGTTTTTTCAATACTGTCACATTTACCTATTATTTTAATAGAAACTAGTAGAATATAAGTAGGAAAACACTTCAGTGTTTTTGTCGGACAAGAATCAGACTTACAATATACATCAAATTCAAAAAAATGTGTCACATGGAAAACCTATCATAAGTATGTCAGTAGATCCAAGCAGACCTTTAGCATTTTCCTGTAACAGAGGGCACAATACTTCGTGAAAACGTTTCCTTGACAATGATGCATGTTTAACTTCCTACAGAAAATTAAATAGATTCATTTTCCATAAGTGACAGTGTAAAGTTTAAAGATATCTGTGGATAATGATACTAGAAGAACTGATAATCATTTATGGACATACCTGTATTTCTTAGATACCATAGTAGAAAGAGACTTAGGAACACTGAGGGGGTAAAAATATTTGTAAGAAACTAGTTTAAAGTGATTAGGAATGTAACAGCAATTATAAACTCATCTAAATCATCTGATGGACCTGACCCGCAATGAGATAATTCCTTTGACATACCTGTGGAAAATGTGCACTGTTGGATGACTTTTTCCTAATCAGAAAAGTGAAAGGGAACATTTTTCCATCTTCTTAACAGCAACACACACAAAACCCTTAGCCAAGTTAAAGGGGAAGACATTATTCATTTCAGCTATCTTCAAGAGGAGAAAGGAAACTCGCTAGACTTTTCTGGCCAGCCACAGTAATTTTCCTAGCCTATGGAAGCAACCTTTCCTGAATCCCTACCAAAGTTGCTCCCAGGTCCACTCAGTACAGCAATTATTGTCACAAGGCTGAACAGCCTTAGAAAGATAGAACTTCCTGTAGCACAAATGGTTTTCAGTTTTTAGTCTCCAGCATTACTACCACTTGCCAGTCTTCTCTCCCAGCCCCACCATATCCTCCTTCATCCTGATTTGCAGACTCATCCCAGGAAACTGCTTTGATGGTCATTATTACTCCCATTGCTGTTAATGGCCACAATGCAGCTGTGATCTGATCAGGGCAGTGAGTTTCCCCTTCCAGTCCTTTCCCAGAAGCAGCTCCCAGCTTCTCCTGATCCATGCTCAGCAGAAGAGCAAAAGCTGAGAACCTTGACATTTACCTTCTCCTCTCAACCTTCCAGTGATTAAAATACTCCAAAATCCATCTGAATGCAAAAGCGTATCTCTCGGCTCCTTTGGGAACCATCTTTGCCAAATTTACTAGCGATTACACTAGCAACTATATGCATCCTTCTTCTAGTATGTGGAGGGTATGAATTAATTCCCTATCCTTGATCCAATCCTCTAACCCTGCAGAAATGTCTGCACTCAGAATGTCCTTGCTCCTAGACATAAAAGGTTAACTCCTTCCTTGCTGAGACTGCATTTAAAAACATGTTGAATTTAAAATACCTTCAGGTGAGCAAACAGGAGCAGAAGAACATTCAGACTTTAGGGTGGGCATTTAGTTTGATTTTTGGAATGAGGGAGTTCTTCAACATTAACTGTTATTACATAGAACACCACAGGACTATGTACCACTTGTAATTTGTAAATTATTATACAACAGTAAGGGAAGAAGGATTTCCTCTGTAGTTTGAGGGGAAAGAGTGATTTATGGAATAGGTCCCAGTGGTGTTTGGGAAGAACAAAGAAGTCCGACCTTTATTTCTTGTAAAACAAACTTCTGAAAGCACATTGGATCCCATCAGTCCCATGCAGTTGATGCTCAGAGGCTTCCCATTACCTCTATTCATCTCATTCACAGAGCACTGGAGGAACTTCTCCTTCTCAGACAAGTAGTGTCTGAGGAAGACAAATGAACTCACATGGAGCTAAACATTTGGCTCATTACAGGGACAGGGAATGACAAGAAAGCCAGTACCCCCAAGCATGTAGGCAAGTGCAGATTTGTGGAAAACCCCTCTGAAACCTATTTGCTACTGGTTTCACTCCATGCAAGCTGAACCAGCAGGACTCACAAAGGGTTAGTTACAAATGTAAATCAAATTCCAGAGGCATCTAAATCCTTAAAAAGACAAAGACACCAATCATTAAGAAGGACATCAAAAGCTAAAAAGAATTTTAGTTGAAGGGAGTCAGACAGTGTTCTGGGAATTAACAGAGTCTGAGAATTAACAGAGAGAATGGATAAGAGAGGGTTACAATGGGTTCTGCATGAAAATTCAAGGATTAGAGGCCTTTGAGTTAACCTTTTTTCACCATAATGATGACAGGAATGTGGGCATCAGCATTTGCTTGCATTTTACTATGTGATTTTAAGTAGAAGAAGGATGAAAAGCCTGACTGATCTTCAGGGCCATCAAAGGTAAAATGCACTTCTTGGCTTTCCAAATCTCTCCCAGAAATATCTGGAATGCATGAGAATATTTTTGAATCCAACTGATATTGAACAGTTTTCATAGCAGCCACATGTTCTATTAATGGGAATTTCTTTGCAACAGAACTGGGTTTTAGCACATTCATTCTTGTTTAGTTTCACTATGTGTACGTAATGGAAAGGAGGGCCAACATTTAAGTGATCTGGGGAGGCTATTTAGGCTAAAACGTACTAAAATTCAACTGGAAAATTCTAACATTTTTCTTTTCTTTTCTTTTCCTTAAGTAGTATGCTAAGAACATCCTGTGCTATATCTTGCACTCAAGGAGAAACTGACCAGGCTGGACAATGTGCTACTCAGTACTTAGATATCACCTGAGGGGCTCTTAACAACACTACATTTAAGAGTACCCTGTAATTCTTCTTCTAATAACCAGCTTTCCATTGCCAAACTGTAAGGCCTTGAGCTGAAATTTTTTAAACACTGAATATTTGCACAGGCTAACATATTAAATATCAGTTGTTTGGGGTTTGGATTTTTGTTTTGTTTTGAAAGTCAGTCATTTCCAAGAGCTAAGTTAGGGAAGAATACTTCCACTCACACAGACAAAAAGCAACCAATTCTTTCACTCAAAAGTTCTACCACTTTCATTTCTGGGAGGTTGTGGGGGGAGGAATTTGACATTAAATTGTGAGGGATGCCACAGTATCAATGATGAACCAGATAATAGACCAAGAGGTCTTTGGAGTTTCAGTCTGACCCACAAGACAGGTCCAGCTGTTAAATTCTCAACAGATTGGGCATATTTCCCTGTAATTGATACTCATGGACCACCATGAAACTAGACACAAACTGAAGGGAGGAAGTTAACATCCCCGGTGTCCAAAAGCATAGATCCAGCTACAAGAACTGGGCTTGCAGGCCAGACAATGAACGGAAGAGAGGGAGATAAACAGCCAGGAAACAGGAAGAAGAAACTGGGGCAGAAAGCTGCAAAAAAGCTCAGAGAGTTGCAAGGAGAATACTGAGACGAGCATGCAGTAGTGAACAGAAAGAAAGCCTGTATCAGAAAGGAACCAGCAGGAAACATCAGATGGATTGTCTGAACAAGGACACTAGTGAAAAGGTTCTGTGAAGCTGAGCGGGAGCAGGGATCCAGGACAAAACTCCGGCATGGGGGAGCAGAAGGACTAAGATCCTCTGTGTGAAGTCCCTGGGGAGATGAAGACTGGCTCAGCAAGGAGACTGGGACTAACCGTGTGGGATGGAAGAGACTGGTTATCCAGTGCTGTGAGGAGGAAGAGGCACTTCAAAGAAGGAAATGCTCAAACTAGAATGAGGTGGGATTATGTACGTAAGACCTGGAGACGAATGTCTAGTCAGAGAGACTGAGTTGGAGACAAAAACACAGAGGTGTACATTTCCCTATCTTGGTAGTGCAAATAGAGGGCCATGAAAAGACATGCCACCTCGGACAGAAACAGGTCCATATGGGGATCAGACAGGTTCAATCTTCCAAATGGACCATATAGGATCATGTGATCTCTTCAGGTTACATATTTCAAACCCTGGAAAATAACACACTAATCTGTATTACAGGAATGTCAGGATTTCTAAGTCAACCATTCAACATTTATGAATTCTAAAATTAAAGCAAGTGATGAAGCTTGCATTCAATCCCAATGTTTATCTGTGACAGTATGATATAGCCTTCAGTTTTACAGTTCTTTATTTTACCTGTGGGATCCTGAATTTTTAAGTGCTCAGCACTTCCTTTCATCTTCTGTCCTCATCGTGTGCATGCACATTCACCAGCAGTTCCTGATGGGGCTAGACAGTCGCCATTATCATAGCATTTCAGTGGTGTTCTCACTATAGTAAGTACTCATAAGAATTAAGTAAATTAATTTAATGAATTTATCTTCCCTGAGAAATCATTATCCTCATTTGACAGCCAGAGAGATCAGGCACGGAAAGCTAAAGCAAACCCACCAGAAATGTACACTATCTGCAGGTTCCCACTTTGAGATGCAAAGGTTTGGAGCCCTTCACCTTTCTGTTGCAATTCATACATTCAAAGCGGGGGGCAGCTCACACATGGTTGGGAGCACCTGGAACCTGCTGTCTGTAATACCACCCAGCCCCAGGAAATGAAGAACACCGGGTATAATTCACTTTCCCGGCATCACACAGGAAATCTGCACAAGAGCAGAATCTAGTTCTCCAAAACAACTTTCTGCTGTCTTCAGCCTGACATTTCTTCAGTAGTCCTCTACCTTGATTGTTACCCATTAAACCTTTTAATTTAAAATTTAATTTAATTTAAAATTCCCCAGCTGGTGACGTGACAGTTAGCTGACAGCAACCTTATTTCTAAACATAGCTCTGACTCACTATTCAAGCATGGTCTAGCCTGGATGCTGATGAAGTGGAAGTCTTGTGGGGATGGATGAGGACTTTGAGGAATCAAACAGTTAAACACTGCTTGGTGAGATAAAATTCAGTTTTGTGAACAATCCTACATCTGGCCTCTGAACATGTAGCTAAATTTCTGCTCATGTAGGCTTTGGTATGCAAGTTTGTGTGAATATCTCAGGCACACACTACTAAAATTTATCTCGAAGCTTAGAAACAGGTTTGTTGATTAGGTCAAACATGACGTGCATCATTACTACATAACACCCACACACGATCTTTAATCAGGAGTTTGTTTTCATTGGATGGGACTAAAAGATGTAAAGGTGGAGACCTGATTCCATTACACTACCATAAAAATACCATAATTTCAGTTTTACAGCAGCATTAAAACTGATGCAACACAATGGAGGGTGAGACCCATTTATTCTAAGGCAGTTTGGGCATCTAAGTGAAAGAATGTAGTAAATTCTAATAAATAGATTGATAGAAAACCCTTTCATTTTTGTTTTGTGGACCTAGAAAAAGGGTGATAGTTACCGTGCATAGTTATCTTCATATTCTCTATATACTTGATCCCCAAATTCTCGGGTTGCAAGGATGACATACGCCAAGACTCACACTGCAAACACATTGAAGACTGAGTGCTACACAAGAATTTGTCAGTGTAAAGGAGGGGGGTCTTTTCTCAAAGAAGCTTACAGATTTTCAGTAGTAAGTTAGTTCATAGAAATGAAGATATCTGGCCCGTTGAGTACAACTTTACAGATGGGAACTGCTGTATGAACTTTACCACAACATGCCATTGCAATACCATTTCTTTCACAGAAGTTTCCAGGACTGTGCTTTATCCTCATTTTGAAGGCTCATAATCTGAAGCCTGTAGTTATACCACACAGTGGTACACACTGCATCTACCCCCTGCTAGGCATGCTTGCCTAAAGCAGAATAACTGCCAGTGTGAAATTCCTTCCAAACTAATAAGCCGTCTTGCATGACAAGGCTTATTTAGACCTTATGTAGGCATTTAGACTAAGTGGTTAACCAGTTTTCTAGGTCCAAGTTAACACTGTAACAGAGGGCCCAGTCAGCACTGACCTGTGTTTCACATATACATATAGGCTTGTAAATAGGAAATTACTAAAGGAGCACTATTCAGTCTCAGGATTTCCTAGATCCCCGTCTGTCATATTTCACAATAGTAGAGGAGCTTCACCTTAAAAAAGCTACAATTCCTAACACAGTTTAGATATTTCTGTATCTATAAACATTTTTTCAGCATGAGATGAAAATTAGGGTCTACTACATATCTGGAAAGCTTCATTTAAGATAGCTCCAAATTTGGAACATAGTCTGAAACTCTTCAACACTTAGGAAGCATGGGAAGAATCTGCACTAATTAATATAATGCTCAGGGGAATGGGATTGAAATCCACAAGGTTACAGGACAGCCAGGTGGAAAAATACATTCTTCTCAAGAACCCTAAAGGGAACAAAGGATTTTTTTTTTTCAGAAAGACAGAACAAGAACCTACTGAGAATCAGGGTTGTTTTAAGTCAAATCAACCTTGCTGCTGATCTCAGTGTTAGTAGTGCTTCATCACAGTGACACTGTGGATGATGCAGTTACAAACAACTTTCTGGATACATGATTTGGGGGTTTTCCTTGTTAATACTGTCTTTTGATGACCATTCAGGAATCCATCTTAAGCATATGGTTCAGTTGTTTATCATCGGTAAAAGATACTGTATTTCAGGGATGTTTACATTTTGTTTTCCTTCCTCTATTTTTTCATTCCACCACCTTTCTGAAAATTTGCAATGCACACAACTGAAGAAAATGCTAGCCATGTCTCACATACAACAAAACATCAGTCGTCACCAGAGTCTGCATTTATCAGAACACGACTGTCTGAACTGAATAATAATCCAATAACCTGTAGCTGGTTAACATGCTAGGGAGGGAATAAAAATCCCTCCTCCAAGGATCATAAAATGTTTTGTGAAGACCTTTACTGCAGTACACAGAACTATCATACTGTTATATAGATGAAGCAAAGCAAATTTTCCTAAGTTACACAGCAGCATTACCAGAGAGCTGGGAGACAACCCAGAAGTCCTGACTCCACACTCTTAGCTCCTTAAAGGTTTGTTATATGAATAGAAATTACCCACTGGTATGCTTTGTATTTTTTTTCACAAGTTAAGGGAAACAAGAGTAGCCAGTAAATCTCTCCTGCACAGCTGGATTTAAGCTTCCACAGCTGTATTACTTCCCCATTGTATAATGTTCATTTGTTCATTCACTGTTACTATCTCATTGACTTATCTGCTTAATTTATACTATAAATCCTTCAAGATACAGATTTTGGCATCTTACACTGCACATTGTTGCCATTCTGTAACCAGATAATCGCAGTGACAGCTCCCCAAAGCTGGGGACCCTTGCAGTCTACTTCTTCACAAGAGGCACTGGATTTGCTCAGGGTTTAACTCAGAGTAGATATATTTCATCACAACATCAATATTATACTCGACTGATGCTTTCTCAGGCTTGCTATACTAGAATCTTATTAAAAAACTGATTCCAGTTGAGTCATATCATATAGTCTTGCTGTTTGATAGCTTATCCTATCTTTAAAAATGCCGACATTTTCCCCTTCATTTTGGAACTCCCCTTTCACATACTGGAGATCTAGATTTTGCAGCCTTCACTCTCCTCAGAGACCTGGCACAGTCTCTCTCTGCAAAGCTTAGTAAAAATGAATTATGCTATTCTCATTAACATTAATGCAAAAGTTCTTTTGACCATATAGACTCTGCTTATTATAGGCTTTAATAGAAGAAAAACTACATTGAAATAACAATACAATACACAGACTGAAATTAAGCTTAGTTACTTTTATGATATTAACATGTCCACAGCCTTCAGCGCAGATTTATTAAAGCTATGAGTCAACCCCACCAGAAAGTATAGACATTGCTTACGAACAGCAACCTGAGTGCTTATTCCTCCTGTCTTCTCATCTGTTGAGTTGTAATAGGAAAAGGTGCCTTATGATAAGCAACATGTCAAACTAATTATCCACAGAGATTTTAAACTGCATATTTGCTCTCTGGAATAATATAATCCAGATGTGGGAAAGGTATGGTTTTGATCAATCCTTCTATACATCCCATGACACTGAATCACATGTGCATGTGTAGGTGTGTGCATCACAGTAAAATAACCACATTGTATACAATTAATAAGCTGGCTTTCACATGCATTTTTGTTTGTGCTTCTTCTATATGATTTTAGTACTGTCTCCAAACACATTGTAGTTCTGAAAGTGAACAGAAAGCCTTTGCATATTCAAAAGTAACAACTAAATATTCCTAATCATTTTAGATCACTTGTTCCATAGTTACCAAGATTTTCATGAAAGACTGAGCATGACCCTCAACTTCGCATAAAAAGTGAAGATTAAAAGCTATACACTATCTCTGTACCATTATAGAAGAGCTTGGGGAACACAGCAGAAAAGAGTTTTCCCTCCAGCACATGGATGGCCATTTAAAGGGACTCACCATCAAAGGCCATACTGAAAGCTTGAGTGCAGCCCATACCAGAGCATAATACCACCACTCTACAGACCTCCAAGGTCTTTTTTCCTGAAGCAAGTGGTAGTATCCCAACACAGCCTGGCTCTATTAGCTGTGTATTGAAAATGGATGTGTGTATAAATGGCAGTCACTTACTAATACTACACATAATAGTGCAGGATACAAAAAATAAACTACTGCTTTTCTTACCCAATGAGACCTGAGTTCAGACTTTGTTTTCACTGATTTGAGTAGGAACACATTTGCCTCTACACTGCAGTCCTTTGGTATAGGTATCTTCCTTATCAAACTCAGATCTGGAGAGCCAAATGAAACAATTCAATGCTCCATTGATTCATGTGGATTTCCAACCAAGTGAGTTTATTGGAAAACTGTCCATTTAAAGACCACAGCCAGGCCAAGATGCTCCCCACCCAAGAATATTACTGCTCAATCAACTGAGAGCGCTCTCAAGTGATTACTGCCAAGATCTTTCTCTCATAGAGGCAAACACTTATCAACCAGTTCCCCCCTTACCTCTGAAATTGTTCTCTTAGATGAATAGAGAGATAGGTAACCAATTATTTTCCTCATTAGCATGTTGCAGAGGAGAGCAAACATACTGTTAACACCTCTGGCTCTCCTTCAGAGGAAGGCATCACACCCTCTTGTCCCCACTAGAAAGGCAAAACAGCAGAGGTTAGCAGCATTAAAAACAGCTACCTCACTTTCTGGCTATCATATTGCTGACTACACAAAGAATGGGCATGAGTTTAAGCCTAGCAATAAAACAGTAAATCCCAGAATAAGGAGCTGGAATTGATGACTAGAAACCAGTTTTAACTAATTACATGGAGCTACTTCTTTCCCTTTCTTTGTTCCAAGAGATCATAATTTTCCTTTGGTTCTAGTTAGGGTGATTAAAAGATGAAGGAAGTGCATCTTTCTTCCAGAGATAAATGGAGTAGATGCTGAATTAGAAGGAGGACCTTTACAAATAATTTAATTAATTAAAAAGATAACTTTTAGCAGGGATATTCTGACTTTCTTTGAATGAAGAAATGTGGCAATAATGAGGGGGAAGCACAGGGCAAAGTTCAACACAGTTTGGGGAGAAGACTAAAAAGGTCACACCATAGAATCTAATTCCGAATTACATGAGACATTAGATTAGTCTCTAACAGGGAACTAATTAAGCAATGTGCAAAACCACAAACTACTCAGCCTTCTTCAGAAAGCTCTGAGGATGGGGATAGGATAGCAGTAAGCAAGACTACTCAGAAATTTAGTTTTCTTGGCTTTCTGTGCAATAGTTTTTTCTCCTCACATGAACTACCTGTTATTCACACATTTATTTTTTATTTTAACTAAAAAGTACAAAGCCAAATAATTAAACTTAATTAATCATGTTGATAATGGGTCTCATAGGACTTGCAGCTTACTAGCCCCTGGTCTCCATTTCCTGCTTCAGTGATGCTGTTCATCCTGACGTATCTATTATGACACATCACAGCCAGAGAGCTGCTCACTGATAGCCCGGCTGGAAAAACAGGAACCAGATGACAGAATAGATGAGAAAGGAAGCACTAAACTACAATGCCCAAGATGCATCATAGCAACATTTTCAAATCTGATTAGGTTTTTGGCTTATTGATTCTTATTGTTTTAATTCTTTACCCTCAAATCAGCTTCTCTTTTGAAAGCCCTTCTACAACTTCTGAGGAAACACCGAAATAGCTAGAGGCTTAATATTCTGCTGCTAATCTTCAGAACCACTCAGTTCTCTAAATTATCCCCTTACTTTTTCAAAATGAAAACCACAAATGAGACTGTGAGCTTTTCAGCAGTGGCCAGTGTTTCAACTTGTTTGGTATCCAGCACAATTGAAATCTTGCCCTGAAACCTCTGGTTATTAACGGACATCTTAAAATAACATTATTATAAATATGCCAAAATATTTGTTTACTTTATTATGATACTTTTAAACTATCTAAAAACTGCAAAATTGTTTTCTTAACAAAAGGCAGCCATAATGCACTTAACTGCACAACAATACTTTCAGCTGAAAATGCAAAAGCCATTTACATCTTAGAGTGGTTTCTTTTCTGTATACTATACAGAACTATACTATACCGAGATGCTTGTTATTTTATTTTAAATTCTTTTTAAGCAAGAGAGACAAGAAAAACAGGAAAAGAACAGAGTGCTAATTTCAAATGTTGGCATTGTCCGCAAAGAACTTTATGAAAAAACAAAAAAAATGAAGGTTTTTTGGTTTTTAGCTTATATTTTGAACAGTAATATAATAAAGTGACATTGATTCAAAAGTCAGATAAGATCTGTGTTGACAACTACAATTCTTTTATTGGACATATTTTACTGAGCATTGAACACTGCTGTTTACGTAGGCACAGATTTAAGAATAACACCACAAAATCAAAATGATGAAGTGCAGACCTGTACTGTGAAACAGGCCTGGTAAGTCAGTCTACTCCTACAACTCAGCAGAGAAATGAAAGAAAAGGAAGAAAACTGCCATTATAAGAGAAAAAATATATTGTAAATTATGTTCCGAGATAACAGACCAATACAACATTTCCCACGTATTCCCGACATATTCAAAAAACAAGTCCCATGTGTATAAGCACACAATGTTTGCTGCAGTAAATATTTTAAGATAGGCTTCAGCTTACACAAGTTACAAAATTACTTACAAATTTAACAAAGGTGTACTGAGTAAAACAGTTCTCTTGACATAATTTCTTTCCTTAATGCTAGTTAGTATTTTTGTAAACAAGTAACTCTACCAATGACCAAACAAAAAAAAGTAACCACATAAACAGCACTAAACATCCAAACTGTGGTTTTCTACTAGTAAAAAATTGTCTTGCTGTTTTTCTGTGAGGAACCCTGCAAACAATTTTCTTCTCCGTTCATTTTTAGAAGTGTCATGTGCCTCTAAGTGCGTGTGTGTGTGTATGTGTGTGTGTGTGTAAGTACATATATGGCCATTATATTTCAGAATAAAAATTTATACACTCAAAACCCCCAAACAAACAAAAAAACCCCAACAACCACGCCCACTCCTCCCGTCATGACTTTCTGCAAACAATGACCAAGCCTGTGATAAGAAAGACTGGAACAAGGAAACTGGTGTGAGTCATGATTTTAAATCACAATCTTTGATAGATCTCATTCCTGCTTACATCAGAATTTTCTCTGTAAGAAGACTCAGGAGATAAAATGGTAATTTCAGCATGACCTAATCTTTCCCCATCTCATAAGGGCAGTTTTCTGACAGAAGAAAAATATATATTTCCAGAGCTTGCACAGATCCAGAAAAAAAAAAAAAAAGGCAGACACCAAGAAGAATAAAAACTAATATAAGCTAAAACATTATTTTGTAGTAAACAATAGAATATAACGTGCAATAGTGCAATTTCTCCTTTGCTGCTCCAACAATGCAAGTCTTGATATACAGTCCACTGAATTTTAACATACAGCATTTCACATCTAATTACGTGCTTGTCGTGAATTGCTGGTTTTGCCAGACTTCTGAGCTGAATCACTTTGTCCAGGCTCTCCTTTTCCCTTTCCAAGGTGGCGGAGTTTCTGATCCCAGCGCTGTATATTGAAGTGCAAAGAAATTATAAATAAATAACAGAAGAATAAATAAATATAATTTAAAACAATTGCATGTGTTTACAAGCCATTCACTTCAGAAATGCCCCATTACAGATACTCCTATCTTTTGCGGAATAGATTTAGTAAGGAACCTTAATAAACCTTAATAAGGAAATACTGCCAGACTATGCTCAAATGAAGAATATTTGAAAGAAAAACAGTTTTTTCCCCTGGACTTAATCTTTGCTTTCCCTCCTAGCATTTACAATTCAACATTACAGCGCAATCCAAGTCCAGCAAATCATACCACTGACCCAGGTGATTCTACCATCCAGCCAACTGCTTCTCCCCATATTAGAAAGGAAAAACAGCAGAATACTCCAGTTGCACCTGCAAAAGTCTAGAACAGCACTGGTTGAGAATAGTCACTGTTTCCACCGCATTAGCCTCTGATAGGGCCCAAACAGTGGAATGTGAATTATAAGTAGGTTACTTTAAACAAAAAAGAGAAATGATTTCCTGGCCTAGTGTTCTTGTAGCCTTGGCAGTGGTTGAATAGTGGAAAAGAACTGTGGAAAAACAAATTAGACTGTAATAACTTTTATCTTCATCTTGCAAGGATGATTAACTCCTGCAGTTAGCCTCCTACACCACACAGCTCAAGCATTTATTTAGAAGCATGATTTACCTTCAAAACCAGAGTCCTCAGGCTCTTTTGATACTTAACTGAGAACTTTTTGTAGAATTCTGGTGGGGAGGGAGGGATAGAAGCAGTAATGAAACTGTAACTGAAGTTGTGCTCAGTTCTGTTACCATTTCTGAAGGAAACTACTGATCTTTTCAAGTGAGGTGCTGAGGATACAAAGGAAATCACTGGAAGATGACAGTAGCTCAGCACCTTGTAGTATCATGCTGTGAGGCATATTCCAAAGATCTGGCTCTACAGTACTTTGGACAGTTGCCCATATAATTTTGTGAAGGTGTTAAACAATTCAAAAGGATTCAAAAGAAGCAGAGCAAAAGGATTCAAAAGAACCCTTCATTGCTTGTTTATCCTATAACTGGTATTCCTTGCAGGTGCTGCAAAAAACACCATGGAATAAAATCTTCAGAAAATACTTTTCCAGGTAATAGCAAAAGCAGTACAAAAAACTAGAACAAATGCACAGCTGATACAAATGATAATGCTTTTGGAAAAGAAGATTGCCCTGAGAAGCAAGTAGCAACATGGTATGGTTCCTAACACCACCCTCTTTGGCAATGGGTCCAAGGTCATACACCCTTCAACAAGGAACAAAAGGCACGAGGGGGCAGACTGGGGGCGGAGGGTGGTATGGGATGGAGGAAAGGAAAGAGCAGGATACATGAAGAATATGAGAACAGAAAGGAACAATAAATGTAAATTTAGGCCAGTTTTGGGACTCATATTCTAGTAAAGCTCTGGGGACAGCAGTGCCCTCATGAAGCTGCTCTGACTTCGGACAACCTTCTCATAGGCTTCTCAACAGCAGCACAAAGCCAATCAACTTCAGTTATTTCTCTTTCCACCAAAAAACCCACCCCTCTGTTGGGTGCCAAGAGGCAGAGGAACATAATTAAATCTATATTTAGCTGAAAGGATTTCTGAAGAAATGAAACTTCATACTGTCTAGGGAGCGAATGGCACAGGGCATCCCAGTGGGCTGGAGCAGGGCCGCTCATCTGCGAAGTCATAGGAAAAGTTTTCCTATCTCTTTGATTACTGTATTTTTGTTAAGACTGTCAGCTACACTGCCAAATAAAATAAGGACAAATGAGGACAGTGACAACGATCATGGAACTGCTGGAAATGCATACTAATATTTGTACACCTCTGACAATGTCAAGTGCCATGTTATCTATTTGGCCATTTTTCTGGTGAATACCGTCACAAAGAGAACATGGTCTGCAATTATCAATAGTCATCAATGTCACCAACTCCTAATCAGTAATTTCTTGCCATATACAGGTCAGAACTGTGTGGACACCTAGTTTAAACAGCCAGCTGGTCCTCCCAGTACTTGAAATATATTAAAATATTAGAATACATTAGAATATATTTTCAAGGATTGTGTTTGAGCTCATTGCTTCAAATTCTCTATTACGTGTAATATATGAGACTTCCTTATCATATACCTCCCTCATCTAGGCCAGAAAGATAAATCTAAAATAGTCACTAACCCCACACAATTTGATAAGAGAACTGTATTTAAAGAATATTAAAATCTGAAAATAAATTCTGTGTTAGGTTAGGCAACACTGGTAAAACCCTTTGTTTTCTTCATTATTACCACAATCTCAATGAAGTAAGCACGTGCTGCAGAATGCACAGTTTGCCTCCAGAGCTAAAACACTCCTGTTTCTTGATTTTTGAGATGGAAGTCTTGATTGCTCTTACACTAGTGTACTTTTGAGGTAATTCCATTTATCTCTTTACTTTGTTCAGTATATTTTTCTGGGTAATATAATAAATAACAAGCCAGGTTAACATTTAATCACTGATACTAATGAACTAGGGCCTGCCAGCGTATTTTCTTCCTTTTTTTTTTTGAAAAGGTGGGGCAAATGTTTCATAATATTTGCAACGTTTGACTTTTGGTGAGATATTTTCTTACCTTTACTTTTTTACCCAGACGATCTTTCCATTTCTCAGCTATGGAGCCTTCTACCAAGAGTAACCTACATATTGGAGACAATCAGTTATTTTAGCAACAGGCATATATAGGCTGTACAAGCCAACACAAACAAAACTGCAAACTCTGTGCTTACAGAGAGAGCCTTCTGCCATTCAGCAGTCCAGCTGAATTTGATTAGGAGTTGTACAGAGAATCACACCAAGTTTTCAGAGGCTGGTGCCTCCGAAATATTTCTGTGGGTAGAGGAATAGATCAATAACAAATATGCTTCAAGGATAAGGCAGAAAGAGTTACCTGGAGCGCTCCTCATCTTCATAGCCCATTATGATGTATTCTTCGTTGGCACTGAGTGGTGGACATAGGCAACCGGAATTTGTGTAAAGGTTTACAGTGTCCTTTGGGATGTTCACCAAGGAAGATTTTAGAATCTCCTTTACTTCCACTACTGCAGTGACATCGTGACATTTAGTCTTCACCTCCTTCACTTTAGCCCGAATGACTGAGAAAAAGTAACAGAGTACAGTTAACAGCAGCAAACAATACGGGTTACCCACAAGCTATTCCTAGTGACCTCAGAGATTAGTCTTTTGTGTGCTCATTTACCAAAAGCTTAGCCGAACTCCAGCAATTTTCCCACCCCCAACTCTTTGCTTCATCACTTCATCCTCCATGAAGAGGCTGCTCCATATTATACATTTAGTTCATTACTTGCGCGCTTTCCTCCTTTTCACTCATGCTACAACTGCTCCCTCCTTGACTGCTTGCAGTATAGATGACCAAAGTTAATTCGTCATTCTCAGCCTTTCACAAAATGTGAATATGCATAAAAACTTATTGTATCACTATCTCTATTGGATGACAGGCCCTTACCTTTTTTATTCTCTCTCCAGTGACCCAGCACCAATCTGTTCTGTTCTTTATGAACTCCAAATGCTCCTGAGCTTGACCTAGTGACCTGTCTAATTGTTTCTTCCCTTATCCTTTCTTTTTGCCTTAAGTTGCATAGGAGGGAAAGTTACCTTTTAAAGGCAACAGTTTTTCAGGTCTCTCCTGGAAACCAATGAACTGATACCACATGCAAATGTAAAGCAAATCCAGAGGTCATACTCTAGAGAACACTACATCTTTCACAGCTTGCAGACAACAGAATCCCTTCTCATTTCAGATGAAAAATTCCACAGATTTCTAATTTCTTATAACCTATGTGACAAAGGTAATATAGAAAGAAAAAAAATTTAAAAAAGAAAGAAAAGAAAATCATGGACTTCTCTCTTCTCATGCATTGTCCATAAAGACATTCAACCAGCATGTATTCAGCCACTTTAAATACAGCTGCCAACAACTAATAAGCATTATGCAATTAACATACACAATTTATCCAAAGTGATCCACTCTCTTAAAACCTCTTAAGACTTCAACACAAAAATCTTACTTTAGTTTGGAGCTCTTTCAAATGCCTTTCGAAAGCTCTTTAGTTTCAAAAGAAAAGAAAAGAAGGAAACAATGTGATACAAAATACAAAGAGAGCCAGTAGTTAGTAATCATCTCCAAAACAATTACGGCACAGTCATCAGTAGCATGCTCAGTAATTCTCTACAACATGCAGGTGTGGTATCCACTAGATAATAGTCATTCCATAAAGATTTCCCAAATAAATCCACCAAAAAAACATTAAAACAGTCACCTCAAAAATAACAATGTTTGACTGAAGACAATTATATTCTTATTAGCTTCTAACAGGATTTATTTTTAAAAGAGACTTATCTGGCAGTAATTGTATAAATACATAATCTTAATGAACATTAAGTAATCACTACCATTTAGACGAAGTCTTAAAGGAAGTTCAGTACACCTAAGGCTATTCACATGAGTAATGGGTAGCAAGAATAGGCCCCACAGGTTCCAATCTCAAGGGCCTAATTATTCAACTCTTAAGTGATATATATTTACTGACTTCATCAGGTTAATCTGCTTAAGACAACTTGTATGAATAAAAGCAGCAGATAGAACCTGTGATATGTCTGAAGACTAGGGCAATAGGGATAATAGACACAATATGAACATCATGCAGTTTCCTAAGCGTTACTGACAGCCTAACACGGCCTACAAGATGTTCATTACTGGGTAATATGAGAAGGAAAGAACCTAGTAGGATCCCACAGTGAGTTTGCAAGCATGAAAATTAGTTAAAAAAACAAAAAAGCCTTTCCTGTGTAAGCAGATCATATCTGAGCTGTATATTGAAGAGGAAATTTAAGCATAGAAGTCCACAATGTCATTTTTGTCAAAACACTTTTCATACGAAAAAAGTGCATGAATCCTGAAAGCAATCTTGTACTAAAATATTAGGCCAATCCTTACTCATTCTTCTACAAGCACTCTCAGTTTTGACTTTGGAAACAATGCTTCAGGCCACATCTTCCTTCTGTAATAAGGACTACTGGGTTAACAATTAGTAATTGGGTCCATAGCCTCCCTTTGTGAAAATCTGAAATTTTTCCCAGCCCTACATATTTAATTCCCTTACTGTAGCCTTAAAAATACTGATTTCCTCCTTAAAGGCTTGGTACCTGGCCATGCAGCTGTCCTTACCGTAGTTGTAATTGTTCCGAAGATAGGTCTTCTGGGTAGCTTTTATAGGCTTACATTTGCAGCGCTCTGTAAAACAGAAACTTTTGTTTAGAAAGGATATAGCATATGCCCAGTGACAATTTCCCTGAAACTCCAAACTCATATCTAACTAAAAACACTGCCTGAATTTATTTCATACAAGGTAAATATCAAAATATACAGGGTATTGTTGGTCTGCTCTGCAGGAAGACATTGTGAAACTGCACCAAGATTTGTTTTGGTTTGGTTTGTCTACTTAATGGCTTACATTCTCCACAAAGGACTAGTCTAGATGGAGATTTTAGAGTACTGCTTGTAGAATATTAACAACCACTGACAAACTTGCATTTTATCTTTTTATTCCTATGACAAAACAAAATGGAAAAAAAATGCATCTTAAATAGGTGCTTTATTTCTAAAGTAAAGTGCAGCTAAAAGTAGAGAGTGTTTTCTTTTCCTACCAACAGGATGACAGGCCAAGGCAAAGGTACCAATCTAGCCAATATTAGTGAAATGGATCAGTGTGGTATTTTTCATGCATATACTATAAATAGTGCTTTATTTTCTAAATGTAGATCCAAATGAGAAGTTATGGGCTAAGTCCAAGGACTTAGATACCTAGAAGTCTGCACTGCTGTGCCTAACTTTCAGGCATCGTGTCCCTAGGGCACAGTCCACAGCCTTAAAGCAAGCTCTGACACTCACTATGTAATACAGGAAGAAAACTAGAAAACTAAACAGAACAGCTATCCCAGCAAATTCACAGGGCGAGCAGGGAGCTGCCTTGGTTCCACAGGTGCAGATGGGAAATACTCGGCTCAGTCATTTTTAACATTGCCTTTCTTCTGATTTTAGTTTTCAGATGCAGAACAGGAGGAGGTCCTAACCCCTACCTCCAAATCCATATGCAGGAATCCTTCCATGAAGGTAGGCACCTCTGTCTGTCCTTTCACAGAAAAGATGACATGTGTTTTAACGTGCAGCTGGGGGTGAGAGCCATCTTTACTTCACAGTCTCAAGAATTTACCAAGAAATCAGAAATTAGAACCCTGTGCTGTCCTCAGACTGAGGGAATTCAAAACTAATCTCTTACCACACAGGGAGGCATCTGAGCTTCTCTGAATGAGAAAAATTTTAACTCCTACCTGAAGCTGTACCACTGTGCAGCCAGGAATGCTAGATTCACAGACCAGAGAGAGCACAGAGGACCAGAGGTGAACAGTTAAAGGCACTCATGTAGGAGCCAGGAGTTACGAGAGATGTCCCTGGCATGGGAACTGCAACTGTATTTAAACCTTAACCTAAAAGTCAAATGGCAGTGGGGGATAAAGACAAGAAACCAGGCTCCTTCACCACAGGGACAGAACACTACCTTTTTGGCCAAACAATCATGTCACTTCTTAGCTTCCCAACTAATTTTGCTTGAAACAATTTCAGTAGGGATAGTGTTGAAGTTCTGGCTTCTCCTTTAATAAACTACAAGGGCTAAAAATTCCATGAATAACAAATAACTGTGTAGTTATAACTAGAACAAGGAGCTGCTCATGAGCCTCTCCTACGGAACATGAGACTGAAACCTGGGACAGCCACATGAGGGTATCAAAGTGCACACAGGCAGGTTTTGACATGCAGCAGGGCCAGCAGCTGAAAACCTCAGTTTCAAGGCAACAATTCCCTCATTGAGCTTGAAACTCCGCAGATGCTTGGAGCTCATACTTTTAACAGAGGAAAGATCAGCAGCTTATTGGCAACATCCCCTAGATCCCACTGCGGTTCTACCAGCATGCTCATTCTCTAATTTGGAAAGAATAATATGGTTAGCATAGCTGCCTGGAAAGATTGCCATTGCCTGACCTAAGTCCTTCTGATAAATCTGCACTGTTGATCATCACATCTAAGTGTAATTTAAGCTTGTACTGCATATACAGAATTGGGACATGTAATAACAAAAATATGGGCCAGAGAGCCACCTTCTGTTTGACTTTGCTGTATAAAACTATGATGCAGAACCTCAGGTTTATTTTAAATGTAATAATAAATAGGGAAATTAGTAGTCCATATGGCAGTAAGGGTGACCTTCAAAACACAATACAAATGAACACTGTCAAAGTACTATTTCCAGTGGTGCAGCTTCCAGACAGCTGGAAACAATAACTGATGTAAAAACACTTTCATTAGTGTCAGGAGAGTACTAATGCTGAAGCCTCAGACCCATGCTTGTATTAACAACACAAATATTTCACTGCTGGTTATTTTAATGCAAATATCCACTTATTTTAAGCTAGTGCATAAGTGGAGTTTGGTAGAGTTGCACAGTCAAATCCAGCTCACTTAAATCTCCCCCTGCAAGCCCACTAGTACACCCATTTCAAACATCAGGTTCCAGAATTAAGCATACTTTAGTCATCTATTTGGACACAATCAGTAGAAGCAGTATCTAGTTCAGAGCAGAGCAGCTGACCTGAGCATAAACCCAGGCGTCCCGACTCATACTCGATGTCCTAAATATCTAGCAGTGTCTGCTGATTATATAATCACTTAGCATTTAAATGGGAGTAGACTTAATACAACCTATATCTATACACCACTGATCTAAAATAACAATGCATATAGCCAGTGATTTAGTAAAATCCAAAGTGAACGCTAAATTTAGAGTTTCGAAAAGAACTTTTATTTCCTGGAAAAGATTCCTGCATTTAAAAAAAAAAAACAAAGACAGTATCATGGGGTTATGGACTTCTCAAATTATTATTTATATTGGATTGAAAGAATTCTCGTAGTTGAAAATACAAAAAATAGGGAGAAGAGAACATTTCGAAGAAGAGAACATTGCTTCCTTGAATTTCAAACATATCCTCAGAAATCTATATATTTCTATATATAGAAAAAACTTAAGACTGTATTGTTATAACAGGCTATATATACTACAGACTTAAGCTTTTGTATGACACTGTGTTAAAATAATAAAAGCAGAGAAGGGAAGTGATTTTTGGCTTCCCTTCTGCCTGCATACTTTAGGCCAAATTATGGCTCATTTTATAAGTTGCCTCAGAAGAGGCCATAAAAGACCTGATCCTACGACCCATACTCATGCATGCATCTCAGAATTCAGTTCCACAAAGTTTTAGACTAACAATTTCCTGGACGACAGAACTCTGCTCTGTGGTACTAGTAGAAAAAGAATACCTACCCTCACGCTTCTCTCAATTTTAAGTCAGTATTGAAGCTTTTTTTTTTTTTTTGAAGCATGAGAAATACGTTTCATTACTATTACTCTAGAATCTAATGCAAAGACCTGCCCATGTTCTTAATGAAGGATAATTTCTAATAGTCCCAGTGTTTTTCAAATTTATATTTCAAAGAACTTTACAAAATGATGAATTATTTCTAATTCCTATTCAGAGATAAGGAAACTGATAAAATGAGGCATCAAGTCACTTGCCAAGGTCAGTTATAAAGTCAGCTGTAGAACTATAATGAACTCAGCACTCCCAATTCCTGTTACAGTGACCTTCAAAAGAAACATAATGTGAGTACTAGAAAAAACATTTTTGACTGATGCATGTTTCTTTCAAGGTTGAGCTTTCCGCAGGTAGTGTGAATAGAGTACCCGCAAAAGAAGGCAGCAAAAGAAAGATGATGTAAAAATGTACCGTCTCTTGATTCTAAGGGAAAATCCCATTCTACTTGAGCCATGTGCAGTTATTGATCTGGATATCTCTACTTAAATTTTCTAATGCATGTTTGTCTGCCACTGTGCCTGGATATTCTCCCCTGAAGCTTCCAGAATTCTCAAAAGAGCTCTGGAACCACAGCAACAACATATCCAAAGCACGGAGACAGACACAGAGGCTCACATTGGTTTTGACTGGTGTCTCAGCTAACTTTTCAATTAAATATTCTTTTTTAATATAAGCCAACATAGGCCTAACATAAGCTCAACATCTATACCTTTGAAAACTTCCCCCTGTAAATACCAAAACAAATGGACTGCATGGCAAAAGGGTTTTCCACAATAATCACTACCTACAAATATGCCATCTTAAACATACATGTATACATAGTCTAAAACGTGTCTGTAATACCAATCAGTATTTTATTATTTTTATATATATATAAAAATATATTATTATATATAATATATTAATATGTATATAAGTACTCAAGCCTGGCAATTTCTTCGCTGATAAAATAAGGATAAAAAGGTCCGGAAAAACTTCTGAGTGACTTGAGAAACATCTAATGAAACAGACAAGGATGTAGTTTAGAAAGTTTTAAAAAGAAAGAGAGACGGAGAGAAAGAAAGAGAGACGGAGAGAAAGAAAGAGAGACGGAGAGAAAGAAAGAGAGACGGAGAGAAAGAAAGAGAGACGGAGAGAAAGAAAGAGAGACGGAGAGAAAGAAAGAGAGAATACATGCAGACTTAGAGCAAAAAGTTTTGCCAATTGACACCACCATAAAAGATGCTTTGAACAGATTTAAGACATTAACGTTGCTTACAGCAACAATACCCAGGAATATTTGCAATACGTTTTAGAAACCATGGAGCTGAGTCCAGGATTCTTTCAAACACTTCATGTTCATGCTACTTGCAAAAAAAATCTCTATTTACAATGGCAAAATTACAAATCTACTTTACTGAACATACAAATAAACCAATTTTTTTTTTTTTTTTTAGGTGGGGCTGAACTGTTTTTGTCAATTGAAACAAGTATACTGCATTGAATCACAAAATGTGGTTCTACAATGAAAACTGGTGATAAAAACAGTACCCTTCCTTCTTCATCAGCCTTGTTTCTGTGCATCTTCACTCTCTTTTTGGATGAGGGTTTTATACGTTTGGTTTTGTTTTTACTAGTCTAGATGCACCATGACAGCTAAAACAGTACAACTGAATCTTACTCTCTTCTCTTTCCCTACTACTTACCTATATGCAGTCTGCATCACTGAAGGCCGGTAGCTCTGAAGATATTAAATATTTCTGATATAATATGACATAGAATGTATCCAGCTTTATTTTCCATACCCAAACTGTAGTTTGTACGTTCTTTGTACAGTTGCCATAGAGCATGAAACTCACCTTCTCATGTCGTGCAATTAAAAATTGCTTAATATTAAAAAGATATGTAATAATAAAAATCTTAGTCTTTCAGATATGGTTCCATGCTCAAGGCAATTTAAAGTAAAGCTTGCTAAGGGGC
This sequence comes from Apteryx mantelli, assembly GCF_036417845.1. Classification (NCBI taxonomy): domain Eukaryota; kingdom Metazoa; phylum Chordata; class Aves; order Apterygiformes; family Apterygidae; genus Apteryx; species Apteryx mantelli. The sequence continues at coordinate 22,443,791 of NC_089983.1, read as the reverse complement.
TTAATATTGTTAGGGTTTTTTTAATTGTTGCTGGTTTCTAAAGGATGTACATTGGAATTTAAATAACATTTTGCACTTACATAGCTTCTTTCACATTGGGACCTATTGAATACATTTTAAAACTGTATTATAAGATGGACATTATTAATACTGTTTTACAACTCTATCACAGAGATTAAGGCTAAAGTTATCAAAACTTGGTACCCAGTTATAAGTTCCACAACCCCATTTAGGTACTCATATTAATAAACTGACCATCATTGTGCACTGTAGCTGGTCAAAACCAAGAAGAAAAGACAGCATGTCTCCAGAAAAGAAAAGACAGTACGTCTAACACTAGGTTCCCAAGTCTCATTTTTTTGCCAAACGTCTAGGAGGAAGACTTCTGAAGGAAAGCTAATAAATTCAAGAAATCCTATAGACATTGGCTTGCTTTAACTACAAATTCACATTTCTATATCATCTACCCATCTAGGCTTTGCTTTATTGCATTGTCTATGAATAGTGGCAATACTCAGAGGAGTTTATTCAGTTCCAGCAAAAACAAAATGAAGAAATAAAAGCACCAATAGGGGACCCACTGGAATAAAAACAGTCTCAGAAGATCTCATCCTTAATCTTCTCAGATTAATGGGAGTTTTGCCATTATCTACAAAGGGTTCAGAATTTAACTTACAAATTTTAAACCGTTATCTTCATTGCTTTTGCCCTCCACAATAGAGAGGGCTGGTATAGTCATCAGTTTGCTGCAAAGTAAAATAAAATTAAGGAAAATAGGCAGAAGCATTACTTATATCAGTTCTTAATGCTGCTTAGCAAACCAGAAGATCTTTTTCCTTTCCTGCTGAATCTTGAACAGCCTATTTGAGTCTAGCCTCATTTGACTAAAGATTATTAAACCTGTAACTTGTTTTCAGTGCACTTCCACTATACATTACTGTGAACATCTGTAACTTTATTTCTTCTTTCCTTACAATTTATGCGCTAATACAAGTGCTCTACAAGGCTACAGAATTTTCTTTTGGTATATACAATTCAAACATTGCACTGTTTTGCTTTACAGTTTAAAGACTTGTGATTTCTATTTTTATTTCAGTAAACATTTTCCCAATTAAATCAAAATTCATACTGATACACTAGCAAATGCTTTGACCAAGACAGTGATGAAACAGGCTCTAAAGCATACAAAGAAGCATCTGTGTAGTGTGTAAAAAGTCAGATCAGTAGAATTCCTGTGTTGAATAACACAGGTTTGACCAACATTAGTCTTTTTCTCCTTATGACAAAATGTTAAGAGAAATGTTTACATTGTATTGATGTGGCAAAATATATGCTTTTGTAGATTCTTGCCAAGGAAATTAGAGACATTCTTTTTCTCACTGAATTTTCAGTTTTGCACAGAAAAGTAGTGGGAAGACAAGTTATAGCTGGAAGATCTGCGGAAGAAACTACAGCATGTTTTGTAGTAGGGAAGGAAATGCATTTAATGATCATTCTTCCTGTCCAGCAAGACAAAGCTTTCTATGAAACCAACACAGCAGCACTCTCGATTTGATGGAAATTTTGCCTAAAGTAGAAGAAACATGCTAAAAGAAGTGCTAAAAAGTTAATTCAGTCCTTCACTAAGAAATACACAGGCATTTCCAGCTCCCAAATCTCAGTTTCACATGACAGAAATCACAATCTACAAAACCACAATTTACAAGATCTCAAGACAAGACAGAATATTTATGCATTGCTTAGTATTGGTCTTAATTATTGAAAGAATTTGCAAGACTATAGCTTATTATACAGTTTTATAAAAATGTACTCACCACTGCCGGTGCCTCTACAGTTGCCATTATTAGAATCCATAGGGAAATCTGGCATGGATTCGCAAAATATGTAAAGAAGTGTTAGTATTTTTAATATTGGATTATTTCAATACAGCCACATTAAAATGCTTTTTCTTTCTCTAATATTTAGTATATTAAAATGTAATAACTTTATTAATAAAGAAGTTGTAATGTTCTACAGGCCAGCCTGTTCTTGTTAAAGTCGACATGAACTCTTATCTAAATTTGGAACATGGCTCACAATGTTAAATGCAAAAGCAGATTAAATGTCACATTTATACTGGTGCACAGATCAGCAGGTTTGGGAGAAGGATGGAAATTTATGGCATGAACTCAGGGCATTTAAAAACATATACATACTGTTTGCATTTAATTAGATGCTGAAGGAGAAATTACTTTTGGTTTGTTTTATTGGTTACTGAGGAAATCAAACCAACCATGATCATATCATTGAAGCAAATGCCAAAACAAATGTTTCAGAACTTCCCCTTCCCATCAGCTTAAAAAAAATACTAATTGTTTTGAAGGAGAGAAAGAAGAGAGGGGGGGAGAAAGAAGAGAGGGGGGGAGAAAGAAGAGAGGGGGGGAGAAAGAAGAGAGGGGGGGAGAAAGAAGAGAGGGGGGGAGAAAGAAGAGGGGGGGGGAGAAAGAAGAGGGGGGGGGAGAAAGAAGAGGGGGGGGGAGAAAGAAGAGGGGGGGGGAGAAAGAAGAGGGGGGGGGAGAAAGAAGAGGGGGGGGGAGAAAGAAGAGGGGGGGGGAGAAAGAAGAGGGGGGGGAGAAAGAGGGGGGGGAGAAAGAGGGGGGGGAGAAAGAGGGGGGGGAGAAAGAGGGGGGGGAGAAAGAGGGGGGGGAGAAAGAGGGGGGGGAGAAAGAGGGGGGGGAGAAAGAGGGGGGGGAGAAAGAGGGGGGGGAGAAAGAGGGGGGGGAGAAAGAGGGGGGGGAGAAAGAGGGGGGGGAGAAAGAGGGGGGGGAGAAAGAGGGGGGGGAGAAAGAGGGGGGGGAGAAAGAGGGGGGGGAGAAAGAGGGGGGGGAGAAAGAGGGGGGGGAGAAAGAGGGGGGGGAGAAAGAGGGGGGGGAGAAAGAGGGGGGGGAGAAAGAGGGGGGGGAGAAAGAGGGGGGGGAGAAAGAGGGGGGGGAGAAAGAGGGGGGGGAGAAAGAGGGGGGGGAGAAAGAGGGGGGGGAGAAAGAGGGGGGGGAGAAAGAGGGGGGGGAGAAAGAGGGGGGGGAGAAAGAGGGGGGGGAGAAAGAGGGGGGGGAGAAAGAGGGGGGGGAGAAAGAGGGGGGGGAGAAAGAGGGGGGGGAGAAAGAGGGGGGGGAGAAAGAGGGGGGGGAGAAAGAGGGGGGGGAGAAAGAGGGGGGGGAGAAAGAGGGGGGGGAGAAAGAGGGGGGGGAGAAAGAGGGGGGGGAGAAAGAGGGGGGGGAGAAAGAGGGGGGGGAGAAAGAGGGGGGGGAGAAAGAGGGGGGGGAGAAAGAGGGGGGGGAGAAAGAGGGGGGGGAGAAAGAGGGGGGGGAGAAAGAGGGGGGGGAGAAAGAGGGGGGGGAGAAAGAGGGGGGGGAGAAAGAGGGGGGGGAGAAAGAGGGGGGGGAGAAAGAGGGGGGGGAGAAAGAGGGGGGGGAGAAAGAGGGGGGGGAGAAAGAGGGGGGGGAGAAAGAGGGGGGGGAGAAAGAGGGGGGGGAGAAAGAGGGGGGGGAGAAAGAGGGGGGGGAGAAAGAGGGGGGGGAGAAAGAGGGGGGGGAGAAAGAGGGGGGGGAGAAAGAGGGGGGGGAGAAAGAGGGGGGGGAGAAAGAGGGGGGGGAGAAAGAGGGGGGGGAGAAAGAGGGGGGGGAGAAAGAGGGGGGGGGAGAGAGCGCAAGCGCGAAGGAGCGCGAAAGAGAGCGAGCGCGAAAGAGAGCGAAAGAGAGGCACTGTGCCAAACTTATAAACGTTTCTAAAGCAGTTCTTTGGAAGTGGAATGTGTCCCGTATTGGTAAAATGCATAATTTCAAATCTGTTGCTTATTAAATCACACTTCCGTTACTGAATTTATGCATATACTTAATAATGAAAATGAATATATTATTGCATATAATATTGTACAAGTAAGAAAGAATAGATGTTTAAAATACAGGAGAGACAAGTTATGGGGGAGAGGTAGCACACTTTATTAGAATGACAAATAAAACAGAACAAACAGATGAGTCTTCAAATAAAAAGCCCTTCTTCAAGTCTGTATGCCCAAAAGATTGTCCAGCTTTTTCATCTCTAGAAACTGATGTCATACAAACACCATCTTTCTTACATCCTTACATTATCATGTATACAACAACACAGCTATTAAAACATAGAACAAATTAATCCATGATTATGTAACAAAAGCTACACTCTTGCAACTAGAGCTATAAGGATCTGGTGTAATAGGCTGCTGATGATACTTGGTATAGGTGAAGGGTTTAGATATGTGGATTAAATTTTAAGGGCTGGGACCGTTATTTAATCATAGATCCTGAACTGTAAATATGCATTTAAAATACTTAACTCTTTACCAGAGATCTAATACTACATACCCGATCTTCTGATTTTGCCCATACATTAAAAAAAAAGTCTTAAAGTATTTTTATACTTCTTTTATATTTCTCATAGCATGAGACTTCCTTTACATAAATGGACATATGGCTAAATGATAGGGCAAGCATAAGTCTGAAAAAACAAAACAAAAACAAAACTTAGTTAACTAACGCAGTAATTAACTTCACAGAACACTTCAGAAACAAGATTCCTACCAATGTAATGAGCAAAGGGTACAGGAAACAACACAGAACAATTCACTAGATGCTTTATGTCCAGTATCCCGTCCCAGTAACAGTCAAAACCATCTTCCTCCAAAGAAGGTTTCAAACTACCCCAGTACCTTAGTTTATAGTATAAAAAATATTTTAATGGTGCAATTTAGTCTTCAGCCATAATGTACTTCTTTGGTAGCCATAAGGCTTCTCCATATTGCCTTGTAACAAGTCAAATTACATACACTACTTCTTATTTGTTTTACTATGATTATTCATGTGAGATATTCTTGAAAAAAAAGTTATTTGTACGGGGTAATAATTAAAGGTTGTGACTGCTACCAATGATATATGGTAATAAAAGAGATTCTTCATCAAATTTAAATGCATTTTACATTTTATCAAGTGCTTTCTTGTATTCCAGGACAGGAGGAAAGAAGTAAAATGGTTGTCTTTAAGCAAATGATAAATAAAAGGATGATTATCATATTTCTTTTCATTCTTCTCCCTTCGCAGGGAGAAGCTCTGTTGCCTTGTTATAGTATATTTAGTTGGCATTTCTCTTTAAATCTACAGCTCTTTCTGACTTGGTGACAGCATACAGCCCACTTCCTCCTATAGTTCAGTAATTCTCTGCTCTCCCCCCATGACAGAAGGAAGTACATAAAACATTCAACTCGGGCTCTCCCTCTCCTGGGGACGAGGAGCGGCCCGAGGTATTTGCCGCACTCCAGGCATTCAAGGGAGTAAGGGCACTGGCACTCTCGCAGAGAAGCTCTGCAGGTCTGCTGCCACTCTAATTCTGTTGTCTTGGGCAACTACTCAGTTTGCCTTTAAGACCAGCTCATTCTGCACATGTCCAAAACAACTTTTTCTGGTCCTTCACCTGGCCCAACAAATTACAGTTCCTGCCAAAATAGGCATGTCAGTTATGAATGAAGGGACGTTTTGTTCACACTTCTAAGTCACATTCCCTGTGCTAATAAAACTGTTAATGGGGGCTAAACCAAAAAAGGCACAGAAAGACACCCTCCCAAAACTGAAGGCTGATCCAAACATTCATGAACTTTGTGGTGCTTGTATGTCAGATCTGCATTTTGATCCAAACTGCCAACTTCTGACCATCCAGAAAAATCACCTACTGTTCTTTTTAACTTCATACTCCTACACAGGAATGTTTTTGGTAACAAAGGCAGCATTTGTTATCAAAGACAGGGATTCTAAAGGATTTCATTAATAAACAATTCTACAAGATAATAAATTTGTATATTAAGGTACAAATCCAGAATTAGAACCTACGAGTGGATCCAGTTTGATACCCCTGCTACGTCAGTGGAAAGTTCAGTTGACTCTGGAGTTTTAACTAGAGACAAATGTGATAAAGCTGGTGTATTTCTGTTACTGTGGGCCAGATCCCCAGCCCTGATTTATCAGCTTTTGTCCACCGCAATCAGCAGCACTATAATAATTTGCATCAGCTGAGGAACTATAACAGCAAAAAAAACCCAGAGGGAATTAGACTGCTTTCCACCAGACGTTCTCTTCTAGTTCCAGGCACGTGATTTTTTTTTTTTTTTTTTTAAACCAAACAACAACACACCACAACCTCAACCTCAAATTCTGCATGCACTTGCTTGCCAGTTCACTTGTCCTATCCCCAAACCAGCAGTTACGGAGATCTGATGAAACAGTTGGCTGTACTGCAAAAGAGTAATTTGGTAAGAAGTTGTGTTCAGAACAGCTATTAAAGGAATTATGTTCAGTTTTTGTGCCTAAGTTAAGGCTGTGGTGCACAATATATTGTACTCTGCAATTGTGGTCACAGTAAGGTGTTTGTCAATGAACGAAAGGGCGCTAAACAGGTACTGTTAAACCACTTAATGATTCATTTCCTTAATTTTGAGGGCTAGGCCAGGCAAGTATTGAACTGACCCTAAGTTGATGCTGCTGTTTCTCAGTGTACTTATGCATATTTAGGGATGGGCAATTACTAGAGAGAGAGGAGCATAGGCCTGTGGGACAAAGAACTGTGAGAGGATACCCGAGACCTTCATCACTGCAGAAGACAAATCGGAAAAGGCTCCTCACGTCCCTGATCCTTCCCCCACATCCAGCAATCAAGCTTACAGTGCCCAGTGTCTCCTCGCCCGCAGCCTGCCCATGCTTCTCCCCTGTCTCCGGGGCCAGGGCCGTGGCAGATTAGGGCAGGCTAAGTCTCAACCACCCTGCTCCTGCCCTGGAGTTTCCTCGTGCAATGCGCAGGATCCGCCCTCCTTGGCAGGACACTCCTGCCACTGAGCTCACATCAGCCAAGTGGCGCAAAACCCGGGGTCGGGGCTGCCCCTTCCACCAGCCCCACACACTCGGACTGGCTTAAACCAACCTTGAAGCCCCATCCACTGACCTAGCAGTTGAACACGTAGAGAGACCTCTCTCCATCAGGCTTACATGCACACTTGCTTAGACTTGCAGTTACGATGCAGACAGAAAAAAAAAAAAAAAAAAAAAAAAAAAGCTATTTTTAATAATAAACAACTGACTTCCAATTGTTCCACTTCTCTTCAGAACTGACCTCTTTGCCAAGTTCTGTCTACACAAAAGAGTATTTTGAAAGAAATATCCGTCAATGATTAGCAGGACTGTCAAGGAGAAATATTATCCAGAGCTCAAACTCTAAGGTTTCCTATTAAAATTTGATTAAGAGAAGGGAGAAAAAAATAAAGTGATTTTTCCCACAAGCAATTCTAATTAATCTTTTTCCAGTGGGAAGCTATAAAAATCACTCAGAATGAGAGCAAATAAAAGCCATTTGTATAGTAAGTTTACAAAATAACAATTGCCGGACCACAGTTTTGGATGAGAGGTTTAGGAAAAAGAAGGAATTTGGTAGAAACTTAATTCTGAGCACACATCTTATTTATGTCAGTTTAAAAAAAAGGGGGGGGGGAGAGAGAGAGAGAGAAACAGCCATGAGTAACAGGATCCTGATTGTCACTGCAATTAAAAGAATATCATCCAGCTATTATTGAAGCCATTCCAGGAACACTGCTCTAAACAACAAAACCACAGAGTGTGGTAGTTGTTTGGGTGCTTTCTTCAGATGGAGATATCTGTGACCTCTGTGGATTAAGAAACCTTTCAAAAACACATATGTTTTAGACTTTGTAATCCACTTTAGCTCTTAATACATAGAGAATCTTTGCTTATCTGACTGCAAAAAAAATGTGAATGAAAATAATATAAAAAATGATGCTAGTTAAAATTTAATATAGGTCACTGCACTGTCTTTGTATGCTAAACCATAGAGCAACTTGCAACCTGACAATACTTCCATTCTATATACACGTAGGGAAATCTGAATCTCTTATCTTTCATTTACATCAATAAGAAAACAAACATTTCTCATTGTCTGCACCAAAGCCCAACAGGTTTTGATAACATTCAGCTGCACAGAGCTCGACTCTGTGCTTAGACCATAAAAGCCATTCTAGGGAATTCAGTCTTCAAAGGCTGGCAAATTGAAGTGATACTATAACATAATCAGTGATATTACCATTAACAAGGTTTAACAAGCGTTAACATTCCTTATTTAACAACTTTTAAATTCTCTTATTTATGTTTACTCATAGTGTCTCCTTCAAAGCTTGCAGCTTGTGATTATTTGGTCTTTAACTATGAAATTAGTCCACTTGAAAGCTGTGCAAATGACTAAAACAAATCTCCGCTCTAAAATGACAACCTCAGCATACGCAGTCATGCTGAGGAAGGCATGCTTTGTGTAGTCTGAAATACTTTCCTAACACTCTTATAGAGTTTGACTACAATAAGTAGAGCCCGGCAAAGTGTGATCTCAAGTTTGGAAACAACTATTTTGGAAATTAAGTTATTATCATATGAAAAATGAGCATGAGAAATGATTCTTTCACTTTTGTTTTAAGCATACAATGCCTAATTCACATAGTGGATTACTATGATTTCATCTAGGCAGACATGATTAAACTACATTTAAGATGCTCAAAATATGTCTCCCTCAATTAAATAACATTTAATTTTCTTTAATGTTTAAGATGTTTAATGTTTAATTTTTTTTAAAGATTTTGAATTCTGAACAGTTGTCTTAAAATAATCTCCCCAAATGGTTCTAACACAGATTTTATGTGGTTGGTATCTTGCTATGATGTTTCCTTTTCTCCAGCCCCTCATCAAAAGCCCTACACACCTTCAAGCCATTTTTATATCTGCTTATAATACAGTCTGTCCCTGTTCCAGGACAAGTGGATAAAGAATGCACAATGATCAGCGGCTAGTTTGGGGTAGTGGAAAGGCCCAGCTTTTCTAATATGGAAATTCACAAACGTTTAAACTGCTCCAGAATCCTCTCGAGACAGGAGTTAGAGGATTTGTATTATGAGACTGTAAGCTGTGAACTCCAGAAATATGGAACCAGATAACTGGATGGATCTGGCTTCCCCATGGAAGATGCAAGTTAAATCACAAATTAAGTACTGCTTCTTATAAGTAATGAGACATTTAACAAGATCAAATATAGTGAGATATGACTGAGATATTTTTCAAAATTCTATAAGGGAAACATGAAGGTCTGCAAAGTTATCCCTACAATAAACAACAAGATATGGCGTTTTTCTAATTTTAAAGTATGTCCCACTCAAACATAACTTCAATATTTGCAAAGTGAGAAATATAGCTCACAGAACTGTCCTCAAATACACTTGCTATCCATTATATTGCTCTCATTTTATTATTTCCCTCTTCAAAACAGAAATAAACTTGTAACTTGATTATAAACAGCGTGATAGACAGTAGCAGACCAGCACACATGCTTAAGGGCTTTTCTGAATCAGCATCTGCATGCCAGCAATGAATGTGGTCATTTATTATGTGTAAAATTAAAGACAGGCTCTTAGATTCCAAGAGCTGACAGGCTGGGTCATGCAGTGGTGAGCAGGACTTGGCCTTTGCTTGCTTCTGTACACGCTTCTTGCTACTTCACAAAATAAGGAAGATTTGACAGGAATGAAGAAAACAGATCACCTGATAAACTTGAGGAAGAGTCAGCTTGTGCACCCAGCACGCAGACACCGAAATATATGGAGCAAGGGACATGCTGAACAATATACATAGCAACACTACTTACATACAACTATTCAGCATATATCATACAACAACAGCATATATCAACGTCTGCGAGTGGAATCACTTTCATCCACGAAAAACATAGGATAGAGGCATAAGATAAAAAGCCTGGGATAGAGCTGACCTTAGCACACACTGGTCTTGCAACTGGGAGGTTGACACACTGTCAAGAGGGTTTTTTTATTCTCCCTCCTGGACTGTGATTTGTGGGATCCTCCAAACAAACCAAAATATTCAGTGTCATACTAGCCTCCAAAACATCTGCATAGTGCCTTTTAAACACAGGCCTGGAGATTCCCTCTGTTATGGAAGTATAAAGGAATCCAGGTGTTTTCAACAGGTGATGAAAACTGGACTTCACCAAACTCACTGACAGATATGAAGTATCTGTAATATACAGCACATAATAAGTATTATTTATATATTATTGTGTTGTTATATATTATACAAATATAATATACATAAAGTAACAAGAAAGGTGTGTTTCTCACAGGATAAATGTTTGAAGGTGGTCCCTAAAACCTGAATGACCTTGGCCATCCAAAATCAGCAGCAGAGTATAACAGTCCATGTGGAGTTTTGGGGGACAGCACAAGCCAAGAGGGTCCTCTGCCTTCTCTTAATTCTAGTTGCATAGGTTTTCTCTAACTGAATCCTAAACAAGGCACTGGTAGTATTCTTACCAGCCTTCTCCATCACGGACATATTAGTGGCTAATTCATCCCTTTAATGTGTAGGCAGCCCTGAAGAAACATTAGGAGAAAGACACAAATATCTCCCTCATTCTTGCAAAGAGGAAGTCTCCTCAAATCCTAGGCTGCCTATGAAAAAAGAAGTTGTTTAAACCTCATGGAGGTTTAAAACATAACCTGTGTATCAATAACTGCGAGTGAACTTTTTACTGGGATCTGCAACAGATTTTACCAACCACAGCTTCTCCACATTTTATAACAACCACAGTATCGTACGCATGGGGTGTACAACTGATATGAGTGAAATTCTTCACCATTTACTGTAACATCAACTAAAGAAAAAAAGTCAAGTGGATTCCAAATGAACTTCAACTTGGCATTGTCAAAATGACCATTAAAGTAAAGACCAATTACTTTCATGGTGACAGAGATCAGACATAATGAGAGAAACGGGTTTGTAGGACCTGATAAGGCAGAACTTCCAGGAATCTCATATTGTGAAGCAACAATCAACAGTTTGCACACCCATGTATTCAGTCTCTGATCAGGCACCCAGATGAGAAAGGCCGGCAGTATAGCTGGTTCTGGCACAAATCAGAGCTTGTCAGAGCACCCAAAAGGGATTTTTTGCTAGGTTCTATACAGATTCTTCCTGGCTGCAGGAGAGCCAGATGACAACTGAACTGGCATGACATTAAACCGTCAAAAACGTTTCAATGCATTGAACCAGCAGAAAAACCTGCCACACCACAAGCACTTTGTGTCCTGTGGCCATCTTTCCCATGATAGCTGGAATTCTCTGACTCTCAGACTGTATCCGACCCTTACGAACTGCCACTGCCAATGCCTCTTACAAGCAACTCACACCACAGAAGACGGCCTTCCTCCATGTGCACCGCGTGTCAGAACAGCCCTTTCACACAGCTGAATCACAGGTTCATAAGAGACATATGGCGGAACATTAGGAAAAGAAATGGAAATCAGGCCTTCTGAACTGTCCCTACTCAATGGCAAACATCTGAGCATGTTATCTTTTAGGCTGCCACCTTACACAAGTGATTAAAAAAATACATTAATCCTCCTCAGTTAATAATGCAGAGACCTTGAGAGGAAAGAATACAGTAGAATCCTGTCACTCTGCAGGCAGCAAATCCTTTTTTTTTTTTTTTTTGAAAATGAAAAATGAAGATTTCATTTCTGAATAATAATAATAATAACAATAATAATAATAAAACTCTTCCGCAACAAAAGCCACTGAAAAATGAATTTGTGTGTGTCTGTTCTACTAAAAGTAGTTTACAAACAGCATGAGGTTCAGGAGCGCTCTGGAGGAAAAATAAGAGTATTGTATACTAACCGTGGAGCAGTTTGTTATTTTCATCTTCTACTTGGCTGCAATCCTTTATTTGGAGAATTGGGAAATGTTCACCTTACCTCTTCCTAGAACAGGAATACTTCATTCCGCTTTCTAAAGGAGCATTTTTATTCCCTCAAGAAGGATTCTTTCAGTCTAGTGAATAATACATTGGTTCAAAATTTTAAACCCAGAAATGAGAATGTCATCAGGTTCTCATTCGCTGAAAGAAAGTTTTCATGGATTCTGGACTGGAATCATTCAAAGAGGTTATTGTACTACTGTGGTCCTCAGAAATAGGTAACTCTGGGGCAATTTTAGCAAAACTTCCTCCCTTCAGATTTGAATGTGATTGCTTTCGAACTGCTGTAGACTTGCCAAGCCTCACTCAGTTTGGATCCATTTTAAGGCAGTTGTGAAAGCATCTCAATGCTGTTGAGAAATGAGTTTGGTGTTCAAAACCGCACTCCCCAAAACCATCCCAACAGGTCTGCAGCCCTCAAAAAACAAGAAGAGATGCAGAGACAAAAATAGGTAGTCAAGTTTATAGGCTACGTACCATTAGAGAAGTTAAAAGAAGGAAGGGAAGGCTAGAGAGGAACAACTGGAAGGGTCAGAGAGAACTTTAATAACAACTTGAGATATCACGGTATGATTACTGAGTGTTATACAAATCTTGAAGAGTTAGAAAGGATAATTTGATGGAACCAGAGAAGGAATGGAGTTAGTCTAGCCTACAAATAAACGGGGAGGAGTAAACAGAGAAGCTTATCTGGGGAAGGCTGAATGGGGAGAGCACAGTCAGGAAACTAAAGCATGAGATCTTATTAGGAGAAGAAAACAGGAATTACAGTATTCGACATTACTAGTAATGGGATAAAAACACAGTCAAACACCAAAGTGCTGATCACAGCACGTCAGAAGAAAAAAAACTTTCATTCAAAGGACACTGGTGATGGAGAGGGAAGGATGAGGGAGAGATGGAATAGATTACACCCAGCAAACTGCCGCAGCCTGGCGCTGTGGGCTGTGCAGCAGAGGAGTGGGCTGCAGCAGCAGGAGTTACTAACAAAGAGCGCGAGGAAGCCCGAAGGGTGCACAGGTGCATTCCTGCCTTATCCCGTAACTTCCTGTTAACTGCTTTCTGGCCAAAGCTTGCTTTTCTGCTGCTTTGACACAGAGGTCACACAAACTCACCACCACTGTGACTTACAGCATGTTCTTTGCAACCTGGTTACATCATTGGTAAATGTTTTTCCCAAATGAGACAGGTCATTTTGTAAAGGTCAAAGCTCAGCCATGATAACTACCAGTGCCTACTTTAATTTCCTATTCAATAGCTACTACACTTAAATACATCTGTGGTGCTCGTCTTACTATGTTGCAGTTGTGCAGTGCTAGCTGTTCCACCCCAAAGGGAGCTGCTATCTGCTACAAGCAGAATCGCACCCTTGGCAGAGCAGAAAACCTCAGCAATAGCAGTTTTGCAGTGTCCTGGTGACACAAAACAGTTGGAAGCCTTCACCCAGCCACATGGAGATTTTCCTACTGCCCAGGTAACCCTTAGACAGCAGCACGGTAACGTACCTAAAAATCAGTTGCCAGCAATCTTGTGGTATCTAACACAGTAAGCATAGCCAATGAAACAGGATGCAGCTGGAAAGCTGCTGGGCTCCGTGGGCTTGAGAGGCCCCTTGGAGGCCATCGTGTTGGGACATGGGTTAGAGCAGATGAAGCTGCCTTAACACTGGAACCAGCCTTCAGCTCCCCCCAGGACTCCAGCAATGAGAGGTACTAAAAATGCACCTTTGTTGCCCTCCTCCTGACCATACCGGGGTACCCAGTGCAGGACCTGTGCGGTAACGGTGCATTAAATGCAAGCATGTGGTCATGAGTCTGTTCTCTCCCCCTCAGCCGCCCCGCACGGGTTGTGTGACTTGCCTGTGCTGCCACTGGCACGGGCCTGCTGGGGGATGGCTGCGCCCCGACTCGGGTCCCACCATGTAGGGCCAGGCGAGGGGCGCCCCGCAGCCACCCCTCGCCAGTGCCCCAAAAACCCCATGGGGCACAGTAGCAACTGGTCCTGCTGGTGAGTGGCGGCCACCCTGGAGGGAGCGGATGGCTGAAGGAGGGCTAAAGCCAGGCGCTCGGCAGATCAGCTGGCGGCAGGGACAACAACGACGAGCATTTCCCACAAGCATGCCTCCTAACAGCAACTGCGGCTGACAAAATACTAAAACGGGGTATAAAAAGTTTCCTGCGTACGTGAAAGCTGCCAAAAGCAAAGTTTTAAACCTTACCACACTCTGCCAGAGAGCTGTCATTTGCCAGGTATTTGCCTCCTGGAAGGAGGCAAAACTTTTCCATAACTGATGTTGCGGATAAAGACGGAGAAAAGAGGTAAAAAAGCACAAGGGGTGGCGGGGGGGGGGGGCTTCCCATAAAGGTCTCGGGGAAGGTGGGGGCACCGTTTCCCAACACCATCTGCTCGGGGCGCGGCGAGTGCGCGGGCAGAGGCGCAACCTGCCCGCGGCGGGGGGGCGCCATTGTCCCCGCGGCTCCGCGCCCGCGGTGCGGCGCGGCACTCACCGGCTCCCTCGGCGGTGACGATGGCCTCGGGGGAGATGCAGACGCCGCGGTCGTAGAGCGGCAGCTCGTCGCAGGCCAGGCTCTCGGGCCAGGCGTGGCGGTAGCGGACCAGGACGGGCTCGCAGCCGGCGCGGGCGCGCTCGCACACCGACTTGCAGGGCTTGATGGGCTCGTGCTGGAAGTCGATGGTGCAGATGGGCGCGTACATGGCGCAGAGGAAGAAGAGCAGGTCGGGGCTGCAGTTGGTGCCCAGCAGCCCCTCGAACTGCTCGATGGCCAGGATGGCGTTGGCCTGCGTGCTGTGGTGCAGGTGGTTGGGCATCTTGGTCATGTTCCAGGGCAGCGGCTTGCAGAGGGGGATCCGCACCGGCTCGCAGGCCGCAGCCCGCGCCCGCGGCGCCCCACGCAGCAGCACCGCGGCCAGGGCGAGCAGCGGCAGCCCCCGCCACATGGCGGCGCCGCCCCGCGGGGGCCGCCTGCGAGCGCCGGGGGCTCGGCGCGGCGGGGACGGGCGGGCGGGAGCGGAGCTGGCGCGGGGCGCTAGGCCGGCATGGAGGGGCAGCGGCAGCGGCTCTGCGAGGGGCTGCGCCCGCGGCCCGGCGCCGTCTCGCTCTGCGCCCGGCCGGCGCGGGCGGCCCCTCCCCCGCGGCCCGGCCCGGCCCGGCCCGCGCGGGGCGGTGCAGAGCGGGGCGGCGCCGGGACCGTTGGGCGGGGCAGGGCGGGGCCGGGGCCGCTGGGCGGGGCCTCTGGGCGGGGCCGGGGCCGTTGGGCGGGGCAGAGCCGTGGCCGTTGGGCGGGTCCTGCCGCGTGTGGGCGCGGTGAGGTGCGGAGCGGGGCAGAGCTGTTTCTCGGTGCCCTGGAGACTAAACTGGCGACAAGCGGAGCAGCAAGACCCGGCACGAGACGGGAGACCCGTCTCGTCCCGTCTCGTCCCCGCCGCCGAAACGCGCTTTGTTTCGCCGCGGCGGCGGGGCTGCGCGGTCACGTCGTGGTAACGCGGTGCCGCTGAGGTAGCTCCTGGGTCGGAAGCGCGTTTTTCGCCACCAGCTTGTTTTAGAACAAAGAACTGCAGCCAGCGCTTAAATGATCGAGCCGTACAGAGAGCCGGCATTTTTGTGTGGTGGTTCAGTGTCATTCGGACGATTTAAATGAAACAAGAGTAAGCACTAACATCTCAATTATGCCAGAAAAAAAAATGCTATTTAGTGTTTAAAAAACGTTCCATCCTTCCTAAAAGGTGAACTTCGAACAGAAACAGCAGATAAAAATACTGATTTATGGAGATAAATGCATCGCTTTCTACCTTAGTCCCTGAGAAATATTCATGTATGATATGAGAAATACCTGTTTTTATGTTTGCTGCTGTACATGGTGTTATAGACTGAGATGCAAATGTATTTCTCATAAGTATTGTAATACATGTTGGACAGTTAGTTGCAATTTGGTTAGAGAGTGTATGTTAAAAATCACCTTGACATCTTGGATGAGTGATCATTTTTAAAGGAGAATCAATAATGAGGGACTTAAAAAAAAAAAAAAGCCAAATTAACATCAAGCAAACTCAACTGGACTGCTGCTCTTTAAGATTATAATTCTTTAAGATTAAAAAAAAATCCATATATTGACGTGTAAATAGCACATAGAGCAGTGACATGACAAGGGGTATTCCAGCTGATCTGGGGAAAGAAAACAGCCCTGATATAAAGGCTTTTTTCATACTGACTTGAATTAATAGTTAGTAACCGAATAAATTTTTCCTAGCTATGGAGGTAACAAGCAACTGCTTGATCATGGCTTTGTTTTAGTTTTATTGTGGTATTACTGTGTTTATTATTTCAGTTTCTGCCATCAAATCAAACATGTATCATAAGCCAGTACATGGAAACTGGAACAAAAATTTGAATAGGTTATGAAAGCAAGCATGTTTACAGACTTTGAAATTCAGGATCCTAATGCCTGAAAGACTTTTTTACATTTTTAACTTGATTATTGCAGATGAAGTCTTGATCCCTTTAACTCAGTTGCAAAACTCCCATTGGTTCAAGTTAAGACACGTCAACCGTACAGTGACTACTAATAAATCCAATAGGAGCTGAGATGTACTGGGCACATTTCAGTGTATGCCTGAGCAATGAGGCTCAGCAATGAAGTTTATTAGCAATTGGTAATTGTCACAGTGACTGATTTTTCTGTTCATCTGGACCTAAACTTTTATAGGATCAATAGTGGAAGCAATTCTGTGTGAGTTGTTAACATCTCTGTGACTTGGACTTTCTGAAGATGCTCAGCGAATGTTAAAACAACAAAAATTGTGCTATGGATACCATGCAACAGCAAATGCTTGAGTTACTGTACAAAAAAATCATGAAGTTATGAAGTTACCTAACTTGGTTACTTACTTATAACTTGTGGAGTTACAAAAACCCAGTTTTCACTAACACCAATACACCACTCTTATTAATTTAAAATGGGGAAAAATCTGGTTCTACTAAATTCATTACAATTTGAAGTAACTATTTATGAGTATTCAGCCTTTCATTTCCCCCCCCTCAGCAGACAGGTGCTAACTGGAAGGGAAGAATTGTTCTCAGCACTTCCAGAACTAGCTTTCAACCTCACAAACTTGTAGAAATATGTGGAAAAGGGTGCACGTGAGTAGTCTCAGTTGCCTTCAGTCAGGCTGCTCACATCACTTTGTGTGCATAAATGCTTGCAAAATAAGTACAAGGATAAGCAAATGAAACTCATTCATTTACAGAGTGGATTAAAAAGAGATCTCTCTTGACTCTCCCTCTCAGCTCTTCAAATTTAGTTGTAGCAAAGTCTGAGGCTTGAATTTCCTCTTGTAATGTAAAATATGTTTTAAAAAGTATGCAGTTTAATCGAAAAACTTACCCACCTGGTTGAGAACTGGAATATGCTGCCTTTCTCTAGTGGACTTTGACTGACAGTGATGATTGTTTTGGGAGTGGCGCATCCTGGGATATTAGAGGAGAGCAAGATCAAGAGCAGAGTGATGTAAAGGAACCAGAACCATTTAAAAATGTGTTATAATCCACTGTTTGCTGAATGACCTCTAGTACATATTTGTATCCTCCAGCATGAAATTTGCTAATCTCTGTATTTTATCTTTCTATATCTTTCTGATCTCTGGGAATAATTTTTCAGGTCACCTCCAGTCTATTTTAGAATGGTTAGTTACATAGAACAACTTTAAAACGTTTCCTATGCTTTGCAAGAAAAGTACGTACACTTTTTTTTTCCAAAGAGGAATTTAATAGCATACTTTAAGAAACTTTTATTTTAGAAGACAAAACATGGAAATTTCAGTAATATTATTACTATTGATTATTTGTGTTCAAAAAGTATCTTAAAACTGAAAATAGGTTCCCCGTTGTGTTAGGGATAGTTGTGACCTCAAAGGTCTAGTCTAGACAAAGGGTGGGACAGAGGAAATAATGGCATCCTCACCTGTACCTGCAGAGACTGATACATGCAAAACAACTCAGGACCCATAACTGAGTGTCAATATTCCAGATAAATCACTCCCTGATATATTGTCCTCTTTTAAAAATTGGCTAAAAAATTTTCCAGTAAGAGCTGACTGGTGTTGAGCACTTTGCAAGCTTTGACCTTCTCTAAGTGGGAGTAGAGATTTTTTTTCTTTCTTTTTTTTAACACATCTGACCTCAATCTAAGCTCATCTAAACTGGATTAGGAAATCTGCTGTGAACTCAGAAATCAAACTTGAATTTCCTTTTGTCTTAGTCTGGTATCTCAATCAGCCTGTTCCTTCGTTAGTTATACTGCAGAGCTGAACCCTTATAAACACACAGTCGCACTCACTGTTATTTTAGAGCCTCATTCAGACTCAGTGAAACAGCTCCGTTGGCTTGAGGAGTAATGACTTTCCCTTTGTATCCCTGCAGGGTCAAATTCTTCTCTTGAATACTCAGACCCAGCTTTTTCTGACTCCAAATAGATTTTCCTTTTTCATTCAAACACATTTTACATCCCCCACAACATTTTGACTGTTTTGCTCCTGTAAGTTACAGTTTATGGGCAGATAATTTCTGGTAGGTAGGTAGGTCTGCCTAGGGCATATCTGTGTTGAATAGTTCCATATGTGCTACAAGTCTATCAATTAAACATAGACTTTTTTTTTTCCACATCTAGATTTACATGAGATGACTTGCACTTTTTTTTTCAAGCACAAACAATACTGCACTTGCTTTCTCAGTACAGCAAATGGTGACATCCACATAACCTCAAAAGTAGTAAATTATGTTCCCATGCGATCTGTTTTTAAATCTTGCAACTTCTACATGAACATGCTTGCTATTCATTTAGTTTGCAGGGGGTTGCCTCCCCTGTCCCGCTCGCAGCCCCCAGTGCTGTTTCGGGGGGAGCCCTGCGCTGTGAGCAGCACTCAGCGCTGACAGGCAGCGCTGGCATTGGCGCTCCAGCTCCCTCCCAGCAGGAATGGTCCCTCACAGGCTCTGGCGAGGCTGCTGAGCAACAGGGCTGTCAGCATTAACAGCCTGTCAGTATTTCCATTATAAATCAGGTTATATTTGGTTGTAAAAATTCACCTCAGGCTGAAACTTGGCAAACATAGTCTGGTCACTGACCTGAAACACATTCTCATTTTTACAGATTATCTATACCCAAACATCTGTTGATTTTTTTTCTTTTTTTTTTTTTAACCGAAGCAACAGCTCCATTTGCATATATTCAGTCTTGCCAGCTTTTTAAAAACATATGGTAAAGATATGGTAAGAGGCTGGTAAAGGAAAAGAAGAGACAAGAGGAGGGACTGGTTTCATGCTATAGAAGTCATGGTTGCAGTGGTTTGTCCTGCACATGGAAAGATTACCCAGAGGAAAAAAAATGACTTGAGGAAAAAGGTCAAGTAAGAATCTACTTTCTGTCTTCACAGGCAGTTGCTGCAAAAGATAGAAACTGTGAATTGAGATGAAAGTATGTGTATGTTTGTAAAATGAATAAGGTAGAGTTCGTCTGTTAACTGAGCAAAACAGTTGCCGGGGCTGTTATATTTAGTACTCATCATCAGCAGATCTCAAAATACTCTATAAGAGATCAAAAACACCATTCCCATTTTGCACAGGGAGAACTGCGATGAGAGAAGTGAAGTGGCTGGCTCATCATTGCCTGGGATGCCTGTGCTTCAACTGCTCAGCCTTGAGGTGTATATTTTCCAAATGATTACACAAATGATACATGCTCTTAGCATATGTTTTTAGCCAAAGTTCATGCACACAAAAAGGTTAGGCAGGGAAATAGCTTTTATTTTGCGTGCCACTACACCACTGTTGGGAATTTCACCTCCTCCTCTCCTGAAACATTCTTAAGATTTAGGAATAAAAAATTCTTTCTACAACTTGTATGTACAACATTAAACCTTTGGCACTGATGGGGACAATATTTGGATTCCTAATCTTGTATAATGGAGATCCATCTCAAAAGGAGGTTAGTCAAATTAACAGGGGCGACATTATTTAGCACTATATCAGCTTGGTATTGTCTATGACTAGCACAGATTTCTTTATAAAGCATGTTCAGTTGGCATTCTGTAATAAGCCCTAGCTGCCTATGAGTTTTGTGGTAGGATTTAAGGGGTTGATACATACCTATAAATTTAAAGAATAATAATACAGCACATGGTATCACATGAAGTCATTTCCTAGAATATACAAGCCCTTACTGGGTCTGAGGCCTAAGAAGAGGATTTGCCCTCAAAGTGGTTCGTATGAAAATTGAAGAGAAGTTTTATTATTGTTATTACATTCTGTAAGAATCTCTGTAATCCACAATAGTGCAAAATATATCTTGTGGGGCAAACTGCCCTCAGTTACTCTTGTGTAACACCATAAAAATCAGTGGAATTGCCGTGACATGAGGATGGAATTCAGCTGGAGGTGGTTTGATAACACGCACAGCTGTGCAGATGGCTGCGTAACTTTATTTGGGCATGTAAATGTAACAGCGCTCCCAGAGTTGATGAGCACATGAAAAGGGGTTGGTGTCTTTGTTCTTCCTGTACCCTTCCCCAAATGGAAGCTTGAGCAAAGAGCTGTTTCTAGACAGCTGGAATCAATTTATTCCTTTGTTGTTTTTTTTTTCCCCTTTAATAGTGTCTATTTTTTCCTCCTCTGCCTGTTTTTCTCTTGTAGGAGTCAGAGAAAGAGCAACTGGCTTAAGAAGCGAGAGGTAATTTTTTGAGAAGCTGTGGTGTCCAGCTTAGTTGTTAGAATTATACATTAGCAAAACTTGCTAATGGTTTAAAATATATATTTATATATTTTAAGTTTAAGCAGTAAGAAATATATTACTGAATACAGCATATGATTAGAAATACTACATTATTAAAAGTGAAATTCAAAGCATTCTGTACAATAGCCCCATATATGTCCTGGCAACTTACTGCTATGATGTAGGAGTTGTTTATAGGCTACAAGAAGTAAAGGAGCCCACTTCAAATCATGTAGCACCTAATCTTGCTTGGGGCAGAGTTCAACAGACCAATGAATCTCTACTTACATTTTTTAAAAGGAATGATATTAAGTAGACAATACGCATGCATTTAACTCCATAGTCTATCATGACCTGCTGAGAAGTGAGTATGAATCTAAAACTAAGAAGGAAGAGGGTGAAACTCAGAACAGGAAAATTAGAGAGATTAGAAAAAATGCAGAACAGCTGTGTTGTTTCTTCTGGTAATTACCCCAGATGAAGGCCCTTGTTGCATGGTACATTTATATTTTGGACACTATAAAAACTATTGTTACTGTATAGAATAGCTTGTATTAGGCTGTAAGTGCTAGATGCTTTTCCTTTAGGTTTCATCTTCTGCCAGACCCTCCAAACTGGCAACTTGTGATAGTGTTTAGAGAACATGCAAGACTTTTTTTCATAGGCTTGGTAGACTGCTGATCTTGTTACTGGTTCAGTAAAAAGATCAACAAGAGCTTGGGCAATGGGCTAATATTTATAAACCATTAGATGTTTTCTGGTATACTCCCACCCATTCTAACTAAAAGAAGTGCAAGCACGGCAATGTTCATAGCAGTTCAGACTGTTCCTAAGAAGAAAACTAACCAAGAAAAAAATACGTATTCAGAAGAGGTTTTCACTTTCCTGAGCCTTTTTATAGTGATCTGGGTATTGCTTACAATTTAATTTACTTATATATACCCCCCCCAAAAACCTAAAGTACGTCTTACATAGCTGTTACTAAAACCATAAAATCATTGACTTACAGAGTCATAAAAAAGGGATTTATTGTACTTTTCCTGTTCCAGCCGGGGTCTTATTACAGCTCCCTCAGGTAGACAAAACACAGGGGACTGTTAACTTATTTTCATAATATTTCAGGCTTCTACATAGATGACTTAGAAGTAGAAAGGAAGAAGAAAAGGTTCTTTTAATGCAGTTTCTTTCAGACTGGTAATTTTTCATGCTGTTTTTATTAGACAGCTCATTATCAACTATCCTGTGCCCTCAGGGTCTGTATGCATCTTAGGATCAAACTTTTCATGTTGATATTTGCTCACATTACCTTTCTTCTTGGAATGTCAGCAAAAAAACTTTTTTCCTAGTACTTTACATCCTATGTTACTGGTAAAGTTAATAGTATGGGTAGGAAAATGTGCCACTTTATCTTTAAATGCTAAGGACCATAACTGACATGCATTTCAACGACATGATGATGCCAATAGCAATTCTGTTCAACACTGCCTATTGTAGGCATTTGGTCTACAGACATACACATATATACATACCTCAGAACTTGCATTTTGCAGGGTGAATTTGTTGGCTGCTTGGAACTTTCCCAGACTGCGAGGCCACATAAGGGCTTACAGCATCCTGATAGTCAGGTTTTCTACCTGGAATGCTTATTTTCCATCTGGATATTGGAATGTGTATTAGTTTTCCTGCTTAAATCCATGGCCAGATTTATTGCAAGGAGTATATGCTTTTCAAAGCATTCAGTCACGATGAAGAGACTCACAGCAGAAGACAAAAAGCTGAACCTCATGAAACATCTTTGTCATCCTCCTTTGACAATCATCCCATCTCATCTTAAATGCAATAGTCTTTCAGTGGATAGCTTCCAGCAGAGAAAGAAATGCTGCAGTTTATAGTTTAGCTGGAGTAATTACATCCACAACTTTCCTCATGCCCAGGCTTAACACGTGTTAAGTCCACATTTGAATATTGAGGGACTTCCATCTTTTCACTTGGGAGAACATGTCATAAATTCAAAGGCAATAAATGCTTTCCATTGATAATCTATAATTACTCAGATCTGTGACTATGACATAGAATTCAAAATTTATCCGTGAGCTTTTTATGGTTCTAAATCTTTAAAAATAAAATAATCTAATTGCTATTACTACTTGTATTTCAAACTGAAATATCTCCATTTTAAGTTCATGCCGCTATTTCTCATCAGGTCTGTGTTAATTTGGCAATTCTTCAGTGCAAAGATGAAGAATGACCATCCATACTCACTCACTGTATTTATCAAAATGTAATTAGTGTCCTGAACATGATTCTTACTCTGACAGCTGTGAATGATTTGCATACACCCTGAGGGCTCTGCTGGAATGTGATTCATGTTTACAGCTGAAACGCTCTAGCTCCTGCTTCCCTCCTGGAAGAGAAACTCAGGATTTTCCCTCCGCAGGGAAAGGAAGTGCTGCCTGCTGCCATACAGGGCTGGAGGGGCCTGAGCACTGCAAAGGGCAGAGGCTGCTGTGGGCGCCCTGCCCTCGCTTGCAGCCCCACGGCCCTAGCTGCCCCCGCAGCCTTTCCTGGTGCCGCCAGGGCAATGTTTGCCCCTTGTTGCTCCCATTCCCAGGTTGTCATTCTCATGGCCCCATGCCTGCAAAGCCTGGCACTGCTGGGGTGGTAGTTTCCCAAGAAAAGCGATTGCTGTCAGCATGGGAATCGTCTATTCTTCCCCCACCCCATTTCCATCCTCTGGTTGTAGCTTATGTTGGGGGACCCAGTAACATGCATGCACTGGGCTTAGCAACCGACCAGTGTGCAGCACCAGCCCCTGAGCAAAGTGTGCGCCTGTCAGTGCCGACAGCGTCACGAACCGGAACAAACAATAGGGAGTTTGAGCAGGTCTTGCCGAAAGCTATATAGCTTCTAAGGAAAACTCATGGCGGGGTGGACTGCAGAGTACGCCCAGGGAGGATGCTCGTCTGCTTCTCTTCCCAGCTGGCTCCTGGGGAGAATTTACCATTTCCGCTCTCTCCCCTACTTTAATTTCCCCCCTGAAGTAATTTTCATCAGTAGAGTGGCATTAACATCATCACTAGTATGCCATCAGTTATGAACCCTGATAATAAATCTTCATGCAAGTGAACCCGTTTCAGCTTCCTTTACACTACCCCCCAGTCAGCACCATGGTATGAAACAAGTTTTAACTGTGTTGTCATCAGTGTAATTAAGAATAAAAAGAAAAAATCTGCTTTCATGCCATGATAAGAAGTCCAGGCTGATTAGAAGCCAGTCACTAGATCTGCAGCAATTCAAAAGGGTCAGATGGAAGAGAGATGACACTTCAGGGAACTGAAATATAATCCCGTTTCTTAGTACTCAGTGTTTATTGTTGTGGCCCATCCATGATTACTGAGAAAGTGCTTCCTCAGGACAAAATCTAGTTGGCTGGGAGTTCACAAGTAAACCTACAGGCATTGGAGATGAGCTCTGGATGGCACAAGAAAAGCTATGATTATCGCCTTTTCTTACTGTTCAGGTTTAAAGCTTGTAGAGACTTGCGCACTTGCATGACCTTAAGGGCATCTGCTCTGCGAAATGAAGAGCCTGTCTGCTACAGACTGAGGTGCTGAGTACAAATTATTATACTCTGTTCAGAAATTGTAGTTTCAGATATTCTGATCAGCTCAGAAGAAGGCCTTGTCAGCTTCCATGTTTAAATGTGGCTAGACATGACAGAGGACTTTAGGTCCTTGCTTTTCTTGGCACTACATAGCATTATATCAGACTTTTTGTCAGGGCTCCAAATGCTATACTCATCACTCAGCTTTCCCAAAAGTATTTCTGAAAAGCTTTCCCAAGGTAGCAACATTCAGGGAAATAACTCTCTGCACTTGCTTACCCTCACAGATCCTACCTCAAGGACTGTTAATAAGCTTACATCTTTTGTTCTATCCCTTCAAAAATGCACATTTAATTTTAGAAAAGGTATGAGTCATCCATTTCAGTGACTGGATTAGGAAAAAGATATATTGTTAATATGATAGTTACTGCAATACATCCAAGAGTAGATAGGAAAATCTTTAGCTCCAGTGTGGCCAACTGGCCCATGTAAATATTAACTGCTAGATTCACCTGGACTATGTAATACACAAGGTAATTACAACTTGTCAGTCAAACTGTTGAAAGTCAGAGAGTGCCAGAATTAAGCTTTTCATCTTCCTTCCACATATTTATTCTTATCAAATTTCTGACTGAATATCTTTTCTCGTACAGGACCCTTTATCATCCAGCAAGCAAAACTGATGATCTTCAGCATATACTGGCTAGCACACACAATCAAGGAGGCTGTTACAAATCTTGTAACAACCTTTCCCCATCTGCAAAAACTAACATTTTAAACAGTATATTGACTCAGAGCAGACAAGTTTTATCTTGATACAGCAATCATTTTTTCTTCACATTTTCTTACTCTTACCTTAACATGCAGGTATACATTTTTTTCTTTTAAAATTTGTTTTTAATTACTGCTCAAGCATTTATTAACATAAGATAGCCTCCATAATAGTATTATATACAGATGTTCAGTTTAAATACACATTTTGTTCATCATTCTAGTGCAAATTGCTATATGCTATTATAATGAACACGATAACGAACAGTTAACCTGGGCTCATGAGAGTTTACTATAGCAAGATTAGAACATTTATAAAAATATATCTTTCCCTCCCACTGTGGGTCATTCTAGAGACACAACAGAATCCACTTAACCCTCTCTGAGCTATAATGACCTCCAGATGGAGCATTTAAGGCAAAAACTGCAAAGCCGTATAATACCATATACATTATGCTGCCTTTCCATTCTGGCCTCTGTAGAAATAATTTCATATTCCTAAGCTTAAATGCCGTAACCACTCAGAATTTAATTTTGTTAAACTATAAATTTACTATTTAAGATTTATAGCCTTCCAGTTGCAGTGCCAAAGTCTGCCTTTGCTTCTGCTTGTACAGATTTATTAGCAGTACACAGCAGTATTAAGTACCAAAATCACACCCATGCCTAAAAATAAGACGTGCAAAAATGGTTGAGTTTTACAGTAATAGCCTAATGTTGCCAGGTGCTGAAACTCAGACTTAACCACTGACTTTTATAGGAGCTGACTATGTTCGGCATCTGATAGGATCAAGTATTATGAATAAGTAGAAGCCAAAATAGCTCATGTATACTTTGCTGATATTTTTGGCAGTTACTGCTGGGATCGTAAAGGGGTTTGTACTGGAACCTCAACAAGTTTAGGAAAAGAAATGTTGCCTTTCCTTAAAGCTTTTACTAATACACCTGCAAGATGTTTTTACAAACAGCAAATGATCTGGAAAACAGAAAACTATGAAATCTAATCCTGTAAAAATATCTATATTTTAAAAAAGTCAACCACACTCACAGAAGTTTTTAACTCTTTCAAGCTAAGATTTTCAGTTTCCTTATGTATATGTTATGCTCCAAGTCTTGATTGCATGTTTCTTTCCCTGTCAGACCCCTTGTAATGGTAAATGTGCAATACAGATAATGCTTTCCAGATGAGTAGCTGTTTGATGTTTATTTTTAGCTTCACAACTCAACTCATTGTCCCTTTTCTGATTTACTGAAAATCTTTAAAATCACATAGAATTAGTGAGTCTGCAGCCACTTCTATCACTTAGCAAGGGTGTTCACATTTTCTCCCCTTTATTTTTGTTTCTATTAGAGAAAGTGAATGAAGGTAGAAAACAGATGTTAAAAGATTCATAAAAATTAAGTAACAGCTGATGGTCTATAGGCTAGGGCTGAACATAAATACCACAACATAATTTAAATGAAGCTATTACATAATAATATAATCTACAACCTAGCTGTCATATGGAGCTTATAGTAAGTGCCTAGTCTCCTTAAAAAAATCTTGTTATTCCCACAGAGCCCTTTCCTTGCTTGCCAGCTCTTTCAGTCCTTTGCAGCAGCACACAATGTTCAGCATGTCCAGTGATTTACAATCACTTCAAACTATCCATTAGCGATTCTAAAGCTTTTTATTAAAAGTGTCATTTGGGGGATATTTTTGGAACCTTCTGACTTTTAAATCATAGTTTGTAATCCCACAAACACTTCAGCAGTGGCAGAATAAAAATCACACCCAGGAAATTATTAAAATGCTAATCTTCCAATTCCCTCATGACATTAAGAATATTTTTGAACTACAATGCAAAAACATGTGAAACAATGGGATGACAGTGTTGATAACCAAAATGCTTAAAACCTGCTTTACTTGCCCACCAAGTAAATTTCCTTAGTAAAGCTAATATCAAGGGAAAGAATTAGTGGCATTTTTCCAGAAAATATTTATAGTTTTTTAAAGGTAGACCATTTTGCTGTCTTCCCTAGTAATTCTTTTACAAGATCCATAAAACTAACCTCCCAACAAGCTTTTTTCAGCTTACCTTTCTTCCTTGTTTATAGACTACATACATTTGCTTTTTCGCTCTCCTTGAAGCCACAGGGTTGTTTTCTAAAATTAGAAACAAAAATTTTTTTTTTCCCCTTCCTATTTTAGCAGTAGAGCTCACATGCATACATACAAATATTTGCCAGTTTAAATGGATGGAAATAAACTTCCTTAAGGTTTTGTGACTAACAAATGCTTGTTTATTTTACCTACCCACAGAAGACAAATATACAGTCACCCAGTCCTCTATTCTCATGTCTGTCAGTCATCATGCTGGAGTCATTAGAATAAAAATTCAGAAAAATATATTTCCCAGTACCACGGGATTTTTTTTATCGGTAGTTTTCCTTAGGGAGACGACAACTGTGGTTTTGTCTGCTTTGCATCTCAGCTGCAGTGTTGGAAACTACCAGTACTCCTCACTGCCCCCTGTTCGTGATCCAAATAGTGTATATGGTAGTTTTAAAATGCTGCTAGGCAGTTATCACTGATTTTAATTTCATTTCTCCACCCTTCACACTAAGACCATTGAGCACTTAACAGCACATAGGCCTAAGACTTGAGGTCCAGACAGCTTGAGTATACAACATTACGCTAGAAGTCATGTTCGCAGTCACAGTTCTGTTAGCTTTAAAGCAGGTGTCAGCTGCTTTTCAGCCTTTTGAAGGACTTTGTTTACACGAACATAATAAACTGTTGAGATAAGTCCTTTCACTTACTTGATATCATTGTAACAAATGAGTATCACTATTGCTAAACATCATTCGCGGTCTTTTCCATTTTAAAGACATAAATGGAACTAATCCCAAGTAGTATAGACCCCATCTATATTGTTTCACTAGAACAGAAATAGATACATTCCTATCCAGTTTTGCTGACTTGGACTTGACAAACATTCAGACTAAGATGTCTCAAAACTGTACACTTGCAAGCAGTCCTAATTTACAAATGATCCTAAACCTGAACAAATTTGCTACTTCACTTACGAAGTGGAAAGCAGATGACATCTCAGTTGAGATTTTAAATGCTACTGTGGAGTCAGTGAGATACAATCTAACTTTAATCTATCAAAAGTGCCAGAATAAGGACTTAGTTATGAAACTGATTCAGTCATTGAGTAATGTGCCTTTCTCTGCGCACTCTGTGATCAGTTTTCAACTCACTCCCCTATTACCTTCTTTTTCTTTCATTCCTTTTGTAGCTATTGTGTTCTTGCTGTTTTTAAAGAGATTATCAATTAATTTATATTTTAAAATAATACTGCTCTTCCCAAATGTGAATCTGCTCTCTGCATGGGCTGCCCATGGATTTATCTCAAATTTAGTCAAACTCAAAGGCCATACAATGACTGCATTAGAGGCAAGAACAGGGAGGCAGGAACAGAAAAGTGCAGATAATCTGAGATAATATCTTTCCATCTTCTTCTGGTCACAACTTTGAAGTGGCTACTGGCAAGATATGAAATTATACTGTTAATGGACTATGAACTGGATTTACCGATATCAGGATTTCAAACACATAACTAGCAGCTTTGCAACTCTCTCCTGTACTCTCACACAGATGTCAGTATTATTTTTTTGTTTGATCACCTTTGTTTATTATTTGGAAAAGATTACATAGAGATTATAACCATGAACAAGGTGATAGTCTGAAAGTCTAGAAACTACTCAAATCCCCTTGCTTTACACTAAGCTCAACATATGCTTTTGATTCAGAATTCAATACAAGCATTTTGAATTAATGAATTGTGTAAGACACCGTGACACTATATCCAGTGAACGGGTCGTTTTGACCTAGTAGTACAGGAAAGAGCATGACTCATTAAGAGCAAATTAGATATAGTTCTGGACATAGGTCAGTGGGGCCATTTTGATTTTATGCGTACAGACATTTACAGCCTTACTAACACGACAAATAGCAAAAGCATACATAGAGTGGTCATCTTAGAGTAAAAACATTTGTCATTTTAATGGAAGACAACTTCATTGTAAAAAATGCTTCGAAGTTTATATTTAAAAAGATAGGCATAAGTCTGGGTATTTTTGAAAGCTGGTTATTTGACAACCCTGAAAAGCATGGTTCTCATCCATGAAACAAATCAAATGTGGGTAGCTGTCATTTAAATTCCTTGCTTTGCCCAGTGAACCATGTTCATGCCCTTCTAAAGCAAACTGGATTTTGCCCACAACCTGTCAGGCAACATTTTGCTTTCAATCCCAAAGCTTTCAAACAGAAGGCGTAGTTTTCTTGGTATACAGGCTATCTTTCGCTAGACTAATACATGGCTACTGTACTGCACTACACTGTACTGTAGTGCAGAAACAATCAATACTTAT
Source organism: Apteryx mantelli (assembly GCF_036417845.1). Taxonomy (NCBI): domain Eukaryota; kingdom Metazoa; phylum Chordata; class Aves; order Apterygiformes; family Apterygidae; genus Apteryx; species Apteryx mantelli. The sequence goes on along the minus strand of NC_089983.1, from coordinate 22,414,340 downwards.
TCTGCAATTATTTTCCCTTGTCTTCCCCACCATATTCACAGAAAGATGTTTTACTTGCACCTTCTTGGTGAAGGTGTCGTTATTTTTGATAGTAGTCTTTTGCCCTGACGAACGCCTCCCCCCCCAAACCAAATGAAATAGTTTTCTGGGCAGCAAGAGGACGTTCTTCTCATACGCTCTTTCCATGAGGCAGAACCCCTCCCCCTACCACTAATTTGACATTTGATTCAAACTATGGAACCAGCTCAGCTGTCTGTACTTTATGTTCCAGAACTTACAAGCACTTGCAGAAATGCACAAGGCAGCAGCCAAGATGACTCAATAAACAGCATCAACAGTTGAGCTTACTAAGTTGAGGACATATTTCAGGCTCCAGAGGAGGAGGCATTCCTTCTGTACCGTTCTCCCCCAAATTCTAGGTTCAGTCAGTTTATCAAAATTTGTGTAGCGCATGGACACAGGTTGCCTCCAGGGCTGCACTAGATGTGCTCTGGCCTCAACAAGCAGGCTGAAGCCCTAAATAGCTTTGTGGTAGCTCAGCCGAAACCAGAAATAATTGTCACTTAGCGAGAACTGCCTCCCCCCCCCCGCCCCCCCCCAAAAAAAAGAAAAAAAAAAGCCCAATACATGGGTTAATTCAAATCATTCTTTCCAGACTGTCCCATTTTTCAGTTCAGTTCTGAACTTGCTCTGAGTTTTTGCAGGAAGGTTAGAGTTTAAAAGAAATCTCAAGCATGTGTGTACCACACAGTGTAACACACTCACACAGCATCTCCTATAGAAACTGAGTCTAAAAGATTCACGACTGCATCAAAACTGTGTCAGAAGTAGCTTCTTGAAGATACTGCATTCATTATCTGTCAGAAATTACCAATTTTCTAAACTTAGATCATTAACACCTCAGACAGTGGAGAGTTTGACAGGGATCAGAGATAAATGACTAAATGCAATCCCTTTGAACAAAACAAACAAACAAAACATTAAAGACACGAAATAGGTTATTTCTTAAGCCACACAACTTCAGATATTCAAGACTTACTCTTGAAAACAGGCATTATTTTTTTCCCCACAAATAGCTACATTACAATTAAGATTAATTTGAAAGTAGTTTATAAATAAAAAAAGAATAAAACTTGTAAGTCTCACATTTAACCTAACTTCTTTGTGAACAAACATATTTGTTATGGTACTAAACTATCAATTTAAAACCAGTTCCATGGTTATAACATAAAATGTATAATTAGGAAAAATATAGATGAACTGTCTTCCTTAGGAAAATTTTATTCCAGTACTTATTTTTCTTTGGACAGAGGAAGCTATTGTAGCTGAATACACAACAGCTCTTTCATAATAGAAAAAGTTACCAGCATGCACATAAGTTGCATCAAGAACAGGGGCTCTATACAATGTCCAGAGTCTGTGCCATTGAGAACCGCATTGCCTTTATATGCTGTGGATCAAAGAGCACAACCATCTGGTCAGCTTTCAGACTAAATGAGCCAATGCTATCCTGCATGCCAATTTGCATGATTGATTAAAAAAAAAAAAAGCCTATTATATATCTGTCTCAGTAATGTCTGATGTTATGGTTTTAGCAACATTCTCTTGGTTTATAATTATTTCAAGTTTCATGCTTTAACAATACATTTATTTTTATGGGTGCAATAGGCATCACTGTTATATAATGCTTCTCTTGCTTTATTATTTAAAATTAAGATTTAAAGGATAATAGCACTAAACTGACTTTTTACACTGGTTTTAATTCCTTCTTCCAGTTTTTACAGGATTCACTACCACAGAAGGCAGTAGATGAAGGATTATAAAAAGTCTTCATATAAAAGGTCTAAGAATTGATATTTAACCAACTCTAAGATGTAAATTAATGCACAACAGCAAAATTTAAGCTTAAAATACCAGGATAACATTTATATTAAAAATAATTCACCAACAGATAATACAGTCTAGTGTTTATTGTATGTTATGGAAGGTACACTTGAATTTCAAAAATTTAAAACATATAAAAAGTGGTTAAGGGCTAACATTTTATCAACATGTGATAAATGTGTAAGAATGTTTATTATACAGCAGGGTACAATGGTAGTGTTAATGCCAACAGGGCACCACAGAGTTAGTTTAAAAAAAATTTCCACTATGCTTTATACAAACAACACCACTTGCTGTTGTTTAAGAACATTGGGAGAGGATTGCTGTCTGAGGGATAAGCAGTCCTATAACATTTTTAATGTTAGATAGTGTCATAGTATATAGTTTGGTGAATATTTCAAATAAAAGTACAAATGCTGTAATTACTTCACAGAAATGCACATCCAATATCTGTTTTCAATAAGAACAATAGGTACAAGATTATAACTCTCCCTATATGAAATAATTTACACACAGATGAAACCTACACTATCTAAAATAATCACTAAATACATTTTTCTTCTCAGAAATAAACAAGCAATTATTGTTTTGCATGATCAATATCAAAAAACATATAGCAGAAGTAGTATTTTTTTTTAAACATAACTGATGCCAAAAAAAAGGAAAAAAAAAATCTTCATGAATGTGCAACCTAAAAATCAACCAAGCTTATATTGTAGTACAAGCATATTAAGAAACCACTGATCAGAAATACAACTTTATGGAAAAAGTTTATAATCCACAAAACTGTTCATCAGGCCATAAAGTAAAATAGCTCCACAGTTTACAGATAAAATTGAGGCCACATAGATGCGTGCTACGTCTTATCTCCAGTAAGTAGATACTTAGGCAGAGGATGTGACACTTTGCTTGTAGACCGCATGGTATGCATTTCTCAGCAAGACATAAGGGAAACAAGACTCCAAGAGATCCATTGTCAGGAATGGAGACTCCTGCACAATCTGAAAAACACCAGAAACAGTTTTGCAAAACATCTTCTGGTTGCTCCTAATAATCTATTCCTTATAGATACTTCTGTTCACCACCACAAGAGCACTGATGGTTTTTATAGCAAAAAGAAATAATACGAAGTTTAAATGCTGGGGAGAAACATGTTGCTATAAATACATTGCTTCTCACTGCTAGTCATATTTCCAAGAGATGCATAAAATTAAATGGAAAACCTCTGAGCAAAGAAGCTTTTCCTTCCCCCCACACGCTGAACAGCACTTCTTTAATGTGAAATTTTATATTAATAATGTACATACTAAATCAGCAATGAAAGTGATCTGAACATTGTAATACCATGTTCTAGGCAACCAAGGACAATGGTAAAAATGGGTGTTTGTGCATGCTGGGGGAGGGGAGGGGTGCCAAAATGTAATCCCTGACATTCGATTGTCAGTAAGAATGACATCAGGAACAATTTCCCTTGGTTGATGAGCTACACCAAAGATGACTCCAGAAAAACCTTTGTTGAACAATGTGATGTGAAGCCTATCCCTAAAGCTACTAATACAAATAAAACAGACAAAAGCTTACCATGTCTAGTAGTAAGTAAACAGATTCTCTGTTCCGTGTAGTAGTTTTGTCAGTCTCCTGGCCAATCTTCAGCAGACTAGACGATGCAAGCTATATAAAATGAGTATTTCAAAGCAGTAAATAAAACAATACATTGATCAGCTTCTGCGTGTGTGTGTGTGTGTGTGTGTGTGTGTGTGTGTGTGTGTGTGTGTGAGAGAGACCTTTCTGAAAATCCTGAGCACACTAACCATCACTGGGTTTTACTCTCAGCAAGTCATTTCTGTGTATTTGAAGTAGCGTTTAATAAGTGATGTGCTGTATTTTACTACAAAAAGCCATTCATTTATCTCACAGAACTTCTACTGAAGTTAATGACAGAACTCCCACGGGATCAAGACCTCACTTTCTCTGTCTTTCCCAATATGCACAAAAAAGTATTGCATGTTTGTAAGATTAAAAAATGATTGAAGTTTTTATTGCTTGAAGTTATACATATTTTTCCAATAGAAGGAAAACAGCTAGGTTTTACTTACAGAACTATATATTTATTTGAGGAAATGTCACTCTAATAAGCAATGAATAATGATATACTAGAGCATGAGCAATCCAAATTTACTAGTTTTAAAAGACTATATAGTCTAGAAACTTATACAGGTACTTAGCTCTTTACAAGATCAGGATGATAAAATGCTTTATTTGCAGATAAGCTGATAACCCCCTTTTTTCATGACTTACAGATATCTGAAAGAAAAAAAATTCCCTTCGACTTTCAGATGTACAATCATTAGTTATGTGCTTACACCAACCACTGGCGATGTGCCTAAACCATATATGCTTATTAGGCATAGAGTTGAACTTAAAATATTAGTTCTACATCAATATTTCCTCTTTTTAAGATTAGAAATTAATCCATGAAAGAATTTGTTAGAGAAAAGGCACACTACAAAAGAATCTTAGCGCATACTCATCAGCATGAAATAACCTAAGATTATTTTCCTGTATTTAATTAACTTCTGACAGAAAGTAGATCATCTCCAAGCAATACATCATCTTCCCGAGAGTAACGTTCTTTTCTGAGTAACAATAATTGATATGTAAAAAGTACTACAAAAACAAAATTAACAAAATATCTGAACCACCAAGTCATGGTCTGTGCCGTAAAAGCAGTGGTAGGAAACTAGCTCATCAGCTCTGAAGAAATACAAGCCTCATACCAAAAATGTTCTAAATCACATGAAACTATACTGGTTTCCTTCACTTGTCAAATGTATGCAACTTGACACAGCCATTTTTCTTTTATGGTCAGCAGTTGCATTAGACAAGGTCAATGGCTAAAGGTTTTTCTCTTTTACAAAATGCAATGAAGTTCCAAAGGTGAAAGATCTTTTTAAGAAAAAAGAAAGTTGCTTCTGTGAATTTCTAATTACAGAAAGTTACGGTTACCCCCATAACTGTTTAAAGCACCTAGGAAAAAAAAGGGGGGGGGGGTCTTGTTCACATTTATAGGACAAACATCAAAATTCAAGAATCACTCAAAATAAATAGTCATTTTTAAAATTAAAGTGAAGCTGCCATTTTAGCCTTTCGTTTCAAGTATTGCATAATTAGGAGCCACTTTAAAAGTTCAATTAACTGCCTAAGAAGCACACCAAAATATATTTAAAACTCCTCACCACCACCTAAGAGCTTTTGACTTTTTTCTAGGCATCACTGGATTTCAGAAGCTATAATTTTCAACGTACTCTAGAACATAAAAATTCCTCTACCCAAATATTCTCAGAGCATACAGCAATCAGACAGCTATTGTTTAAGGAGGGCATCCATGTCAAAAGGTACAACACAGAAGCCATGTCTTACCTTTGTGAAAGTTAGAGGTACACTCTATGAAAAAGTGATATAAACTAAAATGTTCAACATATCATAGGAAAGGTTTGCCAGACAGAATCCTGACTTTATACACATTGCTTTTTCCAGTCTTGGAGAGCACAACATAAGAGATAAGTGCTAAAATACTAATACACAAAGTATTATACTGAAAAAATTTATGACACTAGTATTAATTGGTTTGCTACTGTTACTTTCCAACATCACATACAACTGACTACTGCTAAAGCACTATTACTAGATTTAATCTATATGTATATTTGCATTAACAATGCTTTTGTATCTTCTGCACCAAAAATCAGATTAAAAAAAGAAAACAATGAATTTGAACATACTTCCTGAAGTCAATAGATACTTTTCTTCTTAAGATACAAATTTTGATCTATTGCTAGCCTTCAAAAAGTAACTTAACCCCATCTGATTTTCTCCTAATCAGAATCAACCCTGTATTATATAATCATCTTAATTTGGCTGCAATCTGTAACTACAGCAGAATAAGTAACATGAAACTATGAAGCAATATTACAATTGGAATAAACTGAAGTTAATCAATATTTATCCATACCAATCTAAATCTTTACAGTATGACCTTGTGACATACTATCATGGCTGATTGCTGCAGTAAAGATGACACTAGCAAATCAGAAAAACATTGACATGTTAACGGCAGCACTGTATAACCTAGCACTATGCATCAGATAGATTAAGGGGCATTAGGGCATGTGAGTTCCCCTCTTTTTAGAGAAGTTAGCTGTAGAAATTAAATTATACATACAGCCAAAAATTCTTTAAGACGGTCTTCAATGCTTCCCTTGTGGATGGTAAACAAAGCTGCAGCAATCTGGTTGATAGCTTTTGCCAAGCAATGTATGTTGTTGCAATGCCCTAAATAAAAACATACAAAAATTACCTCAGCATCACGTTTGAAAATTAAAGTGTTCTTTGAAAAATGTTACCACAAAACAGATTTGTCACAATGAAAGATCAACATTTAATGCTTTACACAACAGCAGAAAAGTACTCTTGCAGACTGCACTTGATATCACGAATGTTATCAGAAGTACAGAGCAAAGCTATAATGATCATAATAGCCTGGCAAAGACCCTTGTGACTTTAGATAAGGAAAAGCATACACTGTAAGTTTATCTCATTTCTACAGAGCTTGAGAGTATTACCGCTTGATTAGGCTAAATGGACATGTGCAAACAGGATTTTCTTAAGCTAATTAGCCGTTTTTCTCCCCTTCTCTGTAAATGAACAAGTCATCAGGACCAGATGGTATTCACCCAAGAGATCTACAGGAACTCAAAAACAAAACTGGTGAATTGCTAATTGTAGTACAGAACAGCTTGCTTAAAATTCACCTAGGCTCCAGAGGACTGTAAGGTGATTAAATGACACCAGTTTTCAAAGAGAGTGATGGTTGAAAACTAAGAAGAATTGCACATCAGGAAGCCTGATATCTCTTCTAGGTAAATTAGGTGAGTCTACTGTGTTAAAACAAAATTAATAGACACCTGTACAAACATGACATTATGAGAATGTGTCAACACATTCAATGGAAGTGGTCTTTGAAAGAGTTAACACGCATGCAGATAATGGACACTTCTGATATGCTATTCTTTCTAAGCAGTTTGGTGGGGGTGGGAGGGGTTGACCATTGCTGATTTAGTCATTTATCGTAACTCCAAAGTCATGCTTGAATAGTGAGGTCAGCTGAGACCCCATCATTTCATATGAGAAAGATGGGATGCCCTCCATGTGCAACACTGTTCGTTTAAAAATGAATTTCATCTGTCATTTTATTGCCCAATTTATTCAGTGTCATATCTTTCTGCAGCTCTTTTCTTCTCTCCAGTACTTTCCATAACTTCATATGATCTGACAGTTTTCTCACTTCACTCTTCACCCCTTTTCCAGGTTGTCTAGGAATATGCTGAACAGTGGGTGCCAGCAAAGAACCCTATGGGCCTCCACCAGTGGACTCCTTTTCCCCTCTGGGCAAGAGCTGATACTCCTACTTGCTGTCCCCTACTTATTTAATTAAATACTACTCCATGAATATGCTAATGCAAAATAGAATAGCCACTTTCCTTGAGCATGCAGTCAAGAACATCTGCTCTGCTCGATTCTGCTGATTTAAGTTTATATTTTTTTGAACTGAATAGAATTGATTTTTAGGTCTAAGAGATTGTAGAAAAAGCATCAGCAAGGGAAATTCAACTGAGAAACTGCTGTCTTCCAATCTGGTCAGGTTTCAAGATTTTGGAAAAGACTATCCCTCTAGTAGACTAATATCCTAGTCTAGTCTCTAGATGAAAAACTAGCACTCTAGTCTAGTATTTGACTAATAGTCAATGGAAGAAGCGTGTAGACATTGCTAAAGCTGTCCAAGAACTATCTGTATTTGGGAGGTACATCTTGCCAGATTAGAAAGCTGAACCTTCTTTAAATCTATGACTTGTTGATGGTTATATTCAGAATTTGGCCAGGGAGTTTACTTCATAAAAAGTAGCACATGTTACATTCTCATTCTGGAAATAGTAACTATTTAGTGTCTAAAGACAGATGTTCTACAACAAGGGGCAGAAAAGATGAAAAAAAGTATTATGGAAGGAAGGCAGGACTGACAAGGTCTATTCTGTTTGCTCAGTTATTTTTATAGAGTGAACACATTCCACATTCTGCAGACTAAGAGGGTCCTTAGAAGAGAGAGGAGTTTGAGGAAAGCAAGCGTGCACAAGCTCTAACCTACTGGAGAAAGAGAACGTGGGCAGTAATGTCTAGCTAGCCTAATTCAGGTTCCTAGAAATAAGTTTGCGCAGGGACAGGTGTGTATCACCGAGACTTGAAGGAGAAACCAATAACAGAAAATATTTCTAGAGGATTTCTTTTACAAATCTCTAAGCAATACTTACAGCGTTATAAGTAATACTGTAAGTAATAGTATAAGTAGTATTTAACAGATGTAGTCTTAACCATACAAAGCAAGTTCATTTGGACCCAGTTAAGACAACCAACCTGCTTGTCCTATAACAAGCAAGATTCTCCCCCTTTTCGCCCAATCGTTTGGTATTCCCTACTCTTGTTGATATCAAGAGTTTCATTCAGCCATCAGCACTTTGACAAACCATGCAAAAACTGATAGAAATACTGTGAGACTGCAAATAACATGAAACAACTTTGTGGGTTAAAAGCTGTTGTCCCTATCCATCGAAAACAAGTTGTTGACTAACTTCCTTAGACTTTCAAATCAATTTTCAAGTTCTGTTCATTACACAAGAGAGATATTCAGCTTTTCCACAATGGGCAAAAGGCTATGCCTTCTGCTTGAAACTAGACTTGAGAGTTAACAAATCTCTAATCTCTCAAAATTGAAGAAAACATTTCCCCTTCAAGAAAGCTGATTTCCATGTATAATTACAAAATAAATACCCCACTTAAAACCATAACCTTTGGTCTCTCAAGAAATTCTGATCTGCATACTGCACTAAGCGATACTGAAAGCTTTTGGGTGTTTTGGTCTCTTCCCAAAACTTCTAATTTTCAGAAGTCAACTTAGACATTCTATGTAATTTCATTTTGTCCTGATTAAAAATAACATAACTTAAAAAACATAAAAATACACTGTATCAAGTAAATGGATGCAGAACACAAATGTTCTTTTATCTGAGCCATGGTACACATCACAAAGGAAACAGAATGAACAGCTGAAAGGCGACTTTTGTATGTGTTGGAACAGTTTTGTCAGTCATTCCTATTCAACTTAATTTTGTCTGAAAGAGAGAACTCAGTATTTTGCAGATTACATGAAAAGAATTTCCTTGAGGCAAAGTTGTTTTTCTTCTTTTTTTTTTTTTTTTTTTAATATAAGGAAGTTGAACTATTCCTTAGGATATAATTCTTTTCACAGCTCATACCTTCCAGATGCTGTTCTCAAAATGTTATTCTTAGTAATATGAACAGTACATTCATATAGAAAACTTACTTTAATTAGTGCAAGACTTTTGTATAATTAGTATAGTTGTTTCAGTAATGGTTACATTTGCTTTGTGACACTCAATGTAGAATGTATTCTCTACCTATTCCACATATTAGTCCAAGATTGCCCCCTACAGTATTTGAACTGCTTCTGTTCTTAAAATCTCCACTTTTCATAAAAAGCGATCTGAAAACAGGACTTAAGCAAATGCTTTTCAAAATAGCTTTCAGAGAATTTTTCTAACTTCAGGCTAGCCAATTCTTAAATTTGTTCACTACAAAACCTAAGTAAATATTTAAAGCAAAAGTATTCAAGAAATAACCAGGAGTACTACAAAGAAAACATTCACAGCAAATATTTAACATTACCTTCAATGGCAGGGCTGTACTGAGACATCACATTACTGGCCAAAGTTGGCAAGGAGACGGCTACAAAAACCATGAGAAGGCAAGCAATTTTATATTCTTCTTCTGGACTAATGTTTTCTGAAAATAAAAATAAAGTCCTTTAACTCAGAAATCATCTTAAGACATTTACTTTCAACTGCAGGCAGCTTAGAGTATAAACTGTCTGATCAAATTGAGGGAGAAAAAAAAATGTTTGCATTTTGAGAAGAGGAGTATTATCTCAGTCTTGCCATAGTAAGATTTCACAGGGCAGGGTGAAGCTTCAAAACGTCCAGTTTCTTATCTGTGGAATGAAGTTGCTGCCATCCTATTACTTTTAACCATTTAAGTCATTAAACTTTTAGCTTGCTGAGCCAAGTATTTTTTCATGCTGGTGTAAATCCAGTCACCACTCTCAGGGGGGCAGAGCTCACCTGAAAGCACTGTGCTTCAAACTGCAAAGAAGGAAAAATCCAGAATACAAGATCCTAACCAATCGTGAAAACATACAGAAATTTACTGTCTTGTTCACACAGCTGCACAATAAAAATTATATTTAAAATGCTATTTCATATACTAGGTATTATCCGAAGATATATCTATGTATATTATAGATATAATGTATATAAACAAATATATATGTTTATATTTTATGCTACTCAAATAAGTTGAGCTTGATAGTTGTATGTTTTAACATCAAAACACCTTTTGGAATTAGCTGTATTTTTCTTTTCCAAAACAACTACTATTAGAGGGGAAAAAATACCAAGGTAACACTTAAAATATTCTTGAACTGATTAGAATATTAAACATCCCATATACACAGAAAAAGAAAAAAAAAAGCAACGAAGTGTTCAATAACGAAGATAGGGAACAAAGTTAAAAAACGTCAAAAAGCACTTAAGAGTCTCCATTCATGCCTTTGAAATTGCCAGAGTAAACAGAGCTGGAAAGCTCAGACACCACTATTCCAGAGCAAATAAGAGGAAGCACTAGAAAAATTGTTAGAACATTAATATGTTTATTTTACCATGTTTTCCCTTGTAAGCTTCATGTTAACACTTGTACAACACACCACTACCAGTGTTGAACTACACGCAGGAACTACATTTAGTTGGCATTTTCAGCTTCTAATGCCTACCTGCATGACAGATTTATTACAGATCTGTACAACAGAACTTATGTCAGTAGTTGTTCTCAACAGTCTCACTTTCATTGTCCTTGAATTACTGCAGTTTTCACCACAAGCCATTAAACTCATTAAACATCTACCCGTTATCCTTTTCTAGGTCAACAAGTTAATCTGTGGTTCAAAAGATTCTCAGCTAACAAATTGGCACGATCTAGACAGCAGACACACAAAATATTCGTGTTCTTAGGCCATTTATGAAGTTCACCTAAGGAACGCAAAGGAGCTAAGATACACAAGTCTCTCCCAATCACTACAAACACTTTCATACTGTGGGGCATTTTAAAAATTTGAGGGAGCAAAAGGTACTTTTTTTTTCCCCCCTCCTCCTAAATTGTAACTTCTTACCTGATTTTTGGGAAGACAGTGCTACAACCAAGGCAGGATCAATCTCACAAGGCAATCCAGCAGCTGATGACAATTCATATACATTCATTGCCACCTGAGGACCGGAAGTAAGATAATTACAAGGAAGACAACATTGAATGCTTTTGTGTAAACATTACGAAGCACAGATATGCTAATATTTTTAAACGTTTTAAACATTTGAGGCACAAAGGAACTTCAGAGACTTGACAGAAGAAAAGATAAAGAGCCTTTAGATTTTCCTTGTTTCTAACCTACACTGAACAGCTGGGTCAGTACTTTTTGTGCTAGATGGTTATCATTCTTTTTATCAGGTCAAATCAAGCTTGTATGTTTTTCTAAATTATCTCCAGAGCAAACACACTGAATTCCTGGTTAGTCTTCTGTTTCTACATCTTTTCTGTTCAAAAAACCTGACATTTTCTCTGTCAGATCTGAAGTGTCAGCTAAGATCTACAAATATAGAATTTTTAGACAAGCAGAAGGCAAAAGTTGCAATTTGATAAAATATTACAGTAAAACAGAAATGTAATCTCACAGCAACATTGAAATTTGATACAGATTAACAGTGGCCAGAGACTCCAAATGCCAAAAATTAGAGTGTAAGTGGGCCTAATATTTGGAGGAGCTGAGAACACTTTGAAATTTATTCCATTTTCCAATCTGGCTCAGTCTTCCTGTGTCTTTTATTGCCATTAACAAACTTTCAACATAGTATTTATTTCTTTCCTTAATTTACATTTTGAACAAAGTATCTGAAGCTGTAATTCAGATGTAACCCTCCAAAAGCAAAGGTATACCAAATACAAAGGACTGAGAAATGCTGCTGATACGTCTTACTTCTACTAACAGTTGAGAAGCGCCACCCTTCTCACAAACAATCTCATATAGTTTATTAGCTGTATTTAGCTAGCCTGGCTAGCTGAGAGCAGTTTTGGTATGAAAAGCATGCTGCTTTGTTAGCAAAGTGCTAAGCTGTCAGCAGGACATATGATACCAGCTTGAGTACAGTGCTGCATTAAAAGAATTACACAGCCTCCGAATGGGAGCTGGTTCACAACAAACTGGCTTCGAGCACCAGTGGCTCGCATGCAAGCCTGGGGCCTGTTTGTGGAAGCCTGTACAGACCTTCCAACAGCCTAACACTACATAGAGCCAGCTAAAAAGAAATCTCCATTTTACCAGTGGCTCCCAAACGTTTCAGGCTTACTAAAATAAAAACAACATTTCATAACAAATATTTATCTCATGAACAGCTTTAAAGCTATTTCTGCTTTGCTGTGATAAATTCACTACGTAGGAAATTACTGGTATTATGTCCTAAAATATCCGAATGTCCTAATCTATTGTATAAAGCCTTGCAAAGATCTGTTGACATGCCTTCTTTTAAGAAAACAAACAAAAACAACCCCACTCATTGTCCCAAAAGAAGTCAGTCGCCTGTAATCACACCCCTATACACGACAAGACCAGAGAGAAAGCTCAAACAGCAAACTGCTGCTTGTCCACGCTGCCTAATTGTTAGCAGACTCTTCGCATAGCTCTGGCTGCACCAACAAGCTGTTTTCAAGAGAAGGCTCTGGCAGAGATATGGGGCAGCACAAGCCAGAAATTGTTCCCAGTAGGAACTACGGACAAGATTACACAGGTTTGGCTCCTTCTCCACACACAGTCCTCCAACACTATCCTAGCAAGGTTTGTATTCTCAAGCAATTCTACATGGCATTATGCCACACCACAAGACACGTGACATCTAAGCTTGGTATCACGTAACCACCCCTGTGGTGGACTGTACCACCCCCATATTATTTCAGACACTTTGAACTAGAATATCTATGCACAAAATAATAGGTATATCTAAGAATCACAGGGGAACTGCACAGGGCCCAGAGAAGACCTACAGCTAAATATTAAGTAGGCAGAAGCAACCAGGTGGTGCTTACGTGGCAGAGAACAGTTGTCGGCATGGTTTTACCTAGCAGCAGAGACATGGCTTTTTTGCCATCCCCTTATGATTGTAAATTACTCTAGTGACTTTGAGAACAGAAGAGTACTAATGCTTCTGCATATCTGCTGACACAAATGAGTCCAGTGATCTCTTTAGAGATCCATTTAGATGTTTAAGATGATCTGTTACTATCCACTCAAGAATGCCAATGGTAAATATTGTCTTCAATGATTTATTTACTGTTTTAGCAGTTAACTATTTAGTTTTAGCTGTTTTTTTACTTTTATCTTATTTTCAGATTCCCTTTGACATCAGGGGTTGTAAGATGTCTTCTGAAAAGATTAGGCACCAGTAAGCAGTGGAAACTTCCTTCTCCTCTCTTCTGCATGCTGATTCCTCAAGTTTAATAATGGAACATGATGCACCGGCAATAAAAGATTTTTTTTTTTTTTTTAAATAATTATGGGTGAGAATTTTTCTCTAGGAAGGCTCTTCTCGAGAAGTGCAAAGGCAATTTGCATTATTTTGATGTAGCTGCTATCATGAGCCAATTTCCTTGAAGCTTTATGTCTATTTTCCACAGCATTTCCATATTATTTCTCCACTGTGGCATGAGTTTCAATGTTTTCTGGGACATCAAGCATTATGGCTGCTTTATCAGCTTTGCAAGTTTCAGAGAGCATGTAATTCTTTATCTTTTGTAGCAAAATTACATACATGTGAAATTTCAGTAGCTTATCATATCCTTCATGCAACTTCCGACACACTTCTCAGAGTGCTGAACTGTCTTCTCAAATAATGAGACCCACCCATAGTTGGCTCTGAATAGTTCTTGTAATGTGCTTTTAATAAGGATAAAGATTTTTTTTTTTAATTTAATAAATCTTCATACATAACAGAACTTAAGTTTCTTGCATCAAGAATATACGGCAAAACATAGCCTTCAAGTTCAGCAATTACAAATAGGTTCAAGTTCAGGAATTACTGAGCATCACATGGCCAGAAGCCACATGATAAACTAACAAGGGATTTTTGGATGTAAACATACTACTGTTCAGATGCGAGGCACCATATTCATGCTGCTATTTCCTCCCTTCCCTCAAACATTTCAGAGGGTAGGATCATATGAATTTTCAATTCAAGGCCAAAATCAGCCTCATAGCTATTACATGCATAGAGCTCCAGCTATGTACAGAAAGTCCTTGAAACATTTTATTTTACCAGCTCATACTATGAAGTATCTCAGTATTCCTCCCTTTATTGCTTAGCCATGTTTTAACACTTGATAAATTTTGTTCTTAATTCTTTTCATGAGAGTTCTCAAATGCGTTCACAGGCAGATAGACTTGTGTTTATCCTATCAGCTTTTTTCTGGAACTGTAGTAGGCTTACTGAAGCACAGTTATTTAGCTCCTTGGAACAAAGGTTGTTCTTTGCTTCAGGATTTTTCACACTAAGCATAAGAGTCTTGCCCCTTACATATTTTTAATAGGACAAAAAAAAAAAAAAATTGACTCTATTACCCTTAGGACCAAACATTACCTTCATGTCAGTCTCTCTTGGAATGTGATCCTTGAAGTCTTCAATTGAACTTACAAGGAAAGGAATGTGATAGGATAAGACCTAAGGGAGACAAATAAGAAATTAGAAAAAAATATTTTCAATATTAATGATCAGTTAGATACTAATGTTATTTTACTGGATTATTCTTTTTTTTTTTAATAAGTTATTTTAAGTATATGGATTAGTTTATTGATTTAAGACTTGAAAGCTTAATGAACTCAAAACTGAGCTGTTGGTGAATGAAGTGAAAGTTTTTAAAATGTATTAAACACTGAAAAGACTGACAGGCATGTTCCAATGAAAACCTATAAGTTCTAATGTAATATTTCCCTGAACAGTACCCAAAACATGCAAATTTTTTCCCAGAACTCGTAATTCAAGTTTCAGTTATGACTGACTTCCCATTTTACCCATGTGCCAAACTTTCAAAAGCCACCATTTCTGAACAGCGAAGCTTCAAATACCTTATTATTCCATTAAATCTAATGGAAATAACTGAATATGTTCTAAATGATTCAGGCATTTCTTACGTCTCTAAGTGCTTCCTGTGCCAGTGACCGAAAGGACAAGATCACACCAATAATCGTCATTCTCTTCAAAACACTGTCAACAGCTGAAGAGAAAAAAGAAAAATTAGTGAACAAGAACTTGTTGATGTTTACACGTTCAATTCCCCTCTCCACCCCAAAAATGAGAATGAAAACATTTAACAAAATACTGAAAAACATATGGTACTGAAACAAAGGCATTCCTTTAAAAAAAGTAATTATCCAAAAATAAATGTGTGTTGAAGCAGGTTTTCATAGGTGAGCTGATGATGAAATTTTCAGAAGACATACATCCTGTAAAACAGGGAAATGATCCCTGTTATAAACAGTTAACAATATTCAATGCTAACCCTAGTTCTGTCTTTTCTTGAGTTTCAAATGTCTCATTTTAACAATTATTTTAAATAATTATTTTAAATTGCGTTAATAATTACATTGTAAAAAAACCCTCCAAAGAACACAATGATTACTGTGATGAAATCAAATCAGAAACATGTGATTTAGGAGAAAAATATTTTATGCGAAACATAAAACTCCGGGCTTTCTATTCTACAGCCATGTATTCACCCAGTTTGCAGATTGTTATTATAGCCATTACAAGAGACAGAAGTCTGTTTTACCTCTAAGCATTATCATTCCTGAAGAAAAAAGATGCTTAAAGATCATTGCTGTAGTGCCTGTGTACTGATTAATACTGAAATGTCATTTTGTCCATACATGACAAGATTGGAAAATTTTGAAAAGTTACATCAGTTCATATGAACCCACTTATCCTGCAAGTAGCATACAATGTGCTGCTTCTGTTTACTTAATACACAGACATTAATTTTTCCTCATTTTCATTACAAAGACAAGGATGAAAACAATTCTACATCTTTAATAGGACCCTTCTAGTTACCCACATGATAATCTTTTAAAGAGTGCTGCCATCTGGTCTGGCTTGTCGAAGCTGGTCCTCATTTGTGTTAGAACTTCAACGTTCTCCACCACGAGTTTCTAAAGAGAAGCAAGGCTTCAGGTCAGCTACAGATCTCAGTTCGTTAACAAGGTAAGGGCATGGCTTAGGACTTTTTAGTCTGGCAGAGGAAACTAAACTCATGGAATAGAGATGTTCCCATTGTCTTCTTAATGGGACTACAATACTGTGTCAGGTCCTACAGTACAGGAAAGAGAAAGCTCTAAATCACAGAACAGAGCATGAGATAAGCCTAAGAACATGATTTTTATACTCAGAAAAAGGTACAACTTCTTAAAATGAAGGAATGAAACTCAGTAAAATCAGACAATGGATCCTTATGCTATTTATAAGAAAATTAAACACACACACAAAGATATATCTATATTATTTAGCTTCCAAAAGTAATCAGATCCTTTGGGGTACCTGTTAGGTTTCACTAGTAACATTGAAAAGTTGAATGAAGAGTTTAAGAGCCAGACTGTTAAACCCCTGTGCAGTTTACTTGAGATTTTCATTTATTACAACATAAAAGAAAAAAAAATTCATTCAAAACCACAAAACTTGGCCTAAAATAGCTAGCAAACTCCCAAGTTCAACACTTTCCATGTCTGTTTGACAAAAATTAAAAGATAAATGGGTATTTTTTCAAATTTATGAAGCTCATATGTCACTTGTAGCATTAAGGTAAATGTAATATCTTTCCTGTAACTATTCTCCAAGTATATATTAAATTTAAATTACTGGAATTGCATAACTACTTCTGTCAGATCTAAAAAGGATTATCTTGCTAACTGGGGAACTTATGTTGTGCCAAGCAGTATTTTTAAACTCCCTTCAAGCAAGAAATAGTTATGTTACTCTTACAAAAAATATTTTTCAATTTGGTTACAAACTACTCTATTTTGGAAACAGAATGAATGATAACCTCTCTTCAGGCAGAGGACAGCCAGCGGCTAAGGAAGTTTAGAGATCTTGTGTGCTTCTGAGCACTAAATGAAGAAAGATAATGCCAGCTTTTCCCAAGGCAACATCTTTTAAAGAAGGGTTAATTTAGTGCTTTATATACTAAACAATATCAAGGTAGGAAAGAACTGAAGGATGGAATAATAAGAAAACAGGATATTCTGGATTGGGAGTAGTCTCCCAAAGTGATTATTAATAGCTTTATTTTTCATGTGGACACATTTCAATCCAGCGCAATTACTAAACAGCACAAACAAAAGGAGCAATGAGGAGGGGCAATGAAAAACTACCATTCAAACATGCAGACCACTATAAGCATGTAACTTAAGGTATATTATGTATAATCTAGGAAGAGAAGTACCAGCAGGATCCTACTGCTAAGGATCCAAGCACATACGAGAAAGACAGTTCTGCTAACGGCTTTACAAATTTTATTTTACTTCAACCCATGCTGAAAACAGGGCGAAACATAGCAATCGGCAAGCAGGGAAATTCAGTTACAGAGTAAATATTCCTGCTACCACAGGAGGAAAACAAAAGAAAGCCCACAAAACCCAAGATGGCTTAAACCATAATGCCGCTATGAAATAAACTGTGATCTCTGTTACTCCCAACAATTAAGTAGCCTATGCAAAGCAGCTTAGATCTCAGCTAGCATTCAACTGCACTGTGTCATCGCCGTGCTATTTCCATAACCTCCATCCATGATCCACCCACTCTTTCCACTTTCATTTTTCTTATCTTCAGTGAGAAATAAGGAAAGAAACAAGCTATGGGAGACACTGCAAGCCAACCACCTCCAAGCACGAGTGCACATGTGTGTGCATGTAGACAGACACATTCAAAACAAATTTCCAAGCTGAAAGCCAAAGCAAGATAGATCACTGGTTTGCACTTGAAATCAAGATGGGCAATTGTAAACCAACCAATATATCAGAACTTGGCGGATGTGTGACATTTTAATTAAATTCCCTCAAAGCTCTCCGGAATGCAAGATTGAAAGCAATAGCCCACACATTTCTACTGAGTCAAGCTTTCAGCTTTACAAAAAAATCCAGCATATTGGTTTAAGTTTTAAAAGCGACAGGCTACAATACAGTTCAAAATAGTTACTTAAATGAAGCAAACTTTTTTCCCTCCTCAGTCTTAACCTCCAGATATAAAACCAGCACCTGGTTCCACTGTGGGATGAGAAAGCAAAGCAAGCACGCTGAACCCTACTCTTAATAAATTCCCCATTCTATCCCCTTGTTACTTCCTTCTCCCAAATACAGATGTTTCTCAGTGCTCTCTAAGTCAACTGCATCTAAGCCAGACAGATGAATGCTTTACTACTTTTCCTCCAAATATGAGGCCATGTTCATGTGGAACCACATTATATATCACAAGATGATTTATCCTTAGGAGTATCAGAACATAACAGATTTCAGAGACAATTAAAAGTTACTTTTTTTAAAAAAAATATACAGAGCTACAAGATCAATCATGCTGGTTTGGAAGAAGTATGACACACAACTTAACATAATTGGATAAAGGCAGCAGCAGCCAAAAAACTTCTATCGAGTGACTTTGTGTTGTACTGGAATGAGACGGACACCACTTCATATCTAGCCAAGAGTTACATAGGTAAGCCTTACTACTCAAACTATTCTCACCTGGAAAGAGTTAAGTACACAGGCATCAAGTGCTTCTCCCACCACTGCTGCTTGTTGCTTTGAATATACATGTAAGTAGCTTCCTTGACATGCCCATATTACCTTGGGGGGGGGGGGGTTGCATGCTTGTTTTACAGGACGCTAACCTTATTTCTTGCCTTCCTATAGTAAAATGGCAATAGCAGGAAAGGCTGAACATTTTAATACAGGATCGTTAAGACTGTATCTTTTATCACAATGCAACTTTTCTAAGCAAAGACGAATCACTCAATCTCAAAGCATGCGAAGTGTCAAAGTTCATGAAGATTGCTTGTGTTACTGGAGGTAACAAAAGCACAGCTACTCAGTATCACAAAGGAAGCCTGCACAGAAGACCTTCCCCATCCCCATCCAAGGTTACCTTAAGCTCAGCAACTTGTGAAGAAATGTGCCACATCAGACTTTCACTGAGGAATTTCATGCCATATGGTCCCAGAAGTTCAGAGAGGGCCCTCATTTCTGAGAAATAAAACAAGTTGTTCTACTTCAAACATTCCTTCTTCAGTAATTTGATACTCGTCATGTATCTAGCAATAATATTTTAATTGCTAAAATATTTACCTCAAAATCAAATTTTAGATATGAAAATTTATATCATGATAAAACTAAAGCAACAGTCACTAATGAATCATATACTGAACTCTACATATCAAATGCAGCAACCATACTCTTACCAAGAATAGGAAAAGGTAGATCTGCCAAGGCATGGAGACAGCAGAAATGAAAGTTATTTAAAATAATATTGAAGGTTAATAGAACACTTTAAGGGTTACTGGTATTCCAATTACTCAAGCATGTGATAACTATCCCTCACAAATATTTGGTAGAAACATCATACGAAATTTACCTGATATGTCAGAGTATTCCTCAGCATTAAATGTCAATTCATTTTCTGTTGGCAAATTCACAAATGCCTTCATGGCTGGAAAATAGGCTATGTGACCATTGCTGACTTGCCTTAGCAAAGTTTCCAAATACCTTATCAAGAGGGAAAAAGAGTTTTAGGTGAAAAGACATAATCCCTCAGTACGTCTGAGTGTAAGTACTCTATATAGATGAAACCTTCTCTTGTGATAAAGAGACAGCACACTAAAGTCTCACTTTCACAGTTCAACTGATGACTATGTCTTATTCTACATCTTTCACCTACAAAGAGATGAAATCACAACAGGCAAACTTTAAAGTGTTTTTAAAGCTATCAGGAGAAGTAAGCCTGTGCAGTCTGAAACTTAAAGTTTCAAGCACTTACACCACATGTAATTCCACTTCTCCAATTCCAGATACTTAATTAAAAAATATGTATATAAAAAGCTTGCAACAGATACACATATTTACTTACCAATTTGTGTATAGACTGGTAATGGTTGGCTCACCATGACTATCTAAATGCTGGGTTTGCTGAAGAAGAACATTGTTAAATACTCGTGTTATGTCAATCTGTACATAATTTTCTATTGATTGGAGGACTGTCATATAGGCTCTTACACTGGTTAACAGCTCTGAAGGCTTTGCAATCTCTTGTGTTGCTTGATTATACATAGTCATTCCAACAATTGACCTTTTAAATCAAAAAAATGGGAGTTACATACATTTATTAGTAAAATTAAACAGACAAATATGCAGCTATTAAATGATTTTATATTCAAAGCTTTTATTGGAATACTTCATTACTCT
The DNA here is from genome assembly GCF_036417845.1 of Apteryx mantelli. NCBI lineage: Eukaryota > Metazoa > Chordata > Aves > Apterygiformes > Apterygidae > Apteryx > Apteryx mantelli. The sequence continues at coordinate 22,393,738 of NC_089983.1, read as the reverse complement.
GCAAGTGTGAAACACTTTTGTGAAACTGTTATATCAATGAATATGCTATACTAGCAGTTTTAAGAATAGTCCTAAACACCAAAGACCACTGTATTCATAATAACGCCTCCAGCAAGAAGTTCATGAGACTAAGAATGGTCAGCATTATAAACATAAGGCTTTTCTTCCCATATATAAACTCATCCATGATGTGGAATATTTAATTTACAGCTAGTTTGGTAAATAAACAAATCGTAGCACATGCTTTGATTTGTCCAAATCCTCACCATAAATAAAATCAGGCTTCTAATAACAGATGTTACATATATCATGCTAGTTTTCAAGCTAGATGAGCTGCACAAAGGACTATTTCCTGTTAACACAAATGGACGTGGAGTTGCTCAGCACCTCACAGAACCAGGCGTTCATGCAAGCTCAGTCAGAGAGTTCTTAAAGCAAACAAACTCCTCTTAGTAAACAAATACTTGTTCTAATATTCATTTTAAGCCCAGTAGAGTCTCAAACATTCAGAATTAAGCTTTAATTGGTATGTACTTTTCAACAGCAGGATAACAGAAGCAAAAACAAAAAAGTAAGAGCGCAGTGGATTGCTGTCTTCATCAGAGGTGAACAGGTTGAGTTATTCTGGAGGAGAACATGAGCTTAATGAAACTTTTTTGTTGTTTCTTGGAAACAAGTAGATAAGCCTATTTTCACAAGCTTACTTCTGATGCATTCTTTTCCTTTTAAACCCAGTTCAAAACTGGTCACATTACAAAATTAAGGTGGCATAATAATAAGCTATAGTCCAATCATCTGTGAAAACAGAGTAGCTGAAAGTAGTACCTCCCCCCGCCCCCAATCATGGAAATCAATACCTTCAACTAAAGGTAAATTGCAAGCCTCTAGAAGAAATGCGACTTAAATATCAGAAAAATAATTATAGACTGAACATTTATCCAGCTTGACTAACAAGGCTTATTTCTTGCTTGAGGCAAGAAAAAGGAAAGCAGTCTTTGAAAACCATTTATTTCTTGCCTATGGCTTCAGCACCAATCCATGAGCCCCCAAAAAACCCAAACTAAAACAAACAAGCAAAAATGACCTGCAGAACTCCAGATTCATAATCCTGAAGATTACAGCTGACATATTAAAGTCATGAAGTTATATTTACTATTATGCCACCTTGTCTTACTTCAGCAATGGAATGCTTTAGTGACATACTATCATGTCATGATGATTAAAAATTTCATTAACTATTTATAGCCTGCTTGGGATATATAGTTAAAATCCTCAGCATAAAATATAATCAGGACAATTGGCTGTTTTAGTAAGAAAACCTCTCCAGGGGTTGCCTTTTGCCTATTTCTGCAAACAATGATGGAAAGATCAAGGTAAGGACAGACAAGAATATCAAGTGACAATACTACTTATTTTAAGAAAAAAGGTAATTAATTAAAAAAAAAAAAGTCTTCTCAGTCAGCTTTGCCAGTTCTTGAGTTCTGATTTTTAGATTTCCCTTCCAGCAAGCCACAAACACTTGAAACAATGCCTAACACTCTGCGACAGAACCATGAAAGAGAGTTATAACTTGAGAGCCTAAAAATGGGCATCACCAACTCCTACAAAATATACAGGATTAGGAATGTAGGATCAGGCTGTTAAGGTGACATTAATTTTGAAACATTTTGTTTTAAAGCAAGAACTAACTACTGTGTATGTCCGCACAGCTAATTTATTTGTAATTTCAGTCACAAATTGATTCAGAGTTTTGCAATCCACCTTTAAAAAGAAGTTTTAGGTAGTAAGTACACAATACTTTATGTCAAACTAAGAAAGATTTATCTTGTTTTTGAATAAACCTCTCTTTACAAGATATCTTACTTGGTAAAGCGGATTTCCAGGTGAGACGTTAAATATTCTCTTGGGGTAAACGTGTGTTCCCAAACCACCATGTTTGGTACGTAATTGATTGAGAAGCAGAGCTCAGAAAGTGCAGTGTGCAGTTTGTCCAGGCTTTAAGAACAGTAAACAAGAAAATACAAAAAATATTTAAAGAACCATAAATATTTTTATTGTGGAAGGCGCATGTTGGAGGAAGATGGAAGGAGCTTAAAGAGCAGGTACAACTCTAACACTTCCTTTCATTATTTTTATTTGCTTTCAGGGATTTTTTTTTTCTAGCTTATTGCTTGAAAAATAGCATTTCAGTAAGAACACAGAAGCCTACAACTGCATATTGATCTGTATTATGCACAGTAATACCTATTTTCCTCTAAACTTGCCCTCTGCTTAGGGGCTTGTTTCTTAACCCAACCTGGCAATACAAGTGATGTGTGTTACTAGTTGGTACTAAAAGCCTAAAAGCCTGAAAAAAAAAAAAAAAAAAAAAAAAAACCTTAAAATACAATAAGTTCTTTTGCTTCAACTTTTCTAATCATTACAGCTTTCTGATGTTTGTTTTTTGTGACTGTAGCAAAAAGACTTTCTTTTCAGAGGCCTGGGTGCTTAACCCCTCCCAGCCACAACATTAAGTATTTAGGGTTTCCTTTTCATAGCTTCCTTCCTCCTCTTATTTTTATCACTTTATCACCTTGCCTTATGATCCTTCCTAACAATTATCTTCTACCTTGCTGTTTTTCCTCCTCTATTATTTTCTCTTACACCTCAGTCTGGATTTATTCAACTTTCTCTCTTTCAGGTGGGGTTTGTTTTTGATCAGTTTGCTGGCATTTTCAACTTCTCTACAGCCACTAAGAAGGAAACCTGCCCTAAAGGATGGAGGAGGAACAGAGCCTCAACTCCATCGCAGCAGATGGAGGCAGCAAACAGCCTTTCAGTGGCAAGAACACCCAGGGCAGCCTGTACTGTTTCCAGCTAACAGTGTTAAGCAAGGCATAATCAAAAATGCCATGTGCTCCTTGGACTCCCACAACAGTTAACGTGACTGTTCAGACCTAACTAAAGCATGGGGATCCTTCCTGCTCAGGAAGGAAAGCAGCTGAAGGGGTAAGTTTAATGAACCACACATTCCTAATGCACTAAATAAAGAGATTTCAGTCTCTATACAACATCACAGGCTCACAGTCTACAAAATTTTTATATTTACAGGCAATAAAACTTACTCAAATAAAATAAGTAAGAAGTATTCAATATGTAAAACACATGAATTTGACTGGGGATTTGAAGTAAAAGGAGCAGAAGAGACTTACTTTGTCACAACCAATCTGTTTTTTCTCATGCTTTCTACTCCTGGTTTCTCCCTTTCTGGTTCTCCTTTCTTTCCAGTCTGTTTTTTTGACTTTTTGTTCACTGCTTGACTGATGGTTTTGGCACAATGTTTTGGCAGCAACTGGTAGAGGGAAAGAGAAATTCCCCCATCCCCCCCGCCAAAGAAAATTAAAATCCAATTTCTTAGCAGGTATGAGATACACAGTAAGCTTACGGTTCAGGCGAAGACTTCATTACACATGTAAACCTTTGTCTCATTTTGACTACTAGCTATAAAATTCTAATAAAAAAAGTCTTCCTCAAACTGTCTTCAATGTTATAAAAACAAAACTTCCCTAAAACAGGAAAAAAAAGGCGAACAGAAAATAGAGCCATAAAATTTAGAAAGTTGAACGAAAAAACTCAAAGGAGAATTAAAAGAATATACACACACATACTGGTAGATAATACATAGTAAGTTTTTTTTATGAACTCTGATTATATGAGACACAGCATGAAGTATCAATCCATGTTAAATAAAGCGTACACACACGCAAAGTTTTAGAACATTCAACACGACTACATGAAGTTTAACTTGCATCTAAATTTTCCACAGAATAATATTTAAATTTCATTTATATTCCCCACTGACACAAAAGTTCTTGAGCAAAGCACTGAGATTTGGATGATAATAGTTTAATTGTGGCACAATCATGATTTTGAAAATTACACATTATTTAATGAATTATGAATTATTCTCTAAAACAATATTCATAATAGATTCCGATAACCATATTATCACCAGCTTAGAACTATCAGCTGAATAAAACATTCTGCCTAATCAAAAGGGAGAATAGCAACACCCACCTGATCACTCAGGGTACATTGTTCTGTGCAAATATCTGTGATAAGATTTCGAGCTTGCTTAGCCATCTCATCCAAGAACATGTTACATAAGGAGAGACTGCGATCTCCAATATGATGCCGCTGTTAAAGAGAAAGTTGAGAAGTCTGTTTGCCAGTTCCCTGTTAGGCCTCCAATATTCACACAACATGTACACTGTACTGCAGATAACAGTTAACCAAATCACAGAATTGGGGTACTAGAACTAAATGCCTAATCTTTCAGCCCATTTATCACTGAGACCAGAAGGGTCTTCCCTAGGTGGTAATCGAAAGTAGCAAATCCCTGTTCTGCCTGTTGTGGGGCAACCACTTGAGGGCAATGACTGGCTCCTTCACAGACCTTTAAGCTCAAACTCTATGGATCTACACACCTGAAAGATAAGAAATCCATTTCTTTGAAAGTTAATTCCTGTTTTTTGGTGAAATTTACAGACTAAAACCAGCTTCGATACAGTTTGTATAGGCAGGCTGATGCGGCAATTAAGCAATACGTCTCATATCTTTGTTGTAAGCTGACCTAAAGCATCACGCACACATGTAATTACATATGCACAGCTTTTCTAATCAGAACACAACACTATAAAATGTTCCTAAAAATATACACAGAATATACACATAAAAAGAGTTTAAAGTTTTCCAGAAGGTATACTATATGTCAATCTAAGACCACTATATTTAAACAAAAAAATTATTTTAGAAAGTTGAAATAAAGGAGTCATCCTGGAGATTTTAAGAAAGTCCAGCAAAAACTTCCTCCCTTTGTAACAGGGATTTTTTTTTTTTTTGCTGTTGATGAGGCACTTTAGTTCTAAACAAAACTGATAAAAACCCTATTTCATTAAATATGAGAATTAGAGATCTAGCACTCCTCCTGAGCAGTTATGCTATATTTATTTACTGTATTATATCCATTTCAAATAATAGATTAATTAATATAATTTATCTCAGATCCTTTCATTCTTGAGGATTTAGGCAGGGAGGTAACTTGAACCATGAAATCTTCAAAGTCACTGGCATTGCATATTGTCATCAAAAATATTCTGTTTATGATATTTTGCAAAACTCTTCATGTAAAAAAGAGGCAAAATAAATCAAAAAAGTAGATTTTCATCTTTAATTTTGAGCTGAATCTACTTTAAAGCATCCAATACTCAAGGTTTCTGGGAATTTCCCCCTCATTAATTTGTACCAGTATTAAACCTAAGAGGAAAAGAGTATTTAACTCAAGTTATAGAAAAAGCACAGTGTCATACCACTGAAAGTCAATAATGCAGCCCTGACACATACATTCTTTCTGGATTCAGTTCTTTTTTCCACTGGATCTGCACAAGCACAGCCTTCTGTCTCAATGAAATCCTTCATGTTTACTTTGTAACAGCCACACACAGGGCACTGAAGACTTTTTCCAAAACAAGAATAGTTACTAAATCATGCAATCCATATATTGAATTAAATGTTCTGTTGGCTGTGACAAAATGTGCTTGCTACGGCTGAATTTAAAGTAACTAGTGTAAGGTGGACCTTGTCTACTGACTTCTTACTGTTACTATAATGGTTCTGAAAGACATCTCTTGTCCTGAAGGGAAGATTTCCTGGAAACTTTTTAGTGGTTGTCTTATATAAATTAAGTGCAGCTGTATGAAGCACAGTAGACAGAGGAAATAATGACACAGACAAATATGAAAGAGGATAACAGAAGAGGATTTGACGTTTAAATAAGAAAAACATACATACTTCAATAAATCTTATTCATCTAATTGTTTTCAGATCAGCACTCTTATGAATGAAAACACACCATCACGAACACTAACCAAGTTTGGCCAAGTTAACCCTTGGAGTAATTCTAAAGTCAATAGACATTTAAGAAATGTACTGAAGGACCTATTTCATTACCACATAAAAACACAAAGAATTTTCTCAGAATGAAGTTACATGCTTTAACAAATGGTCAGTTTCTTTAAGCAGCATTTTGCTTTTTTCATTTCTAATTCTAACCAAAGCCAGGGGGAGACAGCAAAATGAATGCTTGCATTATCCTGTATTTCACTTAGTATTTTTTTTTTTTTTAACTTATTAGAGAAATACCATTTATAACAAGTCATACAGAACTCTTGACTTGGTATTTCCTTCTCTAACTACAAGTTTATAAACCATTTTAAAACAACTTTTGCTTACAAGTTTTAATAGGCATGTGATACTTATTAGCACCTAAATCTTGATAAGTGATACGACAAGAGTCATACACACAGTACCTGCTTTAGTACATTTCTCTGTTCCTCAAAACAAAATTAACTATTAAATGGACCCCCAGTAGTCAACAGTCAGGAGATCTGAGCTTCATTTCAAGTTCTGCCATTAACCCAACGATTGATCCCAGAAAGCCATCTAACCTTTGTACCTTTGTTTCACCTCTCTTTAAAACAAGGATAATACTTGCTCACTTCAGAAAAGGACTCTGAGATCTATGAAGGATATGTTATTAATAAGTTATCTATATGATTTACTTCCCTTTTTACCACTGTTCTCCCTAGCATCTTAAATTGGTATAATACTTTCTTTCAGTGTTCTGTACTAGCCCTCTGTACTTTAAATGACAACTGAAAATGTACTTAAATGACAACTGAAAATATCTAAGACAATGTATTTAAAAATTACCTCTTCTGGGCATAGTTCATGGGTGCAGCTCATAAAATGAGTACAAAGCAGTGGGAATGCAATTGAGTATCTTGATTGAGAGGGAAGCTCCAAACATTGCTGAAACATCTTCTCAAAAGCACGACTATAAAAACTGATCAGAAAGAGACATTTAAATGGAGTACATACATAAAATTTCTGAAAATAAAGTCTACTTCACACAGATCAAATATGCTATTAGTTTCAGATTTGTAACTATAGCTCGCATCCAATAAAAAAGTGCATCATTTTTCCAAAAAAGTGTGTTTTCTGTGCTCACTTCTTATGGATTTTATTTTCATCTCTCTTATTATAATATCATTTTTATTCTGATGTTTGCCACATCGGCATTGCAAAAGTTGGCTGGTTTTGCAAGTTTAAACTTTTCAAATTTATGAAGGAAGAATCTGCAAGTAACCCCAGTTCAGTTATACGACTGCCTGAAGAATCTCTCTGGACCTAGGTTTAGTAGAGCTAAAACTCTACTGACAGATCTTCAGAAATACCTTTATCAAATTAATCCTGACAGAACACTAAGAAGATTGCTCATGTTTCATGATTGCTACTTTCCGAGTAATCTTTAGAAAAATATTCTGAAAACCTTCTCATGCAAAAACAAACAACCCCCCCCCCCCCCCCCCACAAATACCCCACCATCATCTTTGTCAACTCTTCAGCATAGTCATGACAACTGAATAAGGACTGGGCTTTCAGAGTCAAGTCTAGCCACTATAAAACGATGTCCTTCAGAACAGATGCTTCTTCACTGGAAACTGAAAAATAAGGTTCTGCAGTGAGGCTGAGCTATGCTTCTCCAAGACTAACCTTTTTGCACTGGGACTTCAGACAACTTATTTCAACTACTGCTTACACATTGTATTTGTCTACTGATCCTACAAACATTTAATTATTTCAGCCTTAAACAATCACAGAAAGATTTCAATCAACCTGTCTCTTGATCCTGTTTTCACAGTCCTTTTAATTTGGTTTTCTAAGAGTTAGACATATGGAATTTACTCTCTCCAAAGCAACCAATGCTAGCAAATATTACCCAGTTGGGGGTGGGGGGGTGGGGCGGGAAAATTTACTATGAAAAAATCAATTATTTACAAGTGACAATGGCCAGTTAGCTCTTGTCTGAGGACAAGTTAAGGAAGAGAGAAGGGAATTAAGGGCATTTTTCTTTTCTAATGCAGGAACTCTATGAAACATTTTACAACTACACTAGAAGAAAGCTGATTCCATTTCTTATTTAATCAACTTATTTGGCTAGTGCGTTATTAGATTGCAGTCATGGGGACCCAAGTTGCACAGACATAACAGAACTTTAACAGGTGTAAGAGAACTATTAGCTTTGATCTATTGCTTTGAGTAATTAACACATCTGAAAAACATTAAAGCTCTAAACAATCAGAGCTTTAAATTGATACGTTTGAACAATTAAAGCACTGCTGAACTGCCTTTCACTAGATTTTCAACTAAGGTATTTTACTAGGATTGACTTTATAACATTTCAAGTGAAAAATCTTAAATACCTATACTATAATTTGTTACCAAAAAGACAGTTTGAGGGAAAAAAAATCATGATCACCTGGATATGAGAGTTATGCATAGTAATAATGGGAGAACAGAAGTTAATTCTTTACATTAAAAGAATAAAAGTTATATACATTTCGATGGCAGAACTCTCTGTATCCCCGATTCCTAGCTATGAAAGTATGCCAGGAGATTTAAATCATGGCTGGCCTCAATGGATGGGAATGCAAAATGGTTAAAGTCTCCATCAGCAATGGAATGAAACAATAATTATTTCTTTATCAATATATTAGCAAGTCAAAATCGTTCCCTACAGTAATGAAGTCTGACTACCTACAGGACAAAAGCTATATGGTTTCCCTGTATCGGTCTATATTTGAAGCAGTACACTTCATTTAGAAAAAGGTTTAATCCGAATTTCAAAACCGCAGCATTATACCATAATGTTCAGAAATTGTTTCAACATTTAACTAGTTTGAAGAATTACATTCTTGAAATCTTAGTTAGTCTAGGTTCAGCTAAATCTGATTTTTATAAAGATGGTACTCCATAAATAGCTACTAATAATCTGATTAAATCAGGACCTTAACTTTTCTTGATCAGCAAAATAGTCCTTATAACTTTATGTAGATAAGGCACTATAATATATTGATTACAACCCTTTTTTCCAACATTAGTCTTCAATTTTCTTCCAGACCTGACATTTGAGTGGCAATTGCATCAGAGCATCCTGCAAGATAAACTTCCTACTACTAAATTCAATTACGCAATTAAGAATGATGTTATCTCCTTAAATCTAACATTTCCACTGTGATCTGATATTCAGAATCATTCTGCGTTTTTAGTTTTTGGATGACACTACTTTTGATCACGTTGTAACACTTTTTTGCTTTCAGTCCACCTATCAGTTCAGATCTTTCTCAGCAAACCATCCTCTTCATTATTTGCCAGTCTAAGTGCCGCATCTACCTATCTAAAGAGCACTGATTTTACTTGTGGAGGTAGCATGGAAAGGCAAGTCACCAATTCACAAAAATGCACTGTGGGGCCAAAAAAATCCACTCAGTCAGGATTCTCTGGTCATAAACACATTTTGAAATCTATTAAAATTAGATAAGTACTAAATGAAAGTTAATTTGTATTAAGTGCAATTTTCCAACACAGCAACTCTTTTGGAATAATTTCTTACACAAAGACATAATTTTTAAAGTATCACACTTTTAATTATTAAAAGAGTTTCTAAAAACAGCTTAAACTACTTTGCTTATTAGAAGAAAGATTAAAGTCAGCCATAACAATCTAGAGTACTTATCATGAGGAATGTAAATTGGCAGAGGCTTATTCAGCCTTTCAAAGATGCAGGCACTGTATCTGACTATAAGTTGAGAATAGCAAAAAATGATTCTAGAAATACAGAAAAGGCATGTATGGGTATTACAGATGTTAGTAAAGAATGAGGCAAAAATGTGGCAGAATGATTAGTCACATTGCTTCACTCTTTTGGTATTTAAGAATTACACCTGAAAGGATGAATCAAACAACAACAAAAAGCTGCCACAGTCAGGTTTGTAACATACCAAAATATAGAAAGATCTGAGGTTTCAACCAGCATCTCCACCAAAGAATCTACCATTTTTGTGTGGAAAATGATTGTATTCATCATTTTCCCAAGTTCTCTATGGTCCGCAAGACTAAGTGAGGCTTTTGAAACACTGGTGTAGGCCTGAAAAGACATAAGAACAATTTAATGTTATATCTACAGTTGCTTTTCCTGCAAATTCCACTATTGCTGCCCAATATAAAGTTTAAATACTCATTAAGCTAAGCACAGAACATCTGTGCTTTTAAAGACAGTGCACAGCCCACTTACCTTTGCACTATCACTTAAGAAAAGCAAACTGCCTTTCAATGACATTTCCAAAAGTCATTTGAGCATGACACTAACGCACAGAAAAAGTTGTAGGACAAAAGTGTTGGCAAAACACAAATGCCCGCTTGTGGTATTAAGTTTGGTGAGCCCTTCCCTCACTAAGGGAAGCCACTCCTTCTAATAATCAAGCTGTGGTAAGCAAGAAGAAAAGAGCAAATTTTGAAAATGATCTAGCAATAATAAAATATAAAGATAACATCTCATCTTGAGATAATGGCTTTGCAGTCTAAATAGTACTCCCTCCTTTATAAAGTCAACTGAAGATAATATTATTGCAATGCACAGAAGTAAATTCACCAAACAATTTCTTACTAAAAAGTCTCTACCTTCCCTTGACTGAGTAGGCTGTATCATACTCTATACAGTACAAAGCTGCCAGCAAACTGCTTGTGCTCCATATACTCTATTTGCAAAAAGTATGTAATGCAAAGACAAAAACAAAATTACATCAAAATGCAGCAAGTTATCTGCTTAGGAACTGCTAGATTATAAAAGCTGAAGAGCAAGTTATCCTTAGATATCCTGTCATCCATTTGCAATGTGAGAGTAACCTAGAAAAGCAAAAATTTATTACTACCTTGAAACCAAAATGTGTATTAAAACTGGAAGTGCCATACATAAAGTCTTACCTGCAATCTAAACCAATCTAATCTCATTCCTCTGAAGTCAAATACCTCTCCATCTTCAACTGCATTTGGAAAAAATAGAGAATATGAAAACTTTAGGAAAAGAACTACAAGCATTCAGACATATTAAATCAGTTATTGGAAAAAAAAAAAGAAAGTACTGAAGAATTACTTGGCTACTGAACTTCACACTGTTACCTAATAATATCATTGCAGCACAATCACGTCAACAGGAATTAGAATAGCAAGATGAAAATATTTATATGCTTTCTAGATGAAGATACCTATATGCTTTCTAAATTAAAATGCAGAATTTCTTCCAAAATAGCCTTCTTCAAAAGCTCTATCTATAGACTTGCATCACTACTTTGAGCCTCATAAAAGCGAGGAAAAATATTTAAGACCTTTTAAGAAATCCTCCAAGTAAATGACTACCTGTATAAACAAATGGTTTATTCTCTGGAAATGGACAGTAATTACTTCAGAATAAGAATTAAAATGCATTTAGAATGTGTTTTTGTTTCTTTTATTACAATATTTAACGAGCGTCTTTCAGCTAGACAAATCTCAACTTTTAAGCTCAAGAATGGAAGCGTTGTTCATCATGCTTGGTGCCATACACTTCAGTGTAACCTCGACTTTAATATGCTCCCAGGTCATTGCACATGTTCACTAAGCTTCTTGCACACGCGCAGTGCAAGCCTTCCCCTCATTATTCCAGTACTCTGCTCTACCTCCCTGCCACCTCCGTGCTACTTTTTATTGAGTTTTGCTCTCTGCACTGTTCTCCTCAAGTCATATAAGAACCACGACAAAAAGCACGCACAACTATTCTACTCAAAGCAGTTTTCACTTCTGCTCAATATACCTTATTTCGGCACAGCTACCTAAGGTTCAGCTACCTTATTTACTGCTTCGAACAAAGGTTTATGCTTTGCTTGCGCATAACAAAATACTTTTTCCTGATTTCCAGGAAGTCAGGAATCAGGATTCCTTTCTGTAATTTGCCTTTCCAGAGGGCACACTGAATCACTACAGCAGATGAGGTAAACTGTAAGAAATGGAAGTTAACTGTAAAAGGGGGACACAGAATAAGAAGCAGATGCCACAAAGCAGTTGAGGGAACAACTTCAGTTTATCCAAGTTAGCTACTACTACTGATTGCATAAAACAAAAAATGACAAAGTTTCCCAGAGGAATCTGTCATTTGGTTACAAGTTCCTCAAGTTCATTTGAGCAGACTTACCTTGCTTCACACTAAGTGAAGTCATGGTGTTTACAAAAGAGGACATGATGATTGATTCATCCTCTGGGCACACTGAAAGATTCTAAAATACATGTTGTTACTATTTATCTCTCAAACTTGATTTACGAAAGAATGCCAATACCCAAACCCAACTTATCAACTATACTCTGAAATGTGTTTTACATACTTTACAAAATATAGCTTGATCAGTGGAATATTTTAAGTAGTGCTATTTAACAATAATTCTACCTTTTTAATTCATTGGCTGATGACAAATACCGAGAAAAGCTTGTTTCCAAACCAACAGAGGCTCAAAGCAGAAAAATCTCTGACAGCAAATATGCCCCCACACTTTCAGGCTTTAGTAATTTATATGAGACAAACATTTTTCTGACCTCTGCATACATCTGATTTGCCTGCATGGAAAATTTAGCCATGGTAGGCTACAATACAGACCATTAAACATATCAGCATCACCTTAGATTAAGGCCCTGCTTTCCAAAGGACCCTGTATCAACAGATTTCAACATTTAAGACCTCATGAACTAAGCTTGCTTTGAATGACATACATCATCTGAAAGATGGGCTATCAGGTTTTCAAACCCTACAGAATACAACAGTTCATAAAGTAGTTTCAGCAATTGTTATGATCATATTTCTATTTAACAGTACAAAATAGAACTTTCATATAATTCCAGATGACTGATATTTTTAATGTAAGAAAGATTCAAAAAAATATATATCTATATATCTCCAAATTATCACTTAATCATCTCTGTCTAGTCTTGTGTTTGATATTTGCTATGAATGAATTAGAACTAGATTTAAGTCACTGTTAATATCTTTCTCTCATTTCAGTTTGATCCTAAGGATTATTCTTTCTGAACACAGAACATCTGTGCCACTTGTACAGCATTCAGAAGTCATTCACTAAAGCTGGGAATTCATCTCTCAAGAATCAATGACAAAACTCAAAATATTTCATTCTGTCACTAACATATCTGTTAACATATAAGTATACAGAGCTATAAGTAAGCAAAAAATCCCCAAATACAATTATATTGATATGAAAAGTAAACCCAAAGATTCAGTTATATTAATAGTTTAAACAACAATGAAATAAAACTATTTAAACAGTTTAAATACCAATTTAAATAAACAGTAGGAGATATAAGTTCTAGCTTTTGGTAATTGATGTATTGCTTAAAGTGTGAAATTAATTCTTGCAAACAACAAAAAACCTACAATACAATATAAACTTGTCAACAGCATGAGTAGCTAACAGATTCACAAAATTTGGGCTCCATCTTGTGGTCACTAGAGAATAAGATCAAAACAGTTCAGAAACTTTTTCATTTCTTTGTCAACCTAGGTATGAAAAATATTTTCTACAGTACTTCCTTGATGGCTGTACTTGTTTATTTGGATTTATTCAAATCAAATCAGGCCTGAGATTTTATTTCACAAATTCAAACCACGCCTACTGCCTTTACTTTACCATCTTCTACTCAGCTATAGGTGTTATTCCCTAGAGTTTAAAAAAAAAAAACAACACACCCACTCTGGATGGCAAACCTACAGGAACAAGAGAGGATGGTCTTCCATTAAAGAACAAGCATCATCCTCTTCTCCAGCACCTTTGTATTCCTACAGATCCACACTCCATAATGTTTTCAATGACTTGTGGTGATAGATCTGTTGAATTTGGTAATGTTCCCCTTTACTTCAACTTCTCCTTTTCTTGCAAGAGTTCATCATTTCCACATCTCATATTTCCTAACACAGGAGGCAACATGTCTCCCCTCACCCTCTACAACACAGGGCTTTCCCGAAACCTTGTTTGTCACATTTGCCACTAACTTCAGCGAGACTTGTATTTTACATCCAAGCTCCTCTTCAAACTCCTTGTCAATTCTCTCCATGCCAGTAAGCAACTCTGGCTGCAAGCATGCTATCTTTATCCTCTGTAAATAAACTGCCCTCAGTTCAGTTTAGGCTGGAACAGACTTCAGCAGGCCACCTGCTTCCACTCTCGGCTCAAATCGGGGCTAATTTTGATGCTAGATCTTTGATGCATACTATGTAGCTCAAAAGATCCTCAAGTTAAATTCACTTCCAGCAAGGAGAACAGTGATAAAGAAAGCCACAGGGAGACAGCCTCCGACGACACCTCCAACTGCCTGACTGGGTATTTAGGCTTAAACAAGCCAAATCACCTCAACTGTCAACTTCTTTCTGGGGGTGAACAGGAATGCAGAACCCGCAATGATTCTGTTAGCTCTCACCATTGTTTCTCATGCTTAAGTGTTGATGACATAATGCAGTACTTATCTCAGACACTTAAACTAATTCTTAAACACATGTTAAGGTTGATGCTGAATGGTGGAAAACATCCATTTATACAGAATATTTAGAAGTGCCACAGGATCCCAGTTCATCTCTTCATTTCATTCAGCAAGGTTTGCAAAATGACACTGGCCTCATTTTCCCCATTATGTCAGCAAAGTAACATCACAAGAGAGCAGTTAGGGCATTACATTAGAGAGCACTGGTGCTTTCCAAAGATTTCAAAGAAGAAACAACCTACATAAAAGAATCATGTTAGTCAAGAACGGCTTGGTGCTACTGCAGGCAGTTACTTTTACTCCACATCCCCCCTAGCAAGGTCAAAAGCAGTAAAGAAGAACTATAACACACTTAAGAGTAAAGCAAACGGAATCATAGGAATTCCTGAAAACGTTAAAGGAACTTCAGGCCCCAAGAGAAACCTATCAAGAAGTTCTTGCCAATCGCTACAGCCTGGTGTGTTAAAATACATTATAATTTGTCCCTTGAGGAGAAATGTGATGCAATTGTCTGTAAATTCTGTCTGTGATTCTGTGCGATTCTGTGTAAATATAACATTGCTTAGTAACATCTAAGTATTCATAGAACAACCAAAAGTACAGCTCTAAATCCCAGTATTAAACAGTTAGGTTGCCTTATTTCATGACGTTCATCAAAATTCACAAACCAGGATGCATTTCATAAAGACATTCTGAACAAAAAGGCCTTTCTAAAACTTGCATTTGAGAACCCAAAACCACAGTCATGCCATACCTGAACAAGTTCATTTAAGACCACCGCATCAAAGCCAGAGAGATACTGCACATAGTACCTCTGCATCACTGGTCCATATTTTCGCACATGTGCTCTGAGCTCTTCCATGTAGAATATTAACTCAGCTATGTGCCTAGACAAAAAGAAAACAAAAAGGCTATGAATATGAAATATGAAAAATACTATGTTTATGGTGATATTCATGCTGTATTATCTAAATAAGATAAGCTTCATTTGATTTAAAAGACAATCTTGCTAAAAAACAAAACAAAAAAATCTACAAATCAGCTTGTTTGCCAGTTTCTCCCCCCAGCACTGTTGATTTGTTCCATGTAAATCAATAACACTGAAGATGCATGATAAAGCTTTTTTTTTTTTTCTTCCTTTTCCAAAGGAAAATGCGTTCATTTACTTTAAGAAATGTCTCAGTTTTGATGTAAAGCATAACCTTTCTGCAGAATTTGAATTTTCACTGATGGGCTTTAGTTTCTAATGCAATACTTCTAGTTTTCTGTTTAGATAGGAAGATTAGGTTTTCCAGGGAAAGGTTATCTGACCTGTCCTAATTCTTTCATCTAGCCATCTTTTCCTGTTTAGATTCCCTTGCATTCAGATGTAGTCCCTCTGTGAAGTTCTCAAATATTTATGATATCACACTAAAAATTAACGTACTTATCTATGAAGTCATCTGCACTCTTCTTCGGCATATTATCTGCATGACGAAGAAGCCAAATAATTTCGTCACGAGCAAAGGATAGTGCCATAAATACAAACAGTGCCTGAAAAAGAAAATAGTTGTTCAAGATCTTCTTTTTATATACATACACACACACACACACGGCAGTTGGACACCTGCTGCACACCAAGAGGCAACCAGTTTCTAAAATAAAGAATCTTAAAATCTAAATAGATTTTCCTCTCAGAATAGGGTTTGTTTTCCCTCCCAAAATGTCATACTATCACTGAGGAACAAATTGTAAGATTACATAAATGCAAAAAATAACTAATTACCTTGGGTCCCAACAGGCCTGGCTGATCAGACAGGACAGTTGCCAGTTCTTTGAGCGCAGATCGTAAAAACTTGCGTCTCTCTCTATGCATTGAACCACTACATCAAAAGAACAAACTGAAACATCATACACTGTGCTAACCACGAAGCATTTCATTTTTAAAAATAATTTAAGCCCAAATATATGCAGTTCATATCATACCAACCCCAAGAGCTCAGTATTTTTGAGGAGATTCAATTAAAACTAGCACCTCCATCACCAATGCTGCATACTCCTTAAGTAAGGTTAAATTTAAAAATCAAGTCTTATGCTTTAGTCTATGACTTGCATTTGACTCCACTAAAACATTTATATTTAATTTGCATTCATATTAAATAATTAGATAAAAACTAATTAAAAAAACCCAAACCTTATCTCCCAATCCAAAATAACCCCCCCAAAACACCCCTAAAACAAAAAACATTGGGGAATATGCAAATTAAATGCTTCCTTCTTGAAAATTCGAAAAATAACCTAAAACTTGGGAATTTAAATCAAAGGCATACCATTAATTAAATCCATATTTAAAGGTACAATAAGACAAAACAAGAAGCTAGTATCCAAATAAAGAATGCTGTGGAACTTTCCATTTAATGGCTGATAGCTTTATAAAAGAAATGCAGCTTCCCTCAGTTTTATCTATCAATCTTCACCTACTTGCTATCTTGCATTCAACATTTGCCAAAGACATAATAGCAAGCTTTTTCAAGTATTTAATTTCTTATGAAAGGATTCAAAAACACCTGAATTTTTAAATAACCTTTCTAGTTCTCAAAGTGTCTCTCAACAACAAAACTGTTGATAATAATGAGATTAAAAAGGATATTTATACTGTTAATTAAAGAAGTTGGACTCCTGTTAAACAGAAAAGTTAAAGGCAATTACATATATACCTTCTTACTACTGCTGCAGGAAAAAAACAGGGGAAAAACACCCAGCCATAATCCCTTCTTTTTCAAATAGTTTATTTAAATAAATATCTCTAAGTATTTAAATATTTATATAAATATTTAATGAAATAGCTCTAAAAACTCTACCAAGGTCTGTAAATGGTGTTCAAAACTCTGTTTTTCATTAGGAAGATCTTAATGCACAAGGATTTTAATTTGGGGATTTATTTACTGCTTTGTAAAAGCAAAAGCAGAGCATAAATCTCCACAGAAAAGCAGAAAGAAAAATAGCTATATACTGCTTAATCTGTATATGGTCCCATTTGAAAACGCACAACTAATTAATAACTTAACAAATCCATTTTGTACATTCTTTGTATCTGAGAAAAACAACACTAAAATCTGCCTGGAAAGTTTTATGAGATACTTACGCATGTGATACAGCAGCTTCTTTGCACTCTCTGATGTCATTAATACGTTTGTTGTAGCTGCAAGTAAAAACAGTCGACTATGTCAGCAAGCACCAGTAACAAAATGTAACAAGAGCTGGAACTTTAGATGAACTGCAATTTCAAAACAAGCAGGACACAGCAAGAAGTGCACAGACATGACTTCTTTCTCTTATGAGAACTAAATGCTAAAACTGGATCCCCAAACCAAAAATACTCTCTACTGAAGTGCTCCTGACCTTCTTGGGCAGAGATCTGAACTTTGTCTGCCTGAGTTTTCATATGATCTTTGCAGAAACAGAGTTTCAAGCAAACTCTGCATCAACGACATCATTTCTCTTCTCTAGATTAAGAATTGTGAGCGTAGACCATTAAAACTAACTTTTGCCATTTTAGAGACTGATTTGCCAGACTTTTCCAGAACTGAGATTAAAAAAGTATGATGTATAAAAATGTATAAAATTGGGCTCCTGGAATTTATGCATTAAAGAAATAGTCAGGAGACTAAACAAAAACGCTTGTGTACTGAATGTCCATAAGTAGAGCTTATACGAAAAATAAGCAACATTTGCAAAACAGTTCTTAAAGACTAAGATTTTAACAGATGTTCTAGAAGGAGAAAAAGACAACAACAAAAAAAAACACCTTACCCTCGTATATTTACAAACAGGTCTTCTGCAGCTTTGTGAATATGGAATACTTCATCTCGAAACAGAGCCAAGCAGGAGCTGCTTTGAAGTGCAAGTTTCCAAAGGTTCAAAGCTGTAGCATCACTATTCAGGATTCCATGGCACAAAATAAACCCAACTTCAAAAGTTCACATCAGTTTGTGTCACAACACAGATGTACAAAGACAAGAGAACAGTGAGATTATGCATTTTCTCTTAAATACTTCAATTACTTCATTGATAAACCTTTTAACAGATAATATGCAGTTTTATACACATAGGAATACCTTGCAATATGCATTCTATTAGAGGAATGACCAGTGTTTCTGTAGTACAAATAACTTAATACTTACACTGCTCAGCTATTTTCACCAGAATTACTAAAACCCCTAAATCTAGTCAAAGTCTGAAACAAATTGATGACAAACTCAATTCCAACATATGCTGAATTCTAACTTCACTGCATGTAAAAGCACAATGCATACAAATGAGATTTAAGCAAGTTCTCTAGAATCTGAAAAAAACAGCTTTTGTACAGTACATATAAAAGCAAACTGTCTTTTTTTAAAAAAAAATAAAAGAAAAAAAGAAAAAAGTAGTGCAACCATGAGCTATTTCAGGAAATTTTACTAACAAATGATCCATTTTTCCATTGCGTCCAGAGAGAGGTATTCACATGGCATCTGTTTAAAAAAAAAAAAAGTAATTTGTAGCAAACTAATTATATAAAGACAATACATTTTGTGAGAAGTTGTTCTTATAAAAAGGGACAAAAACTTTTAAATGTTGATGAATCATGGAGGACTGCTACTGTCTGCTAATAAGGCATTGTTTCATCCATTTGGAAACTAAGAGTTTGAACTTTAAATGAGCTTCCCTATCCTCCAACACCTTGAACAAAAGAGTAAATAATTTTTGACAATTTTTAGTCTCAAATACTGTATTTAAGAATGTTTAAGAATAAAATGCCTTTAATCTATAGTGTTGCAAAATTAATACTTTCAGAAAAAAACTTAATTTTCAGAGACTAATCACAATCTTACACCTGTTAACGCTTTCATTTTTTCAGAAAGACGCCCATCTATATCACAACTAAGGCAACAAATGCAAACGGTAACAAATTTTAAAGAAAGTATCAGTTCTGATTTTCAGTCTGTTAGACTAGGAACACCCGCAATACTACACAGGACTCCTTCCTTCGACCTTGTAAAGGTTGTTTCCCTTCACCTTTTGATTATCAAAAACTGGAAATGAGGTCATGGGCAATGGAAGCTTTTCCCCGACACAAATGTCCCCAGCTCTCCCAACTAAGCTATTTATTTCTCTGACTAAAAGCCAGATAAAGGTAACCAAATAGTAAACAAAACATTGTTTTCTACACTTTTTACAGAAAACCTTGCTTAACTTTACTGTATAATCCAAATTAAAAGGCCATACTGTGTCAGACTGTGCAGGATTAAGCATAGTACTAGGTGCACTGATGAGGCTCAGTAGTTGTGCATTTCTCCACTGGTCAGCTGAGAGATTTCTTCGAGGATAGACCATCTGGAGCGAAATCAGAGCATCTGAAAGGGACTAAAGAGAAGAACAGATTAGTTTGACATGTCCTCAAGGCTCGCTCTTTGATAAACGTCAAAGATCTTTACTCCATTTTGTGAACTGCATATTGACTGGGCAGCAGATGTACAGAGACAACTGGTTAGAAGCTACTGTAATTTGTTAGTATAAGAGTTTTAACAACTGGCAAAATGATCAGGTATTTAATTTGATGCAAATAGCTATCTACTAGTACTGAAGTTCAAACACTGCTATACTCCAAGCATAAGAGAAGCTAAACTTTGTTTTATTAGCAATGCTATTCTGTTAGTTATATTACTAACAACAATTAAAACGTTTTACTGAAATAGTTCTGAAGTTAAATATGACATTAGAAATCATAGCATCTAGTTTCTGTCTCATACAAAAGACTATTACAGGCTTGGGGAAGGATAAAAGGGAAAGGAAGTGTGTGTTTTGTTTTTTTAAGTCGGGGAATTATAAAATTCTGATTTCAGAATTAGAGGACAAAAAATGAGTAGGGAAAAACAAATCTGTCACATATAACTGAAAGTTGTTCATTAAAGCAGCCACATTATTCTGCTTTTTCTTCTCTACCACTTAGTTTAGTATGTCCTTCTCTCTTTGCTACCAAATTATAATTATTTAGAGCAGAAACTGTCTATGGGAGCATCTTCATAACAGTTTAAGCTTATTCAAAGAAGCATGGTCCTACACCTTCTCCCTGTCTTCTGCATCAGTACTGGTGCTCACATGACTCCTCAGGGAGCCAGCTCAGTAAGCACTAAACCAGGAGAAGAGTCAACCCAGGAAAAAAAAGTTTTATGTTAAAGCTTTTCTAAGGAGCTTTCTGCTAAAGTTAAAGTGCTACACAACTGTCATGTTACTGCAAAGTAGTGAGATGATGGAAGGATAGCGTTCACAGAAATTGGGGATGATAAACCTGGAGGAGCCTAAAAGTTCAGAACTTACAATGAACCTGAAAATATAGAGAGGTTCAAAATCAAAGAGATGAAATTCGGTAAGAATAAGTATAGTTCTGTCTAAACTTTCCAAAACTATGCATAGAAAATATGGAATATATAATTAGTTTTCACAGAGGGAAAAATAAATTTATGATATCACAGTGGATTATAAACTGACATTAACAGAACAATACTGCTCTAAGGGCATCTTTCGTTCTGAATTTTTCTTTAAGGAAACCACTAAAAAGATCCTAGTGGTATCTATTTCTTTGTATGAGGTGCTGGGAGGACCATGTTAAACTGCAATATAGTTTTTGTCCTACATTTTAAGAAAAATGTAGACAAACTGAAGAGAATCCCAAGTTGTGTAAGAATACAAGCTTAAAAACATTTGTGCAAAAAGGCTAAAGCAAGTGGGTTCATTTAACCTAGCAAAGTCAGATGAGCAAGGTGCATTATATCAGCTTTTGAGTATAGAAAATATTAAAAAGGCAGTGGTGATCAACTGTTCTCCAAGATCATCAGTTTAAGGACTATCCAAAGCACAAAAACCCATAGGTTAGAAAACAGAAAAAACAAACAAAAAACCCCACACTCAACTAGAATGTTAAAACTGCAAAAACTGGTTTCCTAGAAACATTAGGAATCTTCTTCATTTCAAGCTACAAGTCCAAACCAGATGATCCACAACTGAATTTTAATCACTTTTTTAATCCTTAGTGAGTAACATGGATCCTTACCAATGTGTGCCAGCACTCCTGTATTTCTATGGTTTCTGTTGTTTAAGAAAATATCAATCCCCACTCCCAACAATCCATTATAAATAAAATTCAAATCCCCTGTAAAATGTACACCTAATGGTCTTTGACAAAACAAACCCTTGTATATTTACTGTTTTATTTCCGCTTCTCTCTGTTAAGGTTACTGCATTCCAGTGAAAAGAAGTTACATACTTTACTGTGAGGTACAAATTCCTCCATCATTTTCTTTAAAGGATTTTCATAATCCACAATCATCTGGCCAAGTCGCGGATATTCTCTGTCACTAAAAGCAACAACAAATAATTAACTCAGATGCAGTTATTCTTTAAAGACAAACAAAGAAAAAACTTCCAATGCAACAAATTTTTTACCTTGCTCCATGTGTCATTTCATGAGCATAATTATACAATCCAATGATGGCTTTCCTTTCTTCAATTCGAGATAGCAATATCATTAGGGTTGTGTAAGTTATAATCAAATCTAGGTAGTTCTTTGTTAAATCGAAGTTTACGGTCTAGAGATAAAAAACAATTACTTTTCATTGTAAAACTTTCAGAATAGAACATACAACTTCTTTTACTCTCTCCACCAAATCTCAACGTTTTTAAAACACAATGGACTGTCTTCATTATAGTTTTTGTTCTGGTTGCCTACAGACTTCACAGTCTTTTTCACCCAAATCCCCTTAACTATTTGTAGTCTTGAAAGCAAGCTTGTCAATAAGTCTTTTCAAGATCGTGTCACTGATTAGCTCACTGATAGAAAAGCTTTTCTTGGACATTTTCAGACAACAACTACCTCTCTATGAACTGTGAACAAAAAGGTGTTTGGGGATTTTTTTTAATTTTTTTTTTTAAACTTAACACTTTCAGCAGCTTTTGTATTGCTTTAGCCCATAGCAGAAAAAGTGATGTCCTCACATACCTCCCAGGTGATACACCTGTGGTATTTCTATTCTGTGAGCCTCAAGTGGCTTAAGCATACAGATGACAACAAACATCTTAGTACTCGCTTCAACAGGAGAGAGTAAACTTGCAGATGCAATAAACCAAAAGATACACAGTACAATATGTATAATATCTATATACTTTGTAGTAGTATATTATATTGATATTATATATATAGTGTATATAATCATAGTATATGTATAGCTATATATAGTATATACAACTACAGCACATAAAGCTATACTGTTACCACTGTCCATATGTAGTCTGTTTAAAATGTCCTACCTTCTTACTTCAAACCACTTTAAAAGTTAGAGATCTGAAGATTATATTTGTTGCATTTATAACTAAAGATATCATGTTTACTGAGCTAACATAATGAGGTATTTCTAATTCTCTGTGCAGAATTGTGATTATAAACATTTTTAAAGTAGTTTTTGGAAGCTTCACTTCTTAAACCAGAAACTTACAATATCAAAGAAGACTTGGCAAACATCAATAGTGTTCAGCAGCTCGCAAACATGGTCCTTGAAAAACAAAGGAACAATTTTTGTTTAAAAAGATCCAAGTATGTCAGTTTATTATGTTTAGTGATGGAGATTAAGTTTTTGCTTTAAAACACAACTACAATTTTGGCTATTTCGTTATGAAGTACTACTTTAAAAATAAAAAGAGAGAAACAGGGTGTAACAGGACCACTCCGAAATATTTGTTATAACTCACCTTAAATTCCATAACATCAACAAATGTGAAGTAGTATAATGCCAGGTTCTTCAGAATCTCTGATTTTTCTTTCTGCAGCTGAGCAAGCTGTTGCTAAAAGAGAAACATGTACACTGTTCTTAGAAGATCTTGAGCAAACAACTGAAAAATACACCAATGAAATACCTGTGATGCGCAGATTAGCCACCAGGCTTGTTACACAAAGAATTCCTACCATGGCTTTCTAAGACTGAGGTTCTGTGTGTCTCTTAAATACACACAAAGTCCTCAAAACAGACCGTTTTAATAGCTGCTGACTATATTTTGAAGATAAAAGTCAAATTAGTACACATTAGTACCAAAGTCATATTGTTTAGCTGAGCTAGAGACAAAAATGGGAAGTTATGAAAACACTGTTATCGTATGTATAATTAGCAAAAGCAGAACAGTACATGAGCACAAATCAGTATGACAAAAAATAATGACATTACTTGAGGTGGGAGAAAAGAAGGTGGCAGGTTACAGATTTCACTACAGAAAAACACTGTGCTTTTAAATTCTGAACTTACCAAAAAGAATATCCAGGCAAAGCCACGTTAAGCATGCAAAATAAAATGTAGATACAAACATAAAATACAGTAACGGTTCTTTGACCAGTTCCATATAACACAATAATACATTCAAACAAAAGCAACAAAATAAACAAAGAAACAAAAAAGAAGCAAAACACTAGCATTAGACACTGGTGGATAAAATGGAAGAGGCAAATGTGAATACAAAGGCATAAAATCGTTCACATGTTTTTTTTTTTTTTTTAAACAGGCATTGAAATCTCTTAATTAACATATTTTTCAAAGTTTTCTTGAAGAATCAGACAGCTCATTTAAACAATTACAATTAAAAATACAAGAAAAGCAGTGTTAGTTATTGAATAGCCATTACATTTATCCATGTATTACAGTCTCACAATAGGAAAAGGATCTAATTATTTAACTTGCAATATCTAGTTGCTAGTAAGTTTCTTAGCTGATAGATGAATTGAAAAGGATTAAAGCAGTCGTAACACTCAATATGAAAAACTGCCCTCCAAAAATCTTTAAAATTTTCATTTAAAGATTGGTCAAGTTAAATAGGATTTTCTTTCTCTGTAAAAGCAATCAAATATATATATATATAAAAGACTAAATAAATTGTTTCAAAACTGGTTAGCTTAGTTTCATGTAGGTTAGAACTGAATAATCTTCTTTGCCTCCCCCTCTTTAAAGCTGTACTCTGTGTTCTCAGTTTTACATAAAGCACTAAAGTTCCTCTAAATGCACAAAAACAAACCAACTGGAGAGGTACTGCATGCCATATGTATTTCAGATGTATTTTACTTCCTTTTCTGAATTTTTAGAAGTGATTCAGATTTTAGATGTCTTCAGCCATAAGATTTCCATTATAGTCAAGACAGACAAGCATATATATAGTAATGAGCCAATTTGAATGGCAACATTATAAACATTATAAAAACATTATAAAACGCTCATACCTACTCTTATGCCACTGCAAAGGATTTAATTTTGAAGGTCTGAATGCTTGCCTTATGTTTTATTTTGGTTTCTTTCACACAATCATCAACTCAAACTTTAAATGGAAAACAGCTGCAAGTAAACGCATTCATTTTGTAATTTCTCCTGAAAATCTCATGCACTAGGAGACTGAAAATTGATTTTGTACTGCATCAGTTTGTTAAATGGAAATATTCTAATAGAAGCCCAATGAGTTCTACTTTGATCCTCAGTATGAATTTATTAAGTTTCCCAATGTATACTTTGAACCATAAACCTGTCCAGAGACTAAAACATCCAGAATCACCATACGCTGCGTCTGGAGTTCATGCAGCTCTACGTAGTTCTAGCAGTCCTGCAGTAAAGTTGTGTTTTTACTCAGAACTTCCCCAGAAGAAAGAATTCTTTGTACTTTCAAGGCTGCTTCTTCAGTCAACAGTTGTTACAAAATGGAAGTTCAGCATCTAGGACAGCTGGTTTCATTCTTCATCCTGACTCTATACATTTAAGTATTGTATGTGATTCATTTTTGCAAACTAAGCAAAAAAGGGTTTATTTCTGTGCAACTAACACAAGCGTGAACTGGATGAATTTGAGGGGTCACTTCATGACTTTTCAGTCATGGACTATGTAATATTGTTCAGAAATAAGATATTGTATGCTACACTGAACTCCTAGTTGCATTTTCACTTCTACAGCAGCGAAGAGGTCATACAGATTTGAAAATAG
This sequence comes from Apteryx mantelli, assembly GCF_036417845.1. Lineage (NCBI taxonomy): Eukaryota > Metazoa > Chordata > Aves > Apterygiformes > Apterygidae > Apteryx > Apteryx mantelli. Next base: position 22,368,266 of record NC_089983.1, on the reverse strand, counting down.
GATAGAAATAAGAAAGAAGCAACCTTACAGAATTGAGGTTGGTGGGGAGGGGGGATATCTCTTCAGAGAAACTTGTACATAACACAGCATGATAAAAATTAAACTCTTCAGATCATAATTGACTAGTACAGAGAGACCAGGAAAACAAGTGATGTTACAACTACACCTATGCTTAAATGCTTTCTTCCTACTGCAATCCTGACTCAGACTAAGCAAGATGCAATGTTAAGGGAGACCATCAAGGGTTTAGGGTTTTGTATCTAAATACCTATGTTTGGTATTAATAACAATTGGTAACAAAATCTTTGCTTCTGTAAGACTTGATCCTTCCAAGGCCACAAAGTAGAGAGATGCAGCAAGAGAGGAGATGGCACTAGAAATCATGCTTGTAAAAGCAATACTTATTTTCAGAAATTCCATGAAGCTGCACATTTAATAAAAGAATACAGGGAGGTATTCATCACTGAGCCAAGAATTAACAAACCGCTGCTGTGTACCGCTAACTAGTTGCCTATATTCCCAGAAATATTTATACTGAAATGATGCTAAAAACATCCTTACACAGTTAAGTTCATCATACTTTGCACTCTGAAGGTCAAGAGTATCAGCAAATTTCTATTTAAAATTTTAAAACTGAAGTAAAACAATGTATCAACTGTAGCCATTGCTACATCAGTACCCTGTGAAAAGTTTCATTCATAAAACACTGACTGAAGAGTGATATTTAAAAGTACAGCTTACAGCATGTAGAGTCTTGGATGTTTATTTGCATTTTTAGTACTCAGGAATGCGGGTGTAGCTCTTTCCACACCCACTGCAACAAAACTTTCCATTACTAATTTCATAACAGCTGTTTAGAAATATCTAGTGCTATCTTGGTTTGTATGAGGTTTGAGGTGATCTTCCTTAGCCTGTAACGCTCACTTAGCAGCAAACATTTTTGCTTCCACTATTGAGCAAAAATTTTTAAATAGGATAAGCTGAAGAAATAAGGAACTTTCAAAACATTACTATCAATAAAATCTTATTTTAACTATAGATAATCATGCCTTGTTTAGTTCGACATAAAAGTATTTTATTTATTCTTAAAGTATTTGAAGTACAAACTATACTTGCAAGGACAAGAGTGTTTTTGTTGAACAAGGCAAGGCTGGCTTACGAAATACTGTGGCTTCTATAAAGTTTAACAATAAAGAGTCTGATGGCAAGATTAGGAAAAATCTGAAATCATTTGTTAGCCAAAATATCGACCATGCCTCCAATGACATTAGAACATCATTTAAGATCAGATTTTTAAATACCAAAGCGTGAAACCGGCGTTTTGTCCAGCACACTACCTACAAAAGTGGGAACTGAACTCTGCCAAGTTGCCTTATGTGTTTTTCCTTCTTCATATTAAAACTAAAAAACAAAAAAAATCTTTATACAACTAACTATGTACATAGAAGTAGTACATCAAATGTAAACAAATCAGAAATTGCAAGACAGCCTCATTTAAACTTATTTGAACATAATGGCTTGTAGAATAATGACACAGACATTGGCATATTAATGTGAATAAATATGAATCTAATATGAAGAGGAGATATGCGAGAAGAAATATGAGACACCTAGAAATGGTAGTTCAGAGGGTTTTCTGCAAGAAAAAAAGAGGATAACTGTAATACTGTAACTATTTTATCATATTTATTTGACTGGTAGCAACAGTGTGTAAATAAATACCTTATTTCATGATCTAGGAATGGATAGTAGGTAGGGGAATTTTCTCATTCTTACATCGCTGTGGTATTTTTCTGCAAGTCTGACCATTAAATACCGTATTTGCTTTCTACAAACCTACACAGTAAATATTACATTGTCCTCAGAGAACATCATCAACTTCTTAGTAACTGAAATCTATGACCCAAAAAACAGTATTACAAATTCTGACTGTTAAAATTCTGGAAATAGGGGGAATTAATCACTATCTGTATTCTTATTGTCACTTATTATATTCAATATGCCTGTCACCTGTAGAATTCTTAAAGATTTTTAAAATTCAACTCATTTGAACAAGTCAAAGAGTTCAGGGACTGAGACCATATGCAATAAGTTGCTGCTGAGCATGGCCGGAAGGGATTTGGTTGGCCTCATTTTGATTTAGAAGTGAATCAGGAAAAAAAAAAAATCCAAAAAAGAAGGTGGCTACAAAATTCTGCATCTACAAGATATATAGCAAAATGTTGGAGAGAGGAGAAGGATCTAATCAAATGAAGAAAATGAGTTTTAGGCTTTCTGTAAATGAACTGTAAAATGACGGATGTGTCTTTGGTTTTGTTATTTCCAACTAAAATCAGCCTCTAAAGTGGCAGGTGTAATAGAATATTTTGCATGTTTATCGACTAATGCATTCCTACAATAAGATCTGCTTTTTGTTTAAGTTTCTAGCACTAAGTTAATTCCTTTAAAACCCCCCATGACCCTCAACAAAAGTCACTGACTGCAGGATTGCCCATAATAATAGCAGCAGACAACCTGCTTTTGGAGCAGCACCTGCCACAAAAATTAAAATCAGCACTGATTATAAAGTGCAGATTTAAACAGTACTACTGTACAAGAAAGCAGGTACTAAATGCACGCATTAACGCCTCCTAACAAGCGCTGGGGGCGGGAGTCCAGCCGTTCTACACCCCCGGCTCCGCCAGGCCCAGCTCAGGCGCTACGCAACCAGATCACCAGGGGGTTAGGCTGTGAAAGAGACAGTCAGCAGCCCCCACACACCTCCTGAGATCTGAAAGGAAAATGCCAAAACACTGATGAAGAAAATGCTTAAAAATATATATTTAAAGCAAATTTAATTCATATCTGCTGTTAAAAATGGACTCAGTAAATCATTAACCACTATGAGGGTGCAGAACAACATTACAAGAATAAGGATGGAATACTGCACTGGTAGTTTCCATTTTGCTTGCTTGTTCAGTACTTCTAAGCATTTAAGCTGTTACTTATTCATTAGTAGAACAACAGTGCATCTTTGCTGGTGAATAATCGCTGACATTTTCTGCAGTAATAGGTAAATAAATAAATAAATATAGGTAGATAGATCGATCGATCTATGGTAACACACAGCAGCTACAGTTTCAACCAGGTAAGGCATCAGTATTACAGCCCATACGTCCCCTACACGTCTACGATGCCACCCCATACTTCGGCACTACAGACCCTAACTCACGGAGGCTGAAAACACTCTCGCTGCTTGTAATCCATCCTGGGCTGGTCTCACTTCCAGTCCCCGCTGACACAATACAGCGGGCAAAGGTTACAGTCAAATCAGGAAAACAGTCCCCCAAAATACTGCCTCCTAAGAATCTGAACGTGTAGCCAGAAAAAAACACAAAGGAACAGATATGAACACTACTGAAAAGTAACTATTAAAAGATCAAGATTAATAGTAGCTGAAAAACATGGCTATTTCTCTCACTAACCATTCATTTATAAACTTCAGAGTAACATTTCATTAGTCTGCTTACTGTTAAGTAATGACTAAGTCTCAACTTCTCTAGAAGATATTTCAAAATAAAGGAAATTTTTCTATAGAAAAATTGCTGAGGAGCAATCTGAGTAAAAAAAATAACATATGTTTAAGAAAGAATGCAGAAATTCTCACTACTTTCCATATGTGCTGTTGGGGAAAGCAGAAAGGAGACTGGTTCTGTTACACAAACACAGAGCTTTATCTGTGAAGGCAGCAGATTTTTCATATCCTACACACAATCTACAGAAGATCTACAGTTTATCTCGCTGCATCTCCAGTTCCCCATGATAAAAGGCTTTATTCTGGCTTTACAAAAGCATTAGATGTTATTGTTTGCTAAGAAAACAGTTATTTCTAGGTCCTGCTACATTTTTGGAGTTCAGTAGGTTCTCCCCTGATTTCTCTGGAGCGAAAAGGTGCCTGTACACCTTATAAGAGGATGAGTTCTAAAAACAGTACATAAAAAATTAGTCTGCTTCAGTGTCCCTTACTTTGGAACATTTCTTCTGAAACTAGTCAAGGAATTTTAGTAGAAATAAATTCTAACCCTATGTCAAGTCTAACACAATCATATCACTGCTCTGACCAAGAATGATTGTACTATAAAGCTTTTGGAAGGGTTCTCCAATTTGGAAGGCTTTTTCAAACAAAACTTGTCACTGCTTTGATACTGGTAACTGATATTATTTGCTGCTTGCTACTCCCAAATTCTCCATTTAAACCCAATCTTTGAAAATAAATAACAGTACTAAGCTTTCTCAAACACACAAGATAGATACTCTCCATTGTTATAGTTTCCTTTTCAAATACAAGACTGAAATGATCGTGTTTCTCACTTTGTCAATCCTTCTGATGAATGCTTATGTGACTACTAATACTCCCAAATATCAGAAGATTGTTAATCTAAAAATACTTAATAGAGTCATTAGAATTGATAACTGAAAACAGATCAGAGTTAAGGTATGTTGCTGGTCAATATCATTAACAGGTGATTTAAGAGCTCAGTCTTCTAACTGCACATTTTCAAGATTATAGGGCTCAAAATGGTGACTGGAGGAGAAATGGTAAGAATAAGATCGCAGGGACTACACTCTGGTAAAGGGGGAGAGTAGAATTGTGAAGTGATGAGGCCCAGAGTTATCTATAATCAATCTTTTGGAAGACTGACAACTGCATTTTATTTTTCAGCCTTGACAGCAAAGATTCATTCAGTGTTCCTTCTCCATTTGAACTGCTCAGCAGCTTTCACTAAAACATTGAAAATCAGTGATGGCCAGGCACCATTCTAGTCTGATTCAGCATGCCAAACATGGAAGGAGGAACAAACTCAGCAGCCATATCTTTTCAAAATAAAAATGTAGAAGTTAAAAATAGCAAAATGCAACAGATTCACTTGTTTCAAAAGAGATTAAAAACTTAGACTTTTCAAGATCAGGCACCCATTTGATTACAGGACAGATTGTTCATACTCTTCAGTTAAGCTTATTCTTTGTCTCTAACACAGAAAACACTGTAAACGATGGTGCAGGAGGAAAACAAAGAAATGTAGGTCGTAAAATCCAAAAGCAAGAGTGAATTACTCTTTAACTGAATGCAAAATTATTTGTTTGGCGATGTCACCTACTGACATGGCAATAGTTATTATTAAACATGTGGATGCATGATGCCAAGCAATGGTAATCTGCTGCGCTTAAAAGTACAAAACGAAGCCTCCTTGAAAGACTGTCCTGGAACTGCCATTACAAGGAAGCAGCACAGGTTATGATTTCTCCGTTACTGCTTCTGTAATAATGCTCAGTATGTTTTATTAATGGATGTTTCCACGTTCCAGAAAAACCTTCTTGTCCATTTAAATCTCTGACCGTCTGTTTCCCTCCTGAAGAAACCTGTCAGTGTGTCCAACTAATATGGGGAGAACTGGTCATTGACCAGCAGTAGGAGGGAGACAAAGGAAGAGCAAGGAGGGAAATCTGGCCTCTTCCTGACTGTTCCTGAGCTAGATGCTTATGCTTTTTAGAAGCTAAGCTTTATGAACAAGTGCTTATCTTGCAGCAGAACAGAACTTTCTCTGCAACCTGACATGACTTCTGTCTCATTAGGTATCTGCTTATGGTAAAAGTTTCTTTTGGGAAATACAATATAACACACCCAGAAATTATTTACAAATGTCTTCCTGTAGACAAGCAAATTGCCTGCTGCTCTGGGACCATGGGTGGAAAAAGAACCAGCCTATTTCTAGCACTGTGAATGCTAAATTCTAAACTAAGCCCATAGATATAGAAGGTATATTTTTGATAATTTCATAAACACAGGTCTGGCTGGCTCATAGTAAACAAACACATGGCAAAGATGAAACATTATGACTGTGTCCTATTTTAGAAACTGTGATTGTCAAAACAGTTCAGTTCGCCTTCATGAATTTCCGTAAACTTCACAGTACCAAATCCTTATATGTTTATTATTAGTAAAGCTGCTAATCTGCAGTTAACAACCTGAAGATGCTTAGAGCATACATGCAATGTCATTAAATAAGTTCTTGTGTTCATAATAACCTTTTATTTTTAATACTAGCTCTGCTACAGAAGTTTTGAGAATAGAAGGCTTTAGCAAGCATGTTTCAAAGGATTTACTTTTTATGTAAATTTGATAAAGAACTTGCCATATTTGTTACTAACACAACCAAATTCAAAGATAAGCAATATTAAATAACACAAAACATAAACAAGTTTTAAAATGAGGAAGTATATTGCTACTAAAATAATTTCCCTTATAAGGGAAAAGTTTTCTGAATTTTTGGGGGGCATTATGGAAGATATCATATAGGAACTCTGGAAGGTATTGTAACAGGACTATTTATTACCGCTGCTAAAATGAAAATCTGCAGAAAACAGAATGCTAAAAGCAAGCCTAAACCTCTCGAGCACACATGCAAGTAGTTGCATGCAGGGAACATTCAAACCCCATCACCTACCTCCACTTTCCGCCTTTGGAAAGGAATATAAGCAGGTTAAAAAAAAAAAAAATCTTTCCCTTTACTTTTCGATTTGAAACTGAAAAACTATTGTGTATCACCTTCCCCAAGAAATCCCACCTGTAATCTTTATCTCCAAAAGGCTAAAAAGTCAAATTCAGCAATACTGGCTCTGTCAGAAGGGTGAAGGATAATTTTCTGCTGCAACTGACCTCCCTATGTCTGAAGGGGAAACAATTATATTTCCTTGGGATTCATATTTTTGCACTCTGCAAGGTTTCTCCTGCATACTAATGCATTCTTTATTCCCACAGGACTGCCCCCAGAGATAAAAAAAGATCTGTGAGGTACAAACACATTTTCAGATTTTGCAGTCAGTTGGCTTTTATTGATCTGCTTGTCACTTCTTATCACAAATAAAGTCAGATAACTTCCATCTTCTGCGATCCACCTGCTCAGCTAAGAATTTCTGCCAAAGTAAGGCAGGAAGTATATTTAAATTTTTGCCCACACTATCTGTGGTCAAAAGTTCTTTAAAATGAAACACTAGGCACTGTCTAAAAATAAAACCCAAAAGTGTCCTACCCCAACAAAAACAATTCAGAAATACAGTATAATATTATTCTCTCTCCAGAGTCATTTTTTTCTAAAGTATTGTCAGACATTTGAATCAACACCTGGTGGGCATTCTAACTATACCTGACAGCATCAGAATGCTTCACAAGAACAAAGTCTCAGATTTGAGCAGTAAATGTTCAAGGATATTGAAAAATACAGCATTTATACAGCCGTCTAGTTACTTACATTGTTGTTGCGTGTTTCTACTGCTGGAAACTTCCTGACTATGAATTTGACAGCAGATTCCAGGTTTTTGTCAATAAGATAGGATGGTTTGGCTTTGGGGTCGCCACATGCCTATGAAAAAAATACAATGAAAATGAAGTAAAAATGAAATCATCCATCTAAAGCTAAGCAGTAGTTGCAAATCTGAAGACAAACTAGAAAGATTCTTTTCTGGTTTTAGTGAGCACGTGATAAAAATGAGTAGGCAAAGTGCAGGGACTGTCACAGCTGAAATATGCAATGGGAGACAGTACAGAGATGCTCTTCTACTGAAAAAGATGCATGGAAGTATCAAAGCAGTTAGCGCAGAACAGCAGTGGGGGGGGGGGGACTCAATCCTAAAAGAAGAAGAAGAAGAAGAAGAAGAAGAAAAAAAAAAAAAAGCTGTTTTCTTTTTACTGCTATTCCTGGTTTGAGGTAGTGTGGTGTTCATCTGGAGTTAATAAACTGCTAGAAAATTCAATCATGTCATCATCTGTAGAGGACAGTACTGGGCACATTAAATGATTTAACTATCTTTTGTGAAACAAAATTAAAAATCCCACCAGCAATCTGCATTTAGGCTTTCCTTAAAAAATGTTAACTGCAAGACAGTTTTCCATCCCACAATAAAACCGCCAGTACTTGACCCAAGTACCATATTCCCTTAAATTAGGATCATATTAAAGTTTACTCAACATTTGCTCATTTCCTTTACTCCTCCAGTAGCACAAGCTGTGCTTTAAAGCAGCTTTCAAGAAATGTCATTAAATTTTGACTCAAACAGAAGCGCCAGCTAAGTTTTAAGTCTCTAAAGTAACTTATATAGTCACATGAGAATAACAGGTTCTGTGGATGAACTGATGAAGCGTCCACTTTTGTGGACTAAAGTACATATTGTCCAACACAGACTACTTTTTCCTCATCTACTCTGAATATGAGTCAGGCGATAGAGTTTAGGTGCGAGAAACATAATAAAAGTAGCGTTATTTACATGACAGAATTTGTGCTCAAATTTTATTTTCTTTCAAACATTTATTTAGCTTTAAAGTCCTCATAAGGATTGGAAAAGAAGTTTTGTTTCTCATGCAAAACTATAAATTACATGCTATGCGTTTTTCTACGCAACACAGTAAACTGGAATGACAACTCATTTAAACTTTTCCACATTGATTTCTATGACCAAGTTGTGGATTGTAGAGACAGAAGTCATGGAATATGAGACTGATTCTGAAAGCGGGCAAAGGGAAGGTGAAAAGCTTTGCAAACCTTCCAAACTTGTCCTTGCTGGGAAAGCATTGTAATAAAAAGAGAGAAAAATTACATATAAACAAAAGATTCTTAAATTCTAAAATATGTTACATTTAAGTGAACTATTATCTACATCCAAGAAAACATTATGACCGTCTGTTACCATACAGAGCATACTTTCTACTTGATGGCCATTATTCTAATACTGAAACAATTCTACATTTACTTATTAGAATTTTACTATTGTGCAAAGCTCTGAGTATATGTTGCAACAAGTCACTTCTAATAGCATTTCCAAAATAAGTTCAGGCAGGGAGAGAAAGGAGTTAACAACAAACATCACATGCATCTACAGGGGGAAAAAGGAGAGACTCAGTGAAGTTTTACATACCTGAAAAAGAAACGGTAGCCAAGAAAAACAAAACAAAACAGTCATTATTTAAGTTTCTAAATCTACTACGGGCAGTACAACAATGACCAGCACAACACATGCTAACCTACTACTCTTCAGTACCAAAACTCTAAACTCTGCTAATTCTTCCCACAACAAATGCTAAATTTTATTAAAATGTCGTATCTATAACACTTCAACAGGAATTTATAATAAAAATAAAACAATTCACCAACATCCACACCATCAATTAGATATGAAATAGTCGCTTCAATATCCCTATAGCAGCAAACAACACACCACAGATCTGTTCTATACACACTTTAAAGTCTTTGCACCATTTCAAAAGTAAAAATACTGTAAATATTTATGTCAAAAAAGCTAAAGAATTCACATTTCAAATTTACAAAGTCTTAATTAACTAGATGTCATGAGTTTGAAAGAACTCAGATTATTTCTATTATTCTCTTTACCACATATTATACAACTTTCTCTACTCAAAGAAGGATCATAAACTAAGAAAACAGCTTAACAGACAACATATATTTGTGATCCATTAAATTGCAATATGATTGCTCTCATACAGGAGAGGAGAAATCTTAATTTGCCACTTCTTAAATTTGTCAGCCTGAATTCAAACATTACTTCCACATACACTATTTCTTGTTTTTTCCCTAGCAATAGATACTTATCCTCCTATAAAGCAGCTCTGTCAGAAGCAGCTCTGTCAGAAGCTTTCTATACCAAAAATTATGTTTACCCAAGCTTTTACATGCAGTTTATTCTTGCTGAAACAGACAGCTGAGAAGAAACAGACAGATCCTTACATGGTTTCAGGGAGTTAATTCCTACTTGTAATAAATACTAACCATCATCTATTAGGCAGGTCCCTAAATATATTCTTGTATGCAAGAGACAGCTTTGTTTCTATCCATTGTTTGTTTGCTAACATTAAAAAGAATGTAATTCTTCTTACTAATGTGCTATACAGATAGGTAAGAAGAAATTCATAGATAAAGTAAATTTCTGCAAGATACAAAAGGTTAACAATATCATTCAGATATTTCTAAAATTTCAACTTTTAAAGAGCTATAAAGCCTACCTGCAGGGACTTGATAGAAAGAGGACAACGTACAACACCAAAGGAGCAGGTCAGTGCCTTTTCCTTTTCTCCCCCATATTCCATAATGGCCCTGGCTCAGTTCATTTCTAAGAACTGATGCTGTTTGATTACTAACTCTTCTTGTATCAATGCATTTTCCACCTACATTGTTACCTGCTTTCAACATCACACATAAAATGGGCTATATAAAAATCAAACTTTTCCTGAAACTGCAAACAGACCTATGAAGCTCAAATTCAGTATGTTTTACTCAAGAAAGCATAACAGAATGAAAATACGAAGACCAGACCTAGCACATCTTTCCTGTACAAGTGGGCAAGTGTGATAAGTCATATAAACTACAATTTTGTGCTGTAAAAAGAACAAAGACATTGAGGGCAATGGCCCTACGTAGGATAAAGATTAAAAAAAAAAATAAGTGGGCTTTTGCTTTTAATTATTGTATTAGTCAATACACACTCCCCTGTCAGTATGGTAATAGGCAGGAACATTACGGTACAATACACAAAGATCATTTTGCCGTATGGAGCTCTCTAGCATTCAAACAGGACTGCTGCACTTGGCTACTGCTCAAAATTCTTACTTGATCAGACCCAGATACCGCTTTTCCACCTAACTGGGCTGCAATTACCCTTTTTTAACAGAATGACTACATATTTCTGAGCTTTAAATAATCAAGAATTAAAAATGGTCTTACTAGTGTAACATTCCTGGAATACAACACTGAAGCTATGAGATTCCGGCTGCTTCAGGCCTGAAATATTACCCTGAAAGAATCTCCCAGAAGTCATCTCTAAATTCTGTTGTACGTTACTATACAGCTGTCAAGCAGCTCTGGCAAGAAAGATGATGCAAAGCTACCATTAAGACTAACCTATGAAATTGTTATTTTTGAAAACACAAAACCACTGACTACAGACACTGAATTTCTATCAAGTTACAAAGCATTTCTTTCCACAGCACTTCAGAACAGTACCCTACCATGATAAGCTCTCAACTGAAAGTAAACATATTCTTCTGGATCTGATACTCTGCAGGCAATTCTAGCAAGAACAAAATGATTTCCATAGCTAAGAGATTAATTGTTCAGAATTTTTATTTTCTATCAGACCATGTAAACCATTAATTTACGTAAACAACTAAGAAATAATTTACTATGCCATGCATTTTAAATTAAAGCAAAATTTTCCTATCTCTTAAAAAGCTGCAGTCTTATTAAACAAAATTTAAAATTTATAATTCATTTGATGTTATTTGGTTCTTCTATACTATTTTCAGATTGATAATGAAAAACACTAGATAGTCTCACTCTCTAGGTTGCATTCATTAAGAAGCAACCTGCAAGAAAACATTCAACAACCAACCTCTCTTAAGAAGAGCACAGGACCCAATACAACTGCCTTTGGACTACAACACACCAACATTAAAAGAAATAACAGAGAGACCTTTTGCCCCAATGTAGTTACAGATATGACTGCAAAAATCAAAGACTAACAAGTGACTTCCTACTTGAGGTTAGAGTATGTTCGAGGAGAATGTAAAAACATCCATCAGCGGAATTACTATGTATATTCGGTCAATGGGACAGGAATAACAAAAAGTGAATGTTCAGGCACAATAACTGTTAAAAAACAGTAGTATGACACAGTATACAGGGTTCAAACTTGCAATTAGAAAATCTAAACTCCACTCCTGCCTTTTACACAGGCCTGCTGCGTGTCCTTGAGCTTTATACTCTTCTTTTTGTTGCTAAGCCCAACCTGTTCCAAATGACTAGCAGTAACTGGTTTCCCAGAAAAAAGGCCAAAAGAGAGCTGTCATTTGTATCAATATTTTCATCCCCCCAAACTTTCCATCTCTGTAAACAATCCCCCCAAAAAAGATATTTTGCAGCAATTTAACATGGTTTTATTACTTCAAGAGAACTTACTTTACTGTGACTGTGGACTTGAGATAAAATACTGCTCAGCAAAATTCCACCACACTGTGACAATGTCTGTTGAAATCATCTTAGCCAATAAATTACCTCATCTTTTCAAGTTCTATTTATGAATGAATTTGCACTGGAAATACCATGACCAACAAACAGACTGAATTTCAATGAAAACTAAGGATTTGCTTTGAGCTAGTCACTTTTGTCAGTAAATAGAAATACGTGAAGATTTCTAGTATATATATTAAAAAAACACTCCTGTACCATTCACAGTTCACTACAGCACATTCTCTTGACACACAAGAAAAGCATGCACACTAAAAATGTTCTTCCTTTTTAACAGTTGTTGACAAAGACTTTACCTTAAAATGTATCTACAACAAGTTTGAATGCCTGGATGGGGTTGGGCAGCCTATAAAATTATACTAAATAATACATAGCAAAGAAACATTCAAAGAGGCAGGTTCATCATTAACTCTAGATTTCTGTGGGATAAAGCATATTATTTATCCTTCATTTCTGTCATGCATTTAAGACTAATGAAATTATCAGCTGATACACTCTAATTTTGAAAAAGGCAAAACCACTGAGAAGGACAGAGAGGCAAATAATTCTAAAGAGCTGCTCTGAAAGGTGAATACATAAGGAAACAGTGCACGCTGTGCTTTTCTTAACATGTCTGGTGAAAGCTACCAGGTACGATGAAAGCTAAATTTTGCTGTATTTTAGGTTTTGTGGAAGCCTAAGTTTATTAATAAACAGATTTGTCCCAGAAAAGCTTTGTGAATGAAGCCTTGTCCTTCTAACAGTACGCAAGCTGCTGCAAGCAGCAGTCTACCATGCATGGGCAAATTATTATAGTTTAACACTACTGACGGCTAAATTTTAACAACTTTCCTACTCCAGGATCAAGTACCAAGAGACTTTACTTGGACCAAACAAATTACAGTAATGGTGTACATATACAGGTGCTTGTACAAAAGGTATACCTATTTTATTTTTTTGTATATAAACTCTGCGTATATAAACTATGCTAATAGATTCAATTACAATTGTATTGTTCCCATGATCCGATACAGATTGAGCTGTAATACAGATTCAAAGTCTCTAGTTAATTAATTTCTGGACAGTCTCTATATGACTTGGACATATTGAAAATAAGACTCAAAATGGTTATAAATTTAATTGTTCACTTTTCACGCACAAAGGTTCAAGTGTTTGAAAGATACTGCACTTTCATGTTAATTCAATGGAAATTAAAAGTGTTAAAAGTCAGTCCAAAGTTTCCTAGAGCTAAGCAAGATGTCTCCCCCAACCCCATTATTTGTTTATCAGTACGTTCGAAGCCCAAAGTATATATTTTATTTTAATTCCTAGTGTATCTCTACCTGGATATCCAAGACATTAAAATGTAAACACATGAAATCAGAAGAAATAAGGCTAGAAAGGACCTCAAGAAATTGTCTAGTCTACCTTCTTGTTCCAAAGCAAGATCTGCCGTACCAGTGTTGCTCCTGTCAAGTCTTTACTTAAGGTCTCCAATGAACTACATTCAAAAAACTTCTCAGTTTTTTCCAGTGTTTAACTATCTTTATCATTAGGAAGTTCTAAGAACTAACATGAATTTTTCTTGCTACAATTTAACCCGCCACTTCCTGTTCTGTGTGGTCACACTGAATTGGATAAGTTATATACCTTTTCTCTGCAACAGCCTTAAATACTCAAAAACTTGTTTCACTCATAATATTAACTTACTTTAACACATATATCTTCTTCCCATTTTTTAAATGGGCCAGATTTTCCACACCTCTGATCATTCTCACTGTTCTGATCTGGTCTTTCTCCATTTTGTCCATGTTTTGTGAAGAGCATGTTGAATCAGACATATTTCAAGTGAATCTTGACACATACCGTGCAGAACAAAAGGATTGCTTCTTTTGTCTTACACTATCCAGCTCATATATTTATAAAATCTTACGTTTTTGCAATGGGATGTAGTTGACTCAAAGTTACCCTTTCATGTCCCATAACCTCTTCTGACTATTTTCTGTGGACTTGTTATCTCTTTACTCCTTTACATTTCAACAAGCACAAAGTACCTTACAGTCATACTTGCTCAGCTAACTCCAGAATTTGTTAGAACATACCTCCAATTTGTTAAGCTCAAAATTAATTCTAATTGTGTTCTTCAACATTTCTGTAGCTCCTCCCAGATATGTATCATCTACAAATTCAGTAAGCACACTGTATTCATCATCTATGTTGCTAATGCAAAGACTGAAGGGAACCAGAGCTAAGACACACCCCAATGAGATCCTGCTAAACCGCAGCCTCACAATGAGATCTGTGTAACTATTCCCTAATATGGTTATCCTTCTGCTTTCATTATTATAATTTCACCTAAACCATATTTCCTTAGATTGCTCATATAAACAATCAGATGAGGAAATGTCAGAAGCCTCACCAAGGCCAACATGTAAAGGATCTGCTAAGTTTTCCCTATTAGTGATTTGTTATATCAATGATGAAAGAAATATGCTTGATTTGACACTACCTATATGTGATAAATTCATACTGTCCACTTGAGTTTGTAGCACTTGTTTAAAGGAGCGCTTGGTTCTACTAATTAAAGAGGGTAGTTGAAATGCAAAGAAAAATGAAGAGTAATTTCACTGCCACAAGACTTAGTTTCCTTAAATGTAATGTATAAAGTAAGACTTTAATAAAAAAAAAACAGACAATGGAATTGTCTTATCTATTTTAAATCTAGAATGTAAAGTGTCAGACTTTTTAGCTGCATCTCCTCTGCATAAGATCTTAAAATCTCTTGCAACCAGAACTGGATGTGCTTTTGTGTCAGCACATGGCAGGGCAAATGAACAGGAACTGGAGGAGGTGAAGGAGAAAGGGGAAAAATGGGCAATATCCATATTTGTAAGCAAACAAACAATGCAAGATTATTATAGGTGTCTGCACATGATGTAGAAGAATAAGTCCATCTGGATTTCTCTCTGTATATTTGAAAAGATATCACTGGATTTTTTAAAATATATTAGAAAGTCTCACTATTTCTTTACAAAATCTAGTGGGGTTTTTTGTTTTGTTTTGTTTTGTTTTTAAAAGAAGCGCTAACATCTATCAGGCAGTAAAAACAACAGTGCCCCACCCTAGGACACTTCCTGATGATTTGAGAACATTATTTGTGCCTCCCAGTACCAACCATACAATTCAAATGAGATTATTTGTGAGCTTTTCCTCTCAGCTCAAAGGTCTGCGCTCCAACACAGAGCTCAGAGTGAAAAGGGTGATCTAATACTATGCCCTTCCAAAATTTTCCATGGTAATCGGAAATTTTGGCATGTTCTGCCAGTCACCTAAAATCTCTCCCACGGACCTCTGCCATTTCCAGAACTCCATTACTGTGTGCTGAGGAACTACACTAGGGCCAAGCAAAATAACAGCCCTTATGAACTGGTTTATGGGACATGAAGGGGTAACTTTGAGTCAAAGTCCTGCACAACGTTTAGACTTTGTGAAATCCTTTCTAGTCCAATTTTTGGACCTTTTAGAATATTTTTCTTCATAGCAATCCAGCGTAAAAGGCTAGAAGAACAGGATCTCATTTCTATTCCATCTTGGCTAATCTGGTCAAGTTTTCATCATCTTATCACATAAAACTTGATACAGTTTCCCCAATATGTTTGCTGTTGCTCTTTCAACAAAAATATGCACTTGTAACTGCTGCAGAAAATGAAATTAATAGAAAAAGTACTCATTAAACCTTTACAATGGCTGACAGGCAGCATCCTCCATACAGATAAAAATCCAGTACTCTCAACTAAGTATTAGATCTTGAGAACACTAACTGGTAATTAATCACCTGCTAAATGACTTTAAATCATGACTTCACAATGGTTTCAAATATTTTTGTTCTTTACCTATGATTTCAGTTTAGTTACACAATTCATATCTAATTCAATTTATTAAAATTCTTGTTTTTCAGCTACTATGTGATCCGAGTTGTGAGTCGAAAAAATTTGTTCTATTAATGATATTTTAAGAAAGTTTTGCACACAAACATAAAAGCTGTACTTCAAATACCAACAAAACAGCGTTGTTATCAATGTAATTAATGCTAAGTAACAAACAGATTTATCATTTTTGAACACATACTCTAAATAATCAAAAACTAACTTCTACTCTTAACAGTTCTGTTGATAGTAATACTGCTCGGACACTCATCAAAATTATACTCTCTAGATTTGCCAAGTCTATACTCCAGGTATTTTAAGAAGGAATCTCTTATGGCAAATACTTCCTGGTATCCAAAGGCTCTATAAACAAAATAAAATTCCTACAGAAAAGATTATTTCTCTGCCACCATTCTTGAACAATACACTTATTTTATAGTACTAGCAGCTTTAAGCAAAGCTTACAAACACAGTCAGTCTCAGGCTGCTCTGACAGGCAACAACAAAATTCAAATTTCACCTGAGCCAGAATAGCATGAGAAAAATGTATTTGACTTATAGAGATTTAGTTGTAGGTGCATTTAGTTGTAGGCAGTAAAACAATTGTTAACCTGGATATTTAAGGATAAATACCTAATAGCAGAAGGAGCAAAACAGGAAAGAAACCACAGTAATAACATAGCCACATTCAGGACTAAGACTGAGCCCAGTAAAAAAAAACAGCCGAAAGGAGTAGGCAAAGAGTCATTCTTCAAAAAAAAAAAAAAAAAAAAAAAAAAAGGACCACCTAATAAAAAACCCAACTCCATGCAGGTCAAATGTTAATTTTGTCTTATCATCCTCTATTACCTTAGTAACCACATTTCATACTTTCCATATCACTCTCATGAAGAAGCAAAAAACAACCACTCAGATACTCTACTTTAGAACAACAAACTTTATTTCAGAAGACAACAACAGCACAAAATGACAGCAAACAGGAAACAATGAGCAATTAACAGCCATAAGCTCAAGGACATCAAAACTGAAATTTATATAGGAAGATGAAGTACAAATATCAGGTTTCTAATTGCTTTAAACAACTTCTATAATTCCTTAGGAAGTAAGGAATGCTCATGTGGCACTTTTAATAGCTAAGAAAATTCTTAATCCTTTAAAAATCTCTACTTCCTAGAAAGTAAATCTGCAGAAAGTTAATTTCCAGAAGTCTGTAACACAGTTTATGAATACTTCACCTCTCACTTCCTCTTATAAAAAAAAAGAAAAAAAAAATCTTAACCATTTCCTTTAACCACAATACCGCAATACCACATTTGGTTATTTCTAGTAACTTGAGTTTCAGTATCTTCGTCCACAGAGAAAGCTATGGAACAGCAATTTTGGAATTGATTGTTGATTTGGAACAGCAGTTTTGGAATTGACTGGGGGCAAGGGGGAGAGGGAACGGGGGGTGGGGGGGAATAAAGAGAGAGAGAAGGAGAAAGTGTTCCAAGAAGTCAGCTAAGCTGAAGTTGGTCTGATGCATTTCTGAAGAGAGCTCTACAGTCAAATACAGTAATCAGTCCCAAGATTTCTGGGGCTCTCCATTAAAGCTAGTTAGATACCACAGTCAGG
This sequence comes from Apteryx mantelli, assembly GCF_036417845.1. NCBI lineage: Eukaryota > Metazoa > Chordata > Aves > Apterygiformes > Apterygidae > Apteryx > Apteryx mantelli. The sequence goes on along the minus strand of NC_089983.1, from coordinate 22,350,676 downwards.
CAGTATTTACAACAGCTTAAGAAAATAACTATTTGAATGCCTACACAGAGTTGTATCTGGGTCACCTCCAGGTTTGCAAAGTTATATGTCACATCATAATCAAGCTGCTCGGACATGCCTCCTACATCCATAGGTAATACCCGAGCCAATTTGGATTCTGTTGAGGGCAGCTGGAGGAAAAGGTGGCGTTATCTCTAGTGATGATGCTCCCATACTGAGAGCCTATCTGCTTGCATCACTTCACTACTACTAGCAATGGCAGAAGCTACCATACGGACAGTTGTGCTTAGGATGCTGTCAGCTAAATATGCCAGCAGAAGCGTGTCTGCAGGCACTGAATCTCTTAATATTAGCAAGTGTTCCCTGCCCAGGATGCTGGTAATCAAGACATGGTCTACACTTAAGATTTTTAAGGCATAGGTTTGTCAAGCAAAGGCTTAATTTCTTGAGTCTCTATCACCTCCCCCATCTCCCTCTTCCCCTCCTGCCCCCCGAAACCCCACAGCTATGCTGACAGAAGACCTAGCTTAGGCAAAATTAAGCCAGACTTTTTTAACTCACATCTCTCTCTAAAACTATAACAACTGCACATACAAATGGCTTCAAGGTTTTGATGTCATTCTCCCTAAAAAGAAATAATTTCTCTTTTGTTTTAAAAGTATATTTATATTGCTATAATTATTAAATTGAAGCAAGTTTCCAAGATACAAAACTGCAAACTAAAGGAACCTTATTTCAATTTCTGACAGTAACTTCTTGTATTGCTTTGGATCAACACTGAATACTGCAATTATGCTTCTGAACACTACAATCATTTTTTTCCTGGAAACAAACAACACCTTAAGTAAAATCAATACAGCACTTGGCTACACCAAGTCCTTACTACTCCTAGAGTAGAAGTCTCCCATAAGAGAAAGATAATTTGACAAAACACATACTTCTGCTCAAATTTGTTAGGCAGGATCACTTCCTCCAGAAAATTAGGTTCAGAAGCCAGAGTGATATCTCAGCTTCACAAACTATCCTTGCAGACTGCGGCTGACTAACTTTAGGTCTTTTGAACCCCTGGAGTCTCCGCAGCTTTCAAACAGAAGTACTGCCATAGCCCAGGCAGCAGAATGGAGCACGGGGAACAGCACGGCAGCGTTGACACACTTTCTGCAAAGGCGCACTTATTGTCTGAATGCAGTAACTACCATTTTCTTACAAATAAACATGTCTAAGGCAACGCAATAAATTCTTAACCAAGATTCACTACTGGAATGGAATTAAGCAAGCCCATAAATTCAATGATGTATTAAACATCAGAAAAAAATATATATAAGCTAGTAAGTATAAATGAAGCACCTGAAGTACTAGGTGACTGTGAGCTACATTCTTCAATTTATGAAAGCAAGACTTCCTTCAGAGGAGAAATTAACTACATATGAAGACATAACCATCTTTTCCCATCAATAACAAGATCTGTAACTTCCTGCATCTCTGAACCATCTCACCCTACGCAAACATTATTTCTCTTTACTTTTTTAATAAGGCACAGAACAGTTTTAGCACCGATGACAGCTTAAAACATCTGTTCCAATTCAAATCAGAAGCTGCTAAGCAACCGTGCGCCTCGAACTTATTGAAATCAAACTTACTAATTTTAACCGCAACCCTTCGCCGCGGCAGCGCCGCGCTCGGCGGGCGGCGTGGGAAAGCGGCCGCCGCCGCCGCGCTCCTGACTCACCGCGGAGGGCTCCGCGCCGCCCCGCGCCCCGCCGCCGCCCCGCGCCGCCGCCCCGCGACCGCCGACATGCCGGGCGGGACGCGACGCGGCGCCGCGCCGGGCCTAGGCCCCGCGGGCCGCGCCGGGCCGCGCCTGCCCCGCCGTCGGGCGGCCGGGCCCCGCCGCCCCCCGCGGGCCGCAGGGGCCCCGGCGCCGCCGCTAGGCCGCAGCGGAGCCGCGCCGCGGCCGGAGAAGCCGCCGGCAGGGCGCCGGGGCCCGGGCGGCGGCGGCGGGGAAGGCGCCCGGCCCCGCTCCCGCCCCTCCCGGCGCGGCCCCCGCACCTTCTTGATGTTGTAGAGCCGCGTGAGCATGCCGACGCCCCGGTCGTTCAGGATCGTGAGCTTCTCCGCCAGCTTCTGCTGGCTGGGCTGCAGCACCGCGCGCGACATCCTGGCCCGCGCTCCGGCTCCGGCCCCGGCTCCGGCCCCGGCCCCGGCCCCGGCGGCCCCGGCCCCGGCTCCGGCTCCGCTGCGGCGGGCCCGGCTCCGGCTCCGCTGCGGCGGCCTCCGGCGCTGCACGGCCCCACTCCGAGCCCCGCACGGCGCCGCCGCCGGCCCCGCGCTGCCGCCGCCTCCTCCCCTCCGCTCCGCGCCGCTCCCCTCCCGCCGCCGCTCGCGGCCCGCTGGGCGTGGCGACGGCGGCGGCGCGGCGGCACGTGACGCGGCTCGCGGGCGCCCCCCGCGGCCGGCGGCGGCGCTGCCCCGCGGCTCCGCGCCCGCGCCCGGGACCGGCGGCGGCGGCGGCGGCGGCGGCGGCTCGGCTCGGCTCCCCCCCCCCCCCCCCCGCCGAGGACGGTGCCGCAAGCGCTGCGCAGCTGGGACTCACCGCGCCGAAAGCTTTTCAAAACCGAGGTTCCCTAAGGAACGGTGCTGGGGCTTCCCGAGGGGGTTTAGGTTGTATTTTAGTTAGAATTCTAAGTCGTACTTCAAAACAATTAAGAACGTTAGTTTTTCCTCTAAATTTGTAATGAAAACTGAGTTAATCACGTGAAAACAATTCGCAATTTCATTCAATCATGTGAAATGAAGACCTGAAGGTTAGCAAAGCCCTGTGCAGTGTATATGGAGACATTTGTCCGCACTGGTGCCACCGATTTTCTGCGAGAACCTTTGCCAGCAGCGCACAGCCGCACCGAGGGGGGATCCTGGAAGCAAGGAAGCGTCGCACAGACCTCCCCTGCAAGCGGCGTCGATAAGCAACGTGCTGAAATTTATGAGGCTCTTATTTCTCCAAGCCATTGCTTTGGAGTGCTGTACGGCAAATTCAGAGAAATACCACTGCACCAATTAGATGAGTCACAGCCACACATATTTTTTTCTCTTGAAGCCATGAAGTTTAAAAGCATATATTTTTAAGTAGTAGTGAGGTTCCCACGTCATAAATACCCAAAATGGGCATCCATGAGACCTATCCTTCTATTTTAAATGTTACTGTTACCTATTACCGAGACAATGCTACTGCTGGGCAGCCAGTACAACCAGCTAATATGAAAGTCAACCTGGTCTACTTAATGGAAGATACACTTAAGAATTAACCTTCTAATCTCTTTTTTTTTTATAATGACACCATCTGTACTTTTTCTTGCATCTATTTTAATTTTCAGTTTGTATTTTCACATTAGAAATCAGAATCAGCCTTTCAACAGTTTTAAACTAATAGATTACAGAAAACATAGGAATGAATGTGAGAAGCCTAAATGTAATTAAATTGTTACCGACCTCCTTCTTCTCTTTAGCAGCTACAAGATAATTTATGATTCAGAATGAAACTGGGAAGCAAGAATTTAGAGTTCTAATCTGAAGCCTGCTACTGAGTCATTTTTTGGCCTTTAGCAGTTAGTTTTCTGCCTCAGCTTTTTGTCCAAGAGTTGGGAATAATATTTTATAGCATACCTAGCAACAATGTTGCAAAGATTAATTAGTTGAGATCTGACCTTTCACGACTGGAGTCTATGGAAAACATCAGAAACGATCAAATCAGTCTTTACATTTATAATGCATAAAATGCTACATAATTTCAAAGTATAAAATGAAAAATATTTACGGTAATCCTATTACAGAAAGCATCTTTCTTGTTAAAAATTCATTTTTAAATTAATAGTGAATGTAGTATTTCTAGTTGCAATAAAGATGTTTCCTATGTAGTTCCACTGCAAAATAAGGACAAATAATATACTATTGCTGAGTGCAAAATTCTTTTTCTCATCCACAGCTAAAACAAGTAACCACCCAATTTTCAATTTGTATTCAATTATTTCTGAGCCATATTCAGTCTTCTGGAAGTTTCAAACAATAATAGCCACATAACATGCCGTTTATATATAGCCAAGCAAGTGAAACGATCTTAACAGTGAGAGTTCAGCGTGAGCTTTTGTGTGTCATATCTTATCATTTATGATCTAATATTCCAGTCCCTCTCCCCTTGAAATTAGTAGCAAACCTACTATGGTTTTACTGCTACTACTCTGGGTTGCATTGGGGTCAAGGTCACTTGGTTTTAAGCCTCTGTGGTAAGGCTGGCACGCAGAGAGCTCGCTGGAGTAGTTTCAAGCTCTCTGCAACTACTGGCAATCCCTTGCTGTTTTTCAATACGAAAGCAATCACAATCACTTTCCCCGCTGGAGAGGCTGCAAGTCGAGGCACAGAATGGAAAAATGCCTGACTCTTCCTCCTTTGTAATAACGGCAAAGCATCCAGTTTTTAAACTCCCACGCTATTTATGAGGCTGTTTACAAGATCCTATTGTAAGCAGCAACTCTGGTTGCTATAATTATTAATGCAAATGATGCTGAGTTAGCTGCATTTCTTGAAAACATATTAAATATCAGACTAAGGAAAAGATCAATATCAGTAAATATGAACCTCTGATGTTTACAGTCAATTCTTTATTACCTTGCAGCTATACAGGCCTAATATTAAATAGAATATTATCTGAATTTATCACTAGAACATGGTTAATCACAGATTTTTAACACTTTTCTACTAAAATCTATTCAAGTAGATATGTTACGATGAAAAATAATCTCTAAGTGGATAAATAATCTCTAAGTTAAGTGGAGCCTGACAAAGTAGACCAGATGTTTTCAAGTACAGGCTGTGCCTCACCACCCTCCAGAAAATGAGGGTTTTTCAGCAGAAGGTATCGGTGAGGTGCCGAGACTTGATTAGGAAAAGAAGGCATATCACACCTCAGCTCAGAGGAAGGTGTGAAAGGGAAGTTCGAAACTCAATGACAGAAGTTCAAAACTCAGTGACGGAAGTTCAAAACTCAATGACTCAATCAGCTGTCCACACAGACACAACATGCTGCTGGTCACATAACTGGCAGCATCTTGTTGAGCTGCGTGTCAGGACTGGTGGCAAGTTTGGAAGGATAAAGCATGCATGTTTTCTTCTTGCTTCTAAACACTTGACTGCTTATTAGAAGGAGAAAATGTGCACATCTCTTAGGGAAGATAGGATATAGCTAAAAAGTTTGGGTTCATAAAAAGTGCAGCAAAAATAGTGTGGAAACCTTTACACTATGTGAGTGGAGAATTCACAGTTATCAAAAGCAGATGCCACTGAGATCAAACTTAGTTCATGTAAATGTATATACTCAAACGGTGAAAAGCCAATTTTGTTGTTGTTTGTAATGGAAGCGGGGTTAAGCCCATGTTGTCATACTACTTTTGCTGGAATTTTATTTCAAAACTGCTGGAACAGGTATTCAATTTTCAGCAGGAAGTTTTATTGTATACTGGATTATTAAAATATGTCTGCATTGTTCAGTCTGGGTTCACCAGTCTAGCAGTAAGCATAACAATAAAGTGGAAATACAAGCTTTGTCAGTAACAGCATAGCTCTTACAGGTGTGGTGAAATTAAAATGTAGTGAAGGGAAGAATAAGGCTAACAATTATTTTTAAAACATGCAACATCTATGTGCTTGATGTTTTATTAATGATTAATATTCAAACAGGTTTCCTATATTTAATCCAAAAGTACGAGCTATGGGTAAGTGTCAACATTCAACATTTCAGATTTGTTTTAGGCTCAGCTCTGATCCTTTTAGAGGCAACTTTCAGTTCAGTTGAGGGTTTAATACTGCTATTCACTATGGGGCTTTTAGACAGTAAAGAAAACTTTGTTTGAGAAACTTCTAAAGAGCCACCATAAGCCAAGAAGTTCCAGATGTACCAACTTCATGTGGTGTTTGGCAAAGCGGGTAAATTGTATGCACACTTTCCTAGCATTGCTACTTTAAAAGATGTGATGGGCAATTCATGACAGCAGAGTAGATGGTATCATCAGCTAGATCTTTACTACTATTATGATCTTCGGCTTTATAAATGTTAAATAAACAGATTTCTATATAAATATTTCTATGAATACACAATGTTTCCAGTCTGGACTTTGTTCTTGGTTTAGCTTTTTCCAGTTTGGGGGCCATTCAAACTTCATAACCCCAGCGGAACAGCAGCCATGAGGAGCTGCACTCTCCATGAGTCCACCACCTGGCTTCTGCAAATTTGGCTAACAAAGCCCAAGAAGTGACTCTCACACAGAAACATTTTGTTCAGTATCTCATTTTCGAATAGAAACAGTTCAAAACACAAAGCCAAGCTGTTGTTTGAACTGACTAGAATTTTTAAACTGTCATCACCATAATCCCAATTATTTAGGTCATGCCATGGTATTTATGTTAATAACACATAAGGTATTTGTTATATTGCTAATCTTGGATCTAAAAGCACACAAGCTGAAAACTTTACCATACAAAATCTACACCATTGTTTAGATCATTTATAAAAATAATAAACAGCTTTGAACAAGCAAAGCTGCCTTTATCAAGTAGGCTTTTAATCCTGTCCAAAAAGGCAACAGGTTCAAAAGACTCACTGAATCATGCTGATAAAGCTTCATTACATTTCAATCTATAATTTTCTTGATGAATCCCAACTTAACTTTTTCATTATTTAATTTGGCATAAAGCCTACATGTCTATAATTTCCTATGTCCCCTACTTTCCTCCCTTTAAAAGTATTTGGACATTATTTTAATCTATTCTCACAGCAACATGTTCAATTTCATTCCTGCCTCAGTAAGTCCCTCTAGCTGAAGTTGTATATGACATGCGGCACTTACTCAGAAATACTAGGCCTTTGAACTTTGAAGAAAAGAGTAAGAATATTGGGTGTGGAAGACATGAAGGAGATGTATAAAGCTGGTTTGAAACAGATGCCAAATGCTATATACAGCTATCCTCTCATGCACTACAGAATTTCAGGAAACATCACCTGCCAGTTTGAGAAGATATGAGCATTTCCACTCCTACTGGAAGGAAGAGTGATGAGCCTGCTCCACAACTTCTAGTCCCACAGTATGCAAATAAGCCTTAATCAGCAAAGCAGCAAGTTGTTATCAGTGTTTGATAGCTAGCTTTCTCAGTTTGTCCCAAGTTCATGACTAACCAGTAATACCTAACTGGCAAGTCAAATGTCAGTCTGGTGGCTATAGAAGTCTGTGACAGCAGAAAGAAAATTGGTTATGTATGAACTAACAGCATGAGGAATGTGTCTGAAGCTTTCAGGAAATAGAGTCAGTAAACTCTACTGGAGCCACCAAAGACAGTCGCATTAATAGCTGCTCTCTGGAAGTTTTTAGTTGATCTGTGCAGTTGTGATGATATGCTCTTTTTCTGTGGGACATTTAGGCTCAAAGGACTAGATCCCTAAATATAAATAGCTGGATCTGAAAGGAGTTATTTGACTAGGGCAAGGACCGGATTAGAGTTCAGGCTGACAATTATTGACAAAAGACTAGACCCTGGGTTCAGAAGGGGACCTGACCATGTTTTGGCCTTGTACTGAGAACAGCCATGTAAATTGTTATCAGGTCCTCCATTATTAGAGGTTCCTGGGATAAACCTAGAATTATAGTTAGGATTCAGGATGAAAGAAGCCAATAAGCTTTGAGAATACTGGGTATCTGAAGTGGGTTAGAGCTTATATCAGTAATGAGCTATTTTGCTCTGAAATTGTTATGTATCTTAACTATAAGCTTGGGGAATGGGTTTATTCCAGGTGCAGGCTAAACAGAAAGCTTAGAAAGCATTAATGAGCTACGATTTGGCTTGTTACAGCATGGAACACTGGTTACTTTTACAACCGAGATGGGATCAAAATGCTAGATTAGATCCAATGGTATCGTTTCAGACTGGAGTTAGGATTACAGTTGGTTCTTGCAGAAACCATTCAGCAAACAGACAAAAGAGTTTTCTCTTTGGCTGTCAGACAAAGCTTATGAGGGCTGTCAGGATGAGTCACCTGACTAAATTAAGGTCTTGATCTGATATGGGTGTAGAACTTAAGTTACGTTCCTAGGTAGAGGTAGCATCACCAGGTTCAAAAACATTCTGGTAAATCCTGAAATCAGAAGGGGCATTGGATTAGGACTCCATCTAGATTAGCAAGGGGCATTTTATTTCTAGTCTCCTTACAGGCTGTGATTTCAAGAGGAACCTGCAATGAGATATTTGTGAAGCCACTAAATGGAGACAGAGTGCCTAATGGGCTTGCAAATCTTAATCATAAAGATGACTTACCCAGCCTGTGCTGACTGTCCGCTAGCTAGAATAAGTCAGGAGTGATCAGTTTGCAAAGGATGGTCTCCATCCCCTTTGGAATTGGGCTGTGGTCAAAAAGTAGTGTGTTGCTGCTGGAGTAGGGATGCCAACTTGTCAAACAGGACCCATTAAGGTGGTCCTGCACACACAGAAATTGTGGGGCCACTTGATCTTCCTAGAGAGCCTTTTCCGATACAGGCATGTACAAGCTAATATGCTCTGACCTATTTTCTTTAGCCTCTGTTACAGTTCTTCTGTCTTAGATAGATGGGGTTTCACCAGGGACTAATGTCTGGCTACAGTTATAACTGTACAGAAATAACCTATTACATGTTTGTTTGTTTTTTGGGTTTTTTTTCCCTCCCCACTCATGAGAATGCCAGGGAATAGCAAGTACCCGTTTAAATACAATAGCTTTTAAGGCCTATCCAGCAAAGACCAAGGAAGAAGCCGTCAACATTAAACTTACCCTACATTTAGAAGAGGAAAATAGGATTTTCATTTCAGAAAAGAAGCGGCCAAAGAATGAAGGATTATCCTCCAGTGTTGCCAGGGATCATACTTTACCAACCAGTGGGGATCTCAAATACTGACTATAGCAAAAATCAAGTGTTCCCTGAAGTCTGAGGTTTACATAGAACAGAACAGCCCAGCTGTAGATTTTTATAGAAGAAATGTGTGTGGAGAAAAACAAGATAGTGGAGAAGGATGACACAAGCATTAGCCAAAACATCACACCCATGAGCTATGATCAAACTGGGAAACAACTTAAAAAAATTATTACTGTTAATCTCCACATCTCCATCCATGATGTTTTCTCCATTTGACAAAGAAATATGAATCACTTGAGGGTATGGAATACATGAGAGTGGTTTAACACAGCACAAAAATATTTATACAATTTAAACAGAAGTGGAAACAATACTGTAATAGATATGAAAAAATCTATCTCCGAGATACAGTGTGAATCCATATGTGTGGAAAAGGGTAGCAGGCCAGGATAAGGCTGTGAATGCGAAGGAGTGCCTCATACTTCAAATAATTGTTCCTCAGAACTAAAGTCCAGTGCTTATTAAGATTGTTACAAAAAAGATTATATATGATCATCACTTCAAATTTATATCACTCGAAAAATAGATGGGATGAATCTGTACCTTAATATTTGCTGTTCAAACATCCTGCTAAACTCAACTTTTGCTGAGTTTCTCTCTGAAATAAGATGCAGAAAATATTGCTACTGGGGCAACAGGTACTGTAATTTTACTACAGGGAGCCTAAAGCACTTAAAAGGTGCTCATTTCCTGATGTTTTACTCTCTGTGGGAACATTGCATGATTCCTTCGCTGAAGTAGAGGAATAGATATCAAAGAATCTGTTTGTATAGATTAGTTGAACAACTAATTTTTTGTGTATTTTCAAAATTTTTTTTTCAATTTAGATAATATTCATAGAGTGAAAGTGAAATAATACAAACAGTTTTAAGGAAATCTAAAAGGCAATAAAATCATTAATTCTGAGATTTATACCAATTATTGTTCTTGGATCTCTTTAGGTGGAGTTGTTCTACTGCATTTAGAGCTTTTCAGATACATTTCCTCTTTAGCAATAATACTTTCAAGTTCATTTTTTACAGAAGTACCCCTGAATATCTTTTAACATATTTGAAAAAATATTTGGCTTACAGGTATAACTCTCTTGCAAAAAACACTGGAAGGTATATATAATATTTTGTGTCTTCGATAATGAAACTGTTCTACCTTGTAGTGCTCAAAAAACCAAATGTCTAATCCAGCTCCTGAACCTTAAAGGTTCAGCTTGCCGAATTTTGTTCTGGTAATAGGGGATGCCATTAGCAAAGTATTATCAAAGACTTAATCTGCTTGAATTAATGAAGCTCATTGTTTAGGGTTGGACAGAAAATAGTGAATCCATTTTATGAAATATTGTGAAGTTTCTAAATTAAGGCAAAGCCAAAAACTCTCAATACTACTCATAATAAGTCTTTTTTTTTCTTTTTCTAATGACCAAACAGAATGGAAGCTCCTGGATACTTTATCCTATTTAATCATGACTTTTTAAAGTTGGGAATGACGTTTGAGTTGAAGCAAAATGATTCTGTACTTCCGCTTTACTGAAATACTCAGAAGGAAGATACAGTTAAAAAACTTACCTTTCAGTCTGCCAGGCTATTGAAGAATAAAAGAAAAATATTAAATGCACTGAAAGAGACAGTTTAGGTCAATCTGGGTCATTTTCCAGCTGTGCAGTATACCGTAAGTAACGAGTTCTTGCTGTGTGTGTGTGTGTCTGTGCACATGCAGGTATGCGAATGTTTCAGGCTGTCACCTCCTTTTCTGGAAATGTCTTTCCTTTAAGAGTTATCAGTTCCCTTCTCTTTATTGAAACCTTGCTTTTCAAATACTTTCAATCATCCCCAAAATATTTTGATAGATATCTCGATCTCAGTCCTCATAGCAAAAAAATAAATCATAGCAGTGTCACTTTCTTTGTTGATACATGCAATATCACATTACAAACTTAGTTATGATAATAGTTTTTATCCCATTAATACTATTGACTAGTAAAGCTTTACTCTGTCATCTGCAATTTGTATTCTGTTACAGTTCACAGATAGAGCTTTGGGGTGAGGGAGTTTATGTATTTAAAATATTAATTGATCTTATGAAAGTTTTAAGCTTTATAATGCTAAGCATATTAATTTTTAGTATTCAGTTGACCAGAAAGAAAAGAGAACATAAGAACTTGGTCAGATGAAAAGTCCATCCAGCTCAGTACCCTGTCTGAAATCAGTGGCCAAAGAATGGCTCCCTAAAGAAAAGGGTAAGAACAGACTAAGCACATAGCAGTGCTTCTGAAGAATATACTCTCAGACTCCAACAGTTTGTGGCTCAGGGACTTTGTGAGCCACTGATACTGTCTTTGTATTTAATAGCTGTTGAACTACTCTTCTACAAATGTGTCCATCATTTTCTGAACCCATGCAAACTTCTAGGATCCTGTAGCAAAGGCTCCCTTAGCTTAACAGTGTCTTGTATGTAGGAATTTGGAGGAATAATGTAGGTCTGTTCCTGCTTGAACATATTTATATTCTGAGTGGGAAAGGAGAAAATTAGTCTTTTCCTTCTTAGTAGCCAGAAGTTACTTGGCAGATCTGAGCTGGCTGGATCAAGCAATAGATATAGAATGAGCTAAGGCAGATAGTTTCTTTTTCCTTCCCTGCCTGCAGAGAATGACTTCCTACACACCAGCATGCAGCATAATGCTGTATTAATAACATGTTAAGGCAAGAAGATAGGGTACACTGAGAAACCATATTCCCTAGTTTTTAAAAGAAAGGGAGATACTATGCTCATACATTTTCCACTTCACCTTAACCCCTATTTATAGAAGCCTTCTCTTAATGGTAAACAGTAAGAGGAGCTCCCAATTCCATATTTGACTAAGCTAATTTGTGAAATAATTCTTCTACTGAATTCAGTTTATGCTTCTGACATCAAATACCACAAGAAGCTGTAATTGTTTCCTTCCTGAACTTTGTGAAGCTGGAAAAACTAGTTAAGCATCCTTGTGGAAATCATAATGTTAATATTTTATTATGTCTGTGGAAGCTACATGTAAGTAAAAGCTACTCATAAGATGTAACAAGAATTCTGAAATAAACTTTGATTTTATCCTCTGAAACTTTAACTTTCCAGGCTGTAGGCTTGGCCCTTGCTGCAAGAGAAACCTTTGGGGACTTTTGTTCTAAAGTAGCTCACACGTCTTTGAGTGACCACTGAAATAAAACTGTACAGAAACAAAATTCTGGGAGAAAGATTAATTGTTCTTATGCAGAAATGGCCTGCTAGGAGCTGAAGTGCAGGATGGAAGTTGCTCTTTTGAGTGTTCTGGTAATAAAAAAAAAAAAATTGTCAGTAGTCATAATGTTCAACTTCTGAAAAATCATAATTCTAACTTTTAGCTTTTTTTTTTTTTCTTTTTAAACTCATCTGGAGAAAGAAAACTATGCTTTGGGTTTCAAAGAACTTGGAAACCTTGGGAACATTACAGAAGATCACCTACATTACATCATTTCTTTTGAAAAGCTCAGATCTTTTCCTTTCTCTGTAGAGGTCTTGAACTCCACAGGTTCTTTTCAGACGTTATTGCAAAGTTAACTTCTCTTAAGTCAATTTTTCTGAAGTGAAAGTATTCTTAGAATGAAATGACACACAAACGGTGGAGAACAATTGCCTTGGTGACTGATGGTCCATGCTCACTGAACATTTAACTATTACTCCTCTGCAGAACAGCTAGTCTGAGTGGAAGGTGTTGTGTGTGCGCAGATATTTTTGCTGAAGTAAGTCATGTTTTTCTAGTCTCTTAATAGACTGACTCTTTCCCTGATTAATTTTAGCTGTGTCTCTACTATTGAACTGACCCACCCTGTTTTACACCAAGGTTCATCCACACTACATATGCACATTATCTATTTATTTCAGCTCACACATGACTCTGCACTGGAGCAAGTCAAAGAGCTTCTTGAGAGGAAAAACCCGAGTGCAAATGGCAGAGGAGTCCATGATGTGCTCCAGATTCTACTTTTGTAATACAGACATGAGTTGTGCCAGATCTTCCTCACATCAACAAGTCCCTAAGGAGTCCATAAGGATACTCCTTATGGTGGTTATCAAACACTTTGGCTTTGCAGTCTGCTCTATTCTCCAGTGCTCATATTCACCACTGTCAGTGACACACTATAAAAATACGTATCTTTTGATCAGTGAATCAGCCCACTCATTTGCATGGATTGCTCACAAGGTGTGGTGAGTGCAGAGAGAAATGCTCTGATAAGTGTTCATAAGGCCATGCCCATATGCACGGCTTTGCTTCTGGGAGACTTTCCCTGCAGCAATATGAGGAGATACCCCAGTAGAAACATCACTCATCCATGACACTGGGTCAGGCTAACTTTTTAAGTATCAGCAAACAATGCTGCTTGAATACACAAAATAAAAATAATAATAAAAAAAGAAGGCTGCCTACCCTGAGGCTAGGGATAGGAGCTAGTGCTTGGAGTAGGTTCACAGACTTACCAACGTTCTTAGGAGCAACCCCTAGGCATCTGATTGTTTACAGTCTTTTGCAGTGGGCACTGGGCTTTCATACATCATTGCCAGAGTCAGATCACCAGCTCAGCCTCTGAGGCTACAAACTTACTCAAAGGCTTGAAGAAGTGGCTCTCTTTTTGGGCTTGATTAACACCCACCCGCAGCTTTAATTTGAAGAAACACTAGGTAGATACAGCTGATCAAGAATGATCTAGCATATGTCAGGAGCACAGCTTTAATGGATGTTTTGATTGGTATTGAAAGTCATTGGATTTGGAAGAGTATTGGAAGAAGGAATATGTACGTGTACTTAGGATATATACTACCTGCTACAACTGGAAACCTTCTGCAGCAGTAAATAGGCACCACAAATACGTAGAATCAAAGCACAAAGAAATTTCCAGAAGACTCCCACCACTTCTGGCCTCATCCTATTCCCAGACAAGAGTAACTACAGATTGTTTAGCCAACTGGGTTTAGTGCTTCTAATGTGTTACAAGCTGGCACAGGCAAAAAACGCAGAAACAAAGTAACAGCTTACATTGAAGCTGGGCTCACTGACAACCAGATGACAGTATGAATATCTGCAGCAATAGGTGTGCGCAGGAACGTCCTGGTAACTCCAGGCCTGTACATAGCCTTCAACATGGTCCTGCTTCCCATCACTTTCCTTATTTGGACAGACTACTATGGCAAACTTTTAAAGTGATGTGTACTTACTGATCTGCCTCTGCCTTTATCCTTTCTCCATGTGATCCTAGAAACAACCATAAGAACTGGCAAAATTACAGTTTCTTATGCCTATATGGCTTACCTTGGTGAAGTAGTGATCTCAGCACACAAAACTGACAATCCTTGCGTGCTTTTCACTCCTCACCATATCCTGCTCCAGAAGAGGCTTTGCTACAAATTCATTCTTCCCCACACAATGCCCTTTTAGACTTTTGTCTACGCTTCAATAGCTTTTTAAGTTCACATACTATTCACTTCCCAGTCATCAATCCACTTAAGTCAGATTTTCCAGATATGTTACTGGATACTCGGATAAAAGAGGGTGCACATCCACACCCTCATTTCAGGATATGGGACACAGGGGGGCTGGAGAAGAGGCTAAGTCTTTCTCCACAGATCTCACTCACACTTTGCTGGGACTCTGGTTTTCTTCCAGAATATTCTTTTCATGCCTACCAGATGTAGATCCACTGCTGGTTATGCCAAGTCTGAAGGATTAAATCAAATGGGTGAGAACAAATGAATGGTTGTCTCTCTCAGCCAAAACTACGGGGGAAATGGTGTTGGGGTATAGACATGTTCCAAAGCCAATGTCTCTGAAGGGAAATATGATTTTTTTTTTTTTTTTGGAATGTCATTCCCTAGCCATTCTCCCATGTGCCACCTTGCCTTGTTGCTTAGGGTAGGAATGATCCTGAGCTCATGACTCCAAGCTGCCAGCTTTTCCAGCAATAATAATGGCAGCAGGAGCAGGTATCATATCTTTATAGCTTTGCAAAGTTTGAGACTGAGAATCTGCATCAGGTATGGGCCTTCGCATCATGTGGGCACACCATTCTGGAGTGTAGGAGGCAGATAAGTCATTGCTAGAAGTGCTTGTGTGTGTGGCAGCACAAATGGTGGTGGAACAGATACTGTGTGTAGGGGCTACTCCTGCTGAAGTGCAGTGTGGGCACAAGCTGCCTGTCCTAAAGTGTCCAGGATACAAACTGCATGAAAGTGAGCCAGTCCTCCACACTGAGACCAAGTACTACTGAGTGCTTTGTTGAATGTCTAATGAAGATACAGCAGTTTAAGCTTTAAGCTGTTCTTTGCACTTCTTTCAATATGAGAGCATCTTTCTTGAATAAGGTCAGCCCCAGATACAATGCATTCCAGAAAAGGATTATTAGATCCTTATATGATAGCATTATTATTATTTCCCTCTACTTTAAATGCCTCCTGACACATCCTAGGGTCACGTTTTCCTTTCTCATCACCACGTTCCATTCATGATTCATAATCATTCTGTGACCAACTGGTGCACACAGGTTCTTCTCCCTCTCAGTTATCTGCAGCTAATAAACTTCCAGATTGCAACAGAGGCCTGTATGGTTAGTTAAGATATTAACTAACAATATTTTGAATTTCGCCCCATTTCTTTTACTCCAGTCCTCAAAGTCATCTGGTTATTTCAGTTTGAAATGTAACATTATTAGCACATTAAGCAGGGTTTGATTCTCCTCTTCAGTTAAGTTATTGACATAAGCAATCAACCCTCAATTTTCAGTGCATTTTATAACGAAGTTCAACCATCTACCATCCTCATTCTTCAGAATGCAAGGCTGGTTTCTTAAAGTCAGCTATCTGGAATGTCTGATTATCATTTCTTTGACAGAAACTGGCTCTTTTACATCGATGAGTAAGGGCAGTATAACCTGGGCCTAAACGAGTAGTGGAAGGAAAGGAAAACAACAGAGAGATGACATATTGTCATATGGATTTTCTGACTGTGTACAAGCTGTTTTCTTTGGCAATTCATGCCTACATTATATGTTTCTTACTTTATACCAAATCTGCTAGAACACACTCTGCTGAATTTCTTGACACAGACAAAGTAAGAGGACCATGAGCTTAAAGAATGCTTAAAGCTCTGCAGCATATGCACTAGCTTATTCACAAACTAAAGATTTGGCAATACCATAAATGCGTTCTACCAATGAAGCAGAGAGTGTTCAGCTCCTGCTGTATCTTTTGAGGAGTCTTCTATATTCAGCAAAGCATGCAAGAGAAGAGTGTTCATGTGTGAACTGAGATCCCAGTTTTAAACTCTAATCTCACCAATCATCTTCTCTTCTATCTTGTAAAGGAAAGTATGAACAACTTGACAGCAACCTGCATGACAAAAAATAGTGTTTGTGAATAGTCAAGCCAGATCTAGTGCTCATGATACAGACAGATTAATTAATACTATACTAATTATTTATAAACGTCTGCAGTATATTCAGATTGATAACATAGCACAGATTTTATGTCTAGTAGTGACCCCTGCTGTTTAAGGTAGTTATAACAATGATAAACATTCCTGGCAGATAAATCTACTACTATGGAATCAGCCGCTTTTCTGTGTCCACACATAATAGAGACTCTTCTTCAGAGGTTAAAGAAGAAAATGTATTTGTATTATTAATATTTAATCACCAGGATCTTACACAGGGTCTATTACAGCTTAGTCTTGCAAACTCTCAGGCAACAATATGCCTCATTCGCATGGGGCAGAAGTCCGTTATAAGGCATATTCTAGAGCAGTGCTGCTATAATCGCAGACTTTTCAGAGTCACTGTATCCTCTCAGCTCACGTTTTAAGGATATTTTACCATCAGAGGGGAAGTACTGTAGAAATGCATCTTTATTCTGTGAATCGATATGGAGATTTTTTTTTTTAACTGAAATGTATTTGTGGTACAAGTTAACAGTATTCCCATTTACCTTTATAATAAACAAAGATTTCGCTCTGAACATTCCTTTTTACTACAGGGATAACACTACAAATAGTACTCTATAGGCTATATAGAATACCTGCAATGTATGGCCATGAAGTGTCTTGGGAACAAACAGAAGGGAAAGGACAGCGGTACCCTGCCTGCCTTTATTTTGTCTCTTTGGTAAATGAAGAAGCTGATTCTGATTACTTTTTGGTTACTGGCCCAGTAGGCCGGGAGAAAAGTGATTTTACATTCTAATATTTTCTATGTAATTGTTTGTAACATTTTCCCCACGCTTCCATGGAGAAACTCACAGTCACAATCAGGCAGGCCCGCCCGAGCGGCCGGCCCCGTCCCACCCTCCCGCGGCTCGCGGCTCGCGGCTCGCGGCTCGCGGCTCGCGGCTCACGACCACGACCACGACGACGGCGGCTGGCGCAGCCCAGCGCTGCCGCCCCGCCCGCGCCCGCCCGGCGGGGAGGCCGTTACCGCTCCCTCAGCGACGCCGCGGGGAGGCGCCGGCGCCCCGCGCGCCCCCGAGAGCCCCGCAGCCAATGGGAGGCGGCGCGCGCCGGGCCAATGGGCGGGCGCCCGGAGCAGCGGGCTGAGGAAGGCGAGGGGAGGCGCGGCGCGGCGAACCGAAGCGAGGCGCGCGCCGCCGCCGCCGCCGCCGCCGCGCGGGCGCTGCCGTTGCCGTTGCCGTTGGGGCCGGGGGGCGGCGGAGCGGCTGCTGCCGGTGCCATGCACTCGCTCGGAGAGGAGATCCGAAGCTTCTCCAGGGCGAACCTGCGGAAGCAGTGCACCAGGGTGACGACGCTGACGGGGAAGAGGATCATCGAGACGTGGCGCGGTGCCTGCGTGCAGGTGGTGGAGGAGACGGGGCCCGGCGATGGCGGCGGCTGCGGCTACGTGCCGGACCTCAGCTCCGACCTGCAGGTCGGCGTCGTTCGGCCCTGGCTGCTGCTGGGTGAGTCGGGCGCGGGGCCGCCGGCGAGGCCCGCGGGAAGATCTGTGCTTCGCCCCTGGCCGTACAGTTGCGGTTAATCGCAGGCAGTAAATAATTTACTGCACTCGTTACATTCAATGGGCTCCAGGGAGAAAGGTCTCGGGACTTTCGGAAGTGACCGTTACTGACTGCTGTGGGCTTCTTGACGGTGTGATACTACGTGATGCGAAGTGATAATTCACGTGATAACAAGCTCACTCTCTTTCCAGGGTCGCAGGATGCTGCTCATGATTTGGAGACAATGAAGAAGTATAAGGTAGCACTACGTAGCGATAAAAACGTATCTCACATAGTGCTTGTTAGTGTATTTTTTTTTAAGTTGGAAAAGTCTTAAAAATATATATTCTCGGGTAACTTTAAGGACAATAATAATACTAAAATTATACTTTTAAAAGGCTGCTACCAATAACTCCTGTAGCAGCTCCATTCACAGATGGATGGATGCATGTGAGTTTCACAAGAAGTTGAAATGCTTTGCTGCAAGACTCAAGATTGTTTAGCGCTATTTATAGAATAGATTCTGGCCTTGCCATACGTGTTCAGATGCTTAGCAGAATCAAGCCTACTTGCTTTTATGGAAATTGTTAAAAGGAGAAAAACAAAACAATAACTTTAAGTCTGTCCTGAACATCCATCTTTTTACTCTTCTCTGTTAGGGTAATGAGGTGATATGGCCTTCAGACCATTGTGCTTCTGCAGGACAGGGCATGCACTGACCTGGCATCCATTGCCATCTAAATGTCACTTCGACGTAAATTAAAATAATCCATGACTTTACCATACCTTGAACAGAGCAAAGATGGCAGGAAGCCAGATTTGCTCTTTTCTGCCAAGTGCAAGTATAGTTTACTCTGAAATTCTTGTGCTCCAATAAACTTTACTGGTAAGTCAGTAGAAAGAACATTACTGTGATGGGTTAGGGCAAGCTTTGAAATTTGGGGGATTAGGGGGTGATCTATGCTGTCATTCCCATTGGTTTCTCTTTTATTTTCCATCTGTACACTGACAACTCCCTTTTCTGTTTAAAATCCTTACTTCAGTCTGCATGTTTGGGTGAGTACAGATCGTTTCATTTCCTCTCATTTGTGATGAGAGGGGGAAATAAAAGAGCTCTTCAATCACATGATTTGTAGCAGGAGGTTTAAAGCTCATTGACCAGGTTGTCTGACTGGGTTGGTGCCAGTGAGTATGCTCAGATAGCAGATCTCAGTGTCACACTAAATTTTGGGGCATTAACATTCATCCTTGAATGCTATGGTATTTATGGTCACTTTAAATTTCTTGGCACTTCTCTGCAATACTTTAGCTCTCTGTCAAATTCAGTGTAGCTAATCAGTTTCTCCCTATATCTGACAAATTAATATTTATTCTTCTTTTTCTGTTGGGTACTATGTCTTTGTACTGTAAAACGGAAATTGTTCCATCCAGAGTTGTTTAGACTGCAGTGATGAATTCAATGCTTCCTGCTTGTAAACTGAAATAGATTTTGAGTACCTACCTGGTGATCAGACATTAAATAAAAGAAAGGTATGACTCAAAGTAGCTTCAGTAGATATAAAGTTACCTACTTGAAATACCTTCATTGCCCTAATGATAATTGCCAGTTTGTTTTAATAAAAAAGAAGAAAAGTGAAATACAGCACAATATATTTTAACACTCAGTAAAACTTTGCTTGGAAGAAAACACACCGTAGACAGGATATGTATATAAAACTGAACAGTGCAGTTGTTTGAGTTACAATCTAGGTATGTCTAATGAATAATCTACCTTTGTTACTGCTCATTTGCTTGCAGTCTTCAGAAAATTCCTTTTTTTTTTTTTTTTTTTTTGACTTAGGTTACTCATGTTCTAAATGTGGCATACGGAGTTCAAAATGCCTTCCTCGATGACTTTATATACAAGAGCATTTCTATTCTGGATCTCCCAGAAACTGATATCACCTCCTACTTCCCAGAATGTTTTGAGTTTATTGAGAAAGCCAAGATCCAGGTACAGTATATGAATAATTAATGCTACTAGTTATCCTGTTTAGATTATTTATTACCCTATTTAAAATCTAAAACAAAAAAGAAAGTATGGTACCAAATGAGTACCTTTGTCATTGCTTTTTTCATTTCAAGTAGAGAATTCAAGCAATTTCTAAGCATTCCTCAAAACATGACCCTGCTATTAATCCCCATTCCCTGTCAGTATTACTTTTTTTAGAATGACTGACTTGCATGTTATAGAGACATGTTTCTTTAACAAAGCTGGAGTGGTGTGTGCCTTTAGATAAAGAAATCCCATATAAGTTACCATATCTGACAGAGGGAAAAGGAAAAAATCCATCAGAGAGGTTATTTTGAATTAGAAGAAAACATAGCAGGAAGATGAGTAAGGCCTATATAGGTCTCTGCGGTTTGTCAGCTGCCATCCACCATCCTTGTGCTTTTCCTTGACTGTCCACTGAAGACGCAACACATTCAACTATGAAACCACATACAGTTATGTACAAAGACTATCAGAGAACTCTTTGTAGTCTTGGAGCCAAACAGTGATTTTAACTGCTAATAAAATCCTGAAAAAGATGGGACATAGGAAATGGGGTGAAGGGACTGCTTTTGGGGTTGCTTGGCAGCCCTATATATGACCAAGATCATCTCTGACTCCTATTTGTAAAATTCAGACTTACTGTATTTTCATAACAACCTTTGCTTTGGTATAAACACTATGACTTGACACACAAACCTTATTGGGCATTATTCCACCATATCTACCATATTCATTATTTACATAGTTTGGGATAAAAGAAGATAATCTTGTCCCAGCTTTCTTTGTGTCACACAGTGTTCTTTCCTTCTCTCATACATCATTTACAAGCTATGTGATACACATTGTCACTGAATGACCTTCTTAAGGTTTCTAGTTACGGTTTCCACTTAATTTCTAAATGAGACTTGCCATTCATAACTGCAATTGTGCTGCTGCTCTGCCTCTGGTGTTTATGTTCTAGTTACTATTCTGTAAGCAAAGAAGTTTTCCTGAAAACTTTTACAGCAATATTAATAGCTTTGTAATGGAAGAGTTGGACAAAAGATCACATAATTGATAGAAAAGATGTCCTCAAGGAGCAGTTCATGAAGCATGTGATAGTAGTGTGTGGAAAGTGGGATGGCTGGATGGTTCTGAATCCTCCTATTTGCTTTGTCAAGATAGAGTTAGAAAAAGCTTATGATAAGTTGTATAATGAATTTGTAGTGCTTTTGTATGTAAGTAGTTACAAAGAGATAGTTTCATTTCCTAAGGTAGGGGAGGGAGAGAGGATTGCTGGTGAGAGAAAGCATGATATATAGGAAATTATTACTAAAACATGGTTAACAGAAGGAGTATGAGAGCACTTAGAGAATGCAAGTAAAGCCTGCACTGTTCCTTAAGTTACTGACAGTTGGTACTCATAACAGAATGGAGTTTTCTAAAACTAAAACCACGCGAGTCTGTAGACACCATGGTACAAATTCTGATAATGATCAGAGCTCACCTCTTCTTCCAGACTTCAAATAGATAGACAGATTTACTACAGCGTGTTAGGTGACCCACATCAAATCATATTGCTATGAATGAGGGATAGTTTTTGTTTGTTTGTTTAATATCTAATCACAAAGCTTCTAAAATCTTGCCTTTCCAGGTTCTGCAAAGAACTCTTAGCTCATTCATGAACATCTCTCCATATCGCTGCCTTTCTCCTACTTAAAGCAAAAGCCCTGGCACCACTGCAAAGTAAAGTGGATCCCAAAGAAACTATGTTAGCCCCTGGTTCTTCATCTAAAGCTTTACGCTTCTTCTCAGTGAGGTCTTTTGACGACTGTGTAATCACTACATAACTACTCTTTCCTTTTGGTGGAAGGACATTATACTTTTCCCCATATAAAAATTCCAGGAAAACCTGGTCTTGAATCTTGCAGGTTCTTGTAAGTCGATAAACAATTCCTAGGTAGAATAAGGTTGGGCTATGAGAATCAGAATAGGGAGTTCTTAATAAGTAGAGATAAATTTAATATCTGCAGTCTATTTCTTGCTTTTATTCTGTATCCATATCTAATGCAAAATTAATAGGAATTATGTGCCAAATTCATCTTTGTATAAAAAAGCAACAGGGATTAGCAAGGAAGGCTAAATGTGCTCAGTGGTAACTGGTATAATGTTGTTGCCCTTGTTCATTCATGTTCAGTAGTTTTCAGTTCTATTCCATTGATATCATTATATAATTTTTGGCAGTGTACAACAGAGCAGTCATAAAAGAAAACTTGAGAGAAACATGAAATGGCAAAATAAAGCATGAACTGAACAAAGAAAAAAATGAATCACTTTCAATGATGATTTTTAACTTTCAGTGCCACTGCTAGATATTGATCTCACTTACAGTAGGTTATGTCTAAAATAACTCCCATTAAATCAGCAAAAACTACCCCAGATCTATAGTGGATAAGCTTGAGCACTTGCTTCATTAGCAGTGACATAAATGTAATTTTTTAATGTCATATTATTCTTACTAAGGAAGCAGCGGACTTATAGTTTGCCAGTGGCACTTCTGCAATGAATTGAAATACATACATAAATCTGCTTTCCACTCTGTTGCAGTGTGCGATCAGGAAACATGCCCCCAAGAATGTGAGAAAGGGAAGAGAGATTGTAACATCCAGCAAACAATGCAAAGGGGATGTGATTTGCATTGCAAGAAAGAGTGAAATTGTGATTCATTGTGCTGGGATTCAGAAGCTTAGATTCAGATCCTAGCTCTGCCACAATCTTGTGTTAACTTGAGCAAGTCATTCTAGTCTTAGCTTAGCATTTCTTCAACAAGTATAATACTTCATTTCATACTTCTTTGTCTTATTGTTTAAACTGTAAGATCTTTGGAGCAGGAACCATTTTCTGCTGTGTGTATATTAATACACCAGATGATTGGAACTTCAAGGTCTGTAACATAAATCATAAAGTTCCTGTAAAGGAACCCTGTCAGCTACAAGATCTTTTTTTCCTCTGGGTAAAATGTACATTGAGTAATTTGTGCATGTTAAGGGCAGGCAAAGCTGACTGCATCTAGAATATATTTCTTTAGCCTCAAATATCTGAGCACATTTTGTGTTGTGTTTCAGTATCTTTATTCAGAGTATGGAGATGCTAGCAGACAGTTTGTAGTGAGCCTTTGCCAGGTCATAGTCTGACAAACAAACATGACAGCCTCACAAAGCCTGGGCATTGCAAATGTGACCTAACCTACACTAGATCTTAACGATTGTTAACTCATGCCCATTATATTTTAACAAAACTTGCAGTGTCTTTTTAAAGTGTCATGGAATTGCTTCAAAAGTGGTTCAGGAAATATTTAAGTAGGGTAAAAGTATTAATTTTGTATATAATTCAAGATGAGTCTGAATTTAACCACCAGGAGAACATCTGTGAATTTAAAGAAAGTTGGTAGTACTGGGTTTTGCACCTTAGTCCCTACCTAAGGGACCATAGTTGTACCAACTGATACAGTTGTATGAGCAGTGTGATAGGGAGGTAGAGATTTGTTGCAAGTCACACTGTAACTTTGCTGATTTTTCTGTTCCTATGCATGATCCTGCTTACCCAAAACCTTCACGGAAGAACTCCACAGTACACAAGAAACATGACTGAAACTATGGGATGTTCTAATACCTGCCTCTGTCTAACAGCTTGCTGCATCACTGTGTTTTTAATCTGGTTACAAGATATAGTCAAGTTCCTCTCTGTATTGCAAATAAAATCTATTTTTAAGTTGGCACCCAATATCTTAGTATCCCAGATGTCTTTGATTTGGATTTTATGTAAGGGAGATGCAGCAAGGTCTTGAAAGGGACAAAGGAATGGGGTCCGGTAATTAGTTCTAAGACATTAGTATAGTTAGGTCTGAAGTATTTTGTAATTATGAAGTGGCTTTGCTTAGACAAATATTTAAGTTGGGGCTCTCTATCTTTGTTTGGAGTTACTTATATGTGTATATGTTTTTGTTTTGGAATCAGTAAGGAGCTTTTAATAAATGTTAATAGATTTCATGTTAAGTTTCCAATACTTGTTAATATCTACTTAATGAGTATCTCAACTATGTGTTTCATTTGTTTCTTGTAGGATGGTGTGGTACTGGTTCACTGTAATGCAGGAGTCTCTCGTGCAGCAGCAATAGTCATCGGTTTTCTAATGAATTCAGAAGGACTCAGTTTTGCTAGAGCCTTTTCTCTGGTGAAAAATGCAAGGCCTGCTGCTTGTCCAAATCCTGGCTTCATGGAGCAGCTTCACAAGTACCAAGAATACAATAAAAAGGCAAATGGAAGCATAAATGATCATGACTGATCAAAAGGAAGAAGTGAAACAATCTGTTTTGACTATACAATAACAGATGTTGGATGTACTTTAATCTGTCATTTTGCAGTTCCCTTTCACATATGCATTTTAAATTCATTCTCCACGCATTTTTATTCTGTGTTCCCTCCCTGCTCTTTTTTTCAGCATCTAGTTTAGAGGCCAAATGGCATTCTACTGACTTCAGAGATGATTTGGCCGAAGAACAAGCTCTTTCTAGAGCAATGATAGAAAGATAAAGTTCTCTTTTCCTTGCAATATTAGGAAAAAACAGAATGATGGGCTTTATTGAACCATCAGACAATGCAGCCAATAGAGAAAGGACATAAAATGATAATTGAGATAATAAAGTTGCCCTGTTTACTTTAATATTAAACTGAATCTTTATTCATTCTAGCTGATTGTAAAACCTAGATAATAAAATGTTCCTGTAATAAAGTACCTTGCTATTAGGTCTTGAATTGATATTGCAAAGAAAGAAGCTTTTATTGAATTTCATGGGCTAGCCACCTGATAAATATTTTTAGAAATTAAACCAGATGGTCTTTTGATGGAAGTAAAAAAGGCGTAGGGTGCTTTAATACTTTATTTCTTTTTACCATTTCCCATCTAGTAATGATTCAAAGTGCACTAACATGATGTTTTTGAAGTGCCGGAACCAGGCCATCAGTTTTTATTTTGGTAGATTGTTTCAGGAGAGATATAAAAAATATTTAAAGCAACATATCTCAGAGTTACTGCTACTGCCTTTTCTTTGCATCCAGTCCTGCACTGCTGTCTTCTCACTCCATTCAACATCACCTAAAAAGAACATATATGATAGAGTTTGTTAAAGATTTTGTTAATGTAGTTAGTGTTTTCTGTGGCCTTTATGCCAGCTCTAAACTGCTTGACATGTTAATATACAATAAAAGAGTTCTGTGTTTGGATAAATTTTGTGCTAAATGAAAGATATTTGAAAGGCTTGGTTGCAAGTACTGATACAGTATTCTCTCCTCCTCATACCACTCATTTGAATTGCAGTGTGTCACTGAGTTTCAACTACACTGTGTCTACTTCTCAGTATTAATTGTTCATGCTCACTGTTAATGCAGGTTTTAGGTGACCCCCATATTGGCATTTGCTGGCCATCATTTTCCCATTTCAAAGGGGGAATGGGTCATTCCATTGCCATTTTAGGTGTGGGTGGCTAAACGTGCTGCGAACCTTGGAAGTGCCTGACCAGCCTCTCCTCCGGTGAGTAACCTTTTCCACGCCATCTCCCGTTCTTACTCACGGGTTTATGAGTTGTTGGCCCTAGAAACGCTGCGGAACCAACGTGTAACGATAGCTACGGGTCTGCACGGGTGTAACGAGCCTCGGGGCCACAGCTTCGCCCGGCCTCCGCACGAGCCCCGCCAGCTCGGGCGGGGCGCGGCGGTGACGCAACCTCCCGGGTGACGCAGGCGATGCTCCCACCTATCGGGGTGGAAATCGCCGGGCCGCGCTTTGTGATCTCCCGCCCCGAGGGCGGGGCCCGGCAGTGACGTAGCTCCATGTCGTGCTCGGCGTCGCCACCCCGGCCTCTCCCCGCCAGGGGGGGGCTCGCGAGATGGCGGGAGGGTGGGTGGGAGCCACAAGGCCGCGCCTCCCGGAAGTGACGTCGGCAGGCGCTTCCGCCCCGTTTGAAAGCGCCTGGCGGAGGTGTCGGCAGCCGTTTCCCGCCGCCATGGCCGCCTTCGCCGTGGAGACGCCCCTCGCAGGTGAGCCGCGCCGCGGGGCCGCCCCTCCGGGCTGCGCCTCGCCGCGGCCGCGCTGGCCTCCCGCCGCCTCGCCCGCGCGCGCGCAGCCGGCGGCGGGGCGCCTCGGAGGCCGCCGCTGCCCGAGCTGCGGCCTGGCTCTGCCCCTGCCCCGGGCGGCGCGGGCCGCCGGCGGTACCGGCGGCCGGAATCCGGGCAGTGCTGGGCCGCAGTGCTCAGCCTGGTGTCGGTGGCCGGCTGCACCCGGAGATTGCGGAAGGAGGAGCGCCTTCCTCTGAGGGGAAGCGAAAGGGGGTGTGCGGTGAGCTAAACGGCAGCAGCACAAACGTTTCGTGGTGTCAGAGCTGTGCTTAGAGCACCCCAAAGCAGCAGTCCCGAGCAAGCTTGTGGGCGCGAAGCGTGGCAAGCCGCGCTCTGGTGCCTGGGCCGCAGCGAAACGGAGGTGGCTGGCAAGAGCCCCGAGGGCTTTGGCAGGGCATGTTCTCTGGGCGGGGGCACAAAGCAGGATTCTTGATAGGATTTCTTTCAGAAGTAAAATAAACACCTTAACAAAGCAAATAGAGGCAGATGTCTCATGTGACCAAAGTAGTATATTTTAAGAAGGAAGTCCCAGTGTGGCAGTTCTTTTACTGCCTTTTAGATAGTGCAGTTGCTAAAAATGCAAGATTATGATAACTTATTTTTCAAGAAAATAAAACTTATTAGAAACATCTTATTCATTGTGAATTCGTTTGCAGTTTATTTATGGAACTGCTATGTAAGTGATGGGAGAGACTGGATTGTTTGGCTGCTGTGAAGTTTTTAAATTTTGTTTTTGTTAATGTAGGAGCTGAGCCAATGACTCTTGGCTCCCCGATGTCTCCCAAGCCAGGTGCTGGTGCTCAGTTTCTTCCTGGATTTTTGATGGGTGATCTACCTGCTCCAGTGACTCCACAACCACGTGCTTTAAGTGGCCCTACTGTTGGTGTAATGGAAATGAGGTCTCCTCTACTTGCAGGTCAGGATTCATTAAAAACTGAGAAGTTGTCCCAAGAGTAAGAATTAGGGTTTTCTTTATTGCTCTGACTGTTGCAGACTTGAATCCATGTAGCTTTAGAATTTGCTTGACAGTGAACTTAAATGTGTTCAGTTTAGTTTGGCTAAACTTCTCAGAGTAGGCTTAAGCTTAACAAATATTATAAATTGGCAGTTTTGATACCAGGAAAGGCTACTTCTACAACAAAGGTAATATGAACCTCTCCTAATATAAGTTCAATTTATACAAGTCTTTACAAATCAGTTGCATGTACAGCCATCTGCATTTTCTTTGCTCAAAGCAGTTAGATATCTGCTGGCAAACTAAATGCAGCTCGTGAAAGCTATTGATTTCTTTGCAATGAATTCTAAAAAGCCGCTTACAGATTGTCAGGTTCTTAAAATTGAATGGAGAAAAAATAAAAAATACTAAGTATCTAGTAATTGATGTAGTATTTGACAGTCTTAATGTCTGCTGCAATTGGGCTGCAGTAGTGACACCTCTTACCTGTTGGAGGTAGATGCTTTTCTCTTTCCAACCACCTTTCCTCCCCCTCCCCTTAAATGCAACCCTCTTGAGAAACTAGTTTCAAAAATTAAAATAAACATGTGCATTTCACCTCATCTTTTTTAAAAAGGGATCATTACAGCAACAGCGTGTCAGTTCCACAAACAGGGCAACCAGTAAAACACTAACAGACGTTTCCTAAAACAAGTGGTTAAGTGTATTATTTAAACTTAAGGTGAGAACCTTGAAGAGAGAGTGCTTTACATAGTATTTTAAAGCAGTTCCTGGATGTGTTAAACTGGTGAGAGAGGAGTCTTGAGGTAAGTGAAAATTGTAAGGTCAAACTACTTTCTCTGGTGTAAACCCACACAAAGTATTCAGAGGTATATCAAGATCTTTCAGTCAATTTAATTTGCTGTAATAGTGGAAGTCCTAATGTTTAAAAAATGGTAGGGCAGCTAACTTAACTTCATCCTTGCTATATGCAGACTAGTTCCTACTCTTGGGAGCTTACACTTTATTTAATATGAAATTTTATGGGAAGGAAAGGAATAAACAGTGGGACTTTGACAGTGTAAGCAATGCTGTACACATTTTGACATGGTTCTTTAGTACAGTATGTCCCTTAATTCTTAGAAACCTTGCTTTTGTATCTCTGATAGGGGGCAGTTAGTCTCTGAAACAATTCAAATGTTAATCTGCCTTAAAGCAGGAAGGATGTAGCTATGCTTAGAACTCTTTAAAAAGAACAAGTATGTTTAAATAGGGAATATATCAGGTTTAATCAAGTGTGTTATGACAACTGGCGATTTACAAGTTTTAGATGATGCCTGTGTAAGGAGACAGTTTCTGATAAATATGTAATATTCATGCACAGAACTCTCTAACCTGAGCAGTTTGGTAGGTCAGATGGTTTTGCAAATCCCCAGTGAAAGAATAAATGGTCTTTTGTGGCTGAGTTTGCTGTTGAACTTTCAAGAACACAACAATGGAGTAAAATTACAGACTTTCTTAGGCTTTTTGTCTGCTCCTTTTAAGTGCAGGTGGCTCTCCCCCACAACCAGTAGTCCCTACGCATAAAGATAAAAGTGGTGCTCCACCAGTTAGAAGCATATACGATGAATTATCTAGTCCTGGACTTGGACCAACACCTCTAACCTCAAGACCGGTAAGTGGTTTATGTACTGACTTATTCTCAGCAGAAAACATGAGGTAGATTACTGCTTCAGTGAATTCTTTAACTCAGTTGTATAAACAGTTGTAGCAAAATGACTGAGTTTTCAGTTCACGTTGTTGCTTGCTCTGGTTGTTTTGTGTGCCTGTTCCTTTGTAGTAGTAGCTCTGCAGTAGTGGAGCTTTCTTCTGTAGTTGCTGTTTATCAATAGACAGTAGAGAATGAAAAACACAGATCTTGCCTGTATTATGCTTTTTACATGACAGATACAGACTTGTTGCAGCCCTTCACCTTCTTGTAAGTTTATTTGGTTGCTGATTGCCAGAAATATCCAAATAAATGTGATCTTTTCTTTTGGTGTGCTTACAGAGGTAGAAGAGATTCTGTGCTGAGTAAAATACCTTATCAAACGGGGTAGGGGGATACAGGTCATTTTGGAAGAGCAACAGTAAAATTTCTAGAAGATTATGTGAATAAACACCTTTGCTGCTCACCTAATCTGAGCAGTTAAGTGCTAGTAAGCTCTTTTTCAGTGAACATGATTCTTCTGATGCAAGAGAACATTCACTGAATGAGCAGGCCTTTTATTGAATGTTGCCTTCTGAAAGGATTATTCTAAAGTTTCAGGTCCTCTGTGAAGAAGAGAATCCACTACTGTCTTGAAGAAGTAAATGTTTCCAAAAAAATTATTAGCGGCTATCAGTTAGAATGCATGCTGCTAAATCTACAAGTGCTCCAATTTGCTTGATCTTGGACATAAGAATTGCCATGATTCAGGATAAAAATAAACTTATTTTTTCAGATATTGAGATTCTTCTATATTAAAGAGAAAATAATGGGTAACAGCTAAAACTTGAAGTTGCACTAAAGAATTGAGAGAGAATAGTAAGTCTGGTGATAGAAAATACAAGTGTGTGTATGCTTACATGATTTCTAAATCTTTTAGACAGTAAAAATCAGATACTGATAACTTACAATATTGGCATCCTTTCCCTCAGGATGCACACAAATAATGTGTGAAATACTATAATGCAGCAATAGTGAGATAACTACCTCGACAAAGTTAACCTTTAAGGTTTCTGAGTATTGATACCAAAAGCTATTTGCCTTGACAAAGGATATGTGATTGATGTTAGGTAACAGATTTGTTAGTCCAAAGTTTCCAGTTCCTATGACTTAAATAGGCTTTCTTGTATGACAGGAGATGTTGCTTGTTAGATGATAAAATACTGTGGACAATTCCTAAATTTTGTTGCTTGTGATTCTTTTCTTGGGTGTAATGGTATGCTCTACATTCCTGTACTATCTCTGCTTCTAACAGTTAAGTTTCGTAGTAAGATAGCTAACTGCATTATTTTCTGTGGCTTAGTAATCAGTTGTAAATTCCAGCATGTAATAATTGAGGCCTACTGGATGTTCAGGCTATCTACTAGGCTACTAAGTTGTGTTAGAATGTAAAAATGGTGTTGAATAGGTGGGGGAGAGTGTGTGGGGCGAGTTTGGAAACCTTGTATTAAATAAACATATAAATGTGTCTGATCTTAATCTTGAAAGTTAGAAGGAGTAACTTAAGGCAAACTGTTAATATTCTTGCCTGACATTAAGTTGCCTGAAAATGATCTTTTCTGATATGAAAAGTATACTACTTAGAATGATTTGTTACTTTCTGTATTTTAATGCAGCCCAGCTTTTCTGTAACGCAGAGCCCATTGGTTGGAACTATGCCATCAACTCCTGGAGCAGGTAGACATCCTGTCAAAATATATAGACTACTTTCTTATTGCCTTCCTTAGTACTCAATTAAAAATCATTATTGTCCAGACTAGATCAACTCCTTGCTAATTTGCAAAGCAGTCACGTCTTTCTTACTAGTTCTTCAAAAGGTATGTGAATAGGAAATACCTTTCCACCATGACACTGATTGAATCAACCATCTTTACTTGTTCCTTGTGGAGAGCTTGTTACTGAATTGAGCACAGAGGTAGTTTTACCTGAGTAAAGCTGCTGAAATTGATGGGTGGCCTTCCACCTTCATAAGGCTTTCTACCTTTTGTATGAACCTATGGCATCTTGCTAGGCTTAATTCTGGATAGTCTTGTTCCTACTTGGCCTCTGTATTAAGCTGCTGCTGCTGTTTAAGTGTTAACAAGAAAGCTGAGGCTAGTCACAAAACTCAGGAGCATGCTTGCAGATGTGAAGTTTGAATTGACTTACTATTTGTCTGCAAATAAATCTCCACCAGACTCTTTCATATACAAATGAAACACTTGATGTTGAATTTATCCTTTTAGGATATGTTCTTAAGCTTGTGTGTCTTGCAAAAGTAACTTGTTAAACAATGCCATTTCAATTTAACAGCTTCAAGTGTATTCAGCCCTGCAAGTATTGGACAGCCTAGAAAGACTACTCTGTCTCCTGCTCAGCTAGATCCTTTTTACACTCAGGGTGATTCCCTAACTTCAGAAGATCAACTTGATGACACATGGGTAACCGTATTTGGGTGAGTTGATTTCTGAAATATTAGAAATAATGGACAAAGTCTTGGCAACGTATGGAAAGAAATAGCAGTCAGACATTGCTGTTATCTGGTATTCCTAGGTTCTGCAACTGTGGTCAAAGCCAGCAAACAGACATATCTGATATTTTAGTGAAGCACCTTAGCTTAAGCTGCATGTTGTTTCTTCAGATTAGAAAGGCAGCATTCTACTATTGAGGTGTGTGGTAACATTATGCAAGTCACTGCTTCTAAAACAGTATTAATACATCATCTTGTTTTGCACTTCTAGAAACCCTTTATAAGGATGTATTTTAACACCAAAAAACTTGGTTCTCATTATGATTTTTTGAGTGTTTTTCCTCTGTTTTTCAGATTTCCTCAAGCATCAGCTTCATATATTCTTCTTCAGTTTGCTCAGTATGGAAACATATTAAAGCATGTGGTATGTCTTAGTTTGAGACTTATCTCTGAAAATGTTCTTGCACATTCTTTAAAACCTTAAATTTTGCAACTGTCATTTAATCTCATACAGATGTCCAATGCAGGAAACTGGATGCACATTCGATATCAGTCTAAGCTTCAAGCCCGGAAAGCCTTAAGCAAAGATGGAAGAATTTTTGGTGAATCTATCATGATTGGTGTCAAGCCTTGTATAGATAAAGTAAGTTAGTAACTGCTTTTACTTAAATATAAGGCACTCTGCTTTTGGACTTCCTTTTTATTTCTTTCCTGCTCCCTTAACTTTTTTGTTTTTGAAACACAAGGCATAGGTAGATAAGTTATATAGGTATAATCTATTAAACCTTAAATGAGTTTTTATTAAGTATTTGACAAAATGCCATGCTGAGAAGGGTCACTGTGGGAAGTCTCCATGATGCTTGGAAATTACCATAATACACAAATCTGTGTTGGTCTTCAAGATATGAATTGAAACCATAATTTCTTTAAGACTTAAGAGACAGTGGAGACGAAACAGTTTCCCAGATTGGAACCTGAGGCAGTGTAGCCTGCATTAGATGTGGATGTGGATTAAAATTGTTGTTATTGCTCCAAATTGTCTCTTGCATCCTCTGACTCTTATGTGACTTCTTATCTGATTCTGTCTTAAGTTTACCTTAGTACATTAGGCTGAAAATTTGCTAGCAAGACAAATCCTGATCTTACCACACACCCCCACCGTCCATTTTCCCTTCCTTGTAAATAGTAGTTGGGGGGTTGTAAATGATGGTTTTATTTCAGTCTGATTTTTTATTGTGAGCTGTTGGTTCCTGTGCATTGATTGTGCCTTATATATGGTATTGTGCACTAGCTTGAGCAAATGCCACTGTCATTTATTCCTCACAGAATTTTTGGTCTCCTCTAAAGGGACACAACACTTAAGGACTAATGCAGTAAAAGTAAAAAGTAAACTATTCTGAGAGGAAGGCCTTAGAAATAAAGCTGGTGATTATCAAATTCAGCTTTTACCAGTTTTAAACATTTCTTCCTATGTTGCTTAAAATTTGCACCTATTACAGTGCCCCTTTTCTCCACAGATTTGTGATAGGGCTTCCAGCCTCTCTTCTTACCTTATTTGTTAATTTGTTGTCCAGTTAGTATGACTGGCTGAATCACCTATAAGCCAAAACTCAAGAAACAATGATTTAAGACACTTAATTGTCAGACATCTGGTTCATTTGTTGCTTTTGAATTGTCATTATCTCTTTTGTGGATAGTGTTCACTTTTAAATATTGATAGATAAACCCGTGATCGTCAACTTTACCTTTCATATTTGCTGCTCTGACTGGTTTCCAAGGATGGGAATGTCTGTGCAGAAAGAGGTTGAGATGTTCAGTTTCTGGAAGCGAGAGAGAATTCTGGAGACTAATCCATTGAGGGCTTGGCCTGGACCTGTAAAACTCTTCCTTGCAATTGAAAACTAGATATGGATTTGACATCAGCTCAGGCTTCTGATCTAAAAGTTGCAGTTGGTTCTGTAGGTTCCCCTCATGCTGAGTGGAGGGTCAGCTGTCACCCATACTGGACACTAATCCTCTCCTGTATTTTGAAGAGCTGGTCTTCTGCCCCATGTGCTTTTGGATGTCTGCTTTCCTTCGGCTGGTTCAATGCTGTGCTCCACTGAGTCTAGATGCAGTAGAGGGAAGGTGGATCAGGTCTCCCCAGGCTGCTTGTCATCCCTCTTGTCTTGTGGAACGCATCATTCTGATCAAGTCACTTACTGCTTCTTCCATTCTCTGTGCATTGCCTTTTCAACACACACTTACAAAACGGAGCCAGAGCCTTCTGACTCCTTTTCCTAGTATTTGCCATGGGGACTGAAGGAAATTTCTTTGCAAATTGAGTCTGAGCGAAGCACTGCAGGCTGGTAAATACTTGGAGATTTACTCCTATCCAGGTCAAGTAAAATGTTTTAGAAATATCTGGAAGATGGTCATTATGCTATGTATGTTCAAGTGAGCCTGAAAAGTTATTTCCTGAAGCTTCCTGCAAGTCTTAACAGGTTGTACTGAAAGGCACTTTAAGTGTAGTCTTTGCTTGCTTTGATATGCAGACATATATTTTTATCAAACAATTTTATATAAGTCCATAAAGATTGGAATACTGTTGTATAGCTTTTCAGTTTTTGATTGTTACATTAACTTTTTTCTTCCCCAAGAGTGTGATGGAAAACTTTGAAAGAAACTCTACAACCTCAATGTCTTCAGTCTTTACTCCACCTACAAAATCCTTAGGCACACCAGTACAACCTGCAAATACTACCAGAATTTCTACAATGAGACCTCTTGCAACAGCATATAAAGCTTCCACTAGTGACTACCAGGTATTTTAAGGGGAGATAGCAACCCCCTCTGCCTTGCTTAATTGTTTGAAGCTAGACACATTTAAAAAAGTTAGTGGCCTTAGCCTTTTTCTTCTCCTGTCATTTCTTATAGCAAGTGGTAAAGAGGTGATTTGAGTGCATACTTAGTCTGCTCAGCTGCTAAAATCATTTAAAAAATTAATGACTTGTCACTTTTCCAGAAATTAAGAGTTTGTTTTGGAACTTACAAACATACTTTGGCAAAATATAGTAATACTTAAAAAGAGAAAAGTTTAATATCGAGTTAACTGTGTTGACTGATTCTCTTTATTTTCTCTCTTTCTCTTTCCCCTGCCTTCTAGGTGGTTTCTGACAGGCAGACTCCTAGGAAAGATGAAAGTATTGTATCTAAAGCAATGGAATATGTGTTTGGCTGGTAATAAACAAGAGGAAGGAACATACTAGGCACGGTTAGCATTTGAAATCTGCTACCAGCATCCTTGGTTAGTTGTATAACCATTGATGGCAGTACTCTCAACTTCCATCTCACCTGTTTTGCCTTCTATGAATTCAGCGGACATGTAGCTTGCACTTTAAATGATGGCAATGTGCACATGGTTTTAAAAATATAATCAGTGTAAATTTAAGTGCTTTTTTCCTGTTTGTGCTTTGATTGCATGACTAAAGAAGCATCAGCACTGACTTTTTTCCTTGTAATTACTTTTCCAACTTACTGGGAAGTAATTCACAAAATATTTAAAATGGCAGCTTTATCTACTGATGCCTTTAATTCTTTAATTTTATCCCCCCCCCCCAAAAAAAAAAAAAAAAGATGATGGGCTTCTTGCTGGAAGAACACTATGTACAGCTGGTTCCCAGGGATAAGGACTGTTTTTAGTATATGTAATCTTAATTTTTTTTTATTTGGATTCATTGCTGTTTTATAATTATCTCTGGCATCCTGTTCTAAATGTCATAGCAATCTTTTAACTCTTTATCCTATGTTTTATTAATAAAGCTAAATAAAATTCAGTCTTTTTAGGTTGTTTTTAAAGAAGAATGAGTTCTATTAGGAAATAGTATTTCTGTTACTCTTACTAGAGTTGATTATGAGGCTGCTTAATCTTTATTACAGTGTTAGCAGCAGAGCAGTTACTACTGACTTTTACTGAAGTAATAGCAACCAGAGTTAACACCAGTTAGGGTTTAAATGCATATCTCCATGGGTATTTCAGTGCACTTCGTAGCAGTTAACACACTGTAGCCTTCTAAGCTACAAAATGTTCAGCTGAAGTAGCTGAATTAAAAAATGAAATGTGTTGGTGACCAGAGCTGGTTTCATTTCAAGGTTGTTCTAAGAAATTGTTTCTGAGGTGTTGGCTGCATGCTGAATTTTTTGAAATTGAACCCCGTCTCCCTGAAGCTTTCTCTTGAAGGGGAACCTCTCAGGTAGTCACATGCATCATGTGAGCTCATGGTCTTAGACTGAGATAGCTTGTGAGAAGCTCTTTTATCTGGGAAAAGAGTAATTTTTCTTCAATACTTGGGAATCTACATGTAACTAATACTTTAATTTCTTTCATGTTTTTTTGTGTGGCTGTTTCAGGGTGTGTCAACATTAGAGTTTTATTTTGGATCAGGAGTGTGCTCCTGAAGTGAACCTCCCGTCATACCTACCTGCCATGCTTTGGTTCAAACTGCAATGTGGTCTCAGAGTTCATCAGCTGAACTTCTTTCAGATGAAATTATATTAGAAGATTAGTCCAGAAGCATGCCTAAAGAACTCCAAATACTAATGGACATTCAGTTTACAGGATTAAACTAAAGATGGTCCTGAGTAAAATCCCAGAAGTACTTAGTGAGGAAGTCAGGTCCTGAGCATCTGCTGTGGCTGGGCTGCACTACCTGCTATTGTAAGATGCCCTGATTTGCTATGACTATGCTCCTTGCATGTGGAGGGGGAGGGAGGAGGGGGAAAAAAAACACCCTGGAGTGGCATGACCATATTTATTGGGGGTGTGATGGTAATCTTTTGCAAATTACTTTTGAGTAGTTTCATAGGAAAACTGTGCCCCCCCCCCCCCCCCCTGTAGCTGGCTGGAGTTTAGAGCATTAGAATCTGAACCAGCCTGGTGATATCAGTTTTTTGTTTTTTTTTTAATTAAGTGAATCATGGCAGTCAGGGGGAGAAGAAGGAAGATTGACTGAAAAGGAGGAACTGTGGTCTAATTAGAGAATGAGTTTCTTTGTAGATGCACTTGGGGAACTTGCACAGTTCACAGTTCACAGTGCACATCCTCAAAAGTATGTTTCCAAAGTTTGTTTCCTTGCTTACTTGCTCCTGACACATGCATTCACATTAAGTGCATAGAAATAGGTATGTATATGTTTATACATGGAGAACTCCAGCCAGCCCCAGCCATAAAAGATGCTTCTGAGACCTCAAACTTTGGAAATCAGTGCAGAGATCTTCGGATCTAGCAGACTATACTCTTCTCTGAATCATTTACCAATAGTGGTAGGGCATACCATAAACCCGTTAGCTAGGTGCAGGTTGAGTTAAATGCCTGTTTGCATAAAATGTGAATAAATATATTACGGCCTGCAGTTGTCTGCACCATCCTTGTGCACTTCAGTCATACAGTCTTTAAGTATGAAAGCACCATACTCATGTTGTCCTGCATTGTGCTAGAGCTAATTGGTTCTCAGTATCAGCAGGACTTATGGGCTCAAGTATAGCACTATATTGTACTGTTTCCAGTTCTGCTAACTTGTCCTCTACTACCTCAGGGCCCTTTGTACTTTGTTGTATGGTGTAGAAGTAACCTGTGCCCAGGCAGATTCGGAGTTCTTTTTGAGATGCATTTTACTTTATTTGCAGGCTGATGTTGTATTAAAGATTGCTTTTTAGAATGAATGCTAATTGTTACTTATCTGTTTGTTGATCAAAGATAATGGAGCTGCTCAAACCTAATTAATATCCAAATATGTTTGCTCAGAATACACATGACTTTTTCTCACTGAAAAATATTTGACATGCAGACAACCTCAAAGAAAATAAGTAGTTCATATACATTTTCTTCTGCTAGTTGTTTTGCAAAATATAATTTTGGTGCACTTCAAAGCTAAAATGTGTGTAGGATTTAGTTACTTGAATTCAAGTGGTCAAGAATGAGATTGAACTCAAATCAAGTAAGGCTGATGCTGAATATAGAAGAAAGGAATTGGAGCCTAAGTCATTTGTTTAGCTGAACTGTTGTACCACTAAGTATCAGACTTAAAACTGTGCTCATAAGTGTTTTCACTTATCTCAGTTTCCTGTTTGTCATGCAGTCTCTTGTTTGTCATGGCTTTAGGAATTTTTTATTTATTTATTTTTGCAGCTTCCTGCACAATAAAAGCACTTGGGGGTAGTGTGCGTTTTTTCACTTTATTATGGAGGTAAATAAGAGAAGAAGAAAGTTTAGAACAAGTGAATGTGTATTTCTGTAAATAGCATTAGGTAATGCTCTTCATATGGCTTCTGCTGGTAAAGATTCCCCTTAATATATTTAGTGTTGTGCACTAGGTAAACCCTAGTCTCACTGGTAGTTCAGGCTTAGTGATTATGCAAATGTTAGTCTCACACTGCACAAACCACTGTACAACTTTATTTCAATGTGTTCCTGATGTGTTCTTACTAACTAAATCAGAGTACAGGGGGCCATGGGCGAATGGCCATGACTCAAAAGTACATGTGCGAAGAACATCTGAAACACTTGGATGTCTGCAAGTAAACTCAAGGCTGGTTACTGTTGTTAGGTAGCATTGCATTTAAAAATTAAGTTCTTCCTATTTGTTAGCCCTTTATATGCTGCTCTGCAATAAGGAGTAATGCTATGCTAACTGTTGTTAAAGATGTGATTTACATTAAAACCAAAATTAAGGACTTCAGCTAGTATTGGGTAACGTGCTCAGTCGTGGTTTCAATTGTATGAGATGTAAGACTGGAGACAGCATTTTTCATAGGATCATGGCCTTTAAAATAGAACTTTCTTGAATATTTTTTGTAGTCTGCCTCAAACACTAACAAGTTACCCAGGGATTTAATTTAATATCAAAATCTGTGCAGTTTTAAATTCTAGAAGGATCTGTTGTGTAGTTTTTGTGGCAATTTCATTACAATTTTAACTGGGATACTTTTTTGTAAAGGCTTTTTTTAAAGACAAGTAGGTAGTGTTTATCTTCCACCTCTCCTGCCATCCTGCTTCAATTTAGCTTTCTAGTAACTTTGAGTTATGTGTATCTGGGTAATGTGTTTATAAAATGAGGGTCAAATGTTAGAGTACTGCATGTTTGCTTCTCTATTTTAAACTTATTTCAAGTTGCAGGCATCTATCTCAATCTTGTGGCAATTCTTCAGAACTCTTTAGTTACTGGGCTTGTAACTGTTTAACTGATGCTGTATGGGATACAGTATCTTAATACTTTGTCTAGGCAGTGCCTAAATAGTACTGTGAGAGAACAATAGAGCTCAAATGTCATTTTTTAGTTGAAGTGCTTTTGTAATAAAAGAAGAAAGAACAAAGATGAATTTACAAAATGTAGTAACAGCATAATTTAGAAATAATTCAAACTTCTAAATACTGCTTGAATGAAATAGTTCTTAAACTTATTAAAAATCTTATCAGTATTTACTCATCTCCTTGTCATTTCGAGATGGATAAACTGAACAAATAGTATTTTAGCTGAAAATGCCGTAAAACCCATTTTACATAAACATAATTGGCTTTTTTCTGGTACTGTCCAAGTGCATGTATAACACAAGTCTTGCATGGGTTTTATCCTATTTGACTGTAGATGTCTAGAGCACAGGTGAATCCACAGAAATGTTGTATTGCTTAAATATGTTTTAAAATTTGTAAGCTCCCTTACTGTTCATTTGATAATAAAATCAAAACAAACTGGCTTACAACCAACTAAGATTAAGGAGTTGATTTACTAAATTTCAGACTGCAGGTGAGAAGCCACTGGAATAAACATTCTACCTGGAGCGAAAACATCAATCTGCAGACAACTTTGTGGCTTCTTGGTAATGCTGCATTTTCTTTTTTTAATTATGTGGACAAGGGTAAAAGGTGTTCTTTTGATGTGAAGTGTGTCTCCTGGTGAGTATCAAAGTGCAAACAGTACTGACTGTCAAACTTCTGTTAGTGTTTATAAATGAGAATTCAACATTCCAGGAGGAAAAACAGATAAAAGTTAAATAATGTTGAAGCAAAAACTGGCAATGACAGCTTGATGGAAAGTCTTAAGTCTGTGAAGGGACCTTGAAAAATGAATGCATTAAATAATAACTTTTTTGGTCTTTTATTAAGGAATCCTTCAACTCAATTACATTCTGTGTAATGCTTATACATTGTGTTTCTATCAGTAATCATATCTTCCACGTTTTCTGCAAGCAAAACCCATGTTAAAATGAAGAACGTTAGTCTGAGAAGCTGTAATTTGTACATCCTCTATAATGTTATCAAATATCTTGACTGTTCTTCAAGCTCTTCAGTTTTATAAGTGAACTTATAGCTTGAATAAGGAGTTTACTGCTGATGTAAGCAGATGCTGGTCTCTATAGATGAAGTACTGTTTTTGTACAAATAACAGTCCTTTTGTGCATAAAGGTGGAGAATCTCTTATTAGAAACAGCATGAAAGTCAAGAATTGCTTGGAACAGTTTTTATTTGCTCAGCTGTTCATCACACGTGTTTTGGGTTATATTTGGGTTTCTCAGATTTCAGCACAGTTTACTGCAAAAATCTTCTGAATGTCTTGTTCATTGTAGGGATGAACTTAATTTTCAGTAGGAAAAATAGAGAACTTTTCAATGACATTACTTTTTTCCCCTCTCCTTGTGCGTCAGTCACCTAATTAGCATCTTGTTTAGCTGCCATTGGAGCCCTGTGTGTTCTGTGAGAATCTCTGTTGCTGCAGAATTATGTTCCCAAAAACATGGTGTTTTTTTTGTTTTGGAGGATCTTTCCAACCCCCTACTGTT
The DNA here is from genome assembly GCF_036417845.1 of Apteryx mantelli. Lineage (NCBI taxonomy): Eukaryota > Metazoa > Chordata > Aves > Apterygiformes > Apterygidae > Apteryx > Apteryx mantelli. Next base: position 22,310,582 of record NC_089983.1, on the reverse strand, counting down.
AAAAAAGTAACCTTGAAAGCCTGAGGCAAGGGTAACCTGACAGATGCCTGTGGAAAGCCTGAAAACCATAGTTCTGGAATGTGGATTATCCAGTTCCTCTCAATGGATTGCTTGTTTTCAAACCTAAAGATAGGCAAAATATCTTCTAAATTGGTTATCAGATAAAGCACTCTAGCTGAATATTTTAGTGACAGCACAGACTGGCTCTTTTGAGTGCTAGCATGCTAACTGGTTTTTGCCCCTTTGCCAAAACTTCCACTTTCTCCTGGCAACTAAGTGTATTGTTGGCTTGGAAGAGGCATGGTTGCAACACTGGATGTCATGAGTTAAAGCACTATAAAATGAATTTATTAAACAGTTTAAATTTTTAGTATATTAATAACATACATCATTAGTTTAACTAGTGCCAGTTTTCTGTCTCCTGCTCCAGAATACACAGCAATCAAGATGCAACAGAACTGAGATCTTGCTTCCGTGAAGCCTTAAGTATGGTTATGGCTTGTCAGTACTGACTTTTTTTTTTAAAACCTACACAATCAACTGTTATCTTAATCTCAGAAAAGCTGATGAAAAAGCTTAATGAAACTTCCTTTAAAAAAATTTGCTGCAAAGTGACAAATTTTTGTGGCACAGCATACTTTCTGGGTGGCAAATATTTTGACTTACTGGGCTTTCTCACTGAGCACCCTTAGTTCTCTATTTAAAGTATGCAAATTTGATGTTTAATGTGTGGGATTAATCTCTTGGATGCACCAGGGGACAAGATCTTGCCTCCGACTTCAATAAAATTGAGCTAAGGCCTGCAATATTTTCGAAGCATGGAATATAATAGCATGTAGTATCACATTTCAATATATGAAATGCTGTTAAAATTACCCATCATAGGGTACTGTAATGGGCTATCGATTTTAGTTGCCATGCTTTGTATTTCTTTGTAATTGAATTGTGCTTGTGAACATATGAAAATGTTCATTTGCAGAGTGAAGGTGGTAAAGTAAAAACTGCAGAGGTCAACTTTATATACAGGCTAGAGAGCAGTCTAGTTACCTTACTGTTTCCAAATAACTGCAGTATTAATAATGGAGTTTGCATGTGTTGAATAGTATAATTTTTGTTCTTGCTAGTGACAAACTAGAAAAACAGATTAGTTGTTATTCCTATGCACCTATTTAGACTTGCCAACTTTTGAGCTGCTAGTAAATATAGTTTTTTAGAATGAGAAGTATCAAACAGCTTTTACACCAAGAACTGTAGGAATGGGATAGGGTGAGTGTACAGCTTGGCTTAAGGCACCTTTCTAAAAATTAATTTTATGACACTTGCATAATTAAGAATGTGATTGCATATATTTTAAATGTACTTTTAATTATTTTGTTCTGGAGACAACTAGCCTAGCCTAATAGATATACAGTAAGTAACTGTAGTATGAGAGTTTTAGTGGAGTAGGTAAAGGTAATGACCTGTCTTTTCAGCTTATTTGACTGTTTAGCCCTCGCTAGCATCTTACTGGTTAGGTCTTGAAATGTTTTTTCCAGCTCTATATACAGTAGCCAGGGGAAAAGATCTTGAAAGACAGATCGCTAGTGTATGCTATAAGTAATTAACTAGTCGGAGTACTAGTCACTAGTATGGTGCCGGCAGTTGGCATTCTGTGCTTCAAGAAATTAAAACAAGTTTATTTGCAGCATGAGTTAAAGTTGTAAAATTGAAAATTGAAATTGAAAGTTGAAATGGTGAAAATTGAAATGTGATGCAGAAGCAGCTGCATAGCTTCTTCATTTCTACAAGACTTTGGCTGTATCATACCCTGGATAGAAGGGTATATAATGAAACTTGATGAATATTATGTATGGATACCAGATACTTGGAGTATCATCAGCTCAACATAATGTGACAAAGAACAGGTCTCAAAGTATAATTATATGTCTTTAGAAAGCAATAACAAGATCTGTGGGTGAAAAATAGTCTGAAAAAATGATTAGAAAACTTTTCTACTGCACAAATATTTATCATCAAACTACTCTAAGATCCAACAGGTATTAGTACCTTATGTTCCAATCTACCTTTTGTCATTTCAGATGTGTTTGAAAAATTTAAAGCTCTGATTTAAATTTAACTTTGGCATACAACTGTAACAATGGTGCCCTTACCACTGAACCTTAATACTTTGCATGACAAAATGAGGTTACATAAATTTGTCATTTGCTCTCAGGCCTATCACAACATTTAAAAAAAATAAGAAGCCTGGTTCAGCAGCACTTTCCCACTATTTTTTCCTCTGCTTTTTTTCTTGTGCAGTTAAAGTAGCATGATAAAAATTGCCACCTCTCTACTCTGTCAAGTGGGAAGTACATGAAATATGGTTGAAATAGCAATGCTCTAAATGCTCATAGTGAAGTAAATGCACAGTGTTTTCTCTAGCGAATATGTCTGAGTGGTGTTCTATGTGCCAGTTCTTTACTTGCTGGATGAAAAACTTCTTTTTAGCAACTAGACATGGTTTTGTGGATATCGTTCTCTGACCATCTGGAAGAGCTGACATGAGTCCCTGTAGGATGGACTGGGAACAACTAGGCGTAGGTTGGAGGAAGTTTTTGGTCTGGAAGAAATTTCTGCATAGGAATTTGATCCCACAGTCTCTGGTTTAGATTCTGTTTCACTTTTCTGTCTTCTCTCAAAAATTCTGGATTGTGAATTGGGAGAGGCCTCTTTCACTGAAAGATGTGCCAGCTGTGGTGCAGAACTGAAGGAAATGAGATAATGGTGGCTGTTGATCAGACATAGAAATATTGTTTCTTAAAGAGAAAAGAAATATACAGAAGCTCTACAAAGCTTCCTTGCAGAAGTGTTGTACCGGTGTTTGAGCTGTCAATGTAAATAACAGGTAGCAGTCACTCTGTTAGCTTTGGGGCAAATATTCTTACTAAAAGTGAATAACACTCCCTATTGTGATTTTTTCCTCTAAGTATTAAAGAAAGGAAAGCTATATTGTGGTAAACTTGTGCAACAATTTACAGAGCTAATTTAAAAGATATGTTTTTGATAAGGTATGCAAGGTAGAAAAAAATGGAGATGTAGTGTGATAGCAGGAGGGACTTCTTGAAGATATGGGATTAAAAAGCTGAGGAATACTACCACAAATGTTGGTCAATAGGAGTAGAAAAGTGTTCCTTAAAAAACTTATTGCAAGTAATGTATATAGACTTTGATTTTGGGGTATGACTGCTTGCTCAGTTTACTGTTACTGCAATCAAAATTCTAATTACAGTATATATTGTAATTATTCTTCTAAGCCAGTGTGTCAGAAAATCATTTTATTTTCACTGTAATTCTAATATTTTTAAGTGTTACACTATTATATTTCATATTATGTTTTTTAATGAGAAGAATGTTTTTCTCAAACTTCTCTCCTAAAGTCAATGGAAATCTTTAAATTGAACTTTCCAGTTGTGTAATGGCAGGACCTAAATAACTGGTGAGCTCAGCAGCATGTGTTAAATGAATTGAGGATATATTCTATTACCTTTAATAACATCATACAAAACAAATATACTGTTGACATCCAAGAAAGCCCAGTAGAAGTGGTGTAAGCTGTTATGCAACTCACAAGCTAAAGGAAAAAGGACTCACATTCTTGGCACTACATTTTAAGTTTGTTCTAATGTTCATATGAAATGTTTTTTGCAGCTGTAGCCCAGCAGTGTTAGAGCTAATGCTGTAGACTTTGTGTTCAGGAATACAAATAGCCATTTTAAAAGCAAAAGAAATGAACGTGATTTAGTTCTGCAGACTCAAGCTGCAGTGTGTTCTGGCATATTTGGTCAGAAAAAGCGTTTGTTTAGATATGTTCTAGAGTTGAACACACATGGGGATTATATCTGAACATCTCTTCCTACAGCTAGTTGCAGAATAGGAGGGGATCTGTTATTAACTTACATGCTATTGCTGTGAATGGTTGATGATTCCCCTTGATCATTATTTCCTATCATATCCATTATTTCTGTCTAACAATTTTTTCCCAACCTATTGCACACTAAAATTCAAAAGAAATAACTTTGCATCCTGTGGAATACAAATAAATGTTCTAAAGTTGAAAATGTAGCCCACCATTGTGTTACCTTTGTCTTTCCCAAAGGCATTTCAATGGGCATGTGAAGCTTTTTCCCTCTGTATTGTGTCAGAGTTCAGAGATTCACTGATCACATCTGTTCTCATTATATCTCAGGTTGACCTTGGCACAGCAGGAAAAGCCTACCTCAATATAGAAAGAGCCCAATGCCTGGCAGTTCATATGATATACTACTGAGTGAATTAGCATCTCACCAGTTTAAATGCATAAAGCTAAATAGAGAAAAAGTTGCGTGATCTTTACAACAGGTGAGGGGAGGAAAGTATGTAAACAGCAAATCATATAAAACATGATGGTCTAGAAGCTTTACGTGGCTATAAAGGAGTAGGTTTCCAGAGTTTCATTATTAGATCCTTTGATCTTGCTCTTACAGCAAGGAGAATCTCTGTTTTGAACCCAGGGATCTCCTCTCCCATTTGCTGAAGATGCCTAGAATCACCTGATACCATATAAACATCTCAAATACTGCACAGGGGACTGATCTGGAATACAGAGCTGTTTGTTCTAGAGCCTGGGTGCTCATACTGACTTTGGACTTGTATTCTTGCGATAGTGCCTTTAGTAAGCACCAGATAAACACTTTGCAAGACGTAGGCACTATCCTGAAGGATTTACAACCTGGAGGTATGAGACTGATGGAAACTGGGAGAAATGTACTCTTGTCTTCATTTTATAGATTGGGAAATTAATGAACTGAAAGAGTATATCTGTATACTGTGGAATCGGTCACTTAGAGCAGTGTAACAGATGTAGTGCAGAGTACGGTTTAGCGGTGAAGAACGCAAAGAACATTCTTCATTTCCTGTTGTTGCTAATGCCACTATGGGACTAGCAAACTTCTTAGAGACCTCAGTACTCAGTAATGTCTACTATAAAATTAATGTAGTTTAAAGCTGTATTAATGCTCCCTTTCTTTTGCTGCATAAATACACCAAAATGGAAGATGGAAATGCCTACCCGCCTCTTGCTTTTTATGTTTGCTTTCTATTTGCAAACAGGAAACAAAGTTTGAGAGGGGTAGAAATAATGCCTTTATGCTAGGTCTTACCTTGCCATCTTAAACTCATATAGCACCTCTTATCTGTTAAAAATCAAGAGCTGTATAGAAGTGGTGTCACTGCAATGCAGTTATTCTTGAAAAATAATAGCAAAGAACAGAAAGCAATAGCAAAGGGTGGCTGGTGTGTCACAGCAGTGGCAAATATTATGGACACAGAGGTTAAGTCCTACTCTTATGCACAAACAATAGACATCTCTCAATAAAAAAGAACAAAGAAATCTTGCCTTACACAAAGGAGAGAGGGCAAAAAAAAATACTCCCATATCTGAAGCACTAACTACATAATACTGCTTATGTAATTGTTGGTGGGGAGAGGCAAGCTTGTTCCTCCCTCCCCAAAGCCCTGTCAGTTTGAGATTTAAATATCCAAAGTGCCCCACAAAACTTATATATATCCCCAGTACTTGCATCAAAGATTTACTGATTTTTTTTTTTTTGAAAGCACAAACTTGGTAGGAATATTTTGGTAGATTTGAGATTTTGATGAAAAATAAGTGATATCACAAATATTTTCCATGCCCCTTCCTTCCACCAGTTTTCAATAATCTATATAAATTACTGTATATATTTCCAAGGATAAGGAGGGTAAACTTAGAATTAGAATGTCGGCAATAGAAAGGAAAAGGATTTTCTGTTCAGTCTGCACAAACAAAGTGTGTGTGTGGGTGTATCGCAGGCTTTGCAGGCCTTCACCTCTGGAGGGGACTTGTGGTTTGAAAAGGGGGCAGAGATGATTGCAAAGAGTAATGAGCTCTGACCCAGGGTTCTGAAGCAGTGTGAGAGACTGTCTCAGATACCGGTTGCAATGTGTCTAATTGGGATCTCAAGTGATGGCTGCAGCTGAGACTTTTGCTAGATTCCACACGGGCTCTCTCCTGGCAGTTTGGTTTTGAGCAAAGGTCTTAGCTAAAGAAATAAGATTCTCAGGCTGAGAAAGAACTTTGTGAAATGTAAATAGGTCATTAGGACTTGAGGCACCAGTGCAGTTTGGAGTAGGCTTTACCAACTGATTGGCTATACTTGCACGTTTCCCCTTGACTTCTCCTGGTCATACATAATTCTCACTTCTGCCCACCAGAAATGAGAGGGAGAAAAAGATGTTGCTTTGTCTGATAGTGATGTCAATAAAGTCTGATTCAGCTTACTCCAGAATTACGGTATTGACTTCAAGAATTTGTATCTATTAATAGCAGTGATATTAGACTGATATTGAATTGCATGTCCTATATCATTTAGGAGAGCCAAAGAATTGAATCAGATAACCCAAACCATGACACAATAGAAAAAAAAAAGGAAATATATCAGTGTGGGAGTTATAATTAGGGTATCTACTTTTGTAGCAAAACAAACATTTTATAAAATTGACCTAGATAATCTAAACTGTGTGTACCTCCATCCCCCATAGTGTGATCACTATAGTGATGTTGCTTAGATTAATATTTTCTTTTATCAGATATTGGCAGTGTAAGCTCTTGTTTTGCTTCTACATCACCATGAGGGGACTTGGAACCTAATTCTTTGATAAAGAAGTACTTTTACAGGGTCATTCCTTGGGCAAGGGTGTTATTGTAAATATAAAAACAAACAAAAAACTAAAGTGGAACAGCAGACTGTCTGATGTCAGCTTACAAAATTCTGTGTTTGTTATTTTGAAATGGGAAATCTCTTGGATCAAACTAGAATTCAGGTATTTGATTAATTCATGATAAGGAAAATAACTGATTGTAACTTCCACTTTTAAATCCTTCCCCATCAGACACAGCCTTAGTAAAGGGGCAGTAGCTTAACTAGTCTGTTATGTTGCCCCATTTCATGTAATGCAGTTGAACAGCTCCACACCCCTTCCTCAGCTGTTCTTTCTCCTTTTAGAGCTGG